>NC_084716.1:5511311-6150602 GCF_033807575.1 Cydia pomonella
CATGGGGAGTGGTTGTACAGATAGACGCCTCTTACGTCACGCTTCTGGCCCCGGTCGGGAATTGTATTATTATACCCATCCCTACATGGGGACTAGTTTGCACAGTTAAACGCCTTTTTCGTCACGCTTCCGGCCGCGGTAGGGAATTGTATTCTTCTGCCATCTTCATCATCTTCTGCCATTTGCGAAGGGACGAAAACTACACAGTGAGGAAGGCTATGAACATCCCAAGCAACCCCAAAGGAAGAGGCAGAAGATCAGCAACCTGGTGGTCCTATGTCGAAAGAGAGATGAGGACACAAAACTTGACCACGCGGACAACCCAGGATAGATTGTCCTGGCGCCGACGTACGAGGAGGCCCGACCCCAGCTGAACTGGGAAATGGGCTGGACAAAGAAGAAGAGTATTCCTCTGCCATCCCTACATGGGGACTGGTTTGCACAGTTAGACGCCTTTTACGTCACGCTTCTGGACGCGGTGGGGAATTGTATTCTTCTACCCATTCCATCATAATCAATTTTGGCTTGATATCTACTATAGTGAAGCTGCTAGGCCGTGTTTGGTATAATTTTCGTATAAATCGGGAATTTCGTAAAAATATAATTTTTTAAACTCTTCTTGACGCTTAAACCGCTGAACCTATTTCCTTGAAATTTCGTTGAAGTGAAAAACCCAGAAATGAGACCTTCTTACCTCCCTCTCCCTCCCTGCTCAAAGGGTATGGCCGGGGCCTTTTGATGTGTTCACCTCCTTACTAGTTCAAACAAAGTTACGGAGTCAAAATTGGTGTTCCAAATTAATGTCTTTTTATAAATACAATGCACGATAATGATAACTATTCACTTGCAACTTGAGTTACTGTAAAATGCTACTGGATTTCCTAATAGCTACTTATATATTAGGGTTTTTCTTACGTGTTGGTTGCTGGGCCTCCCATGCAGGTCGCGAGAATTTTATGATAACTTTCTGCGATGTTGGTCGTGCTGCGAGGATGACCAATGCACGGAGAAACAGTCTGGTGTCACCTAAAAAAAAACAATATAAAGGCATTGTCACACTGCAGCGGCAGCGATGAATGCAAGACGCCACCGCTGATGTAACCTTTAGAAATTGTCTAGTAGTAACATAAAGTACCCCCAATAGAATATATGTATAGCGGTACCTACCGCTGTTAAAGGCCAAGTAAGCGTAGGTAATTATGAAATAAATTAATACTTGTCCATCCAGAAATTCACGAAGTATGTGTGGAAGGCTGCATTGAACGGAAGCCGTTTCCCATTCATTGCGCCAGGCAGCTTCTGCAGCGCGGCCGGGGTGCGCCCAGGTGGCAGCAGTGCCAGTGCGCAGTGGCGCACCAGCCTTAGCCCCGTGCTGTTTGGCCTCTCAGAGATGTGAAGCCCTTTGGCCTTCCGGATTAGTGCACAAAATTTATAATGTTAACCCAATCGATCTTTTAGCTAGGGTCTCTGACCGCAGTAGGGAATTGTATTATTATTCCCGTTCCCACATGGGGACTAGTTTGCACATTTAGACGCCTCTTAAGTCACGCTTCTGACCGCGGTGGGGAATTGTATTTTTATACCCATCCCACCATGAGGAGTGGTTTGTACAGATAGACGCCTCTTACGTCACGCTTCTGGCCCCGGTCGGGAATTGTATTATTATACCCATCCCTACATGGGGACTACTTTGCACAGTTAAACGCCTCTTTCGTCACGCTTCCGGCCGCGGTAGGGAATTGTATTCTTCTGCCATCCCTACATGGAGACTGGTTTGCACAGTTAGACGCTTTTTACGTCACGCTTCTGGACGCGGTGGGGAATTGTATTCTTCTACCCATTCCACCGTAATCAATTTTGTCTTTATATCTACTATAGTGAAACTGCTAGGCCGTGTTTGGTATAATTTTCGTTTAAATGGGAATTTCGTAAAAATATAATTTTTTAAACTCTTCTTGACGCTTAAACCGCTGAACCTATTTCCTTGAAATTTCGTTGAAGTGAAAAACCCAAAAATGAGACCTTCATACCTCCCTCTCCCTCCCTGCTCCAAAGGCTACGGCCGGGGCCTTTTGATGTGTTCACCTCCTTACGAGTTCAAACAAAGTTACGGAGACAAAATTTGTGTTCCAAATTAATGTCTTTTTATAAATACAATGCACGATAATGATTTTTATGATAACTTTCTGCGATGTTGGTCGTGCTGCGAGGACGACCAATGCACGGAGAAACAGTCTGGTGTCACTTGCAACTTGAGTTACTGTAAAATGCTACTGGATTTCCTAATAGCTACTTATATATTAGGGTTTTTCTTACGTGTTGGTTGCCGGGCCTCCCATGCAGGTCGCAAGAATTTTATGATAACTTTCTGCGATGTTGGTCGTGCTGCGACGACGACCAAAGCACGGAGAAACAGTCTGGTGTCACCTAAAAAAAACAATATAAAGGCATTGTCACACTGCAGCGGTAGCGATGAATGCGAGACGCCACCGCTGATGTAACCTTTAGAAATTGTCTAGTAGTAACATAAAGTACCCCCAATAGAATATGTGTATAGCGGTACCTACCGCTATTAAAGGCCAAGTAAGCGTAGGTAATTATGAAATTAATTAATACTCGGCCATCCAAAAATTCACGAAGTATGAGTGGAAGGCTACATTGAACGGAAGCCGTTTCCCATTCACTGCGCTAGGCAGCTTCTGCAGCGCGGCCGGGGTGCACCCAGGTGGCAGCAGTGCCAGTGCGCAGTGGCGCACCAGCCTTAGCCCCGTGCTGTTTGGCCTCACAGAGATGTGAAGCCCTTTGGCCTTCCGGATTAGTGGACGAAATTTATAATGTTAACCCAATCGATCTTTTAGCTAGGGTCTCTGACCGCAGTAGAGAATTGTATTATTATTCCCGTTCCCACATGGGGACTAGTTTGCACATTTAGACGCCTCTTAAGTCACGCTTCTGACTGCGGTGGGGAATTGTATTTTTCTACCCATCCCACCATGGGGAGTGGTTTGTGTTTGTACAGATAGACGCCTCTTACGTCACGCTTTTGGCCCCGGTCGGGAATTGTATTATTATACCCATCCCTACATGGGGACTACTTTGCACAGTTAAACGCCTCTTTCGTCACGCTTCCGGCCGCGGTAGGGAATTGTATTCTTCTGCCATCCCTACATGGAGACTGGTTTGCACAGTTAGACGCTTTTTACGTCACGCTTCTGGACGCGGTGGGGAATTGTATTCTTCTACCCATTCCACCGTAATCAATTTTGTCTTTATATCTACTATAGTGAAACTGCTAGGCCGTGTTTGGCATAATTTTCGTATAAATGGGAATTTCGTAATAATATAATTTTTTAAACTCGTCTTGACGCTTAAAACCGCTGAACCTATTTCCTTGAAATTTCGTTGAAGTGAAAAACCCAAAAATGAGACCTTCATACCTCCCTCTCTCTCCCTGCTCCAAAGGCTACGGCCGGGGCCTTTTCATGTGTTCACCTCCTTACGAGTTCAAACAAAGTTACGGAGTCAAAATTTGTGTTCCAAATTAATGTCTTTTTATAAATACAATGCACGATAATGATTTTTATGATAACTTTCTGCGATGTTGGTCGTGCTGCGAGGACGACCAATGCACGGAGAAACAGTCTGGTGTCACTTGCAACTTGAGTTACTGTAAAATGCTACTGGATTTCCTAATAGCTACTTATATATTAGGGTTTTTCTTACGTGTTGGTTGCCGGGCCTCCCATGCAGGTCGCGAGAATTTTATGATAACTTTCTGCGATGTTGGTCGTGCTGCGAGGACGACCAATGCACGGAGAAACAGTCTGGTGTCACCTAAACAAAAAAACAATATAAAGGCATTGTCACACTGCAGCGGCAGCGATGAATGCGAGACGCCACCGCTGATGTAACCTTTAGAAATTGACTAGTAGTAACATAAAGTACCCCCAATGGAATATATGTATAGCGGTACCTACCGCTGTTAAAGGCCAAGTAAGCGTAGGTAATTATGAAATAAATTAATACGTGGCCATCCAGAAATTCACGAAGTATGAGTGGAAGGCTGCATTGAACGGAAGCCGTTTCCCATTCACTGCACTAGGCAGCTTCTGCAGCGCGGCCGGGGTGCGCCCAGGTGGCAGCAGTGCCAGTGCGCAGTGGCGCACCAGCCTTAGCCTCGTGCTGTTTGGCCTCACAGAGATGTGAAGCCCTTTGGCCTTCTGGATTAGTGCCCGAAATTTATAATGTTAACCCAACCGATCTTTTAGCTAGGATCTCTGGCCGCAGTAGGGAATTGTATTATTATTCCCGTTCGCACATGGGGACTAGTTTGCACATTTAGACGCCTCTTTAGTCACGCTTCTGACCGCGGTGGGGAATTGTATTTTTCTACCCATCCCACCATGGGGAGTGGTTTGTACAGATAGACGCCTCTTACGTCACGCTTTTGGCCCCGGTCGGGAATTGTATTATTATACCCATCCCTACATGGGGACTACTTTGCACAGTTAAACGCCTCTTTCGTCACGCTTCCGGCCGCGGTAGGGAATTGTATTCTTCTGCCATCCCTACATGGAGACTGGTTTGCACAGTTAGACGCTTTTTACGTCACGCTTCTGGACGCGGTGGGGAATTGTATTCTTCTACCCATTCCACCGTAATCAATTTTGTCTTTATATCTACTATAGTGAAACTGCTAGGCCGTGTTTGGCATAATTTTCGTATAAATGGGAATTTCGTAATAATATAATTTTTTAAACTCGTCTTGACGCTTAAACCGCTGAACCTATTTCCTTGAAATTTCGTTGAAGTGAAAAACCCAAAAATGAGACCTTCATACCTCCCTCTCTCTCCCTGCTCCAAAGGCTACGGCCGGGGCCTTTTCATGTGTTCACCTCCTTACGAGTTCAAACAAAGTTACGGAGTCAAAATTTGTGTTCCAAATTAATGTCTTTTTATAAATACAATGCACGATAATGATTTTTATGATAACTTTCTGCGATGTTGGTCGTGCTGCGAGGACGACCAATGCACGGAGAAACAGTCTGGTGTCACTTGCAACTTGAGTTACTGTAAAATGCTACTGGATTTCCTAATAGCTACTTATATATTAGGGTTTTTCTTACGTGTTGGTTGCCGGGCCTCCCATGCAGGTCGCGAGAATTTTATGATAACTTTCTGCGATGTTGGTCGTGCTGCGAGGACGACCAATGCACGGAGAAACAGTCTGGTGTCACCTAAACAAAAAAAACAATATAAAGGCATTGTCACACTGCAGCGGCAGCGATGAATGCGAGACGCCACCGCTGATGTAACCTTTAGAAATTGACTAGTAGTAACATAAAGTACCCCCAATGGAATATATGTATAGCGGTACCTACCGCTGTTAAAGGCCAAGTAAGCGTAGGTAATTATGAAATAAATTAATACGTGGCCATCCAGAAATTCACGAAGTATGAGTGGAAGGCTGCATTGAACGGAAGCCGTTTCCCATTCACTGCACTAGGCAGCTTCTGCAGCGCGGCCGGGGTGCGCCCAGGTGGCAGCAGTGCCAGTGCGCAGTGGCGCACCAGCCTTAGCCTCGTGCTGTTTGGCCTCACAGAGATGTGAAGCCCTTTGGCCTTCTGGATTAGTGCCCGAAATTTATAATGTTAACCCAACCGATCTTTTAGCTAGGATCTCTGGCCGCAGTAGGGAATTGTATTATTATTCCCGTTCGCACATGGGGACTAGTTTGCACATTTAGACGCCTCTTTAGTCACGCTTCTGACCGCGGTGGGGAATTGTATTTTTCTACCCATTCCACCATGGGGAGTGGTTTGTACAGATAGACGCCTCTTACGTCACGCTTCTGGCCCCGGTCGGGAATTGTATTATTATACCCATCTCTATATGGGGACTAGTTTGCACAGTTAAACGCCTATTTCGTCACGCTTCCGACCGCGTTAGGGAATTGTATTCTTCTGCCATCCCTACATGGGGACTGGTTTGTACAGTTAGACGCCTTTTACGTCACGCTTCTGGACGCGGTGGGGAATTGTATTCTTCTACCCATTCCACCATATTCAATTTTGTCTTGATATCTACTATAGTGAAGCTGCTAGGCCGTGTTTGGTATAATTTTCGTATAAATCGGGAATTTCGTAAAAATATATTTTTTTAAACTTTTCTTGACGTTTAAACCGCTGAACCTACTTCCTTGAAATTTCGTTGAAGTGAAAAACCCAAAAATGAGACCTTCTTACCTCCCTCTCCTTCCCTGTTCAAAGGCTACGGCCGGGGCCTTTTGATGTGTTCACCTCCTTACTAGTTCAAACAAAGTTACGGAGTCAAAATTTGTGTTCCAAATTAATGTCTTTTTATAAATACATTGCACGATAATGATAACTATTCACTTGCAACTTGAGTTTCTGTAAAATGCTACTGAACTTCCTAATAGCTACTTATATATTAGAGTTTTTCTTACGTGTTGGTTGCCGGGCCTCCCATGCAGGTCGCGAGAATTTTATGATAACTTTCTGCGATGTTGGTCGTGCTGCGAGGACGATCAATGCACGGAGAAACAGTCTGGTGTCACCTAAAAAAAACAATATAAAGGCATTGTCACACTGCAGCGGCAGCGATGAATGCGAGACGCCACCGCTGATGTAACCTTTAGAAATTGTCTAGTAGTAACATAAAGTACCCCCAATAGAATATATGTATAGCGGTACCTACCGCTGTTAAAGGCCAAGTAAGCGTAGGTAATTATGAAATAAATTGTTGCATTTATGCTTTTTGGTTAAATGAGATGGGTAATTAATTAATACTCTCAATGAAAAACACCAACACTTTATTATCTCAACACAGCGCACATCACTAAGAAGGGGGACATTTTTTATCTGTCAAAATACAGGAAGTATTCAGTGTTGCCACACTCTTCCCCACATACATTAATTTAAAAATATCTTAAACTTATTCTAAAAGCTGGCTACACTTTAGCAGCTGATTAATATGCCGTTTCCACTGTTGCCCCTCCACTTCCACCTCATAAGTCACACCCGGTATAATAATACGTGTAATGACCCCAAGCGACCACTTTTTCTTATTTTTGCGGTAGTCCCTAGCCATAACTTTCTCCCCAGACAAAAATACTTCCCTGGCATTACTATTTTTTAATGAATGTTTTATTTGGTCTTTATCCATTACGGCAGATACTGGGTTGGGCCTAAGCAGTGAGAAACGGCATCTGAGCTCCCTGCCAAACATTATCTTTGCCGGACTTTGGCCAGTCACTTTGTGTATAGAGTTACGGTAGTCAAACAAAAATAAATTACAGGCATACTCAGGTGTGCGACCACTTTCAACTATTTTTGTGACATGTGACTTAAAAGACTCAACAAAGCGTTCGGCCAAACCGTTAGTCGGTGGATAGTATGGTGGACTAAAACTCTGTTTGACCCCAGTAATTATACAAAAGTTTTTGAACTCTTCACTAGTCCATGTTGGGCCATTATCGGTTACTAAATGCAGAGGGTACCCAAAACGTACATAAATACTTTTAAACATTTCAATTGTTTTTCGAGCAGTTATATTTGTCATTACAAAAGCTTCTGGCCACTTAGAGTAAGCGTCTATTATAACCAGATACATTTTTCCATATAGAGGACCTAAAAAGTCTGCATGTAGTCTGTGCCATACTGTTGGTGGCTGAGGCCATGGTGTTAATTTATTTTTTTCTGGCAGTTTATGATTTTGTAGGCAAATCTTACAATTTTTAGTTATCTCACTAATGTTCTTATCCAATTCTGGCCACCAAAAATATGACCGTGCTATCTCCTTCATCCTAGTTATACCCAGATGGGAGGCATGTAATTCAAGCATTATTTCATCAGTAAGCGAACAAGGTATGATGACCCGATATCCCCACAACACAAAGTCTCGATCTGTGGTAATTTCATTTTTCCTAGCAAAATAACAATCATATTCTTCTCCTAAGTTATTACTATCAGGCCATCCATCTCTACAGAATCGAATAATATTGCACAATATGTTGTCTTGTTTTGTCTCTTTTTGAATAGTTTCCCAATTAAGTTTTTCTAATTTTGAATTATTTATGTAATTTATTGTATTAATTTCAAAAGTTTTTTCAAGCATTTCAGTGTTTCTACCTGTGTCATTTTCATTTTTCATAGTCACTCGCGACAAATAATCTGCTGGGTTGTTTTTGGATTTTATATGCTCAATCTGGTAGTCAAATCCGCTTAAAAAAATTGACCAATATTGTAGCCGTTTTGCTGCCATTTTTGGGATACCATATTTAGGTCCTAGTATTTTAGCTAAAGCTTCATTGTCAGTTTGTAAAACGAATTTACGTCCAAATAGGTATTCATAAAATTTTGTAACACCAAATACAATGGCATAACCCTCTTTCTCCAAAATCGGGTATTTTGTTTGAGTCTCATTCAGTTTTCTGCTGGCAAATGCCACTGGTTTAATAACATTATTACTGTCCCTAACTGACAGTATTGCGGCCACACCACTGTCACTTGAGTCACACGTTAGGATAACTTGTGAATTGTTATCTAGATGTGACAAAGAACTTGTATTGGCTAACGCAGTTTTAATATTTTTAAATGCTATGTCACATTCCGGTGTCCACTCAAATTTATCTTTCTTTAGGCAATCATATAACGGCTTCAATATAGTTGCCATATTTTGTGATGTCTGTGGCCTCAAGGGATAACATCTCAGTGGCTAACTTCTTGACTGATCCTGACTGTTTACCGATCTCAGCAATTCCCTCTCTTTCAAGCTCATCTTCCTCATCTGCCTTCTCTGGGAGAAGGACTTCACTTTGGGTTAAATTTAAATCTACAGGAGGGAGCGTCAGTCCTATCCATGGATCTGTACCTGTCTCTGCCTTTTGAGTCTGTAATTTCTCATCATCAATGCGTAACTGATCCAATTCGGAAGCAACCTCGTCATCCTTTTGGACGAGTCTATGGTCCCATTTTGATGCTTTGGCATTTTCTTTTGCCTTATTTAATTTATTAGACATTGATGAAATTAAGGAAAATTTAGTTTTTTTCAAGATGGAAATGTATTTCTGTTGATTTGTTTATGGTAGACGATATAGATTGTTGGTTTGGGTGAACTTTCCGGTTTGTTTGAGTCTCATTCAGTTTTCTGCTGGCAAATACATACTTGTCCATCCAGAAATTCACGAAGTATGAGTGGAAGGCTGCATTGAACGGAAGCCGTTTCCCATTCATTGCGCCAGGCAGCTTCTGCAGCGCGGCCGGGGTGCGCCCAGGTGGCAGCAGTGCCAGTGCGCAGTGGCGCACCAGCCTTAGCCCCGTGCTGTTTGGCCTCACAGAGATGTGAAGCAACTTAGAAAAAAAAAACGTTTTACTTTTAAATACCCCCTAACTATATTAACTATGCCATGAGACATTTACAACACGTACTATCAAGTTAAAATCCGTTTATACCTCATATACAAGAAACTATATACTAATGGGAGTTTGGGAGAGATAAATCTCAGCGGTGCAGCGAGCAAAGAATATATGAGCGGGGTGCATGTCTGAGTGTTGCCTACTTCCCAACCACTAAAAGCTAAGAATTTACTGCAGTAACACCACACCGTGGTGTACGTACACGAAGAAAGCAAAATTTTCGACCCTTGTCGACTCCATGGAGATGTTCAGCAGAATAACACGAGAGAGACCTTTGTTCAGCGCCACCGGAAATAATTATTAAGAAGAAGTGCTAAAGTACTATTGGTTGAGTGTGGCGGTGAACAAAAAGTAGAGCGGAGTTTACAAAGCAAGCAGTATTGCAAAAATGTTATGAATTGTGTAGGTGACCGCCCGTCATTTCTTGACTTCTCTTACCAATACTTTGTAATGTATAAAAACGTTATTGTAGTGAATTAAAATGTGGGTTTGTATTTTATATACTGTAGTGAACAACGAGTACCTGGATGTGGCTCGCAGCAAAGCAATGGACCATTGGAGTACAAAGGCCTCTTGCTTTAGCTTAACCTGGTTCTGGGAATCTGGCAGGGATAATATAATTGATAAGGCCAGAATAGGTTACATGCAATTTAATTGGCACAAAAATCGCTAGTTACAGGGCATGCCGCTGAAGGCAGACATGGGAAATAACAAAATATGTGGACCGCTAAAGCTTATATTTTAATCACGCGGTCACGACACGAGACGGTACGCGGGATTCTAGCCAGAATCGGAAAATAAAGTTCAGTGCACTCATACGACCATGACTGATGTTGTTGTCCGGGGACGCCAGCGCCAGCGGCAGCGGGCGGATGGTAAATCAGAGGAGGCGGGCGTTCATCAAGCCCCAGCTCAGCTAAGCCGGGCCGAGAACAAGCTCGCAGGCGCTGGTTTGTGGGTGGGCCTGCGTGAAACGCTTTGGGGTCACCGGTGGCGCTGGAAGGCGTCACACGACGCGCAGCCCGCGGGCCGGAGCTGTGCCCTTCGGCGGAAGAGATGGCGTCAGCACACCGCGCCGAGGAGCTGGCGACATGCGCAGGCGCGCCGGATGACGTGGAAGGCCATCAGGTCAGAAGCTTCCGGTCCCGACGAATCACGTTTGTTGCCGCACTATATCGCTATTTATAATTACAAAACACGTGGCGATCTCCGCACTTTACATACTTGGGCTTCCCACCAGGCAAGTCCAACGGCGGAGGTATCTAGCGTAAATCTCCAAAAATTCGAGGAGCGCAACGTGCCCCGTGCTAGCAATCTCTCCCGTCTGTCACATCTACCTCATGGTGCGGGTGACATTAGAAAATCGTTCCGTTACACGTAGGCTCGCCAAACGTCAAATCAACTCGAAACAACAACCAAGCTTTTCCAAATCGAATAATGTTTAAATAAAATAAATGTTTGATGATATTTACGGTATTTTAAGAGACTAATATTAATTACAAATAATTACAAATTTAATACAACTTTCTACTTTTGTTTCATTTGCAACGTCATCTTTCTTCGCATAGAAACAAAACATGTTTTTCGCGATGACAGATGGTCGTCAATATTTGTGTCCACCCACTGTTTTACTATTTATATTCCTTAACCAAACTCATATATAATTTTGAAAATACTTAACGATTCGAAACGTGTCCTACGTTTAAATAGCTGCAGTAATACACAAGGAGCATTTTGATATGCAGATCGTTAAGTTCTGTTCAGTAGTTTTAGTGCAATTTTCATGTGAGATTTCACCAAGAACATGCGGCTTCTTTGTGCCGATGTTCCAGAATTAGCCAGCCAGGTGGCCTAATATAGTGATCGGTCGAAAATTGAGAAGGTACGTAGCCGTTCTACATAAGTGTGACACTGATGTATGTTATTTTGACGAAAATACGACCTTCAAATTTGACAGGTTATATGGAGTGCGGTTAGTACGGAAACTTATGTAGTTGTTACTACAACTTAAAACTATTTACTGCAACATAACTATGAACAAAGCGAGAATCTTTTATATGCAAATCAGGCACAAGCTATTACCTATTCACTGTCGGCAAACAAAAGGCTATGTAGCTTTTAGCGGCTAATAAATGAATACATTAATGTAAGGGCATTAAAAACTTATTTCTAACTATAGGTTTTAACTAAAAATACCTACTGCTTAAATACTAATTTGTATTCACACTTATCCAAAAGTGGGGAATTGCACAAGCACGACAGTTACACACTATTGCACTGAATTTGAAGATATTTTTAACTGCAAAATATCCAGATTACAATTTGTGATGCGTGTTCGTACACAAGACACCGCGAAAGAGCGACGCGGGCAGAGGTCTATGCATAACATCGCAGAATGACTGCAAGCGGTCGGCGAAGGTCACCGGAGGAATCACGGGCTTTCGAGCGGCCGCCAATCATGAACGTTTGCCTACAATAGTTACCAAATATGGAGCGCGAGTCCGACAAATACCGGTTGCTAAGCGCTGCGGTATCGCGTCATGTCTCGTGAACAGAATTGATTGCCGTTACTTAAATTGATCATATAATATGAACAACGTTATTAATTAATTAATAACGTTACAGATTCCGCCCGCCTCTCCAGGATTTTAGTTATCTTAAGAAATAAAATCCGATTTGTGGATGTATTGTTAGAAATTAATAATACCTTAGGTTACACAGGCCGTTTAAACACTGTTAGTCCATTTAAGATCCTTGATATGCATAAGTCCTAGATCATTACCATTCATGTCTTGTAAGTAGTAAATAAGTGGTGACTGTTTTTCAGTGACTTTGCATTTTATAAATTTTGGAGCTAACTTTTTGCTGAAAAAACTATCCTTATCGCTTGGATAAAAGGTGCGCTTCCAAACATTGTCAATATTGTCATTTACGTTAAATTTAGCCCGTTTTCTTCTGTGACCTTGAAAAGATAAAAACAGCTTCCTTGGATAATAGTTGTCACTACAACAGAATGAAGCGCGGTGCGTTTTTATTTCAATCGTCATATGACAGCGGGCATAATAACGCATTCAGATAAGCGATCGGTAACCCCGGAGAGCAATGACCGTTGCAGGAGTGAGCGGACACATCACGCGTCTCCGTCGCGCGAGTGCAGTGTGCATAAGTCACCCGAAGTACCCGAAGTCACACCCGAATCTGCGCCAGAGCCGCGACCGGTTTAATGTACGGATGCGATAGGCAGACATTCATATTAGCACGTATGTGCATTTTGAGTGATCAGCACATTAAATGTAGATCTTGCGCCTCCACTCGATAAGGGATTTCCTCTTCTGTCACGTAGAATAATTATATATAATCATAGAATAGCAAGTATTGGGAGGATTAAAGTGTACAAGCTGGAAGACAATACATCTGTTAACCTGTATACTGTGTTTGGTAAATCAACCCTTCCACTCCGACACTCTGCCTATTTCATGGCGACCGTGGACATGAATTCTGTGTGAGGATACTGCGGATATAAAATCATCATGGACGACGACAATGAAGAGGACTTTCAGGACGAGTCGGCGGCGTCGAGCTTACCCAGTGATTTATTGTTTTGTTAATTTGGGTAATCAACGTACCAAGATGGGTGGAATCTGAAACGGAGAATGAGATCATAATGATAAACGAATGACAATGTTATGGTAACCGCTGCCAGTATCAGTATTGCTTCATTGGCTTCGGCGGGTTTGGATTTGTCGGAGGTCCGGGATGTCCTCGGCTACGCGTCTGGTTACGCATTGCCACGCATTGCTGCCGGGTGCTGGGAGTGTCAAGCGGTACGGCGAGCGATTCGTCGTGAAAGTGTTTAGGTGATATGTTTATGATTAAGTTTTTTTAAATATTCATGTGTTATATATGTGGTTATTTTGTGTAATAAGTAGTCTAGATAAGTTTTAAGGAGGGCCAAGTGTTAAAAGTTGGAGTCCTTAGTGGAGCAATATTGTAAGTAAAAGAAGTTGTAGCTGTGGATTTTGATGTTGAGGTGAGCGGATATTCTCGGCGATTAGCAAATCGGGAATTGTTAATTTATTAAGGTCGGATACGGTATCGAAAATTACCGATGTTTATTTATAGATGCCTCTTTCATTGCATTCTAAAAACTTAAGTCCGAGCCGGGCTTCGCCCAAAGGTCCGCTTCGTCGGCCCGGTCGCTCGCTTAAGGAGGCCATCGCTCGCTCTTTGGCCTAGTTGCTCGCTGACCTCGGGCCTCCTCCGCGAACCTTCGACCTCCGCATCTGACTCCGCCTTAGCTCCGGAGCTGCGGGAAGTGCAGCCCTTTCGCCCTCGGGCGAGGGCGGCCCTCCCTCCGCGCCTCCGGCTTTCTATATTCACTCTAGGGGTAGGGCAGTCCAAGACCACGTGGATAGTGGGGTGCTCTGATTCGATTTTGGGAATTTCTTGGCTTTCTATGTTTAATTTCATTAAAATATGCCTTCTTATACAATGTATACCTTGCCCCTAGTACAAGGTATACCTTGTACTAGGGGCAGGATAGACCAAAACCACGTGGATAGTGGGGTGCTCTGATTGGATTTTGGGTATTTTCAGATTTCTATATCGATACTCTAGCGCACAATCTTACTAATTTATTAAAATATGTCGTTACAATTTGTACTATAATGCACAAGTTTTATCTTAATTTAAGCTGATATTAATTAAAAACTCTAGTGTACTAAAAAAAAAAGAATTATTATTAAAATATATAATTTCTCCCTATCATACACAAACTTAATGACTTTCAGTAATTCTTCATATGGATCCAGATGGTCAATGTATATTCTCCTCCTCCAAGAATATTCTGACAGCCAAAGGGTGAAGTCTTGGACCCGGGTACGTCTTGAAACTACGTCCAAAAGAGAGGTATGGGCATTGTGAATTTCATCTCGATTTGTGTGGTAGGGCACAGCCAGTGGATGTCATTCCAGATCTAGAGCAGAGCCCAACTGGGGAAGTACCTCCACCTTACAGAAAACAGCAGCCAAATAACACTAGACCCTACTCATAGTGTTGCGTTCCTGTCGGTGAGTAAGGTTGCCAGAGCTCAACGAGGGGAGCGGGGTTACGGTCGGCAACGCGCATGTAACTCCCCTGGAGTTGCAGGCGTACATAGGTTACGGAGACTGCTTACCATCAGGCGGGCCGTATGCTTGTTTGCCACAGACGTAGTATTAAAAAAAAAAAGAAAGAAGTCCTGTTTATTTTGGCCTTGCCGGAAATGTTTTTTCAATCCCCTCCCCTGGCTCTCGATACGTTGGGTGTGTGTCCCATCTGGTACCACAAATTTATTGACAGTGTCAGTGTGGTTGACCCTGTTGTGTATGTATCCATGGTCGGGAAGGCTCATATATGCTCTCCAATAATCGGTGTGTATGATGGAGCCTTCCGCGACATGTTTTTTTATAATTGGCATCAATATCTCCGCAGATCGCTCATTATCGGGACACACTTCGAGCCTGAGGTCATCATTGCCGTCTTCGATCATTCCTATCACCCAATGGCTTTCGATCTCCCGTCCACGATTATATTTTCTTTTTCCAAACTTAGATTCGTCTATTTGCACCACTTTATTAGGGCCCCCTATCTTTCCTTGGACCCTTTGGTTTTGCAGTTCGTGGACGGCAATAGCTTCCCTGCAGTAATTAAACCAGTCTGCTACTATCCTGCTTGATATCACCGGACTATCTTCAAATGCTAGCTCCTTTCTCGTTTGGTGGTATGATAGTCCCTCCCTGAATGCGTACATTATTTGAAATATGAGTGTGAGGGACAACCTAGCTTCTTCGAACCATGTCCCACTAGCCCGGGACACAGTTTACTCCGCCAATTTGTCATATTACATCTAGGATGCGGGCCTAAAGTAGTTCATCTAGCCGCCAGTGAAAATATGTACACATATTTATGATTTACGATCGACCAAACATTTATTTATTTATATATTCAACCAAATTAAATTTTTAAAAAACATTACCAACCAACCAATTAGAAAACAGCTACTTATGTATAAGTATACAAATTAGAAACTTAAGGTATGTGTTTTCTAATCTTTAAATAATAGTTTTTTTTGTGTAATGGATTGTGTAATTTTTTTTATAAGTAATCTAATATTTATTTAAAGATTGCGCAACGTATATTTAAGATACACAAACACAAAGACTATTTTACAAAATAATAAAAAATATAAATTGCAAAAGTGGTGCCATGCCATCTAATGAACCTCTACGGGCGACGAACCTTATATAGTTATCGGTAACGATATACCTAACTATGAACTAAAATAAACGACAATATTTCATTTACCGCTAAACATGAACTTGCTAAGTCGTTGAAGTTGAAACATTGTTGAACTGCAGTAGTATTCAAATAGGTTTTCTTTGTTCCGCTCTGTACTTTGTACCGCTCTCCGTCAGCGTCCATTGGATCTGTATCACTCTTATTGGACATACGCGCTACTTCTATTTCGGCACTATCTAATGAGTAAAAATCTTGTCTTTTGACTATAGATTTGAATGTCGCCCACGAATCATCTGGACAAGAATCTTCAATTTGTAATAGCCTTTCTACATTTATTTTGGGCCAGTGTAAAGTATTGTTCTGCTCCCATTTGTCCGGTACAATTTGAATTACATTTTTACCACGTTCACGTGTTTGCATAGTTTTATATAAAAGCTATATTCCTGTAATAAACAAAGTAACTCGTTAATTTGCTTAGCTAAATGGGGTCGGTTTAGTGTGTCTAAACACATAGTACATACAAAATAAAATAATATTACACATTACACACAAATAAATTATAATATCAAATTAGGTATTACTAGTTAGCTACTGTATACAGGCACACAGGTACAGGGTAGTCAAAAGTAGTGCCAACCAACTAATACCAAATATTAAACTATACTGAGCTATGAGTAATTAATTATGACTAGGAAAGATCGCGTTCGCAAAGTGTTTCGTTCATTGGTATAATAATATACTCAGCCTGGTATTCTCTTCCAAGACTCGCGAACCACGTGACTGACACAAGCTCAGCTCAAACTTTAAAATGTGGGAGTATTTTAAAGCCATTAATTTTAAGTTATTCATGTAGGACTATACTATACATAGTACAATGAAAAAAATCTAATGTATTAAATTAAACTTTATATATCTATACAAGAGAACGTTTGAAAAAAGAATTCACATTTAATCAATAAACGGTGTTCGACACTTTAAGCTATTCTCGTTTTAATTTCTTCTGGAGTTGATTACTAACGATTTTTTTTAATTCTTTTAGTCTTATGTATGTCCTCGTTCTGACTAAGCAAAGTATTACAGCGCAATCTACTGGAGGGTATTGTTTTTTCACGTGCTTGTGTACAATATCAGCTAAGAGAGAAGAGTACCATGGCAAGAAGATCATATAAATTAAATAAGGCTTAAAGCCCGTCACACACGAAGCTATAATAAATTAATATACCGAGCTGTAATATGTATTACAAAATTCAAAAAAAAATATTCTGCAAGTAGGCCTCAAGGGCTCTTTTACGATATATCTTCTATACTATCTGACAGATTGCACACATGTAGCTATAATTTATATTAATATATATTATAGCTACCGTGTGTGCACTCTGTGACTGTCAAATTAGTGTAGAAAATATATCGTTATATATGTATATTATAGCGCGGTATATTAATCTATTTTATAGCTACGTGAGTGACGGGGTATAACTGAGATACTGATGTAAATAGTCAGCTTTTGTGTAATAGTAAATATTAAAAAAAAAATGTGAACTTAATAAAAATACATTAATAAATGAGAGATGTACTTGTAAATAGTTATAAGCTTTTGTGTAATTTCAATTATTAATAATAATGTGTGAACTTAATAAAAATTACATTACTAAGTACAGATATTTTACTTATATCAGAACTATTATCGTCCAGATTAGATGAAGATTCCCTGGGAGTGCTTTGATCATTTAAAAAATTTAATAAATCGTAGTACCACAATTTAATATGGTACACATCATCAGAACTTCTCCCAGAATTTACAGATTCTTCGTATTTCTTTTTTTCCTTCCTAACATTGCTTCTCATATTATTGGTTTTTTCACAACTGTTGCTTTGTAAGCCGCTTTTTTTCTGTCTCGGTCATGATAGTCTTTGTTTTTTACTTTCCAAAGACATGGATGAGTTCTATACATTTCGATGAATTCTTCAAGCACTCTTTTATTTGTAGTTGACTCTGATGTCGCCATCTTGGCATGTTGAACACGTGGTAATACAATGCGAGCGACGACAATGACAGTCTCGGGCACGAGAAAGAAAACAACTGACGGACGACCTGCGCAGGTATAGTCTGTCCGACGGTTTAAGAGCTAAAAGCCATAAAACTTGTTACAATGGCATTTTTATTTCAAAAGGTCTGAAGTCGTAATACGACATAGTGAGATTCGACCCAAACCACTTCTGTTACAGCTTATAATGCACTTTATGTTTCTTTAACAAAAGGCATCATCATTTTTGCATAGGGTTGTCAAAAATTTACCTAACATTGGAATGGAGTAAAAATAATACAACATAAATTATTTACTCATATATTACATTATTAAAAATAATGTAATTATTCACTATCTGAGCTCTCAGTCACGTTAATAACGAAGCGTTGCTGATCTTGAATAATAAATGTGTTCTCGATTCTCGATACCCTCAACATGACTAAAACATGCGGTCCATACATTATTAGCAATTTTCATCGTCTCCTCGCGAACTAATTCGACCACGTTAGAGTTAAGCTGTGGTTGCGTATTATTACGTCGTATTCTTTGTTTGAGTTCACTCCAAACCAACTCAATTGGGTTAAACTGGCAATAATAAGGCGGTAAACTTAAAACCATGTGACCACTCTCCTTTGCCAATTCATCGATAACTATTTTTCTTTGGAGGTATTATTTGATTTCGTTCTTGTAAATATGTTATTATATCAGCCTTTCTTGAAAAAGTATTCGGAATCTTTTCAGCTTGCCTGGAATGATAGGAGGCGTTGTCTAGCACAATAACACTAAGTATTTGGTGGCAAGTTCGGTAGTAATTGCTCTTGAAACCACTTTTCGTAAAGATTCGCAGTCATATCTTCATGGTAGTCTGCTGAACAGGTTTTAATATTCTTAGCAGATAAAAGAAGGGATCCTGATACCCTTCCGTGTTTAGATCCAGCAAGAAGTATTATAAAGCGTTGTCCCCTGGAACAAGGAGCGTTAAGGCAACATTTACCGGACGTATCAACCCAACCTTTCTTCACAATGTCGTGAGATTTTTTTTTAAATTGTAATTCTGAGTAAAAAATATCTAATTACATTTCTTATGTCCTATATTAACCACCGTTAAGAGATTCGCCCGTATTGGATTTACACACTGTGTTTGGGAGGTTAGCGAATCTGAATTACTTTCAGGAGCAGCAGACGGGTCTCTTCAATGACTTGTTCATATTTTAATTTTACAAATTGTTTTTATTTTTAAATTATATTAAATGAAATTAACAAAAGTTGGAACGTTGGCGATTCTATATAAAAAGGCAAAAAAATCGCGAGAGCGGCTTGTGTGCCGTGTCGTATGAGGTCGTAAAGTGATGGCTATCGCCGCGCCCCCGCGCGGCCGTGCTTGGAACTCCGCCTCTTCTTGTGATGCCCGCCAGATGGCGTTAGACTCGCGAACACACTGTATACGGAGGAGTAGCGTAATAGTGCTCCCATATTGGCTATTATAAAATGTTACATAAAATTGTGTGACCGGGACATCAGAGACAGCATAATAAAATACTAATTTACACAATGTTATATAACATCTTATATTATAACAGCCAATATGCGAGCACCATAAGTCGCCCAATCGCCACACGTGGCAGCAGCGCTCAAAATATTTTTAATATTTTCATGTTATTTTATAGTGCGACTATACCTACTTCAAATTTGCATGCTACACTAAGCAGAGTATGGTTGAACTAAAATATATTATTGTACACCTTTGTAAACCCATATTCAGCAAAGAAATAAATACAAATACAAAATACAAATAACGGTCTCTTCCCCGTGTATAAAAACGGTTTGTCCTCTGCGTCTTCTTCCATGTAGCTCATTTTATTTATTGTATAGAGTGCCGAAATTATAATAAATATTATGAAATAAAACTGTGTAATCGGATTATATCGCGTATAATGATTTTAAAATACATCCCGTCGTTTCAATCTTTTTACAGCGTTCTTGTTCAACGGATGAGGCCTGGAGGAATAGTATATTACATAACTATGGTATTAAAGTAAAATAACAATATGGCTTCGCCTCGGCCGACGAGCATTTCTTGGTGTTCAAAGCTATAATTCCAAATAAATTGAACTACTTATACAATATTGCTATGGGTATATTTTCATTATATATGTCATCAACTAATAAAATAAACTAAGGTTCCTTAAGTACGCATTGTTTGTAATAAAAATAGTTTTTAAATCTTAAAAATGGCCAAATCTACCGCTATTTCGTGTGTCCCACGTGCGGTTTGGCTCGGAAAAAAATTATAAGTTTGGATGTAGGCAACGTATTATCAAAAACTAAAAAATCCTTTACTTATATAGATAATTATTTAGAGGATTGACCTATTTATTTATAAAAAATAATGCGTTTTTTTATTAAAACCGGAAAGCCTTTTTGTACCTGTCCCGCGCGGCACCGATTTTGTTATGACTCAAGGATACCTCCCTAAATCTGATTTGTGTACTACTAATCTACCATAACATTTTAATTAACGATACAATAGTACATTACTTGGGCTTCTATATGTAACGGTAATGGACACAGAAACTATATTTTTGACCGAAGAAACAGTTAATCTTATCGAACGACGTATTTTGGTGCGAATTCTACGACATTTGTATGGGTCTAAGGTCTCTTACACACATCTTTATTTCAATTTTATTGGTATACTTACAATACAATTGAAATAAAGATGTGTGTAAGAATGTTGTGTTTAATAAATTTGTATGGCAACGTTTGTACGGCCAATTTGACAAATTTCAAATGTCGAAAAGGTGCCTTACGAAGTCGTCAGCGTCTTTAAATACATAAAATAGTGCCGTAAATATTTTTATGTTGTCATAACATGTTGAAAAAATGCTATAATATACATATCAAAAGCGACTTACAAATAGCTGAATAGTGACAGACAGATGTCGATATTTAATCGTCCATATCTAGATATCTAAGTATAAAAAGTAGAGTGGTGGCTCGTATAGTATAGTTTTTGTTATTAAGCATTTCCGAAAACGATGATTTTAATTCTGATATTCCAAAAATAACAAAACAGCCACACAAATGTTGAATATCCACTTGCTTTAAAATTTACCCACATCTGATATGAGGTTTTCTTAGTTAAAGATATGTATACTATTTTTCTGTTCTAGGGAGCCGGAAAGCGGCAACTTTGTTTAGCGTAGCGGCCCGAAAGTTGGAGAAAAATGACAATCAGCAAAACTACCCGTATACGAAAAATAAATGTTTACAATTTCTGGCTCCGCAAGGTGCTTGAGAGTAATTGGCTCATTATCGATGCCATGTTTTAGTGCCGCAACCGCGACATTTGTAAAGTTGCTTTTGTAAAGCAATTACTTAAATATGATGGTACTTGTTGTGTATAGCACGGCGCTTAATAACTTTTCTAAAATTGGATGCTGTCAACAAGTTTCGGCGTAGTTCCAGGCTCTATTGTATCTATTGCAATGTAAAATGGTAGCTTTTTCGATCATAGCCCGTTCGACATCAGTTTTGTAAAAAAAATTCAAAAAACTTGTCATATTTTTGGCAGGTGTCCGTAGCATAATGTTTGTCCTCAGTCTGACCTTGTGGTTTGATATCAAAATTAAGTTTCTTAAGTGTTCTGTGGTGTCTTCTCGGTGTGTTCTTTTCAAGTGCTATTAATTTTGATTTAGGGCTTTTACCTGGAAGTGACTTTTGCAAATTATTTAGTTGTACGTGTCGTATGCTATAACCGCAACTGCACATATTGATTGGTAGATTTGCCGTTGTATTCAAACTCTGGTATAATACTGTTAAACTGCTCAACGGCATTGCTATCATAATCATAAACCAACATCCGCGAGTGTACAGCGACTGTCAATATATTGTATTCTTGTTCAAAACATTTTTTTCACTACTGCAATAGTGGCTTAAACTGTTATCATGATGACCAAAAGCGTGATTGTACGAGTTCTAAATATCTGTGTATAGGCTATTTATTCTTGTTTCCAACTGTTCATGTTCTTTAAAATATTTTTTACTGCCAAACATAAGTTTTCTGATGGCAAGTACTCGAGTAGTATCTGGATGGTAAACATTTTATTTTTCATTTTTTTTTTGGGTACTTTATAACTGTGTTAGCCAGCTTGTTACACATGTTCCGAAGAACATGGTTTGTGTATTTGTGTTTGAGTCTCTGTCCGCAATAAATCTTCCATATGTCAATACATGTCTAAAGAGTTCTTAAAACCTTCTGCTATAATCGCTCCCTCCATCCTAGAGGAAGCGACGGAATCATTTTTGTAGCACGCATGTTCATTTGGTCGTGTCCCCTTATTTTGTGCACGAATACGGCAGTATTTATTTTCACTCCTAGGAAGAGAACTTCTCCAAACTTCCTGCCTACAATAGCGGCTGCTCCAGAAAGCTCTGATTTACGATCTACGATCGCTTGCACTAGTATTGTTACAAGTAATATTTTGGGGTAAAAAAAACTAAAGGAATAATATAAAATGTAAACTACAATACATACAATGTAACTAAGCTTTTATTGAAATCACTGAGGTTGGAAGAACCCGGCAACAATACTGCAAGAAGTCGCAGTTGAGGTAATCCTATATTTATATATATAAGGTTTCTTAATAGTAAGACAAGTTTCTTAATAATAACCGGCTAGCATAGATTGCACAGACTCTACAGTACTTATTAATTCTTTTTTAAACTGAAGCTTCAGGGAACAAATCGGGGTTAACGAACTCTTTTATTTAGATTTTGGTAGAAACAGCGATCCGAGGAACTAAATTTAGAAAATACAGGAGATGTATATGGGCGCCAGGGCCAGTCGATCTGGTCCAAATGTCAAATAGTTAATAAAGGATGGGTCTAACCTCCAACGTCGGGAATTGTACCCCAGCCGCCACGTTCTGTGTAGGCCTGGACGGATGGTTACAAAACGGTCAGCGACAGCTCACTACCGCTGGTATTATCTGGGGTTACCGGTGCATGAGGCAGGTGGTCGGAGACCGCGCGAGTTAGCCAGGTAGTTAGCGCCCCGCCGTGAACCCTGAAATTATTGTATACTCGTTAGGGCAAGTCACCTGATTACGGCTGGGATTGAATCCCAATTAATACTGTAGGGCGGAGATCGCCTTGATTTCAAGTTTGGAACACTAACACGATTCAACAATGCCCGACACGAATTTCGATTTACACGAAACCTTACCTAAAGGTTAAAAAAAATGCAAAACTTACCCGTTGGTGGATAAAAGGCTTGCATGGAAATTATGCAGCTTATGTCAACACCCGGGGCACGCGATGTATCGCTCTTCAACGCAGCAACAAATTTAAGGTTAGCATGTTATGCCGGGGCTGAAAATACGCAACCTACATTAAAAAGGCACTTTATTCTTACAAAATAAACAACGCAACCACTATAACACTTACTCAAATGGGCGATGGAGCCCGATCTCAAAGGGTATAGCCGATCCCGGCTCGAATCGAACAAAAAGAAGATCTCCCTTCCTTTCCGACATCTTGAGTGACAGATAGGCCGACGGGGTTGCCAAGTCCGAATTAGGCTCGTGCAAACACTACATGACTCCACAGACAAAACGATCGTTTATGGTTCCTTCTGTTTTACTTAAAAAATAACTAACCATCTGCGCAGGAATTACATAATGTTAAAGAAAAACACACTATGATTAAATATGTTCTACGAATAAAACACAGGAAAGCGGGGAAACGCAATGTTTCTTCCGGATTTGAAGCTGGCAATTCTGACCCATAGTGTTCGATCGCGCGTTAGCTAGTACGCTAATCCTTAGCTAGATGGCTGTAGGAGTTCGGAACTAACGCGAGCCTTACTTTTTTAATAATGAAGAAGAAAAATTACATTTTGTTGTTACAGTATCCACCAGCTATGACGTCGATAAATGGCACTCTGTCTTTCACTCTCCCTTCTGCGATTGCAGCTTTTCAGGTTCTGCCGCCTCTGCCATAGCTTTGTGAGCGGTTTTCTCTTATTGTCAAAACTTTCAATATGGCGGCAGTATTAACATCAAAGTTTTCAGTGACCTGTGGGTTTGTGCTGACTTAGCCATGGCGCTGGTTTTCAGGGCAACCAGGGAAAACACAATAAAATAAGATAAAACTGTTTTGACGGTGGAAAGTAAAACGAACTGCACTTAATAACTTTTATTTAATTAAATATCTGTGGAAGCACAATACATTGTATGTATGAACGACGCCATTTTGAATGTAAAAGGGAGTTGACAAAAATCACATTAAATAGGAACCAACTAGAAGTGTTGTTACCAACCTAACATCCCTTTCCGTAAGTTTATATAACATAATTACATTAATGACCTGTCTTTTATTTGACTCGTCTTTATTAACATTAAAATATTCTACAAATTATTTTACAGTATGTTTCCTTAACTGCTCTCTACAGTTACACAATTGAGAAATTCATATGTATTTAATAAAATTGTATGACATAACTGGAAAACTAAATTTACTCAGTTGACTTACCAGGAATAATACTATATTTATTTTACATCTCAGTTGACTATATTTAACTTTCTGTTATATAACGCTTTGTAGGTTTTACAATACGTCCTGATCTCATCACTCTGTGATCAGTCATTACTGGTGCTGGAGTAACCGTCTCCTGTCTTGCGTCTGGCACCTCCGACTTCTTTCCCTTTGTGGTGAGCAAGACTGTATGGAAGACGATAGTGTCAAGTCACTATTCTAGATACTATAATTATGAATAAGATGAATCCTATTTCTTACATAAGATACATCATTATTAGTTTTTATCACATATGACCTTATTATATATGTTATATTACCTAACCGTTTTACAATTACAGCCTTTTCCCAAATACTGTGTGGATTTTTCTTATAATAAGCCTGGTCACCTGGATACAATATGGACATCTGAGTTTGTTAAGGTTTCCTGGTATTTTACTTCTGAATTTATTTCATATACTGTCATACAATTAAGAATTAATAAGAATTACAGTAAAATGTGAATAAAGGTACAATACAAACTTAAACTAATTACTTCTTAATTTTCTAGACATCAATAACACAGCCGGTGATAACATAAGATTTTTAGCTGTATTTATATACTGTAATAGAGCTAAGTAAGGATCTGATCCGTCTTCTTTACATTCTATAACATGTTTTTTTTTTTTTTAATTTAACAGAACGTTCCGCCTGATCATTGGAATTGGAATGATAAGGACCTGTCACTGTATGTCCTATATCCCATTCATATAAAAATTATTTAAATTCTAATGACTGAAAGGGAGGACCATCGCCTGACACTAATGTCATAGGTATCCCCTATCTGGCAAATATTGACTTAAAATAGTCAAAGAATTTAATTTCCGTACCATTTCGTACCTTATCACAGTGGCAATTAATATGAAAGTCGTTTGAAACCCCATACTATAGTCACTGTCACAAGGTACGAAATGGTACTGAAATTAAATTCCTTAACCGTACCTCTAAGTTATCAAAATGCATTAGATCAGTGCCAACTCTTTGCCAAGGATATTTGCTGATTTCATAGTTCTTTAATTTCTTTTTGATTAATGATTACTTGGCTTGAACTTGGCACAGATGTTATTAATGCTTGTCCTTTTGTAGTTCGACCTTGAGTTCATGATAAGTTCACATGGATCAGAACAAAAAATGACTGCACATACCATGTGCAATTTTAATTTTATACTTAATTCTAATTTAATTTTAATATGAGTGGCACCCCTTTACAGTGTCAATTTAGTTTAGTTTAGTTTTAATTTAGTAATAATAACTTTGTATGCACTATGGGTACTGACTGCCTGAAATAAAAGCCTTTTATTTATTTATTTATTTTTATTTATAAGTTGCCATGGCAGCGGCGGTTGCCGTTGAATCTGGTTGAGTTGGTGGCTTTAGATTGCCGTTGATAGCATCTAGTCCTCCAGGAGTACCTCTTAGCAGTAACAGTACCGTGCAGCGCCATGTTGACCAATTTTCTTTACCTTCTAAGTGACCAATATCAATATTGCAGCTTCTACCAGGGTGCGATTTTCTCAAAAGCTTTACACACACATTTTCACATGTTGTCACATGTTTCCACTACATTTTTTAACTCCGCCACACACATTTTCACCGACATTTTGCCGTCTTTGTCGAAACCGATATCTTTCTGCTAAAACCGACGGTGTTGGCTGCAAATGGTGTGACATTATTTCATTTATTAACCGACTTCAATCTCATAGAAGGAGGAGGTTCTGTATTCGGTAGTGGTTATTTTTTTTTATATCAGCAATCATATTATACCAAATTCCTTTAATAATTCTCTAGCTAATTTTAGATCCTTATTTATCCCTTGATGACCTTCGTGCAATTTATTTAATATTTCTTTTTGCATGGATTTTGGAACAATTTTTGACCCTTTGAACAATAAGTCTTCTATAACATGAATTACATGAATTTCACCCTGCACGTTCCAAGATGGTTTCACTAATAAATTAATTCCATCTTTATTACCTGGCCCATCCTTCAAATAATATTTTTTTAACAGTTGATGGGTTTCATCATCAATCAATCAAAATCATTTATTTCGATTAAAAGTCCACAATGTTAAATCTAGGGTTAGTACAAATATGAAATTAATACAATTTTTTTACAATAATGTGCTACACTAATAAAATAACATGAAAGTACTCACAGTTTATCTTCTTAAATATAGGTATGAAACTTAAAAACACTGCACTACTTCATTTTATCCGGTTCGAAGGACCATGAATAAGTTGTGGTGATTTCTTGATTGGATTGCACTAATTTACAATAAAAAATCCGAAATTTATATAAAGGGCGACTTGATTTATTTCCATGACAGATGTGAGTGAGTAATGCTTGACACAATTCTTTTTAATTATTCAAATTCAAAATTATGTCATTATCAAATAGGTAAATTCAAAACGTAAAAAGGTTGCAATCTGAACAAGGGACATGTATCTTTGGCTCCGGCTTCTATTTAGAATTGTAATTTTGGCTAAAATCAACTCGACCATAAAATCATTATCAATATTTACCACCAAAATTTACTATTTTACCCGGACAACTATTAATGCTTAGTTTAGAATATCGATTCATGTACTAATATTAACTTTTTCTTATATAATACGTAGAATAATAACGAGTAAAAGTTTGTGAAGTTTTAGTTAAATCAATGGATGTTCATGGTTCTACCATAGAAATCATACAAGAAAAATGGATTCGGTACACTACACCAAAATTATAAATGCGGCAAATATTTTTTTTTTAATAAATATCAATAACTTTTATACTTAACATTTTACAATTTGATTTAAGATAATAATTTGTGTAAGGTTTCAGAAAAAAAATACCTTCCTGAAACAATGAACCATACTGTCATTATCAGCTCCGCCGCAAAATTTTGTCATTGAGGTAATCACCCATATCGTTTCTGCAAATTGTAGTTAAAAGTCAGAATCAGTCCCTTTTTGGGTTGAAGTTGGGTTTACGTCCGAATCAAGACAAGAAATAGTTGGCTGGCATGAAACAGTGTCTTTTAAGATAAGATAAAGATAAAGATAAAAAATGTTTATTGCCACAACTACCAAAGATACAAAATAAAAATAACATACAACGTGAGATAAAACAAAATACACTTAATTGCACAAAATAAATTATCCAAAAAAATCACAAAAAATTTACCTTATTTACAGCTCTTACCTTTTTACCCATGTGGTTTTTTGGTATAGGCAATGGGTACCTGTCTCAGCTTTATTGCTAGATATGTAGATATATACCCAGCGCTGATTTTCAGACGGGTCCCTTTTTTTGACAGGTCGGTCATTACATATCCTAGTCATAATATATGCGATCGGCGCGGTTGTTGTACTATATTATGCTTCCTTTTTAAACCTCGATACTGAAGTACGCTTTTGAGTAGCATCCAAGGCAGAGATCGAACACTATTTTGTGTTTGGCTGTTGTGGAGCAGTTGTTGTTTCACACACAGTTGTGGAACACTTTTGTCTTTGGAATTAGAAACTGCCAGAAAAATGGAAGCACTTTGTTCTTCCTTGTCCAAAGTACAGTTAGTGTTACAGCATAACATGTTCAAAGCCTCTACGTAAATCGTTATTAGGGGCTTTGCGCTTTTCATCCTTATTTCCATCCTTATTTCATCCTTATTATCCAAGGCAGCTGGATCGAATTTATCTTCCGTGAGTACTTGTGGGTCAAAGGGATAAATCCCAGTTTTTTTTAAATCCACTTCGTATTACTTCGGTGTTTGTTTCTTGTTAAGTATCGGCGAAAGATTGTGCAAATATTTTCTTTGTTATCTTCGTTCCGACTTTATAGCTTGCGGATATTAATTAGAATATACAAATTGTTAAGTCATCGAATTTAAAATATACAAAGTAATATTGCCTTGAATGAACTGTAAATGAATACATGTGAAGTCGGAATACATAACATCAGAGGAAACCTCGTCTGAATTGAAATTTTAATATTGTTACCTTTTCCAAAGCTTCCAAAGTATGAATTGAAATGACTGTTGGATCAGCACATGTAGAATTGAGACAGACTAAATTTTAAATGATTTTAACATTTAAATTGTATACTCCATTTTTTCGAATTCAATTGACATATTTATGAACTAATTCAATGATATTGATAACATTTGACTAACTAGAATGATTACACTTACGTAATTTTGGTGTTTTTCTGAACTGAACCTTTCTACTACACTTCCATTCTTATTTCTTTAGAAGCAGTGTTGCTTGAAGTAGTTTTACTTTTTGCATATGGTACAAGTCTTAGCCCTGCGCTGGACATCTGTAGCGGTGCACCTGGCCCCTATTTCACCACGGCTACAATTATCAGTGACATTCGTCGAGCGAAAATTGTCAAGCGACAGGTGACATATTACAATTTTATAAAATATTTTCTATAGAAATGCTTACAAACATGACAGGCATTTTGCTACAATTGTATGTATTACAATTATGTTGTGAAACAAGAATTATTTTTTCTAGTCGACATATTTGTAGAATTGTCGGTGAAGGTTCAAGGCGTGTCGAATTGCGTGATAATTGTAGTATTTTGTGGTTGACATACGCGTAGTTCAAAATGGCTCTCCATGCGAGTAGTATTTCATTAAAACGTTGAGCTATTCCTTTCCATTTATTTACTTTCATTTCGAATGTTAATTTGTTTACAAATTAACCAAATAATACGGATTTGCTGTTAGAAATCAATTTTAAGATAGACATCTTTCTTGTCATACCCATATTGCAATAACATGTTTGAAATAAAATAACACACAAATAATGCTAGTTTCACGAAGAAAATTACATAATGGCGGGAGAGGATTTAATAATTTTAAATAAATCATTTATTTTCAGCCAATAAATATAAAATTATCCATTTAAGAATGGCTCACAGTGCCAGCGTACCGCTTCAAACCGCGGCTCGGCGGTCACGTGATCTATGCAAAACACCTAAGATACAGAAGCTGCGGTTTACGCGGTACGGTGCACTGTGAGTCATCCTTTAATGTCATGCCAGTTATTCAGCGTACGTGTAATACTTAGCTTATTATTGTTACTGTGAATATTTTTTGATTAATAATTTTTGTTTATTGCTATTTGAGTTAACAACTTTTAATTAATTGAGACATTTTTTCCCTATTTTTAGTCGTAACGATTGTTTTCTACAATTGTCGCACCTGTCAGCGTGGTGAAACCAATAATTCTACATATGTCATATTTTGTGAAAATTGTCGCACCTGCCACCGATGTGAAATTGGGGCCTGGCCACATCTTCTGCACGTCCCATTGTTGGAGAGGATTCCCTTCGATGAATTACTGCGGTGCTGAGTCGAACACCAGTTAGTTCTTGGTATTGAACTTGTTCTTGTGACTAATGAGCTTCTACCTCTTGAATGTCTAGAACGCTTATCAAAAAAAATATTTTTATGGCTTGAACTTGGACTTGATTTGTTGCTTGTTGTTCATTTATCCGTTTTGATCTTTAGCTTGATAATTCTATTGTTTTCGCGATGATGACTGCTTCACTATAACCTCTTTAATTTCATCATTTTGAAGTATTTCTTCTTTGACTAATTCATTTTTTAGCTCAATGATAAGCATGTCCTTTACTAGCGATTCTTGTACAGATTCAAATTGGTAAACAGGTTAGAGTAACGTAATCATCTAAATATTCTTCTTAGTAAACGCCTTTTCACCAGTGTCTGACTCACCACACCCTGCTGGTAGTGCCATTGTAATTGATGGTGGTCCTTCTACATCGAGTGGTTTTGCAGTCTAAGAAACAATTTATCTTCTAAGGCCTCCACAATTTAGGCATACCTTCTAGCATTGTGCATACGCGAAGACTCAAGTCTGAAGTTAAGCTACTAAAAATGTAAATTTTTGAAAGCTGTTGGCCGGTTTCTTAGCTGTCTTTTTAAGATATTTTTTTTATTTTTTGTTCTGCAACCAGCTCCTGAAACAAATTCCATATAATTAACCAAAGAAATGGCTTTAATATAATAGATTTCTAAAAACAATACGCTTAAGCAACTTACACAGACAGACGTGAGGAAACTCTTAATAGCCAACAGGAGTGGTAATTTCTCCATACAAACGTACTCGACTGTTTCCTCCGTGGTTTTTGAAGCCAGAGCAATCTTTTTTTTTCAACACAGATTACTCGTATTAGTATTAATATCTGTGTCGGACTGTTTTGCTTTTTTTATATTTTCGTTTCTTAAGACGCCAGTGCACTTGAAATATTCGCAAAAACGGCCGAATTTCCTAGGCCGCAAAGAGAAGCATGGTATTCAAAGCTGACATCATTTCGCCTAGAAGCAAAAAAAATCCGACAGATAATTTCATTACCATTTGGATTTCAAAATTTCGTTACCTTTGGTTAAGTTTTGAAAAAGGAAACGGTCGAGTACGAAACATCGTTTTTTGAGATTTTTACGCAGGATTTTTTGCCTTACCTATCCTTATCGCACTAGTTTTAGGAGCCGCTTCCGTTAGCGAGACGGATATATTCACCGAAAATATTTAAATTTCAACTCCCATATCCTTTTAAGGATTCTGTTATTGCAATTCTGGCTAGGAATTTTAACATGCCTTACCACGTGATCGCTTTTTTTTTAACTGATCGGCGATTGGCTCTAGTCACACCTGATGGAAAGTCTTTTCGTCCATACAAAAAGAGAAAACGTTTGTCCAATTCTAAATACTTTGCATTCTCCATGATCTTTTGTATGTCATTGACACAATGAAAAACTAGGTTTACAGGTTTTCCTTTTTTTTTAACTTGCAATACTTACAACAAAAAAGCGAAACCCATAAACCTCGAATATATTATGCTGAAGTGATCGACATCAAAATCAAAGTGATTTGTTAATACTTAGTTAGTGGAAAACTTTTTCTCCCGAAATGGAATTTCATAGAAAAAGTAGCGTTATTTCACTAGGATCGTTAGGCTATTCTTCCCTCTTAAGGCTAACTTTAATTTCAACAATAACAATTAGGAATAAATTTGCACACAGTGCACAAAGCATACCTTGAGGTGCAGCGTCTGCTGCTTTTGGCCGTAAATGAACTGTTGTGGGCTTGGTCGCAGCGTCCAGCTCCCGTGCCAGCCGGTGTCAGTTCGTCGCGCTCCGCGGGGTGCCCTGGGTGGCCGCCTGCGCTTGGGTCCGTGAACCGCTGGTTCCCGGTGAAGACTCGGTGCAAGGGAGCTGAGAAGTAGCCATGAGCTTCTCGATCTCTAAATAATAATATATAATGTATACAAAACTAGACACTACTCATAGTGTTGTGTTCCTGCCGGTAAGTAAGGTTGCCAGAGCTCAACGAGGGTGTTAGGGTTGGCATCGCGCATGTAACTCCTCTGGAGTTGCAGGCGTCCATGGGCTACGGAGACTGCTTACCACCAGGCAGGCCGTATGCTTGTTTGCCACCAACGTAATGTAACAATATATAAGTTTAAGCATTTAATACTTATTAAAAAAGTTATGCTATACCAATGCACAACAAGTTCTAGATTTAATTTTTCATGCATAGTATATACATACGCACACATGTCTGTAGACGCCGAAGACCGGGTAAAATGGAGAAGATTAAGTAGAAAGCGGATCCTGGCGCTAGGTCGGGAAAACGATAGGTTGAAGAAGAAGAAGAAATATATACATAACTATTTACTTAGATACAAACAATGTTAGTTAAATAAAAGCTTGTATAATGTACTTACATCTTGCTCGCCCACGCCGGTTTCTCCCTCCAGCTAGAGCCCCACAGCGGCCACAGCACAATCCCGGCCAATAATACCCAATATTTGTTGGGAGAGTGCGGAGGGTTCAGGAACTAACGCTGCATTTCCGGTTTTGGCTCTTGCCACTCGGGCTCGAGCCGCTTAGTCGCAGGCCTTTTTCTTTAAGTCGCAACACATCTATAAAATGTGAATACAAAAAAATTGTCACCTGCTATATAACTCTGATGATTGATATTTTAATCATTTAAATACATCATTTGTCATGTCAGTATTGTCCTCGATAAGATAGAAAAAAGTAAATGAAAACTACTTTTGTATTTAGTACTTACGTGTTTCCATTGCTCCACACTTTTAAGGGGGCCGATTTCTGATAACAGACCCAGGAGTTTGGCCCACTCAGCGTCCATCTTTTGACCGCCGAGTATTGGGCAGGTATATTCGCCTACGGCAAATAGTGAGTTTGCCACCATGTACTTAATCCACCAAAGTTTTTAACTGCACGTTAGTGTTCCGAACTCTAAAACAGCATTCATAAGATTAATTGAAAGGTCTAACATTATAAAATTACGAAGTTCTCTTCAAAATAAAACTATAGGTTGAACACTATTAGTGCTCCAAACTCTAAAACCGCATTCATAAGATTCATTGAAAGGTCTAATATTATAAAAATACGAAATACGTGTGCTACTCTAACCTTATGCGTTATACCCAAAAGTATTTCTTGTGAGTTTTAACATATGGGAGGTATCTGGAAATATAGCTACTTTCCTTCCCTTATGCATGAACACGGGGTTAATTTCTTCGCCATCTAATTTTCATCTTATATTTACTAAGATAAAAGATCCAGCTTTAATTTTATGTAAGATTCGACCATTTAAACAAGAAACAGAAATAACTAGGGATCAAAAGCACCTCGAACAGGTCGCGTATTACATAATTAGTTAATTAGGACTACACGTATGCTAGGATTTCACAAATAAAAGATCTTCTACAACATCATAACTCAATCCAGTTAACCAACCATTGACAGTATGTTTGCATTCGTAGTACTTTAATGCGTATATATTGACCTTTTTATAAATTAGATTATACAAGTGTGCAGCTTGTACTTCGAACTGTCTAGCTGCCATTGCAGACTTGATAAGAGGCATAGGTGCGACTGTTCGGGCTCTTCTGTGTTTTACATTGACAGTTTTAAAAGGTAGATTTTTATGGAGTCTTAAAACTACGGCTGTGAACTATTAATACCTAATAATAAGAAAACTAATAACCATCCGGGTAATTAATTACTTAGTTTTGAAGACGGTGCCAAACCAATAAAAACATACTTTGCTTGATGAATGAATTAATGAGTAAACAATGTATTTTTTATTCAAGTGAACTGGTTTTAGTTCTCTACTACTTTGGTTTGGCATCGACTTCAAAAACTAAGTTATTACCCGGATGGTTATTAATTTTCTTATTTTAGGTATACATTATTTTTGGCAGTAATTTGCTTTACGACGGGATAGGGACTGGACAAGGATACCCCTATCCTTATCCTGGGGTTTGGGTTGGGGTATCCTTGGTGTTTTGTGTTTTTATACTGCGAAGGACTATAGGACAGATATTGGAGACAGAGGGCCTACCGCGAACACCGAAGTTTTTGTCTTTTACTCCAACTAAGGCGTCTTTAGAGTTAGTGAGAAAGATGGCCGCAATTTGCGAATTTCTGTGTTCGCGACAGGCCCTCAGGTCTTCTTTAAAGGAAACGCCAACATAAGAGACAGTCAATATCGAAAGGGATCTTATAAAATTTTACTTGAACTTCAACGCGCTTTTTGTTTAATTTCAACGCGGTAATGCGGCGAGCGTTTTGGGCACCTTTGTGTCTGGGATGACGCGGGGTGGGATTTTTGACTGACGGCCTTATTTTGGATTAGAGTTTGTGGTTTTTTTTTAATTATTTGTTTTTAATTCTTTCTTTTATTTATACTTTTTTTTGTAAATTAAATTTTAGTATTGTAATAATTATGTGATTTTAATAATTTATTTTAATGTATTGTTTAAGTATGTATTTGTTATCTTTATAGTATGTAATTGTTTAGTTCATTTAAGATTTATTTAAGACTGTCCTGTATAAAATTTAAATAAATATATTTGACTTGAACTGATGTATTTCCACTTCCCTATGATCTGATGATATGAGCAAGCCAAAGGTTACCTTCTTCTTCCTTAAAAACACGGGACGCGATACTTAAATACAGTGACAGCCCCGTATATACGGGACGTATGGCAACCCTACTTAGTGGGATTAGTCCGGTTTCCTCACGTTGTTTTTCTGCACCGGGAACGACTGGTAAATATCAAATTATATTTCGTACATAAGTTCCGAAAAACTCATTGGTACGAGCCGGGGTTTGAACCCGCGACCTCCGGATTGAAAGTCGCACTCTAAGAACGCTAGGCCACCAGCGAACAAGCTAAAGGGTACCATAAAGTGAAACCTTATACATGACCTCTCTACCTACATAAATCGAAATGTACCTACAGTATCGTACTATAAACTGACTGACTGCTTGAGCTCAGCGATCCAAAAATAATCTTGGCCTCTGAAACGAGAGAACGCCACCTGTCCCGATCCAGCGCGGTTTCCTGCCATGAATTGGCATTCAGCCCACGCAGGTCCGCCTCCACGACATCACACAGTATCGTACAATAGCTTCATTGAATTTTGAACGGCTTCCTGGCCCCGTCGGTAGTGACCCTGCCTACGAAGCAGGAAGTCCCGGGTTCAAATCTTGGTAAGGCCAGTTATTTATCTGTTAAGGGCATTCACAAATATTTGTTCCTGAGTTATGGATTTTTATATGTATTTAAGTATGTAATTCGCTTAATGCCGCGCCACGATAAGATCCGACCGGACCGGTACAGGTACGTTCGTTTCGTCCGTGAAATTTTATTTAAACTTAGTGTTAAGTATGTTTGTCATGTTGTATCTCTTTTTGCATTAGCTTGTCTACTGTGCGTAATTTATTTCGGTTTATTTTATGTATATGTTTCTTTCCTTTTGTTTGTTACCTTCCGTGATTATTTCGCACTCGATGGTCTCATCGGAAGATCAGCGCTGGAAGTCGCCAGCAACATGCTGAGATGAGGCCATTTCGTGACACTTTACCCTCACTATATATCTGTGGCCCTAGTGAAAAAGGGTACAAGTCTCTGGCAGCGCAGGTGTAAAGGGGTGTAAGTTCCACGTAACACTATGCCCTTATACACCTAAACTGCCAGAGACTTGTACCCTTTTTCACTAGGGCCACAGATATGTTCTCTTTTATGTATGTCTATTACTGTTTGTGTGTTTATGAATAAAACAAATTCTATTCTATTTTATTTAAATCTTTTATCTGTACACGGCGGGAATAAGTTGATTACTCGAGATATAAACTTGAAGAAATTTGATCTTAAAATAGAAGGTTCCAATTTCTTTAATTTTATATCTCGAGAGAGATATATCATCGTGTAGTACCCACAACACAAGCTTTATTGAGCTTACTGTGGGGCTAGATCAATTCGTGTAAGATTGTCCCATAATATTTATTATTCTTATTTTGTTCCTAATAACTATTATGGTAAAAAACCTTTGGGAAAGTCGTCACTCAAAATAATTTCCGCTGTACTTGCGGATGATGACGTATCTGCGGGTAAAAAGGCCCAGGGGCCTATTTCTCGAACGATATTAGTCTAATATTATTAGTGTGTTGCCATGGTAACGCATACGACTTGACAGTTCGTGGACTAATAACAATAATATCAGTCTAATTCCGTTCGAGAAATAGGTCCCAGCTAAGGAGTATTTGTAATAAATTGAAAAATATCCAGTTCAATCAACAAGTTTCATTACTTTAATACATTTTATACAAAATATAAATGATAAAAATACAAATTATTGTTATTATCATTATCAGTCTGAAATAACGAGTAGGTATACAGTGTGTAAATCCAATACGGGCGATAAATTAAACCAGATACAGAATTATTTATCCGAGTTTATCTGTATAAATTTACCGAGCAGCAAATTCAATGTAGGTACTGCAAACATTACGAGACATAACATGACATGACATTGCGAGATACGAGCTTTTTATAGTAAATGCAAACAAGAGTTGACAGTTACTTTAATTAGCTCGTATTTCGTAACTTGTGTGTTGGTTTACATTGGGCCCGAATTATTTTGTATGGTTAATATTTTCATTGTATTTCTTAGCAAAATTTATCTAATTTATCTCAATATACTTGTTAAGTCCTATGCTAATCACCGTTTAAATATTCACCCGTATTGAATTTACACACTGTACATTGTTAAGATTGAATTTAAATTTAAGAAGCGTCTCTGGCAGTTGAAGGTTTATTTTGGTGATAAGAATCACTGGAGGATGAGTTCGGATAACCTTCTTTTTCAACTAACTCCATAGCTTCTTGCAGAGTCAAATTGTAGATGAAAGTCTGTACGACCCCGTTGTTGTCAACGGTGATGAATAAATGTCCAAATCCTGGCTGGTTGAGATTCTTCGGATCGACGATTGCTGCAATTTCATGGTCCACCATGCGTCGCAATTGATGGTCAGATAGCGTGTAATTGAACCCATTGATGCCAATCAGTTGATGAGTAGTTGTTACCGGTACTTCTCCAGATTTTAGCTTTTGGCTCAAGTCTAGCAAGTCTTGGGATGTCAGAATTGTTTTGGTGCCATCCTTGGTTACTGATTGGATGTAAGGCAGGTACAGGCGTTTGTATGATCCATCGAATTCGACCCTGCCGTCAACGGGCGCTGACGCAACCTGTTGGTAGTGAATTAATGTGTTATTTATTAATCACGTAAATTGTTATGCAACTTTGGGAACACATCGAATTATTTTTATCAAATATTTTGATTTGTGTATTTAAAGTAACATGGTAACTGACATGGAATTTACGTTATCGCCCCATCGAATATACGTATGGGGCGTTTAAACTTTATATTTTGGATATTTCAAGTTTTATTTTTCTAAAGTTATTAATGTAATTTTACTCATAAGGTAACGTACTTTTGATGACAGTTTTTTTAATCTTTCAAATTTACTTACGAAATAAACTCATTTAAACACTTAACGATTACACCCTGTATAAATTATAAACCGAAATAGATGTCATATATTACAGAAGCCCTCCTTAGAAAGACTAGGCGTCTGTAACCAGCTCTAAGGATAGGATAGGATAGGATGTGCGAGTACGTACTGCTTACCCGGAGCTGGTCAATGACGCCTAGGCTGAGTTTTGGCCGAACGTTAATTAGAATTAAATGTCAATAAATAATTAAATATAAATTATATAAATTGAACCGTAAATATGTAACCCTCCGTTACGGTTAATGGTTAATTCTCAATATTTTCAATTTTAATTAACTTTCGGCCAACACTGCCTAGTCTTTCTGTGGTGGCACAAAATCAAGAAATGGGAACAGGTTACGTCGTGGCGAGGTAGACTAGGGGTTCATGGCGTTGGTCGCGATAGCTAAAGGTCGGATCCGGCCTTCATCCCTGAATGAATGTTTTATTGCATATATAGTAATTCAGGTTACAATAGCAGATACAATTGCATATAAATAGGCTGGAATGTTTCGTCACTTTTTCTTTGATTTAAGTATGACATCTATTTCAGTTTACGCTAATTTCTTATTTAATATATAACGAATAATATATGTATCAAGATTTTCTGTCATTTATGTTATTTTTTATGAATTTATTTATTTTAATAGGTATATATACTAAATAAATTGCTGATAAAGTGAGCAAATAAGACATCAGATTTTTCACAAACAATAACAAATCAAATTATTTTAATCAATATTTTTATGTGTTTTTTAAATAGTCACAATACTAGGTACCAGGGATCGGAAACCGGTATTTTTTGTATAGGAACGAAACCGGTATTTTTTGTATGGGAACGAAACCGGTATTTTTTGTATGGGAACGAAAACGGTATTTTTTCGTTCTTTGTTAATTATTTCATTTCTACTTGGGCAATCTAATAATACGAAGTCGTTATCTAAAAACACAACCGAGTCCTATATTTGGAGTATAAAATAAACGGAAATATATGTTTATTTTAAAGTTTTTCCAAAAAACCGGTTCGATCCCTGCTAGGTACTTTATAAATTATAAACCGTAATAGATGCCATATACTCTTCTATTCTTCATTGGGTTTTATAACTTAAAAGAATTTTATAAGTGTGTAAACTTAAATTTATAGTAAACCTTTTTGTTTGTTTGTTTAAACTTTATTGCACAAATTTACAAAAAGAGTACAAATGGCGGACTTAACGCCTTGAGGCATTCTCTACCAGTCAACCATTGGGCTAAACAGAAATAGTTTGGTGCAGGATTGTAAAGAGTTGATATGGAAATAGACACAAGTCGAGACTACTATGATACTATACTTACATTACTTACACAAATAATTTTTGTTTAATAAATTAAGATAAAAAAAAATTGTATACCCGATAAGGGTAAAACTGTACTGTACCTACACAGTTTATAGTTCGTGTCACCCACGTTGACACGCAGATTTGTCAAATCTAACCCTTAATAACGTGACAACACGAGTCAAGGAACGCGTCGTCGTGAATGACACGATCCATATGCTCTTAAACGGCTCCCCATTATTTTTGTTACACCTTGTATATTCTCATTATTAGTCAGTACAATTAAATAAATAAATAAAAATAAAAAAAAATTTATTTCGTGAAAAAACACGTATACAATTAAAACAAAATATGGGTTTTACCTGATATATCGCAAGGGTGAAAAGCACTACGAATGTTGGCACGAACATGATTGTTATTATTTTTTTATTAGCGCTTCGATCACTATGAGATGAAAGCTCAGACTACCATTGCACGTATCATTCCGTACTTATAACCGTCTACCGAAAGATGACATCATTGTTGCAGCAAAGGGAAAACAAGCTAATAAAACCTGCATGAGGATAATTCCATAAGGAAAAACAAGTTATGACTACAGAAATGATATGAGTAAACTCCCCAGACAAAGGTAAGCGCAGTAAACGATCGTTACTCACCCGGTAAACCCCCGATATCACTTATAAAGACTGTTGATGATAATAATATTGACATAGATTAGTCGAGTTTTGAATAAAGATTCAATAAAAATATTATTGCATTATAATTGTGTGTATTTCCTTGTTTGTGTATGATAAGATTTTGTTGTTTTTAATGCCATCAGAATCGACCATCAGTTTTTATATAATATAATGTTGACGACCGGTTTGGCCTAGTGGGTAGTGACCCTGCCTACGAAGCTGATGGTCCCGGGTTCAAATCCTGGTAAGGGCATTTATTCGTGTGATGAGCATGGATATTTGTTCCTGAGTCATGGGTGTTTTCTATGTATTTAAGTATTTATAAATATTTATATATTATATATATCGTTGTCTAAGTACCATCAATACAAGCCTTATTGAGCTTACTGTGGGACTTAGTCAATTTGTGTAATAATGTCCTATAATATTTATTTATTTATGCAACGAGGGGGGGTAAGTGAAATTTCGCAAACGGGTTGTTTAGATGCACGACAGCCGCAGGCTGGAGTGCATAAAAGACCCCAGTTTGCAATATTCTTACCCCCGGAGTTACACACAATGTTTTTCACCGCACTTGCGAAGAAAAAACTAAATTTTAATCGAAATTATTCTTAAATACGGTGACATTTTAAATATTCGTCCGCCATATTGACATTCTTTAACAGGTTAGGCATCGAAGGCCCAGACCTATCACCTATTCAGCCACGATTGAAAATTGTGTAAAAATATATGAAACGGCTATTCAATTAATTTAATTAAATATTTTTTAACAAAAAAAGAATATAATTCAGTGTTTTAAAAGTAAAACTCATTTATACCTACTTGGTTGGTATGAATTAGTGACACAATAAAATAAAATAAACTATAACTCCCTTGGGAGTAATAGCTTTTTTTCCACAATCCATAACTCCCGCAGGAACAATATGGGCCTTTGTCCTTCAATAAACTTGCATGAAGTAAGATCTTTTTCGAGCAAGTGTGATGAAAAATATTAAAAGTTGAAAATTTATGAGATGGTTACATACTTGCATACACTCATGCACACATACACACACATACATACAAACATCGGGACATCATCGGCTTTGATTAAATGTCTCCTTAATTTCGTTTTACCCATTTACCAAAAAAAACTTATTTATATTTAGATATATTTATTATTTTAAGATAGATACTGCAATACGTGAGACACGATGAGAGATATCTGCTATCGTGTCTCACGTATTGTGGCGTCCCTCTTAGATAGATGTAACAAGCGTCAATCCGTCAGGCCTTGGTGCTATTCTATCGTGAATTGAGCCAAACGGGTCCGAACTTACAATTTTATTCGCTTCCCAAAGTTTAAATGCCGCAGAAACAAAATATGCGCGAATACAAAAAGAATCAAAAAGTTTGATTTTCGGAATAACGAAATATCATCAGTATGTATTTGTATGCACGTGCGGAACCATTCATTCTACGCACCGATCACCAACCGCTGTTATCTATTAGTATAAGGCCTGAGTGGACGCTCGAGTTGGGCGTGCAGTGGGGCGGGGCGTGCGACGTGCATGTTAAACTAATGCAAACGTATAGGAGTGGCCTTAGTGCACGCTGGTCAAATCACTTGTGAGCCCGCCGCCACGCTGCACGCCCTGCCGAACCCTCCGCTTCGATCATCCACTCGGGCCTTACACTTATGCCCGCATCCGCGCCGTATCTAGTTAATACTAAGTATTCGCTGTTATCTCGGTTTATTACCCGAGATAACAGCGAATACTTTCTACACGTGCGGTCTGTGGGCCAAGAGCGCTATACAAGCGTATAGCGCTCTGCGTGTCTAATATAATGATGGATTTAGGATGCTGTTCGGCTGCCGCGGTATTGTAGTGCCTCACCGATGTTTGCTGAGGCACGAACAGACTGTTTTTTCGCCATCATGAGGAAGCGATGCGGGTCACTCCTCACTCGCAGCCGAAGCAGCACGAACAGCATCCTAAGTACGCTGGGGCAGCGTTGGGACTCGCCCCTAAGCAAGCTCACCTGTTGCTGTGCCGCCGCGAAACTTATAAATGTTATGTAATGTTTTGTTGTGCTCCATAATTATTAACCTTTTCAACGCTTTTCCACACATGTCAAGAAATGCCATGGACGCCAAAAAGTTAACTGGTGAAGAGCGAATAGTAAGCTTAACTGACAGTAGGAAAGTCGCTTTGACAACGTCCGCCATAGCCTTTTTAATGGTCATTGGCGTCGCGGGCACGACAGACGATGACCGTTTTAGTTGTCTTTGGCGTTGAAAAGGTTAGCAGCTCATCCATTAGCACAAGGCGCTGTATGCCAAAGAACGGACAATCAAAGATGATGTGATCTTATCGGACCGACTAAGTAATCAATGCAATGATATTGTTTATATACTTACTTTTCGGTTCTTTTCGGTCTGTCCGTTATTTTTCGTATTGAAGAGGCTGCGTCTTTATCATAGACCTTGTTTTATACTACATTTAAGTTTGATGCAGGAATCCATTGAACATGTTATTTCAAAAGTGCTTTTGAATCTTGAATCTGAATTTGAAATCTTGAACTGATCTCTGACTAGTTAAGTTAAATTAAGTTGTGCTAAAATGGTTCATAATGTGATGTTAGGTTCTAGATGTTTGGACATGTAATAATATCAATATAGTGGTTTTAAGGGTTTGTTCCTTAAAAAACAAATAACTTAAGTTTTTAAAAATATTTTAGCTTAATACAAGATAATAGTAATACTGATTTATGCTAATATCTGAAAAAAGCATAATATAAAAACAAGAATATTAAATGCAACATAAGCTTTTATTTTTACAATATATTAAATATATATGGAGCAACGAGAGGCCAGAGGCCTTTGCCCAGTAGTGATATACCAATATGGGCTAGGAAAAAACATCAAGACTGATTGTGTATTTGTCTTCTCTGTTAAGTCGGCATGTGAAAGCTTCCTCCAAAGCGTTCCATGACTTACTGTTTATGTTTGCGGCCTCCACATTAACACGATCCTGGCCGTGTTGTCCTCTGGTCTTCGAAGGGTGTGCCCTATCCACTTCCACAAGAATGCAATGGAATCTCGATAATCCAGCAGTTCGATGGTCCGGCACGTCCAGTAATCTGGCTCTAAAATAGAGGTGCAAATGGTCATTCCATGTCCAAGTTTACTATCTACGCTTACATTATCACACTGCCTTCTCTTCTTTAAGTTTTTTGGAAACCCAGTTCTGAAAAAAGATAAATAATTCAATTTCCTGAACAGGTTTCCAACTTTTTTTAATTTGAAAAAATCAACTTAACATTTTTAAACACGTTTTATTTCTACAAAATTTGCCTTTATTATAAATATTATAATCAACTTAGTTTTATTAAAAATTTCAGAGCGAAGGATGTGCCTGGTGCGATTTTCTCAATTTGTTTATCTGGCAATTTTTTTGTTAAATCAGCCTAATGTCACCACATCCTAATTTGCAATGTGACAACGGAACTCTCCGCCAAATACGAAGATGGAAATCAGTAAAAAAACATTACATAAAAACAAAACAAAACTTAAGACTAACTTAAGCCTAGTCAAAAAGACCCCCCAAGTTGTCCCCGGCGCAAAGGTACATAACACTAGCCGCATTGCCACGTTGAATGGCGATGGATAACCTTTGCACCAGGTACAAACCCGCGCGGGCGTGTAGTTGGCTAACTAAACGGTAATAACTAAATGAAACCAGCTTCTTATAGTAAAAATATAATTGTAAAAATATGTACAATAAAATAAACTAATATCTGTCAGTATGCGAGTCTACTCTAAAACAATAAAATATCGTCACTGGCCTTAATGTTCTTGAATCTTCATCGAGCCAAACGATGAATCCTGGCAGCAGGTGCTACTGAGAGCTACGCGGGCCCACCAGGCGCAAGCAGGTGAAAACTTCAGCAGCGATTGTCAAGAAATAAGTAGTCTTCAATTTTTAACGAGAAGAAAGGGCTGCAATAATCGTGCGTTCTTAAATTTCGGGTCGGAACCTATCCCAAGCCTCATTCTGTTACAAGAACCAGTGACGTACAAATAAGAGTTGGATTAGATTAAAACACAAGCAGAACTTAAACTATTATACATATATACAATCTTTACCTGCGTTAGGGGCAACCCATTAAGTAACAAATCTTTTTTAAATAATAATACAGCGTGTTCGAGACAAGTCTCAACATAGCTGTAAACTTTATGTTTAATATTTGTTGCTTGCAACATTTGAGAAGAGTTGTGTCTATGTTGGGCTGTCAAGGGCCTATTTCGTTCTGTGCCATAACTGAATGTACTAGCGTAATAAAATAATTTAGCTTTCAATAAAAGTTATTTCTCCTAATCGCATTTTGATTCAAACATGCGATTGTTGGTCCTTCGAGCTTTTTAAAAGTTTAGAATCAGTGATTCCGTGGTTTTACTACGTATTTCGTTTGCTGGCTGGGCGAAGGTGACTTGCTATATCTTGTCGCCGCCCGCCGCAACCTCGCCCAACCCATTGTTTGGGCGAATTTATCATCGTGATTTCGGTTGATATTATCCTGAAATCGTTTAACTCCGTGCTGCAACAATCATCAGGAAAGTTCCCGTTCGTCGGCACAAAGGAATTTTTGTGCAAGTACCGGCGGATTTATTTGAGCGGTACAACGAGAATACTTTGACAAGGTTGTCAACTCAGGTGGGACTAGATTGTAAGGTTGGTAGTACGGATCATCGGTCGGTGCGTGTGTGCGTGCCTTTAAAGAGTTGGCGGTAAAAGTGACGTTTTTGGCTGTCAAAAGTGACGTCTGTTCAATAGGAATTTTCTTCACGGGCTTTGCAACTTGTAATAAAGTATTTCAACTGCAATCATTAACAAATTTGTGTTATCAAAGTGCGGGTTTGTGCTTAAACAGTATTGAGCGTTTTGTTTCGTGAAATACAACAATGGCGGAGCTCAAGAAGTTAAAAATAATGCGCGGCCAAGTCAAGGCAACTATGACTCGCATCGAGCAGTTTGTCAACGACCCCAATACCTTAAATTCCGCCTCTCTTGATTCCTTGGAGGCTCGTAAGGAGAAGCTAGCCTCTTCCCTCAAAGATTACGAGGGAATCCAACTGGACATATTGAGCCTTGATGACAAGGACACAGAGGATGCAGGTGACTTTGAGGACCGCTACTTTAACACAATAGCGAAGATTAATGAGGCGCTCAGGTCTCTAAGAGGGTCAGATACAGTTCAAGCTGCTGGTGTCTCTTCATCAAAGTTGCCCCATGTTGACATACCAGTGTACAATGGTGAGGATGTTACCCTATTCAAACCCTTTTATGAAATGTTCATAGCAGTGATTGATAAAAACAAAACATTATCAGATGTACAGAAGTTGTTTTACCTAAGAAAGTTTTTGTCTGATGAAGCACTATCTGTCATTGTAAATTTGCCTTTAGTCAATGTCTCATATATGGAGGCATTAGAGTTGTTAAAAAAGCGATATGACAATAATGTTAGGCTAATCATAAGCCATATATATGTTATCTTAGACATCCCATGCATGCCTAAGGGAACTGCGGCCTCTATAAGGTCATTTGTATCACAAGTGCAGCAGCATCTGCATGCACTTAGAAACTTAAAGGAACCTGTTGATAAATGGGATATGTTGCTCATTTCTATATTATCCAGAAAGCTAGATCAATATACTAGCCGGGCTTTCCATTTAGAGAGAGACCCACAAACTCTTCCAACGATGTTGGAGTTTATTGCATTTTTAGAAAGGCGTGCTATGGCGCTAGAGGATAGTTTGCCTCAAAAGAGTATCCTAAATGATAATGTACGAGGGCTGTACTGAAAATTTTTAGTTAAACAAAAACTATAAGGAATATAATAAAACTTTATTTACAACTTTTCAAAGTATTCCCCTGCTACATTAATGCACTTATGCATTCGGCTGAACCAGCTTTCAAAACAGGAAAAAAACTGTTCTTGCGGAAGGTCAAAAAAAAGTCGCCTAAATTCGTCCACTGCTTCATCCGCCGTCGAAAATCGTCGTCCACGTAATAATTTTTTTAAGGTGGGGAACAGAAAAAAATCACACGGAGCCAGGTCAGGACTGTACGGAGGGTGTGGTAGTAGTTGCACACCTGATTTGCTCAAAAAGTCCATGGTTCTGGAAGCCGTGTGAGCCGGAGCATTATCTTGATGAAAAATGATGCCCCGAGTTCCAGTACTTGGACGACTGACGTTCAGCTCTTGGAAGGCCTGTGGCAAGCAAACTTCACTGTACCATTGGCTGGTAACTGTTTTGCGATCTTCAAGTGGAATTACGGCTACAGGTCCACTGCGTCGAAAAAAAACAGCAACCATTTTTTTGTTGACGCTTCGGCCGCGAACTACTTTAGTAGGTAAATCATCTTCTTCAAAGACCCATTGTGTTGATTGCTGTTTTGTAAATGGGTCGTAACTATATATCCAAGATTCGTCAGATGTCACAATGTAGGTCACTTGTTGAGAATCGCCATTATCGAATTTCTTCAACATATATTTGCACCAATCGACACGACTATCTTTTTGCTCTTGTGTGAGAAAATGTGGTATCCACCGAGACGAAACCTTCCGTACTTGAAGGTGGTCATGCAAAATGGTAGAAACTGCCCGGGATCCAATCTTCAGTTCGTCCTGAATCTCTCGGTGGTTAATGTTTCGAGATTCCTTTATTAACCACTCCGCCTTGATAACATTTTCTGGAGTAACTGCCGTTGGCGGTCGCCCCGGTCGAGGCTCATCTTTGATGTCGCTCCGCCCACGCTTAAATTCACGGAACCAGTAACTGATAGTGGCAAGAGATGGGGATAATGTCCCAAAAACACTAGTTAAATTTTCATGAGAATCCTTGTATGTTAGCCCTCGTTTATAATCATAATATATCATAGCACGAAATGCTTCCCGCGTTAGCTCCATTTTTGCGAACAAAAAGTGACAGACATGTTTTTTTCTGAAATTCATAAAAAAATTACTGATTGTCACTGGCCAGTGACATTTATACCAAAAAGTTTGTAATGAAATTTGCCTTTAAGCTACAGTAAAATTAAATAAATACAGTTAATAGTACGCCGTTGACTAACTATTAACGGAACAACCCTCGTAGGTACTTCTAAATTTAAATCTTACCCCAAGGTTGCTAATGTTGTAGCATCATTACCTGGTTGTAAATTTTGTACTAAACCTGGCCATGCAATCTATAATTGTGTGAAATTTCAGGAAGCCTCCGTCGAGGACCGCTTGGCCTTTGTGCAGGAGAATGAGATGTGTGCAGTTTGTATAAACCCTCACTCAGATAAACCTTGCAAGTACAAGTTCAAATGTAAGTTATGTAAGGGTCATCATAATACCCTTTTGCATACAGAGGATGCTGGAGGTGCCAATCAACCAGTGGCAGCATCTATTGTTTTGACATGTGTCAAGAAAACATCTAATAAAAAGGTATTACCCACAATTAAAGTTAAAATTGTTGATAAATTTGGCCGTGATGTTTACTGCCGTGCATTGCTTGACACTGGCTCAAGTGAATCCTTTGCCACAACTTCTCTTGTAGAAAGGCTGGGTTTCTCCACTGTGGCAGAATGTGAAAATATAATTGGTGTAGCTAAACAGACCATCATTATGGATAGGTCAGTAATTATTACTGTGGAGTCTTGTCAATATCAAGATGTTAAATTTAAAGTTAGCTGTCATGTTGTAAAAGATGTAACGGCACATTTGCCACCACAATATGTTGATTGTTCAGCACTAAAGTTTCCAAGCCATGTCAAACTTTCTGATGAAAACTTTAATGAACCATCAGAAATTTCATTGCTACTAGCAAGTGATATTTATTTTAATTCATTATTAAATGATTGTATCAAATTGCCTGAAGGACTTGTCTTGCAAAGCACCTTATTTGGCTATGTTGTTGGTGGCAAGATAAACCAATCTGGTAGTATTTTAAACAGTACAAATTTAATTGAAAAATTTGTTGAAATGTGACAAATTGTATGTCAGACCTAATACAAAGCTGTGTCCCTTATCTCCTGACGAAATATTGTATATATCTTGTTAAATTGTTGTTTTCGATCACTACCTAATGTAAATTAGCTCACCTTGCCCGGCCCAATTATGTTCGAGACAAGTCTCAACATAGCTGTAAACTTTATGTTTAATATTTGTTGCTTGCAACATTTGAGAAGAGTTGTGTCTATGATGGGCTGTCAAGGGTTGTCAATGTGTTCGTTCTGTGCCATAACTGAATGTACTAGCGTAATAAAATAATTTAGCTTTCAATAAAAGTTATTTCTCCTAATCGCATTTTGATTCAAACACAGCGCTTTAGTTTTAATAACATTAATCCTTCCTTCCTTCAAATTGTCGAGAAAATTTCACCCGAAGGAAACTAAAGACGAGCGAAAAGGGCATATTTTTTTATTACCGGCCAGTGCGCGCGGTGACTGCATCATGCAGGTTTGCCATGTTACAGGCGTCAGACCCCCTCTCCCTAATTCGACGTCCGACTTCCCTAATTAAGGCAATAGCCTCCGACCCCCAGCATCCAGTCGTTTCGAACGCAAGGTGTACAAAATAATAATTACCGCCCAGGGCCGCATATTTATCCCGCTTCTTGACCGCGGCGAAATCTGCAGCGGCTCCAGCTGTCCGCACAGTTCGGCTGCGGTGTGAGGCTGCGAACGTACTAACGCACGTGGCGTCCCACAAGAGGCACTTTCCCCCCTTCAAAGTCAAGCAGTCCGGCTTTTTACCATCGGCGCGGTACAGACTCGCAGGCTCCGAGACACAGGGGATGTTGGCGGGTATTAGAGCCCACCTCACGATGTCATTGAGAGCGTGGTGACGCGGAAACCTTCCCGAACAATGACAGCACTCAATGCGTGATGGCCATTCGCCTCCACCATGGAACCGCATATGCATTTCTGAGGCACACACGTGTTGTATACAAGCTGTTTGCTTGCTTCTCTTGGCATTTTAGAGAGCTGTTTTTCATTATGAAACTTTTTCCGACACCCTCTAAAACATTTGTTTCGTATTGTTCCAAGGCTAAATATTCACACTTCTTGGCGCTGATAGCGGATCAGCTACAGAGAGGTAAGGAATCTGTCAAATTAGATAATTGATGGCATATACTGCCGTCAACTGCCGGCTCTAATTCCTTTATACGGAATCGTCATTTTATGATGCTAAACTGGCCTTCTTCCTCGATCTGGAAGCAGTTCTGCCGAACCTTTTTCATTATAGGCCGTATTTTAATCGAATTGTCCATTCCTTTTAATTTCTCGAAGCTGGAACATGCGAGGTTTTGTTGCACGTGCTTGCAGTCGTTGGTGTTGCGCCTTTGCCGTAACTCAGGTGATCTGGAAATTATCTTAACGTCTTCTGAATAGTTTTTCTTCAGCTTACGTGTCTAGGCCCTGAATCTGTTCGATATATTAAGGAGCAAGGGCACCGGGAAGCAGGCGAGGAATTACCGAGATTACGCAATGATTAACGCCGACAATACAATATAAGCATTTAATATAAGCAGCCCTAATTTCGCAAGGCGAAGAAGAAGAGAAGTCAGGTCTTCTTTTACGACCTCTGGACTCCCTCCCTAAGTCCCGTCATCTAAATACCAGATGTTAAGCGGTAATTTAAGGGACGACACTATTTTGTGGATATGCTGTAGGTAAGCGGCCCTAGCGGATCCCCCTGCTGCGCACCCACCTGCGAAAGAATCAGAGACATGAGACCTGGTACAAAAAAGGATACAACGATGGACTTTTTTCCTCGACATCGCTCAAAAAAACGTCCCTTTCGAGTGTGTTGAAGGCATTTTTCAGGTCTAATTTTATTATAACCCCACCTGCGTTCCCCGGATACGAAGCGAAAGTGCGAGCGGCATGAATTGCAGCCTTACATCCTGTCTGTATGCCGAAACCTAATTGATGAGGCGGCAGATAATCAGCCATCCGCTCTCTGACCACCTGACACCCTAGTTTGGCTACCAACCGACGAAATGTACCTACTCCCACAGCAATTGGCCGTATTCCGCTCTTCTTTTTCCTTAAAGCGCACAGCGACGTACCATATAAAAATGGGCAGACTTCAGGGTACAGCTGCCTACTGAGTAAAAAAAAAAACTTCAAATCGGTAGACATATTGCTCACCGGATCCTGGTTGGTAACAACGAACCAGACTAAATTCAGTATGCTGTTATTATGGTATGTTGTCAGGAATGTTAAAACGTGTTTTTATTTTTTTCGTGCTATGTAATATTGTACCTTTATGATCGATGCTCGATGGAAACTTGTCATTTCCAATACAATTTTTCAACCTCTTTTAAACTCTCTGTGCAGGATTCGGTGGTTTTCCAGGGTCCACAATGAAGACGTATAAGCTTATATTTTGTATGTACCGAACAAGGTGTGTATCGTGCCGTATATCGAGTCGAATGAGACGGGAAAAGATGAGCGCGGAGAGGGGCGGTACAGGAGTGGTCGCCGCAGTGCCGCTAGATGTCGCTAGAAGTAGTAGATGCGCGAACATGCTCCCAAAGTAGTCTTTATCTGTCGTAGTCTGCCGGTTCCCTGAGTATCATATAATAAAAATCAAGAGTGAAAATATAAATAAAGTAACAATATTTTTTTTACAGGTCTGGCAATGTTTATTATCAAATTTTAAAGGTAATGTATCCCTGAATGCATCGTTCGTTCTTCAGTTTTAAAAAACTAGCCTTTAGAAAATACATAGTACCTACTCATAATTTGTTTATAATGTCTCCACAATTCGACGTGGTTAGTTTTCTTGGAAACATTCTCTCTTCTGTTCTTGGTAATTTCTTCTTTAGACGATGGACCATTAGTGCAATCGAAAAGCCTAATATCAAGATCTATGATATGGGCAGTCTCTAAGATCTCATGATCATGATCTTTCTTATCATCACCGTAATTCTCAGTCATGAGTTTTGCAATAGCAGCGACGGTATTATTGAGCATTTGAGCAGTTAGCTTTTCTTTCATTTTCGACCGAAATGTAGATTTACACGTGTAGGGCTGTTAGTTGGGGATTGAAATGTAAGGTCCTTTTTTCCGACACATCTAGCAGGTGAGACCACTTTCCTTTTTTACCATTTATTACAATTTCTCCTCCATTATATAAATTGTTTTTGATTAATTTCAATAAATGCGGAATATAAAACGTGATAATAACTCTTATCATACAATATGAAATAATTGGTAGTAGTTGCGATGCCACACCACGTCTTGAGTATATTCAAACTGCCAATATTAGTGGGTCCGTGATCACGTACTGTGGTAATCACCGTGTTACCAATATCAGCAAGTACTTACCTTTATTATAATACAAACATTAGACGCGCTCGATCTTTTGCTGTATTAAAAAAACTACTTAAAGGTCATTACCTATCTCTTGCTTAGTGTTTGAAATACATAGTTATTTTTTGCTCTGTGGTTGATATGTTTTTGTTGTATGTTGGTATATTTTGGATTGTGTCTTATATATTTATTAATTATTATGAATGTTTATAAATAAATAAAATTAAAAAGCATTTATTTCGGACAAGATCCATATATCTATACAAAAACATAAAACAATCAAAATATTTTCATAAAAATTACATAAAATAAAATTAAAATATTAATTAAATTACCCCACAAGCGCTGATGAAATGGCTGCTCAGGCACTGACGCACTCGGGTTTAGAGCCCCCCCGGCCAACAATGCATCAGAAGCGAAAGGTATTTCCGCCTTGCCACAATCAAAGGATAAAATCTTAGTGACAAGGTCCACGGCCCCCGCCGCCGACACCAGGCCCCAGTTTCACCACGGCGACAGGTGTGACAAATGTCACTAAATATTACATATGTAGTATTATCGGTTTCACAGGTGCCACGGTGACAGGTGCGACAATTGTAGAAAACAATTGTAACGACTAAACATAGGGAAACATGTATCAAATAATTCAATAGCAATAAGTAAAATTATTTAATCTTAAATATTTAGTTCTAGTAATTAGTATCAATAATAATCTAAGTATTTCACATACGCTTAAAAACTTCAATGGGTATTAAAGATCCATCAACGACTCCACCTATTCTTGGAATATTTGCAATTTCTCTAAATAAATGCGGGATAGCGTTGGAATTCTCCGGCCATCGTACTTCTCTCCCAAACATTTCATTGACAATTGCAATCGTAACTGTTTTTATACACCGATGAATGGTAGCCTTTGATACTCCATGATTATCTCCGCTAACGTGATATTGAGAACCCGACCAATGCAGTGTACAAAGAATTTGTTGGCAAGGCGTTAAAGCTTTGTTTTTGTCGCTGGATGTTCAAAACGTGCACCGATTCTATTTAATAAATAAATATTCTACACTGATTTTACTAACACGAAATTTTTCCTTAAATGAAAAATCCGTGAGATAAAAGAAAAATTGATTCTTTCTTTAAACCTTCTTGACAGAAGCATATACATGCGAAATCATCAAGATCACTGTTACTATCACTAGCGTCACTACTACTCACATGGAGAGCCATTTTGAACTACGCGTATGTCAACCACGACATACTACAATTGTCACGCAACTCGACACAGCTTCAACCACATGTCAAGATTCACCGATGATTCTACAAATATGTCGAGTAGAAAAAGTAATTCTTGTTTCACAACATAATTGTAATACATACAATTGTAGCAAAATGCCCGTCATGTTTGTAAGCATTTCAATAGAAAATATTTTATAAAACTTGACACACATTCCGCACGCGCCGTATGCCAAGTCCGCCACTCCGTATAGGCAACGAAGCCAAGTCCCACTGGTCCGGATTCAAAGAGATATTCAGCACACCCTCAGCACATTCCTTCACCACCAGGTCAAACGAGTCCATGTGGCTAGGGTCCAGCTAGGCAGGTACAGTACGCAGAAAGTACGTCACCTTGGGAACGGCCAAGCAAGACCTTAACAAAGTAAGTGCCACATGAGCCGGGAGCTTTTTCAGCCTCTCACCAGCGGACCTAAGAAGCTGCTCTCTAACCTCGAAGGCTTCAGGTATAGCCGCGGGGTACATCGGAGAACCCAAAAGATTGAAACTCTGGGTAGTTAACTCCTTAAGACCAGGGAGTCAGGTACAAAACAAAGAGAAGGAAGGTCGAGAGTTGGCACTACAAGGAAAAAACTCACATTTACTAGAGTTCACTTCGAGCCCCAGCTCCCGAAAAAGTGGAAGGAGCGCAAGCAGGTCCCGTTCGACCTCCTCCGGGGTACCCCCCAGAGTATACCGTCGTCGAGGTACTCATAATTTGTTTTTAATGTCTCCACAATTCGACGTGGTTAGTTTTCTTGGAAACATTCTCTCTTCTGTTCTTGATAATTTCCTTTTTGGACGAGGGACCATTAGTGCAATCGAAAAGCCTATTAAGATCTATGATGTGGGTGGTCTCTAAGATCTCATGATCATGATCTTTCTCATCATCACCGTAATTCCCAGTCATGAGTTTTATAATAACAGCGACGGTATTATTGGCATTTGAGCAGTTAGCTTTTCTTTCATTTTCGACCGAAATGTAGGATTTACACGTGTAGGGCTGTTAGTTGGGGATTGAAATGTAAGGTCCTTTTTTTCCGACACATCTAGCAGGTGAGACCACTTTCCTTTTTTACCATTTATTACAATTTCTCCTTCATTATATAAATTGTTTTGGACTAATTTCAATAAATGCGGAATATCAAACATGATATAAACTCTTATCATACAATATGAAATAATTGGTAGTAGTTGCGATGCCACACCACGTTTTGAGTATTTTCGAACTGCCAATATTAGTGGGTCCGTTATAACGTACTGTGGTAATCACCGTGTTACCAATATCAGCAAGTACTTACCTTTATTATATTACAAACATTTGACGCGCTCAATCTCTTCCTGTATTCAAAAAACTACTTCAAGAACATTACCTATCTCTCGCTTAGTGTTTGAAATACATAGTTATTTTTTACTCTGTGGTTGATATGTTTTTGTTATATGTTGGTATACTCGTATTTTGGATTGTGTCTTATATATTTATTATGTATGTTTATGTATGTCTATTTTATTTTCTTATACGTGTATGTTTATGTAAAATTACGAGTATACAAAGCGAGCGTATACCTTGTGAATTTCATATTTGTAAAGGGTATACATATATATTATTTACCCACTTACTGTGTGCTCTAAAATATCATTAATTTCGACGTCGCTTAAAATGGAAGATTCATTTGAAAAATTTGATAAAATCCCTTCCGAGTTTTCTTCACTTTTTTGGAGAAAACAGGGTTATATTTTTTTTCCGCAAATTCTATTTAAAAATAATATTATAGCAAAATGTAATTTTATGTCAACCTATCAAAAAAAACCTAGCTATGGGGCCTACATTGCGGTAAAATTATATTTTTTTAAAGATGTATAAAATCACGCTGCATCGACCCGACGCCACGCCGCGCGTTGAGTCTCCGCGGAGCGCGCTTAGAGGACGGACCAGTGCTGGATTGTCAGGCGTTCGTTGCGTTCGTAATCAGCTACGGAGTTCCGAGAAGTGCTGTATACTGCGATTAGAAAATCTTAATACAAGTACATTTTATTTTTATTATTACCCTTGCCAGCTCTTAAGAATTACTTAAAAAAGTCATTGATTTTGATGGCTTATTACTGAGTCGAGGACTACTTGACAGACAAACATGCATGGTCCAAACCAGAAACTGTAAAAACAAGTAGCAATTCAAATCATTGTATTAAATATGTGTAGAGTTATAGGTGGCACAGCTCAGGTAGGTATAGCAATCAGACAGATTTATATAATGTAACTGAACCGCGTAATAGTTAAAAGTTTACCGTATGTATGGGTGTATTTCGGGATGTGGTATCAGAAGGTACGGTAAATTAAAGATGCGTGTTCATTAGTTCACGTTTACTGTAAGACTGTCCTTAGACGCCGGGCGCAGCCGGCTATAAACTATACTATCTACAACTATAGATGCAATACATATACCTATATGTTACGTAGTGATAGCGGGGAGCTACGCCACAGTCCTCCGCCCTTAGAAAAAACTAGTAAAAACTATCACTAAAAATAAAATACGCACTTTAATATCACTATATGTTCGTACTATTTACACAATAACGTGGTTGATTGTTTGGTGCGGCGGCGGCACAGCTATGGCGCCGGGCTGATGCACGGCGGCGATGGCAGCAGTCCTTTTTCTGACGATTTTCTCTATTCGAACGTCCACAGTTGATTTGATGCGTCGCTTGCAATAACGCCAACCAATGTATAGGGTGGCTAACGTTATTACGGCGCTCACGAGCACCACGGCTGCGAGCGACATTTTGAAGTTGTTGTTGTACAGTCAGCATCAAAAGTAGCGGATCAAATAACGCTTCATAAGTATCTACCATTCTATAACAGCTTAACAAAAACTGATGTCTTTAATATAGAACAACTGAGAATGTAAAAGATATACTTTGGAACGTGAATTTTAGAAATGTATCTATATTTGGAAAAGTTATCTGAGATGTCAGATACTTTTGGCGCGTTGTTTCATCCGCTACTAGTGATTACTTTAAATTGAAGATTATTTTGTGTTTTGAGATTTTGTAACTCAGGGTCGTTGTTTTGTTCTTGGGCTAATGATTTATAATCGAGCAAAGTAGGCATCGTAATTTCGTTGATTCTCGATAAGGCATCGGCTACGGTATTTTTATCGCCTTCGATGTATTGTATTTTGTCACAAAATTGAGATATAAAGTCTAATTGTCTAAGGCGTCTGGGTGAATCTGAGGGTGAGACCTTTTTTGTAAGTGCGAACGTTAATGGTTTGTGGTCTGTCAATACCGTTAATTGTTTATTATCTCTTCGGGCTATAGGCTGAGGGATCTGGGGGTAAAATAGAACTAAAAGAAGGAGAAGAACGTAATAAGTCATAGGGTAGGAGAGCGCAGGACCAGTCTGGATCTCAATGTCAGTTGAGATTTGGAGTTGGGCTTGCGTCCCCACTTCATTGGAATGTTGAGTAGACTGAGAAGAAAAAGAAAAAAAATATGAATAGTGTGAAGGATCTAGAGAAAAAGAACCAATTAAGAAAATGGACTCACCATTGGAAAATAGGACGCGGGATCTGTTTAAGTCCCGGCATCATTTTTCGCCTGGGTTTGCGTTCCCGCGTCTTTGAATCGTAGAGTCAGCTGGAAAAGGAAGAGTAAAATACAGAAGAAAGTTATGAGTAAAAAAAAGAGAATTATTATTAAAAAAAAAAAACAACTAAGAAAGGGACTCACCATAGTTAATTTCGTAAAAGCACTACAATCCGACAAGAATGTGAAGGTTTCATCTAGTGCTGAGGTTATAATAAATCAAGATGTAATTTTAAGATTGACACAGAAAGAAGATGGTAAAGCTAATAAAAAAAGAGAAACAGAAGAAAATTTAAAGAAACGAGAGCAAAAAAGGTAGATGAGATAACTAAACTAAATGAAAAAAAAAAGGAAAACTAAAGAAGCGTGAAGATACGAACAAAAACTCCAAGAAAGAAAAAAAGAAGTGAGAAAAAAGAAGAAGGTGGGGGGGGGGGGGGTCATTGTTAGCTGGTAATTGGAGCTCATATACTGAATATTTTTTATGTATTTCTGCGCATTGTTCAGCAAATACCCATACAGGTATACGGAAGCGTTCTTTCCTGTCAAGTCAAATCTATAATCAGTAGTTTGAACCAACGTTTCAGTGAGATAAAGAGCTTGTCTTATGTTTAAATACCAACCGTATTATCTTAAGTATAATTGAAGGAATGTTTACAAACATTACTACATTGGGCATGATTTTCCAGGAGATCAATATAACTTAATTTCTCTTTAAATATATATATTTTTTAATTTATTTAGAATAATAATATTAATTAAATCTTGATTTTCAGAGGCTATAAAGATAAATAGCTACAAAGTAGGAATATCTCTTTATTTTTTGGAAGAAATATGAATTAACCTTTAAATTCAAAAATTCTGGGTGGGGTCCAAGGTTTATAAAAACTAAGATTATTCGGGGGCATAATTATTTTTATTGTAACAGTTATAATTATGTTTATTGCGTTATTCATACACGTCTGTTAAATTTAAAATGCCGTTGATGATCGTTTGTCCCTGTCTGCAATATTGACATACATACGTGTTTGTTAGAAAGTTACTTCCTCGCTCAACGAATAAGCGTTGCGATTCAGTGAGGAAATGTAACCAGTATCTTTGGCACTATGCCCCAGGGGCCCTCTTTAGATATGATTTTTAGTTTTTAATCAGTTTAAGTTTGTATTGTACCTATATTTACATTTTACCCTAATTCTTTTTAATTATTAATTGTTAGAAAGTTACTTCGACATAAACAATGTAAGTTAAATAAAAGCTTGTAAAAATGTACTTACGTCTTGCTCGCCCACGCCGGTTTCTCCCTCCACCGAGAGGCCCACAGCGACCACAGCACACTCCCGGCCAATAATACCCAATATTTGTTGGGAGAGTGCGGAGGGTTCAGGAACCAACGCCGCATTTCCGGTTTTGGCTCTTGCCACCCGGGCTCGAGCCGGCCTTTTTCTTTAAGTCGCACCATGTCTATAAATGTGAATACAAAAATATGTAACTTGCCATGTAACTCTGATGATTGATATTTTAAATGACAATATGTTACAAAAAAGTAAATGAAAACTACTTTTATATTAAGTTCCTACGTGTTTCCATTGCTCCACACTCTGTTGGGGGCCGATTTCCGATAACAGCCCCTGGAGTTTGGCCCACTCAGCGGCCAAATTGGCCGCCGAGTGGGCAGGTATAGTGGGTTTGCCGACATGTACTCCACCAAATTTTTTAGCTGCAGGTAAGTGCTCCGAACGCTAAAACAGCATTCATAAGATTAATTGAAAGGTCAAACATTATAAAACTATGAAGTTCTCTTCAAAATAAACTGTAGCTTAAACTCTATTACGACTAAAATATTAATTTTGAGATTAGACTTACACTTTTCGTTTGGAGGAACTCGCCATCGTAACAAATTTATTATTTCAATTTGAAAGATTTTAAATGCTCCGCCGTCAAATGCCTGATTAAAAATTGATACTGACATTTCCAACTTAAAAATACGGAACCCTAAAAATGTTCGCTATCTCTTTAATCGTAATACTGCGAGGAGACAAAGTTATCGTGATTAGAGACGCTTCGTTTCTAAGGCTGACTATTCATTATTTTTCCAATTATTCTTGTACCGGTTCAGTGTTGCCATGAAAGAAAAGTTTGTTCCATGGACAAATGGCCACACACTAACTCGCGCGCGGGATGGCTCTCTCGCCTGGAACTCTTTTCTCGAGCTGCGAACTTATGCTACCAAGTCAAGAACTTGACAGATCGAGATAGAAATTTGTCACGCGCGACTGCTGTCTCTCGCGACGCGAGTTATCCCCCGTGTAATCATGTGCTAGCCGTGCAGCTTCGTTAAATGATTGGTTTATTGTATTATTTAACGTTCTAAGTTCAACAAACGACTGTGCACCTTTCACATGTAACAATAACAATCGCAAATTAGTATTTTATACAATCGTGATATAATAGAGAGCTTTTCAGTCGAGTACCGTGTTTAGGCCACGAAGCTTGCTGAGTGGCCTAAATAAGGTACGAGATTGAAAAGCTTTATTGAAATTACTTATTTTAGTTAACTCGTAGAAACTTTTTCTACGAGTTAACTAAAATAAGTAATTTAAAAGTCAATAACATATAATGAAAAGTTGATACTTAATGTCCCATACTTTCTACTTCTACTATTTGACTTATTTTACTCAAGTTAACTGAAATAGTGAAATAGTTAATATGAAAAACTACTGTGTACATTGTTAAGGTGCGTTGGGGTAATTTCGAAAAAAACAAACAAATATCGTGTTACCGAAATTAATCAAATGTACCTAATGCAATACTTAGTTCTACTTGTAAATAATGAAACACTCACACTATAATAAAAATAATTTATTTTTGAATGCTTACATAGCTTATTTGATACTTAAATGTTAACACGTTAACGTCAACACGTAAGTGTGGCATGGGGCTAAGTGTGGCTGGCCTTCACATTGGGACCTATTTACACATTGGTTGGTCTTATTTGCATGTTCATACATTTGCCATTTAACGCAAGTAGCTAATGTATGAACTCGCAATGAACACATCAATGTATAAACAGGCCCCAATGTAAGTCTCACTTACCTGTATGGGCTGTATGCCAAACACACATGCTGACCTTACATGAGATTGAACTGAACATGGTACTATTTATGGTAATGGAAGTAAAGGGTTTGGATATGGTTTTTGGTTATAATTAGAGGAGAATTTTCTTTTGAGAATTTGGATAGATTAATTTCACTAGATGCTATAGAGGTGGGTGGTTGAAACACTTGAGATAAAACATTCATATTTTCATTGTATACTGGAGTAAAGGTTGGACTTGGTGGAGGCTGTGCATCGCTCGGTTGGGCTTGAATTTCCTCTTTTGCAGGCGAGGCTGAGCTCCTGCTCGGGATGTAGGTGGTATTTGATGATTTCAATGTACACGGACGGTTACTTTGCTCTATGTAATTCAATATGGTTTTGGAAACTGTCATTTTGTTTTGGATGGAATTGTCTATGTACCCCTCGGCAACTGTTGTTGATCTCCACCCCCCCCCCCATGCCTTTTTTAGGCGGTGATGTCACCTCCTGCAACAAAAAAAATTATAATTTAATTTCATAAAACAAAACTATGTGACAAAACAATCAAATAAAAATTACATTTGAAATCCAAATTTAATACTATTACTATTTAGTATTTACCAACCTGCGTCAATTAACAAAGTAGCAGAGGTCCTCCGGAAACAGTGACCAGTGTACAGCTCTGGATTTGGTAACTTCATGTAACTAGCCACTGTTTTCCCCATGTTTCCGAATGCATTCGTTCCGATGTTTTGGATAGTGCATTTGCCATTATAATATTTTATGAAAAAATGATCATTTCTACAACCAACTGGCCTCAGATCAATGTATTTCATGATCAGTTGGTAATATTTTCCAGTGATTGCAAAAGTTCTGTCTGTTTTATATTTGGTATTCAATACATTTACTATTAAAAACCGGCCAAGAGCATGTCGGGCCACGCTCAGTGTAGGGTTCCGTAGTTACTCTTCCGTCACAATAAGCTAAACTGGAGCTTAAAGTATAGTAAATTCTTAACCAAGGGATGAAACGGTACCTTTCACCCGAGTTAAACAAATAGGCAAATTTGCATAATCAGTACCTAATTAAAGTCTTTTTACTATGAAGGGAAAACTTTTTGCGATAACTCAAAAACAGCTAAACTGATCATGTCCGCTATAGTTTTCATTTTAATGTCTTTCTTAAGTTCTACTTCCACGATTTTTTTCATATTTTTTGGACCTATGGTTCAAAAGTTAGAGGGGGGGGGGACACATTTTTTTTTCTTTCGGAGCGATTGTCTCCGAATATATTCACTATAAGATATATTAAGGCGTTCTAAAGAAGATGCCAAAGAAGGTGCTGGTAAGGAAGCATTTGAACTTGCGGCAGGACTTTCATGCAATTCATTGTCGTCGGCTGATAGTTCACTTGTCTCAGATTCAGCATGCTCTTTAGGTATAATTGCCAAAATTTTAGCTGCACGTCCCAACACAAACGTGCAACGTGCTGTTAGAGAGCAAATAAAAGTTTGTAAGCATACAAGTAGACGCACAACATAGACACCAAAACAAAAGAATAATAGTTAAAAAAGCTTTCCCTTGCACCATTGGTGTAGTCCGCCCTGACGGACAAATAGTATTTTAGTTAATACATAGCGTAGTTGGCACGGTGCTGTGTGGCGGACAAGATATTTAGATGAGGATTAAGAGTAGAAAAACCGTCACCGTTGTGCGTGATATTTATGTTATTTTATCTTCTTAATGTACGCAACTTGTAACCGAAAAGCCAAGCTTTACTTTATTTTATTATTTTTATTATCATTCATGGGTAGACACTCTCACTTTGGCGAAGTTAACACATAGTTATGGTAGTTATAAAACCTTAATCACCTAGGTGGTATCCTTAGTTTTAATATTGTAAGATTGAATTGAATTTATTTTTAATTTCTTGCCATGTAAACACGTTTATTTTCGTTCATGTTTTGCACTGATGCTAGTGAGTAATATAATAAACTAATAAATGGTCTTGTTATCGTTGTTATCTGTATCTATCAGCACGCGTACGACATGGCCTCTTTTCTCATCATGACGTCTCGCCGGCAGACTAGATGGCGTTGATCGCCGCCCTTTCGCCGCCGCAAAGCCGCGTTCAGTTTTATGCCGTATCGTACAGCTGCGTTCGTGACCCACAAATGGTCTCGCCGGAAGATCAGCGCTGACTTTTGAGTTAGCATTAATGCTGAGGCGGGACCATTTCGTGGTAAACTATTTATTTATTCTATGTTTCTTTCTTTTGTTATGTTGTTATACTTTTGTATGTCATAATTTATCACGAATAAATGCTATGATTTCTGAAAAAGTAACAAAATGGAACCAAACTATACCCACATGCAACAATTACATAATATAGTGTATTATTTATGCACTAGAAATACACTTTATATGAAAAAAAAAAAACAAAAGAAAAACGCAAATACCTTGTTAAAAACAGTTGACGTCCGATGCGGTGCCATCTTGTGGAGCTACTGTCAAACGAGTGTTGCCAGTACTCAAGTTGTATTTTTCTAGCAAATACTAAATTATTAGAATATCGTTTGATATATTTAAAATTAAAAAAAATCTCCACGATAAGTGATATTTTTTTTCAAATCAGCTGTCCGCCGCACCGGACAAAATCAAATTAAGGGTTTAAGCAATAATGTTCGTTACCGTTCTTTTCGATGAACAACAAATTTACATGGTTAACTTTTCTGCTTTCTGTGACAAATAAAGGGCCAGTCACGTAGTTTTTCTCATTTATCCCGTATATGTTAATACTAATATTAGAATTGTTCCTCTCAAATATTTTAATATCTTTAAAAGAAGGTGGAAATGATATTCCTTCTATATTCAATACTTTTGAATAATGTGGGTATGATCTCGTTCTATATGGATTACAATTTGAAGGAAACAATGCAGCAACGATGCTCCACAAGAAACAATGATTATCTACATTTTTTATATTCAGGCAGGCTTTTGTATTTTTTATAGCAACTGGAAGCTCAGTATAAGAACCGCCTCTCAAAGGGGAGTACTTATTTATATTTATTTCTAAGTTACCGATCGATCCAAACGACCAGCCGGATTCAGTGTTCAAATTCAGATATTTCATTCTTAAAAATATTCATGTAAAAATCGGATAGCTCAGTATTTGCAAATATTGACTTATATTTCATGTTAAAAGATTTTAACTGTCCTTTCCCAGAATGTGGCTTAACAAAGAATGCAAATAATTCAAAATTAACTTTAACCCAGTTGTGCTTCCTTAAAGCCATCTCTTTTAATTTTATTACATCTGTTTTGTTCCTGTCTAGGAACGATTCGGGTGTAAGATACTTCTCATTATCCTGCGCACTCAAATGATAAGTCACTAATCTATTTTTAAATGCTGTGGCAATAATCTCAATATTTTCAAATTCTGTTCGCATTAAGCATTTAGATTTGTGTGTATTAGTTCTCAAGTGATATTTAATTTTTTTCATATGTACATCTATTTGACATTTTTCACATCTAGTTAAATGAGCATTCGTTTCACTATTAAAGTTTGTACTGCCAAACGATGGAGCTGAAATTAAAACACATTTACCTGATTATTATACTTTAATTTATTAATAAAATGAGAGCTTAACATTTAATGAGTATGTAACTAAAAGCTATAAATGGTTTAACAAGTAAGTTAATACACGAGTATCCGAATTTAATACAATTTTCAATAAAATGTAAATTTGGAGCGTTAAAAATAAGAGTTAATAAAAGTAGGGGGGCAAGACTTAAATTCTTTCTTCACAGCAGCTATATAGTCGGCAATATTATGCCAGGCCACTGTGTTTGTATCACATCTATTTTTAATTGTAACGACAGCCTGCCGCCATCGATTCATCGGTGGAACTCGCTCGATCTCCTCACAGTTATAGATTTTTCCGTCCCTTGTTTAGTTTCGTCAGACTGACGAGCATGTCCGTTTGCTACCCTTCTAGTCATGTAACTGACTAACTGAGGAGGTTTTTTACCTAAACTAGAATCCGCTGTTTCAACTTCGTCTTCACTGTCGCTTCCGAATAGATCTTTCATGGTGGCTTTCTGCTCATGCCGCTGCTTCTTACTATTGGAACTGGAACCACTGCTAGTGCCGGCTGCCTCACGTGATCTTTTCTTCGTTGATTTTCTCTCAACTTTTGATGTCACCTCATCGTCCGATGGGAATAGAATATCAGCGTTTGAAGACCTGTTTAATGAAAAAAAAACGTTATTTTTTAGAACGTAGCACTTTTTAAATTTAACTACATTATTGTGTCAAATAAATGTATGTTTAGGACTCTCGGGTAAAGTAAAATTAAAATAATTTAGATTTATAAGTATGACATTTTTAAGAAGAAGGTTTGAGTCATTTTAAGGTAAAAACCTTGATTTGAAATTAAGTTGTATTCCTTAGTGTAAGTAATTTAGAAAATTGTGGCATTATCTATGAAAAGGGATCTTATTGTCGATGGCGCTTACGCCGCACTGCGTTGCGCAGCGTTGTATTTGTATCGGAGCATCGTTTACAACGACGAAAGCGCCATCCACAATAAGGTCCCTTTTCATAGATAACGTCACAATTATTTTCAAATATGACTGGATTCAAAACTTAGTAGTATTTAGTATTATGTTATTGGTATAATGGATGGAATAAATTTGCATACGGAAATACTTACATGATTTCGTAGCTCGTTCAAAGCCGGTTTCAAGAAAGTCGTAGAACGGTGAATGACAACTGTAAAGTAAAATTAAGTTTTATTAAAATCATATTGTTTATAACATAGATAGTTCATTTCTATAACGAAGGGATTAATCACCTATTTGAATAGGTAACAGTTTACAAAATATGAGTACTTTCATTGAGACAAAAAAAAAATTATAAATTCAGAAAGTGCGTTTGATTCGACAAAGTATTACTTAGATGCTTGATTTTATAAAGAATTACATGGGAAAAATACTTTCATCACTCAGAAGGTTGCTTGAAACGTAGTGTAATGGAAACCAAAGTAAAATCCAGGTAGTAACTTGTAGAGCGGAGAATCACAATTGATGCTGTAAATTGTTGTGTCCGTTTGGGATGGCTTTAAATAATTCCCGAATTGTATGCATGTGTATAAAAAATCAATTCAATCTAACAAAGAAAGGTACCCAACTGTCCGGTTCCGATGTGCTTTATAATAGCGGTCTGAAGGAACATATCTCCCACAGGTTTTTTTTATATAAAAATATATATTTTTTTAAATCTAAGTTATCTAATTATGGTGTTTTAATCTTCTACTTGAATAAAAAAATATACATTCGTTTAAAATACTCTAATTTAAGCTCCCATGCCACGCCCTATTAAGGGTTAACAAAATTTTACTTATACTTACCTTCTCAATCATGTCAATTTAATTGGTATTTTTCGGAATAACTTTGTTTTAGTAACTTAGGGTAGATCGTTTCCTTTTTATTCATTGTGATGGTAACAAATAAATAAACATTTATTATAATTGAAACTTATTACACATTAAAATAGCAGTGAATTAGGAACATGAAAGAAAAACCAAACCTTGTCACCAGAAAAGCTTACATTACCGTTAAGGAACCTGCCCTATCGACGCGAGCCGACTGCTTTACCGACAGCGCCGCGTCCTTCACTTGTCCTCAAGCCACCAAACCGAATACGTGCTACTTAACCTACTTACATAATTAAATAAATAAATATTAGAGGACATTATTACACAATTTTTTTTACACTTTATTTTTACTGGTTATTAAACCATTTTTTTATTTCGAAAATAGTAGCACTCATTTCTCCACCAGTCAAATAATCCCAGCATCAAGTACCGGCGTTCACAGCCCTACAAGTTTTAGGATCTTTAACTGAGACGTGTTCGGTATGCGGGAGTCGGAATGGGTGTACCAAGTGAAAATAATTCAACTGTATCATTCCACCGGTAAGCTTTATGACATAAATATTGTTAATTTAATGTTTGTTAAGTATGAAATATATGCAGATCTTATTGAATATTGATCATTGGTGTGACAATGTGTAGAGGGGTGAGAGAAAGGTATGGGATAGGACTCACTTCTCGTCCTCCAAGTTCACGTCGTTGTCCAAGTTACAGTGCACTGGTCACTCGCGTTTCAGGGGGCTTCCGTTTCTGAAGGCACACGCGATACGGAGGGTGTACAACTTCACCCTTTTCGAGTTCCTTTTTAAGAGTCTGAGAGCACACGCGCGATGTGTGTCAAGCTCGGAGGCAGATCGCATTCTACCCGGCGTTCCGCAACGATCACCGCGAGTCATGATTCAGGGAAGGGTAGGTGGAAACCTGCTGCACATTGTCACACCCCCCCCCCCCCCCACTTAATCTCGAACAGTATGGCTTCAATTGCGATATATTTACTCTTTTTACATTATTTGAATTCGGCTTTGTTATCGTGGCTTGACCATTGATAATATTTTCAATTGTATATGGTCCTGACCACCGCGGACAAAAGGCAGCGCATACTCCTCGATCGGTGTTTGTAAGCGGAAAACATTTCGCGAGTACTTGTTGCCCTACTTTAAAAATATTTGCTCTCCGACTAATTTTATAATAATACTCCTGTCTCTCATGTGCAGTGTTTAACTTTCGAGCCACTGTACTTTGTTCGTAGTTATGAGCAGGGATCGGAAACCGGTATTTTTGTATGGGAACGAAAACGGTATTTTTTCGTTCTTTGTTAATTACTTCATTTCTAATTAGGCAATCTAATAATACGAAGTCGTTATCTCAAAACACAACTGAGTCCTACATTTAGAGTATAAAATAAACCGAAATATATGGTTATTTCGATGTTTTTGCAAAAAACCGGTTCCGATCCCTGGTTATGAGTCGACTTGCTACCTTAAGAAATTATTTTATCTAATTCCCACTTATTTTCAAAAGGACTTCTAATGTCCCGGCCGAGAAAAATAGATGATGGTGTACGATTTGAACTCTCATGGACTGAGGTGTTGAGAGCAAGCTGGAAATTAGGTAGCGATTCGCCCCATATAGATTTCGTTTTTCTACAATAAATATTTAACATTATACTTAAATTTCGGTTCACGAGTTCCACTGCATTTGCCTACTGGCTGGCAAAAATACTGGCTATTCTATGTAAGGTTTTTGTAATCCCTAGATGACCAGCTATATCTTGATCATGATAATAGTTCAAAATTATTATTTTTAAGTGAACAGGTAATACTATTCGCCATTTGCGCCGCAAATAGGGAAAACAATTTCCCTATTTGTCGGCACAATAGCTCGTTTTTAATTTTATATTTTGGAACTCTAGTCCCGCCATTGATTTTAATAATTAAATCATTGCAAAATTTGTCATTAACCTGGTGTCTTATAAGAGAATCATTAGTAACGGGATATTCCAGAAGCGCGGAACAATTGACTTCTTCCGTTCCCTCGTACATACGGCTCAAACAATCGGCCACGTTATTACAACTGCCCTTAATATGTTTAATATCAAATTTAAATCTGGATAGAAGGAGTATCCATCTCCCCAATTTCCCAATTTGTTTAGGATGTTCAAAAAGCCAGGATAACGCAGCATTGTCGGTTTGAAGTTCAAACGGCGCGACCTCTAAATATTGTTTAAATTTAGTAACCCCGAATACTGCAGCAGCACACTCGAGTTCGTAAACCGTTTGGCGGCGTTCAGCGCTCGACAACGTACGGCTCGCGTAACACACCGGGGCCAGGGCTCCGTCCACCTCTTGTTGGAGGACAGCTCCAAGAGCTGTTCCAGATGCATCACTTTGTAGAATAAACTTTTTAGAAAAGTCAGGGAACCTTAAAACATTAGGTGAAACCAATTGCTGTTTTAAGCGTGCGAATGCTTCAACCTATTTAGACCCCCAGACGTACTTGGCGTCTTTCTTTTTTAACAAATTTAACGGTTCGGCAAGTTCCGAATATCGAGGAATAAATTTAGCGTAGAAGCTAGTCATCCCCAAAAAGGCTGTTTACAGGTAAAATACTGAAGTCAAAAGTTGGCAGATTTTAGCTCCGTAGCTTGGGATTTTGATCACTAGTTTAATTCATTATTAAAAAAGCTATTGACTTTTAAATTTGTAGACCATAGATCCTGTCATAGTACCTGTTAGGTTTAAGATATCGGGTAGATAAGATTTTCACGTCAGCCGGTTGCAGCCGGCAACAGTCCTGTCAGTCGGAATATAGATATACGATAAACGGCCGTGTCTCATTTCTCGGCACCCTTTTCCCTCCAAAATAACAGTGGCGACGATTTAACGGATTTTACGCGTGTGTTGGTTTTATTCGGTGTTAATCATGGCTAAAATGTCAGTTGGATTTTTGAGTGTGTTTAATCACGAAGAACAGGAGTGGTTATTATATAAGGGCCGCCTTGAACAATGGTTTATAGCAACATGACATATGACATAAGCGAGGACACGGACAAATCGGGCGCAAAACGTCGGGCTATTTTATTAAGTAGTTTAGCAGAGCCTCCCTGCCGAGGTGGGATCGCTCGAGTTAGCAAAGTTAACGGGCCTTCTCGACGGCCATTTTAAAACTGGAAAGTGCGGGTTCGCGGAACGTTTTAAATTTTACGCGGCCGTGCAATCTTCGAGCGAGTCGTTAGCGGATTGGGCGGCGCGAGTTCGTGGTTTATCATTGCATTGCAACTTCGTGGCGGCAAGTTTAGAGGAGTCGCTGCGAGATCGGTTCGTGCTGGGCATGGCTGGAGGCCCAGAGCGGGACCGGTGATTCAGAGAACCTCTGGAGGAGCTCACACTAGCGAAGGCACTGCAGTTAGCGGAGAGCATCCGCTGCGCAAGAGAAGGTGCGCAGCAGACGACGGTGCGCGACGCAGCGGATGTGCACAAGGTGTCGGCGCGGGCGGCCGGCCCGCCGCAGCACGCCACCACGACCGCGACTAGGCAGAACGGGGTTCCGCAGGCGAGCACCTCGCGGGATCAAAAGGGTTCTGTACAGTGTTCAGTGTGCGGATATTTTAACCACGAGGGAAAGAAGTGTAGATTTAGAAATGCGTCGTGCAAATTATGTGGTGTCAAGGGGCATTTAATGCGCGTTTGTACCGCGAAGAATGTGCCATCTAATCACCATTTCCTACAATGTTGCACGGATGAAGCCGATGAGGGTGAGCAATTAATATATATTATATTCGTACTAATCGAGGAGAACCAATGTTGGTGTCGTTAACGGTGGATAATGTTCAGTTAACATTTGAATTAGACACTGGTTCTGCAATAACAGCAGTTAATGAATTCGTGTATTTTAAACATTTTTCGAATCATCCTTTACGTAAAAGTTATAAAATACTCCGTAGTTATAACAACGGTATTATCGGGTTGGCTGGAGTCATAACACTGCCTTTTGTTTACAATAATCAAACCGAGTTTATAGAAGTCCATGTTGTAACAGATGGGGGACCTCCGTTGCTAGGGAGGGACTTCATTACAAAGTTCCACTTAGAGGTAACTTCGAGGGTAAAGGCGTGTAACTGGGATGAATGTGATGAAATTTTGTCAAAATATTCGCATTTATTTTCGGAAAAATTAGGTTGCTGTAAAGACGTGGAAGTAAAATTACATTTAAAACCGGATGCGATTCCGGTTTTTACAAAGGCTAGATCGGTGCCGTTTGCAATTCGACCCAAACTCGAGCAATAATTGAACCGCTTATTAGAGTTGGGTATAATTGAACCCGCTACCTCTTCGGATTTCGCGAGCCCCATTGTTCCCGTATTGAAACAGGACGGTAGCATTCGGTTGTGTGCGGATTACTCTGCTACTCTAAACAAACAGCTGATTATAGAAAAGTATCCCTTGCCACGTATTGGCGAGTTATTTTCTAAACTTCACGGCGGTCTGCAATTCACGAAGTTAGATTTATCGGGAGCTTATAACCAGATTAAATTGCACCCCGACTCACAACCTCTGACCTGCATCAATACACACAAAGGGTTATATATGTATAAGCGATTAATTTTTGGACTAGCCAGTGCTCCGTCTATTTTTCAGCGCACCTTAGAGAAAATTCTATCGGGAATAGATGGTGTACTCCAATTTCTTGACGACATTTTGATTACGGGAAAAACTAAGGATGAGCACATTGCTAGACTACGGGAAGTATTTAAGCGACTTGAGAACGCGGGATTAGTCCTAAAAAAGGAAAAATGTAGTTTTTTTCAAGATTCCGTATCTTACCTAGGTTATATAATCGACAGGCACGGTTTACATAAGTCACCTGAAAAAGTTAAAGCAATCTTAAATGCGAAACAACCAAGTAATGTTACTGAATTAAAATCGTTTTTAGGGTTGGTGAACTACTATAGGGGATTCATAAAAAACGCATCTACTATCTTACATCCGTTACATGAACTGTTAAAAATAAATTTTAAATGGCAGTGGCTTCAGGAGCAGGAGGACGCGTTTGTTTCTAAAAAAATTCACTGGCAGCGGATAACACGCTCGCGCATTTTAACCCTGATGCACGAATCATTTTGACAGTGGATGCGTCACCCTTTAGCCTTGGGTCGATTTTATCGCAATTGGGGGATGATGGAGTTGAGCAACCCATATCCTTCATGTCTAGGAGTTTAAATGCCGCGGAAAAACGTTATAGTCAAATTGAAAAAGAGGCAACTGCAATCGTTTTCGGTATTACGAAATACCATCAATACTTGTATGGCAGAGCAACACCATTTATTTTACGAACGGATCATAAGCCCCTTTTATCAATTTTTAATCCCGCAAAAGGGGTACCGGAAGTAACCGCAAATAGACTTCAACGGTATGCCCTATTTTTAACCGCGTATAATTACACTATCGAGTACGTTAGTAGTGCACACAACACGGCAGATTTTCTTAGTCGCTCCATGGCAGTGACGTCATCATTGCAATCTGAGCGGAGCGGCGAGGCGGCCGCGGCGGCGGGGGCCGATACGGATCGCGCCTCGTATATTCATTTCGTAGCAGAAGCCGGTTCGCCGCCCGCTTCCGTTTGTGATGTACGCCGCGCTACAGAAACAGACACTGTTTTATCACGTGTAGTGGGTTATGTTTTAAACGGATGGCCCAATAAAATAACAGATAAAGCGATTAAACCGTATTTTGACTGTAGGATCGAGCTCTCCGTGGAAAACGGTTGTTTAATGAGGGGCGCTAAATTGATAGTTCCAAAAACTCTAAGGGTGTTACCAGACCAATCGATCGATCGTCGATCAACGGCATCGATCGATGGTAGAATGGAACTGTCAACGTCGATCGATAGTTGCTACCAGATCAATCGATCGTTCGTCGATCGATGGCATCGATCGATGGTAGAATGGAACTGTCAACGTCGATCGATAGTTGCTACCAGATCAATCGATCGTTCGTCGATCAACGGCATCGATCGATGGTAGAATGGAACTGTCAACGTCGATCGATAGTTGCTACCAGATCAATCGATCGTTCGTCGATCGATGGCATCGATCGATGGTAGAATGGAATAGCCGATGTCGATCGAGCTACTTGATCAGCCGCGCCCCGCGCCGACCGCTCCCCATTTGTCACGCGCTGCACGCCCGCGCCCCGCGCGCTACCTGTCTGGCTTGCTTGTGTTTATTTGTTCAGTCAGTAGTGTGAAGCTCGCAGTTGTGAATATACTGGTTGTCTCGTGACGCGAAAAATGGCGGCGACCGCGTGGCCGAATGAAAGAACTTTGGAATTTATCGAGCAATACAAAAACAAACCAATATTATGGGACATTGTTCACAATGATTACCGTAATAAAATAAAACGTCATGATGCACTTCTCGAAATAGCAAACTCGTTTGAAATTACTAAAGAGGAAGTAGAAAAAAAGATAAAAAATTTACAAACAACGTTTTCGAAAGAAAATAAAAAAGTGAAAGATAGTATAAGAAGCGGTGCCGGACGAGACGAAATATACGTTTCGAAATGGTATGCATTTCAAGCTATGATATTCTTACAAGAAAAGAATCGTCCACGATCTACAGTGTCTACAGAGGATCGGCCTCATTCGAGCATGTCAACTGATGTAAGTACCTACATACACATTTAAGGTAACGGTACTCTACTACGGGATGATACACTCATTTCATATTACACTAGGCCGAATTACACTTGTAAGTTCTTACGTAAGTTGTAGGGACGCAGCTATACAGCAGAACGAGATGTAGATATCGCTTTCTCAGTCTGTTGTATAGATAGACCGTGAGATTGACTGCCCGTCACTTTGTGATAAATGTTGTCAGATAGTTGAAAATTCGCACCTTTGATCCTTTTCGCCCTAATTCAAGAAATGGCTTCATTAAATTTTCAGAAATAGGAAAGGCATTGTCAGCTATAAAAACATATGGTGTAAGACAACTTCTTCCAGGCAATGCACTTTCTTTTGGGATTCCTCGTAGATTCATGGAATTTAAAATAGTATTTCCAAATACACCACCGTCAGAAATACGACCTTGGCACCCAATATCGCAGTATATAAAATTGTAATTCGCATCCACTACAGCCATTAGGACAATACTGTGGACTCCCTTGTAGTTAAAGTATGTGCTCCCACTGTTATTTGGAGCGCGCATATTTATATGTTTGCCATCTAATGCTCCCAGACAGTGGGGAAAATTCCACAGCAGTTCAAAATCTTTTGCAATGTTGAGCCATCCTTCTTCCGTGCTTGGCACCTGTAAAATAAACAAATATATAATATTGAACATGAGCTACTACTCGCAGCTTTGCTAGTGTAACTTAAGTCATTTAATACATTTTTTTTATTATGTATTACTAGTTATTTCCCGCGGCTTCGCCCGCGTGGTCTAATGGTTCATGATGATAATGAAAAGTAGCCTATATCACTCTCCTGGCCCTAGACTATCTTCATACCGCGCCACTTTAAAAATATGTGTAAATATTTTTTTTTCAGATAAATTCACAAACATCTGATGGGTGGATGGACAGTTCCGTTGATAGTGACGGTAGTCGTAAAAGACGCCTCAATAGAAAAAACAATAGAGATGGTTGATTCTTTCATTCGCAATAGAAAAGATGTTGATGAGTATAACTTGTTTGGAGAACAAATAGCATTTAAATTGAGGTCATTGAAAACGGACTACGCGCGGATTACCGTACAGCATCATATAAATAACCTAATTTACGAAGCTCAACTTGGTAAATATGACTATCCAGAAACTCAAAATTCAGGCTACTACACCTCGGCGGCGTATTCTACAAATACACAACCTTCGCCATCCTCTTTTTTTTTTTTTTTTTTTTAATTTATTTAGAAAACAAACAGCCTTGTACAAATATGTCTAGAGTAAATGAACTAAAAATAGGCCTAAAGTTTCCTACATTACTAAGAAAACTATTACATAGAAATGTAAATTACGCAATTATAAATTACCGGTTTAGTTGTGTACTACATGCAAGTAAGTTAAGAAAACATACAAAAGTATGAAAAATATGACTGGAACCAAATTGATCAATTTCTAGAAAACAAAATTTGCCGAACTTTGTTCTTGAATACGGACAAACTATGAACAAAAATATCTATATCGTTAAGAGATTCATTATACAAATAACAATACGCAATCTCTCTCTCTCTCTTCTCAATACGCAAGAGATTCAATTAGAAATAGCTTTCCACTGGATAATACCAACCTTTCAACCACATCTCAATACGAAAGAGATTCAAGTGGAAATAATACAACATTACAGTCGTTGGATAACTTTGAAGGGCTCTCATCCGACTTGCAAGAAAATTAATAATATGTTTATATGGTTACTGTTTCTCTGAAAGATTTAATAAACTTGTAATACTATGTATAATGTACCTATATTTTTTATTTCCTGTAGCTTATGTCAATGATATATGCAAGCTAAAAACACACCCATCGATCAGTGTCGATCGATGCCATCGATCGATTGGTGTGGTAGCACCCTTATTCGGATCTCTATTCATTGTAATAAAAGTTGAAAAATGAAAATGCAATGGCAATGAGTAGATTGATGAGTTATTTACTTACTTGTATGTAATCCCTGAGAGAGGATATAAGCGCACTGCACACTTCTGGAATTATGCAAGAAATACTTTGTTGTGAAACTTTAAACGTTAGCACTAGACTTTGATATGAATCACCACTGGCTAGAAATCTGAGTGTTATAAGCAACCGACTTTTAGGTGAAATTGATTGTCTGTAATTGGTATCCATTTTCGCAATTGTTGGTGCCACCATATTTAATAGTTTTTCAATATCACTGTTACTCATTCGATAAGCATCCAAAAAACCGCTATTTAAAATGTCATTTGGATAAGATAAGCGATCTTTGGCTTTAAAAAATGGTCGCATCCAGAATCTTCTGCGTTTACGTCTCCGTAATAATAGTACGAGCAACACCGTACTGGCCAACAACAACGCGTCCTCTTCTGAATACATTTTGAAAGAAACTGATGGAATATCAATTTAAAGCTACCAGACCAGTCGATCAAGTTCAATCGACGTTGGCCGATGCCGTCGATCAATGATCGATCGATTGGTCTGATCTGTCGATCAATTAAAGCTACCAGACCAGTCGATCAAGTTCGATCGACGTTGGCCGATGCCGTCGATCAATGATCGATCGATTGGTCTGATCTGTCGATCAATTAAAGCTACCAGACCAGTCGATCAAGTTCGATCGACGTTGGCCGATGCCGTCGATCAATGATCGATCGATTGGTCTGATCTGTCGATCAATTAAAGCTACCAGACCAGTCGATCAAGTTCGATCGACGTTGGCCGATGCCGTCGATCAATGATCGATCGATTGGTCTGATCTGTCGATCAATTAAAGCTACCAGACCAGTCGATCAAGTTCGATCGACGTTGGCCGATGCCGTCGATCAATGATCGATCGATTGGTCTGGTAACACCCTAAGAAGCCAAGTTATAATGGATTTGCATAGAGGTCATTTAGGGGTCGCTAAAATGAAGGCAGCAGCGCGTGATCGGTTCTGGTGGCCCGGACAGAGCGCGTGCATAGAACACGCAGCCGCCGCGTGCGCAGTATGCACGCAGCTACTCCCCACGCCCCGCCGCGCCCCCCTTACGCCCTGGGAGTACCCACCTGATTTTTTTTATAGAGTACATCTTGACTTTGCAGGTCCGATTAATAATAACATGTTTTTGATAGCTGTCGATGCTTATTCAAAATGGGTTGAGGTTTTTGACGTTAGCAACGGTTTCGGTTCGAGAGTTGTCATAAATTGCTTAGGTGAATTGATGTCTAGGTTCGGGTTAATAAACACAATTTGCACAGATAACGGCACATCGTTCACGTCAACAGAATTCGCAGCGTTTTGTAATACGAATGGTATTTCTCATGTCACGATTCCTCCATACAACCCGGCAAGCAACGGTCAGGCAGAAAGTTATGTGAAGATCTTTAAAAAAGCTTTGAAAGCCATTCTGCTGAGCGGTGTTCAAAAAAAGGACCTAAAAATTAAAATACACGAATTTTTATTTCAGTACCGAAATTCTAAACATTCATCCACGAACCGATCACCAGCGGAGGTTTTATTCGGTAGGAACCTACGATGTAGATTGGACTTAATGAATCTACTCCCACGGGTTTCATCCGATGCAGCATTGTGTGAAACCGTTCGTAAAAATCAGTGTTCGCAGATGCAACAGTACCGTGGCAGTAGGAACATTATTTTTAAGCCGAATGACGTAGTTATAGTGAAAGTGTACAAGGGACAAAGAGCGTTTTGGTCTAAAGCATTGGTGAAGAAACAATTAGGGAGATCGACGTATTTGGTTCAATGTGAACAATCAGACCGCTTAATAAAACGACATAAAAATCAAATATACATGTATAGGGGGGAGGAAGATGCCAAGGGGCAAACTGAACCGGAAAACCAAGATGTTGCCCGACCGGGGCAAAAACCCTTGGCCCCCGATAACATGCCAGCTATAGTTATAGAGGCTGCTCCATCAAATACTCCACAAGTGTCAGCGGTACCATCAGCTGTGGCAGCCCCAATGGCGCTCTGTAACCTGCCCGCTCCGGCTACGACACCAACGTCATCGACCACGACAGAGTTAGAGGAATGGACCGATTGTCCAGAAGCACAGGAACCTGGTATAAGTGATTCTGTCAATGTCCACACGCCGACACTACCGGCATCGGAGTCGGTACCTGATGAACCGGCGGGACCAAACGCGGCCCCGAGAAAGACTAAACGCGCTCGGAACCTGGTGGATTATAGACAATTTTTCTAATTTAACTTCTTTTGGTTGTTTAAAACTATTGGTGGAGGGATGTTAGGTTTAAGATATCGGGTAGATAAGATTTTCACGTCAGCCGGTTGCAGCCGGCAACAGTCCTGTCAGTCGGAATATAGATATACGATAAACGGCCGTGTCTCATTTCTCGGCACCCTTTTCCCTCCAAAATAACAGTACCCAATAAATTACCCATTAAAACCATATGAAAATTCACAATACATAGCAATTTTTTCGAGGCGTAGTACGAATTACCCGCCTAGAGTTATGGGACCCTAATGGAGTTTCTCAGAATTTGTTCTGAGTTAGATAAAAAGAGGTGAAAAAGTTTCAGTGAAGTCGGATGAGGATCTGGTTCAAAAGCAGTTAATTTAACGTGAAGCGCATCCTATTTTTTTTTTGTATACTTAAGCCTAGCTAGTTGTGCTGCAATTGCATTTATTGGACACACTCGAATCATGGCCACATTTATCATAGCAACCTGTCATATTATTTCCACACTAAGTGACAGCAATAAGCTCAATTATGACCTGTACTCGACGTCTCCTTCAATTGATTGTTTCGCCCTTATTGATTGAATCTTAACACCAACTAGGGTTGGCTCTATTTCATTCATACGTAGACATGTCGTCACTGCGAAGAGATTTTGCAGTTATTAGAATATCCTGCCAACAGAAGCTGATTAAACAAAAGGTCTGGGTAAGTAGTACTCATAATATTACTGTCAGTTTTGTTACTTTCGGACAAGACATAATACAGTTGCACTTAGCAGTAACAGCCCTTATTTATAAAACAATTAAAACTAATTGACGTCTCAATTGGAAACAACTTCAACTAGTATTATAAAACACCGTGATGCAGTTTGCTATTGAATCGCAGTCATCTGTGTCTTGAAGAATCGCGTATTGCTAAGAAAAATCGAAATGTTTATTAATGGAAAATATCACTATATCGCCATATTACTGAAGGAATGGGAAGACGAAAAACAAAAGCAACTAAGAAAAAAAGTGGCTGAGAGTTGCATAAACCACCGAAAAAAATCAACATGCATTCATGGAGCTGTCACTGAGATTTCATCTGTATCCACTAAACTCGAATACTACGACGCAAAACTTTGGTTCAAGAAAGCTGAGGATAAGTATTCAACACCAACTTCTAAATCATACTATAAAACGCTACTTAACCTGCGCGACTAAAAATGTAAGTTGAATTTTTTATTTTCCTGCTAAGCAACCCTCAGATTTCATGTAATACTAGAAATTTTAAACAGCGTGCGTTTGCGCGGCCTCTTAATTTACGTATAAATTGTCACAATCTATATAATAATAAATTCACGTTCTTAAGCTTGGTCAATAGTAAAGGAGAAACCAGTAAGGAATCGTAGTTTGTTTTTTGTGAGTTTCGACTAATGACTAATTTCAAAACTGTCATCTACTGTTTTTTATTTTAAAGAATAAATGCAATATATCAGAATTATGAACAAGGTGCGTTGTCTCATTAGAATTTGCTAATGATATTATTTTCGTTTGTTTCAGATCCCAGGTCAGAAAAGCATTATTTTGGTCTCTTAATTACAGAAATTATCTCGTTATATTTTTAACATAGGCTTAAGCTTTGCTGTAATTTGCACTTAACAATAACAATAAATCGTAAATGTTGATTATGTTGTGTCATTTGAAACTCCTATATATGTGTTATAGTCAGAACTTGGTAGTTCCTACACAAAATTGTCTGATTAATAGCTCGTTGTGGCGTGATAAATCATCAATCAACGTCAATTACAACAAGTGTAGATAATAATTCAGAAAGCTGGTCTGTTACTGCTATTGCATATCGATCTACAAGTCAACTGTGTTTATTTTAATTGCTCGTAAACAATTTATGCTAATAGGTATTAAAAAAAAATTAACATATAAAATGAGTCACCGATAACTTCATTCCTATATCAGTTGTAGAGTTGTGAACACGTGTGGTTATAATTGGCTTTAACAAAATTATTGGACGTTTAAGTAAAAGAAAAACAAACTTTGTGGTCAATTCAGTATTTAATAACTACAAGTTAATATCTAAAGTGTTAAAAATTGTGTTGAAGATCCTCATCAATTACTTCTTACTGTTACGTATAGCCACGTATTTATCAAGAGGTTTAGCTGTATCATTAACAGACTTCTGCAGTCGCTGAAGAAGCTCTTTCTCTTTTGCCTCTTTTTCCTTCTCCCGGCGCGATTCATCCTTTTTACTCGAAGAATGTCCGGATTTCGAAGAACTAGGCGCTGAACCGGATACCGAAGTCATCGTCTCGTAAGGGTTTGATGCAAAACTACTTCCAGATGACATTGACGATGTCGAGCTTGATTTGGAGAGCTCGCTGTACTGACGCTTAGTGGGGCTCCAATTTTTGAAGGCTTTCATCAAGCCAGATACTTCCTTATCAGACGTCTTCTTATAAGTTATTGGCTTGCGGTCAGACATTGCGGTTGTAAGTTCACCCAAGCGTGTTTGCAAGCAAAACTTCTATTTGAGATCTATATCACTGAAGTAATTTAGCCACGCTGAGCATTCACTGGAGAAGATTTTACTTTTAGCAGAAATCGCCACCTTTCTTGATCAGAACGAAGGAAATCGACGAATTACTTGGAACGATTCCGACATACAATCACAACTGAGATAAACTACTCAGCTTGAGAGCCGATGCCTCGTTTAAATAGCGATCTAAAACGACAAGACCCCGTAATAAATTTGCTCTTTGACTGCAATCAATCAGAGAAGTTTATGATTGTCAATTGAGCATTATTATTATATCAAGTATCCTAGAGATATAAGAAGGTTTTGATTGAATTGCATCCAAAGACTGTAAAGCTGCTGCAGACACTAGCGCGAGATTTCAAAGCAAAAGTACTGTCAGATATTAACCCTTTAACGCTTGTGGGCTTTTCCCCCACTTTTGGTGGAACGCCTCCTTCTATATTTACTTTACACGCTCCCCACTCCGGCGCCGCAAGTCATACTGAGTTCAACTTCGTCTTTAAAGAGTTAATAAGCTATGTTGAATAAACATCTGTGTTTAGTGCCCAATTCTTGGAGTAAGTATCCTTCGGAATTTATCGGGTTGATTCTCCATAGTGAAGTTAAGGCTCATTATCAGAAAAATAATACTATAGAGGGAACTGAGATACAGATTGATAGGACTTGTGCCGTACTTCGCATACACGAGAAGCAAATATGGTTCAAAAATAAAAGAGACACTCAACGGAAACCGTCGATCCGGAAATATTTAGAAGTCTTCATGCCGTGTATAAAAACCACTGAATCGCGAGTGATATCTTTTCAGTCTGTTCTTTATTTATAATCACAGGTAGAACGATAATGTAACAGATTTTTTTTTTGGAGCCAAAATCCGTGTTGTCGTATACTTTAGAACTATAACACAATTAGTAGTAGTTAATACCAAAAATCTCTATCATTGAAAATCTTACATAGAAATCTTAAAACTGTAGTTTTGCTTCAAGCAAATAGTTCAATCGAAGTTAATTGAGGATCAATTATCTCGATGACTATTGAAGGTTTATAAGGAGTTGAATTGACATGCTCGCTATCAGTTACTAACTTGCAATTAGATCGAGTGCATCAGGATGTCGAAGCACATTTGTCTGGTACCAAACGAATGGTCTAACAACTTCTACACGCCAGATATTCTGGAAGTAATTTTCAAAAAAAATATGTCTTGCGATTCGGTAACTAAGAAAGTTGAAGGGGTAAGGATCAACGTGAATGGTGTAACTGCCCAATTACACTACCACCACGATCAGCCATGGCTACGAAAGGAACAGGACAAAAGGACCTTACCTAATCCCAAAGAATATTTTGGAGTGTACATGTCCTGCAACAGCTGTCAGAACCCGTAAGTATAATCTATTTTAACAGTAGCTTGGGCATGTCCATACGCACACTAGGCAGCATTTACTCGCTACCTTAGATAACAATTTCTATGATTGATGTGTAATCTCAAAGTCGTTCGGTATTTCATTATTGAATGTATTAGAGTACTAGCAAAGAATCGACTGACAAGGTCTTACCAAAGTCCAATCAATTTACACTCTTTGATTGAGACGTCTCAAGTACCACTATCGCTAGTTTAGGATCAATCGACTCAAGAGCTTTTGATTTATGAAGACGACGCTTATTTTGACAACACATTACTAGGCATCTGTGTGTTTAACATGGCACATCATCAATATATCTTCTAGGCACCACGTCAATAATTGGCCCTTTTATGGAGCAGCTTACAGATGGTGCTCTTCCGAGAGACGATTTTTCATTACTACAAGTATAAAGTAATTAAAGGTTCTACTATTCACATAAAACATATAAATGCGTGCCGCGTGCCTAGAATACCATACTCAGCATTTCTCGATGTGTCAATATTATGCATTGTTCATACCTTGCATCTAATGTGTTCACCTGTAAGTTCTTTTTCCTCTCAGCTTCAGTGAACAGGAAGCGCATTCAAACTTTCAAACCATAGTAAATGAGTTTATTTTGTTTCAGAAACCGGCCAATTCATATGTGAAGTCAGTACAAGACAGTGCCAAAGATTATATATTTTTAGTGTACATATATTTCATTAATAAATTATTGAAAACTATGTCTTGACTAACTGAATATCAATAAACCAAATTTTACATGAAAAATACCTATCAGTTCAGAGAGATGCAAATAAATTGGCAGCTCATTGAACAGCAAATACTATTATGACATGTCTGGCTGTTTCAATTGATGGCATTGAACTTGTAATTTGACTACATATAAGACCTCTAGAACATTAATCATCGAACTGTTAGTGCCAGTTTAGTTTTACAAGTGTATTATTTACCTTGTATGGTTTGATATTGTTTTTAAATAATACGGAAACTTGAAAAAACTGAACATATCAACATATCAATGTGGTTAGGATAAACTACATATCGTTTCCTATAGATACATTTGGTCACTCGCGTTTCAGGGGGCTTCCGTTTCTGAAGGCACACGCGATACGGAGGGTGTACAACTTCACCCTTTTCGAGTTCCTTTTTAAGAGTCTGAGAGCACACGCGCGATGTGTGTCAAGCTCGGAGGCAGATCGCATTCTACCCGGCGTTCCGCAACGATCACCGCGAGTCATGATTCGGGGAAGGGAAGGGTAGGTGGAAACTGCACATTGTCACATTGGAAAAGCCTATATAATTTTGTGCATTTATTTTGCGTATGTGCATCATCATTACTTAAAAGGGTTGTTTCCATCTACAAATCTTAGGGCAGAATTGTATCCCAATAAATTCTTTTGGATTATAAGAACATGTTAAACTACTTTTAGGGGACCTGTAATGGCCATATTTTTGTAAATATTGAATTTAAAATATCTTTTGGCACACGTCACGTGATCAAACTCGAAACGTCATTGAAGATTCTGATGACGTCACAACTCTCGGATTGACACTGTTGACAGGCGATAAACAACAAATGACAAATGTCAGTTGACAGTTCGTATCTTCTACGTGTGTATGTAGTTATATGTCAAACCGTAAACTGTGACGTCACACAATTTTCAAAGAGCGTTTTGGGCGCGAAAGCATCTGTCAAAATATATTTTGTTAATTTAAAAGAGGCCATAATATGCCCCTATTTGCCCAGGGTACATATTCGTCCCTTTCGCTGTAGAAACGGCGGGTTGCTGGGGAGCGGACGCAAAACGTTTTACACGCGAACTAGGCCATGCTAGGGTGCAACCTAAATCCTACAAATTTAAAAACTACATTCACAGTAGATGATACGGAGGTTGCCATTTGGTATGACCCGTGCCACGACATCAAATTAGTCAGGAACGCATTAGGAGAAAAAAAAAACTACTTGATCCTAATAACCAAGTCATCATGGCAGTACTTAGAAAAATTAAATGATTTACAAATACACGAAGGCCTCCATGCTGCGAATAAATTATCTGCAAAACACAGTGGATATGAAAAACAAAAGATGAAGGTTAAACACGCCACCCAACATTTAAGCAAACTCCGTAGCGGATGCTCTAGAGTATTGTCGTGCAATGGAAATCCCGGAGTTCGAAAATTGTTCCGCGACAATACAATTCATAAGAAATTTTGATGTCTTATTTGACATACTTAATTCCTGAAATTTGGCTTGCAAAGGGTACAAAAAAACCTCTGCATCCAATATAACCAAAATAAAGGAGAAACTAGAAGAAATGGACAAGTATAGCCGCTTAATTTAGAAGCCAAAAGGCGCAATATGGCGTCCACCTATTTCTATTAAAATTCCACATGGTAAGTTTTTAAATGTATCTTTTGCTTCGGTTGTGAGAGAAAATAAGATTTTTTGTATGTCCGTTTCTATTATTAACTAGTTCGATTTTATTTTCAGCACCGATCTACGTAAATATTAAACCATTTAATGTCAGCGGGAACGTGGCGGCCTGGCGGGTCTGCCGTGAACAAAGAAACTCAAGATTAATCCCTTGGTAAGTTTCCTTTGATTCAATCTTTCTATTGTAGGGAAGTGGTATTTAAATAAAATTGGGTTTTATGTATAAACGAGATTCTAATACGAACATTTTCTTTGTCCGTAGGGTTTTTTTTTGTTGTTACTTCTTTCTATACTACAAGTATCACTGCCAGCTTCATTTGCGAGTTTTGGAAACACGTTTCCGAGCCGGTCTGCGGAGCTGTGCGCCGGTTCATGCTGAATTTTAGTCAACTCATGGTGATATAATTATTGTTTTTTTTTGTTACGGACTGCGAAGACATTTTCTTTCTCTAGGAACTGATCCTGTTTGTAACGATTTATAAGGGGTATAATAATTTCTTTTTCCTTTAACACAAATACCCAGTAAACTGAAGAATACATACCGCGTGGAACAGAATGAAGAGCTTTTACAAAAACGGGGTATGGTTCACCCTAAGAGCTTTATTTTTTACCAATAAACTATGTTAATATTCTTTACCGTTTACGAGATAAATCTTGTTAAACTTTAGTGCAAAAATCCACCTGTTTCAACCCTAGCAAGTTGAGCGGGAAATGACGTCATGAAAATAAGTTCAATGACCTTTTGTAGCATAAAAAAATGACAAATACATGTCACTGCAAAATAAATGACATATTGCCTATACATGTGTAGGAATTGACAGGACAAGATTTTTTTTTTTTTAATGGCATCGCGCTCCGATCATGAATAATAAACAAAAAGGTTAAACCAACCAAATTTTGCAATTAGAGTTTGGCAAGGATGTTACTCATTTCAACTGAAGACAAAGAAAATCATACGGTCTCTTTATTTTCTAGTACAGTCGCCATCAGATATATGGTAGCGGCCAAGGTACTCAAATATTTCGGAGCAGCATTAAATTTCAATATATTAGTTACGATAGATAAGGTCTATAATATCGGACCATATAATTCGCCATAAATTTGAGAGCAGCGACTTTTCAATTAATTCGTGACATACAATAAGATAAAGATATCGTAACAAACAGATCGTCAATGGTATCTAAGCAGTCAAGGTGATCATAAAGATCGGAACATTTATAGAAAATGTACCTTAAGTTTGTGTAATACAACTTAAAGTAGTTAAGATTGGACCCATGAAAATAAGGTTTCAGACAGGCATTAATACTATGTTATCAATACTTTAAATTTAGAACGAAATTGTTTGTTGTGACATTCACCGAAAAGAGTGTGGACTTGTCATCGTGACAAAATACCTATGTTTCCGTCTTTTTCGAATTAGACAATTTTTTTTACAAAACTAAATGCCTACAAAATCGTTGTTTCGACGCAATGTCAAAATTGGCGGGCGTAGAATGAGTAGCTTAATTTCGTCAAATTATGTCAGATGTCAGATGCTTAATGGCGTAATTGATAGTCCCTTGACTATTAACCTTTTCCACGCCAAAGACGTATATATCGGCACCACAGGTCCAACGCCAAAGACCGATATATCGGTCACCCACCACAGAGCAAAATAGTCCTACATGCACACGCATAAAGTTTAACTTCATTTTTGACATTTAGATGTCGTGGCATCTGAGTGGTAGGTTTTGCGTTTGACATGGCGTCGAAAAAGTTAAAGCACAAAGTCATGGGTTCAGATCTGATGTAAGTAATGGTCTAAGAGCTGGCCACGTCAGATGTGACACAATAATGAGAGGTTTGTAATCAGTCCAGTTAGATTGCATAACCATCCTTATTGCTAGATCCGGGCATCTGGCAGCTTTTAATGGGTGGAGATCAGAGTGACAGACCAACAAAGTTTTTAAGTTGAAAAAAAGTAATGACGCAATAGGTAAAAACTGCTAAAGTTGTGTCATTTATAGAGAACAGGGCCTATATTTTAACATTAGAACAAAAAACATTGTGTATTATTGCGCAAACAAGAACAGTAGGCGAGTAACCAAAAATTACATTATACATCATTTGGCACTACTTCCGCCAATCGAAACCTTTAGATATTATATGTATAATCTAATTAATTACATAATTTTTCATAATATTGGATCAAAACCAGAACTCTAGAATTTATTTTCTTCAAGTTATTTGCTTTCTTTTACCTCCACCACTTTACAGCTGCCAGATGTCCGGATCTAGAAATAAGCATAGTATTGCAAACTAACTAGAGGGGTTTCGTTGCTCTCATTATTGTGTCATATCTGACGTGGCCAGCTCCCCGTCTAAGTTAAAATCCATAATTCCACGGACTGATTTGACAGCTCCTGGCATACAAAGCGATTGTCAAATGTATGAAAAGAGCTGTCAAATCAGTCCGCGGATTTATGAATTCTACCTTATAAGTAGTTTTGCTTTTTTTTGGATAAAAATAACATTATTATTTCCTTTATTCATTTTCGTTCTTAGGCTACGTTTTACATTATTATTATCGTGTATGTCTTTCCCGACCACGGAACAATGGTGTTCCGGACCTTTGGGAGGCGTATGCGGAGCCGAAGCCAACGCGCAGAGGCCCTTTTGACAATTTAATGAAAAGAGAGGGGTACACCAAGCGACAGCACCCGCCATGGTGTAAGGACTATTGAGAGTTAATGGAGTCTAAAATGTACTAGGCTATTGGGTGAATAGTATGGACTGATTACTGGGCTATTGGATGAAGAACCGGACGCCTACCTAATAAAACGGTATCCAATTTTATTTCCGGCAGACGGTGACTCGCCCTCCGCAAGATGGGCCCCCATAAAAAGCGACATCAAAGATGGCTCAAGGGCAACACCGGTGCGGGAGCTGGGGGTAGAGAGGTGTCACTGGACTTTAAACATATAGCCAACTCGCCACGTAGGTTTCCACATCTACCCTCGAGAACAAAGCTCTAACGACCCCACTCTGGACAGCCGGCTAAGGCAAGCCAGAGGCAGGGGACCTGTCCCACCATCCGACAGGGCACCCCAGGGGCACTCAGGTACGTGGAGTCGCTACTCTCCAACGGGTTCACGTTATTTGATCCCCAGAATAATGGTCTCTCAATAATTGAAGCCCGAAGAACATGGAAATACCTTATTATTCGACCATTAGCGTTAACCATCCTTAAATAATGCAGGTGACTATGTTCTGGCTTTAATGGCCTCATTATGCATTCCCGATTCAGTGCAAACCGATTTAACATTGTTCGATTGTATAAACGGGCATGGAAAAACCAGACTATGATAATGGGTGCGAGAGAGACATAAAGCGTGGGTGCGAGAGAGACATCCGAGCGAACCTCGAAATGGCCGAGTGGGCGAAGTCCGCTTAATTCCCGATAACCTCCCGGTGGGTCAGCACCCACTATCGATTTGGAGCGACCGCAAAATGGGAAAACCCAGATCGATATACTCATGACCTTGGAGTCTCTTTGTTATTTACAGTGTGTAAATTGACGTCCAGGAGGGATAACTGTTCAGTATTCGGTTGCCTTTCATCAGGGAACGTGTATTATTTTGCAAGTGTTTTTTGAACATCCAAGTCTCACAACATGTCGAACCAAGTCCTCTACAACATGATCGCTGCCAGAGACGCCCGAGGAAAAAAATACTTCCATTACGCTTGCGAAGTTGGGAGCCCATCTCTTCTTGTGCGTGTGGGAGCATTTTTTCCCATTGACTTTCGTCATCTGCTGGAAGTCCACGATTACGGAGGGTCACAGCCTATTCACGTGGCTGTGAATAAGCATGCTGGTCCAGTTGCGGTGGACATCATCGAGGAGCTGATCGAGATGGGAGCCAATGTCGACGGGAAGGATCGTCTGGGTGGCGATACGGTCCTTCACATAGCTGTCCACAACAGTGATTACCATCTTGCTGGCTGGCTTTGTAAGCAGCAGAACATCACAATAAACGCATTAAACTACGCACGGCAAACGCCCTATGATTTGGCTTGGAACAAAGGTGATAAGACCATGATGAAAATTCTAGAGGATCATGGGGCGGAAACCGAGCCGATTTTTGGTCCGTGCAGTGATGACAGTAATTAATCGTGTAATAGTTTGTATGTTTTTCCGTAAATTGTTAGTTGTTAATTATTAGTTATTTAAAACTGTTAAAAACTAGATTAGAGTAGGCTAGATTGTATTAGATTGTTGAACAATGAAAGTGTTAAATTTATAATAAATGTTGTGCGTCAAACTTTTGTTCACTTTTCATTTATCCTCAACTAACGAGATAGGCAGGTAGTATGGTTAATAATAATACTGTCAATGAATTGGGATCGCACTTACACTTTCCAAGTCATTTACACTCGAATCTGCCAAGCCAGTGTTCCATTTCCAAAAAATATTGATTTGATATCATTCTCTACTTGTGAGCAGGAGGGGGGGGGGGGGGAATGTAGCTTAAAAAACCTGTTATGCTAAAATCTTCGAAGCAAGCTTCTATCGATCTTGACCTGACCACTTCAAACATGTGTTCCGAGGTCTCAAAGCCTCTTCCGATTGTGTTCCACAAAGTGTTCCAAGGTAACGATTTGGAAAATATTTTTTTTGGAAATGAAAGAATTGGAATTTTGGAAATTTTATTCTCGATTCAACCTGCCAATGAGCCAAGGTACCTGTGACTATTTTTCTTTTCGAAATTAGACAAACTTAAGTGGGTCAAACAGTGTCGTGTTCCACATGTGCCGGGTGATCCAGGGTCTTGGAGCCACCAGACTCTCTGACGAGATGACTACTCGATGTTCTCAGTACCACAGTATACTACTCTTACTTATTATTATTATTATTATTATTATTATTATTATTATCAGTAAAGAGTAGTAGTATAGTGGATAGCTGGCTAGGATTAGTGAAGTCCCAAGACTCTGGAACATTTGGAACATGACCTTTTTGGCCCACTAAAAGTGATCAAATTATGAAATAAAAAATACCCACAGGTAGCTTGGACCATAGCGGGCTAGTTTTTAAAGAAAATTTCGATAATTGTGCCATTTTCATTAAGAAAAAAAATTCTTCAGAACCTCGTATCATGGCACATAGTGCGGAACATATCATGATATCCCGGAACTATGTGTGTAGAAAACTCGCAGAGTCACACGTATGAGAGCTAAGTTGGAAAATCTATCGGGGGACCATATATTTCGGGGATCAATTGACGCGCAGCCTCTCCAACAGCTCGCCACAAGCTGCCCTGCGTTGACTGATTGCGCTGGTGAAAACCAGTGGGCGATGGGGTCGTCACATCCCTACGCCTCTATTGTCGAGGCGATTGAATTGTTGATCAAGTACTAGAACCTACTTGGTAATTATCTTTCACGTGCGAACTCTTTTAACTCGCGTAGTCCTACTTCAAACTGCGTTCGATATTTGATTTCTTCATGTTTTCTTGGTTTTCTATATTCTTGACGTTGACAACTTCCTGCAATTGTTATCCTCGTAATATTTTATCGAAAGTAGACTGCGAAAATTGTTATTTTAATCTTTAACAATTTTGCCCACGACCATGATACCCTATCGCGTAGATATTGAAATAAAAAAGAAAATTATACAATTGCGGAATGATGGTCTGCCTATAACAGACGTAGCTAATGAAGTTGGAGTTGCAGTAAGTATTGTTTACTATACATACTTACAGAATTTAAATGCAAAGGTTATTACGATAATGATTTAATAAATTAAAATTTTATTTCAGAGAAACACCGTGTATCGATGGCTGGAGAGATGGCAGCAAGAAGGAGCTTTGTCGAATCATGTATCTTTTGGACGTCCACGTTCTACGACACGGCGTCTAGACATGGATATTATAAATCAAGCTCGTGAAGAAAGATTCATAAATACCACCCAGTTTGCAAACCAATACCAAGTATCGAGCAGTACCATACGACGGCGTCTAAAAGAGGGTGGTTTACAAAATAGAGTGCCAGCAAGGAAACCGGCACTAACTGATAGACACAAAGAGGACAGGTTGCAATTTGCAGCTAGGTATTTGAATCATAATTTTAATAAAGTCATTTTTATGGACGAAAAGGTGTTCTGTTCAGCAGATAATGGCAGAATGAGTTTATGGAGACCAGACAATACGCGTTATCTGGAGCAAAATGTAGTGCCTAACCGCCAGAGTGGGCGTATTACAATTGGATTTTGGGGCTGGATGTGTAAAGATGGCCCAGGGGAGCTGGTAGAAATTACAGGTCGTATGAATGCGGTGGATTACAAAGAAATACTTGAGGAGTCGTTTTTGCCTACTGCCCAAATATTTTACCCCAATGAGCATATAACATTCATGCAAGACAACAGCTCGGTGCATAATGCTCGCTTGGTTCAGGGATGGATTCATGACCACAGAGATGTGCTGACTCGCATAAAAATGCCTGCAAAGAGCCCCGATCTCAGCCCCATAGAAAATCTATGGGGTAAAATGGTGCAAGAGTGGGACGGAAACCAGTGTCGCACCAAAGATGCTTTAAGACGCCACGCTCTTAACGTTTGGGAGTCTTTTAGAGGGCGAAACGTGTGTGAAAATCTGGTCGGCTCAATGCGAAGACGATTGCAAGCTGTATTAAACGCCGAGCCACCGGGAAGTTACACGAAGTACTAACGTTTTCACAGGCTGAAGAAAAGCAGAGTTTTATTTTGTTTACGGCTAGCGAAGCACGTATTAAAAGGTTATTTTAATGGTATAAGTAAATATTGTTCGTGTTTGATTCTTAAAATAAAAATATTTTCTACTAAATCAGTTTTTTTATTTATATTAAGTTTTTATATTCATATGAATAAGGTAGTGATACCAATGATCGACAACTTAATACCCAATAAACGACACCAGTAGTTCACGTCTATTACTTATGAAATAAGGTTGAAAGTGTCGATCATTGCGTGAATATCGAGCACTGGTGTCGTTAGCTTACCTATCAATATACAGTTTTCGAGAATGCTGCTTGAAATTATCTCATGTGTCTAAGAAACTTACTTGCTCATCCATAATAGTCGTCAAAATCATCCTTGACATTGACAACTTAGTCAATATAGGTAGTAACGAATTCAAATGTGTAGGTAGTCGCCATCAAATATATCGGAGCGGACAAATATCTGAACATGTACTTTATCGCCTTGACAATAGAGGTTTTGTTCAGATATTTGTGACCACCTTGGCCGCTCCGATATATCTGATGGCGACTGTACTATGTCATACGGATTTACAGTATATTTTTTCATAAATGTTCCGATATTTATGATCACCTTGACTGCTTAGATACCATTGACGATCTGTTTGTTACGATATCTTTGTCTCATTGTATGTCACGAATTAATTGAAAAGTCGCTGCTCCCAAATTTACGGCGAATTATATGGTCCGATATTATAGACCTTATCTATCGTAACTAATATATTGAAATTTAATGCTGCTCCGAAATATTTGAGTACCTTGGCCGCTACCATATATCTGATGGCGACTGTACCATCATTCTAAAAAAAGATATGTTGTTTAGAATGATGGTATTTTTTTCGTTCTTAATTACTGACATTTGGTTTGCCGGACTACACTTATACTTGCTACTTAATTTTTGTTACAATTTTATAATTTATTGATAGTAAGCAAGTTAATCTAATGTTTAAATTGTAAAATATCTTCGTCAAGAATATTAAAAGAGTAACAAAGCTATCATGTAGCGACGAACCTTTTTAAGACTTAATAATACTGGCCAGTTTTTGCTTGACGATTGATTGAATATAGTTGACGTTGTCATTGGCAACATATCTGATATGGTATTAAAAATATCTCAAAATGCCTCAATTGAATGCTAGAGATTATTTAAATTTGCTTTTTTTGTACGCGGAGTGCAATTACAATGCCGCCGAAGCCTTACGCCAGTACCGAAACAGGTACCCACCACCCCATCCAACAGGGCATATGACAATTTTGCGTGCTATTGATCGTGTTACCAACAATAGGAACATCGTACCACGAACAGGGCAGGACGACCAACGCGGTGGACGCGTTGTGCAGCATGCTGTGCGATTTGAAGAGAGGGTACTGTACTGTTTCTCAAACGCGTAATTTGGACCGACGAAAGTTTGTTCACACGAAATGGAATGTGGAATCGGCGTAACGAGCATGTCTATGCTGAAGAAAACCCATTCGAATATCGATATACAGGACACCAATATCGTTGGTCAGTGAACGTTTGGGCGGCAATTCACGGAAACACCATTATAGGGCCTGTGTTTTTACCACCAACTCTCAATAGAGTGGGATATATGAACCTCATAGATACGGAGCTGTATGATTATCTCGAAGATTTGCCATTGGCCGAAAGACAACTTATCTGGTACCAACAAGATGGAGCACCAGCTCATTCCACAGATGAAGTGCGACGTAAACTAACTGAACTTTTCGGGCGTCAGTGGATTGGACGATTTGGTCCACGCCGTTGGCCACCTAGGTCTCCGGACCTAACGCCGCTCGATTTCTTTCTGTGGGGTACTTTAAAAGACATGGTGTACAAAGAAGAGTGTAACACCGCAGAAGAGATGAGGCATAGGCTTACGGTCGCCTTTGAAACTCTCCGCAGGAGAAATATCCGCACCCAAATTTTGTCGCAAGTACACCGACATACGCGAGCACGGGCAGCAGCTTGCATAATCAGACATGGCGGTACTTTTGAACATCGCATGTAAATAGTGAAAATTTGTTTTAGGTAAGTGAAGTGAATGACATGTGTCATGTGCAAATGTAAATAGTAACTTTATAGCGGCAGGGTTGTCACCTATAATAAAACGTTTAATTTTTAATGTCTTTTTGTTTTGCTTAACCTGGCTTTAAAATGATAATAAATTGATTTAAAATTAATTAGATAACACTATACTTTCAGCAAATACCATAGTTAAGTGCCACCCTGTATATTACCTAAATAATTTTAATTTCTGTGCATTATCCTTCCTCTTGGAAAAACCCTTTTGATGGGTGTGTAATTTAAATTAGTTTATGATCACTAATAATTAAGAGATTAACTGTACCGCTTGTATACCCAACAGTAAGAATAAATAGTGTTACAAAATATTAGTTGTTTTGTGTGTACATGTCCAGACGATTGACGGGACTCTGTATGTGAGGCGTCCTAACTTTAAATATCACGTACTGATTCCTGCTCCAGGGGAATAGTGGCCTGACACCTTGCGACCCTGAGGTACTTCCAAACCTAGCCGTGTGTTTTTTCTTTTTAATTTTATTTAAGTATAATCTAACTTTAATAGGGCTTACTGTCCGACACATTACACCCTTGGTAGCAATTACTTTGCCAGGTTTATTATTTAACTGGACTTTCGTTTCATCCATGTTAAAGATACGGTCTGGTTTATCCAGTAAATCATGTTCAGTCATGATTTTCAGCAAGAGCTCAAACATATTATTGACTTCTTCACGATTAAGTCCTTGGGCTCGAGTAAGGGATATTCCCTCAGCTTGTCGAACGCTAAGTTCTGTTTGGCGTTCCACCAGCTTTGTGAGTTTCTCTGTCAAAGTTGTGTTCGATACCTAGCTTCTCATAGCAAATTCAAATGCTAGTCTTGTTACAGATGCCGTCAAACTTCTTGAACATTTGACCTTGCATGCGCAGATGCGATTTTTAGGTGTCGTTGGGAGGGGGCGGGCGGTGGCGGCGTGGCGGGCGGCAGGGGTGTCTCGTCGCGTCCGCACGATTGGTCAATCAGTTGACGTTTGCGTTCCGCGCCACGTTCACGTTCCTTTGCCTCCCGCGTACACTTGCGTGCAGTGATAAAGCCAATTGTTATTGTTGAGTTTCTTTTAAAAAAAATTGTTGAGTTTTTGTTAAAGTATTGTTATAGGTATTGAACATTATTGTTGAGTTTCTTGTTAATTTTTTTGTTGAGTTTATTTATTGTTATAGTTATTGCTTGACTTTGACGTTATAATGCCACGTCAAAATAATACAGTTTTAAAAAGACAAGCGCGGAAGATGGTGTACGATGTGTACTGTTTTTTTAAGAAGGACGGAAAGGGTTTTATTGAAACTGAAAAACACTGCCAACGCCACAAAAACGTCTGTGAGCACAGTCCGCCGAATTATTAATGAAGCGAAGGGCTCTGACTTGCTCACTGTCTTTCGAACCCCAGGAAAAAAAAGATCTGGCAAAAAGAATGTAACGGGCATTGATAGTTTTGATCAAGCGGTTATTCGGAGGTGCATTCACATTTACCATAAAACAAATAACGAATTCCCCACCGTAGAAAAACTCAGAAAAAAATTAAAAGACGATATAAGTTTTGATGGCTCGCAAGCAAGTTTGCGTCGAATTTTAAAACAGTTACGCTTCAGGTGGAAAAAAACTGAAAACAACAGAAAACTTTTAATAGAAAAAAGTAACATACGATTGTTACGAATTGAGTATCTACAGAAAATTTGTAAATATAGGCAAGAATGAAGACCTATAATATACACTGACGAGTCATGTGTCGACTCGTCACATGCAAGCAGCAAGGCGTGGACCGACGAGTCTACGCAAGGCTTAAAAAAACCTATTTCGAAAGGACAGCGCGTGGTAATAGTTCACGCTGGCTCCGAAAACGGATTTGTGCCAAATGCACTACTCGTGTTTAAAGCGGGCACAAAAAGTGGAGATTATCATGACAACATGAATTTCATTAATTATGAAAAATGGCTGCGCAATCAGTTGATACCAAACCTGCCTCCAAATTCAGTAATCGTGGTCGATAATGCGTCGTACCATAACAAGCAATTCGAAACTGCCCCAACCTCAAACTCAAACAAAGCTGTAATGCGTCAATGGTTGAAAGATAAAGGAGTACAGTATGATGAAAAAATGTACAAGCCACAGCTATACAAACTCGTACTAGCGCACAAACAACAAAACAAGAATTACTGCATTGACAGAATTTTAGCCGAACACAACCACTCAGTGGTCCGCTTACCACCTTACCACCCTGACCTAAACCCGATCGAGATGGCTTGGGCAGCAATTAAGGGTTATGTTGGCAGCAAAAATGTTAACTGGAACATAACCAAGGTAATCGACCTCGTGAAAGAAAAAATTGCGTCAATGGGTCCCATCGAATGGGAAAAATTGTGCCACAAGGTTAAAGACATCGAACAAGAGTACATAAAAAATGACCACGTGATAGATTTGGTCACTGACGAATTTGTAATTTATGCCGATGACGAAAGTGACTCCGACGAAGGGTCCGATAGTGATTCCGATGATGAAGATAATGATAGTCAAGATACACAAATTAGCTCCAACTCCCTTGAACCAAGACCTAGTACCAGCGCTGGAACTAATTTAATGGAAGGAATTTCCTTTTTAGAAGAAGACTGAATACCGCAAACATGACATTTTTAGACTTTTCAATAACAGCCATTTGAAACATATAATTATATCTTATGTTTTATTTCTCAACTTGTGTTCCATACAACTATCAATATAATTAAATAAATATAAAACTATAAAATAACTGATCAGGATGTATGAAGAGGGTTATGAGAGTATGTGAAGCGAAGGAAGTATGTCAGGATCGTAGTATATGGAAATCCGTAATCTATGCCTACCCCTGCGGGAAAAAGGCGTGATTATACACGGATCGACCTAGTCCCACAATAAGCTCACTAAGACTTGTGTTGTGGGCTCAATAATTATACCGAGATTTGAAATAAAAATTAGGTACTTTTTTTGCACGTATGTGTACGATGCGCAAACTCTCCCCCACCACCGCGCCTAGTGTTCAAGAAGTTTGACGGCATCTGTATCATATCTCGTGATACCGGAAACCCTGCTGCCTCTAGTTTCTTAACGTGTGCCACAAGCCGTTTGTCATTGTAGAGCTCCAAGATGGGGTGTTTTCCTAAAAAAAATTCGCAAAATTAAAAATGTAGTCGTAGTAGGTATACCCTTACCACAGGTAATTTTTCTTATGATCTTTATTTGCGAATCGTCTTCTTAAAGTACTAGATGAAATTCCGTAACGTCGAGATACTTCATTTGTTAAATACAAGTGTGGAAAATGTACTGCGTATTTGTGTACGAATAGCTCATCACATTACGAAATCAAATAAAAAATCAACCAATCATCATCATTTAAATACAACTGATTTCGTGACTTTTGAACAGTAATTAAAGTGAAATAATTGTAATGGACAACGTAAACAAGTGATAGACTCGCCCGCGGCGGTATGCCGCCGCCGCCTGTTATGTAGAAAAAGCTCGCCCTTCATATCGCCGTATTTTTGTATATTGTGTTAAAATCAAGAAATAGTGATAAAAAAACGCTATGGCTGTTTCTATCAAGATTGATCCGTTAACTGCAGATAACTACGATACGTGGTAATACACATGAGAGCAATTTTGAAGAAAAAATGACTTGTGGGGATACGTATCAGGTACTTTGACTATCGAAAATCCCTAATAACTTCAAAACGGATTACCCTAGTTAAACAATTTCCATTGCCCTATGCGTTTTAGACCTGATTTTTTACCATCCATTTGATAGGTAAATGGCACTAAAAACAACACAATATCTACACAAACAAAAATAGTACATTACGATACAAGTGCGAAAAATGGGAAATTCGAAACGAGTGGCGATAAATTAAAACACGACCGAAGGGAGTGTTTTAAATCGTCACGAGTTGCGAATTACCTATTCGCACATGTATCGTACAACGTTTTACAGTACATATGGCCCTTTAAATGTTCGACACAGTAACGTAATATGCTACTTCTCGCACTCGTGCTATAAAGTAGCCCCATATGTACTGTAAAACACGTTTTCAAACTTACGTAAGGTAGCATGAATTTACCTTACAAAATTTTTGTTACATCGTTTATACGACTCCACGTCATAATTAGGGAATGCAATCTTGATCTTGCAAGATCAAGATTCCACCAAGATCTTGAGTGATTTTCCAAGATTCAATCTTGAAGGCCATCAATCTTGAATTTTGAAATCCCTTTCGCGATCTTGGCAAAATAGACCAAGATTGTAACAAGATTTCAAGATTTTCAGACAGATCGCGCGTGAAACGTCATACGTGTTCATACCTGCGCGGCAACGCGCGAACTGTCTCGCGGCTCGCCTGAGCCGTCTCACGCGCCGCGCCGCGCTCGGCCGACCGTCTGACTGGCGACTAGCAACGGAGCGGGGTGTGTGTGTGAGGCGTGGGGTCGCGGGACGAGGAATGAATCGACCAATCACGTTCTACAATCGCGCGGTGCGCCGAATTTGTTTATTATTTAGTCGCAATTTGAAAACTTTGCGTCGCGTCGCGTCTATTGTTTTAATTACTATCTCCGATGAAATGAAACCCATTACTTATTTCGATAATTATACAATAATTACGTAAAAAAATCCTTAGGTCACTGTTCAAAGAAGTGAAAATGTCTAAAGACAGTTCAAATCAAGTGTTTTTGGACGTTACTAAAAGTAATTTGCCGGTATGGAAATACTTCAAAAAATCCGTGGATGGTTTGAATGCTAAGTGCAAATTGTGCAACGCTATTCGCAAACTCTCAAATGGTTCACCAAAGGGCCTGCATGTTCACATGAAGTCTATTCACAAAATTGACACGAAATGTTTGTTGACGAGTGCCGAGGAAGGAACAATTGGCAGTGGCAGCGGCAGTAGTACTAGTGCCATATCAACTTTAACCCCGACCTCGTCTGTGCCTAACTTGCAAATTCAAAATCAAAATGATTCCGCGTCTGTGGAGCTTGATTTGAATCCACCAACATCGAAAAAAAAGAAAATCGGCGATTATTTCCCAACATTGGCTGAAAATTCTAAAGAAAAAATGGTGTCACGAATGGTAGCTAAGGATGGGCTACCCTTTAGAGTGTTCTGCACTTCTGATGACCTACGCAGTCTTTTTGCAGCAAAAGGACACAAACTGCCAACTTCGCCTAACTCTATTAAAATGATGGTAATGGATTATGGCATTACACTTAAAATGAAAGTCAAACAAGATCTCATGAAGCTTAAAGAGCAAGGTCAAAGATTCACTCTCACTTTTGATGAATGGACATCGGGAAGGAACCGCCGCTTTTTAAACATAAATATTCACTCGCACACCAACAACCACCCCGTTTTCTGGAATTTAGGCTTAGTAAGAATTTTTGGGAGCATGCCTTCAGAGTCATGTGTTGAGCTCTTAAGTGAAAAGCTATCGGAATATGGAATTTCTATGGAAGACGATGTTGTTGGTATAACCACGGATGGAGCTAGTGTTATGGTTAAAGTTGGAAAACTAATAAAACCACTTCAACAACTTTGTTATGCTCATGGCATCCAGTTGGGAATAACAGATGTCGTCTATAAGAAAAGTAACCAAGATGAAGATACATATAGAGAGGAAGAGTATAATGCAGATTCAGATTCTGATGGAGGCACTGATAACGACGAAGATGACGATATTGGATTTCGTTTTTCATTGCCGTCTAGGCAAGTTGATTTGACTCCACAATACCGATTAATAATATCAAAGCTTAGAAAACTAGTGAAACTCTTTAAAAACTCCCCAACGAAAAATGACGTACTTCAAACTTATATCAAAGAAGAATTCGGAAAAACACTTCAACTGGTACTAGACTGCAAAACGCGCTGGTCAAGTCTTGCCAACATGATCTCAACATACAACAGAGTCAAGCAATGTGTTAGTAAAACACTAATTGATTTGAGGTATGGTTCTGCTTCTGAATTCTTTTTTAATGATGAAGAACATGCTGTTCTCCTCAGTATGCAAAATGCTTTTGAGCCCGTTAAACTCGCAGTGGAAGTTTTGTGCCGCCGTGATACCGATTTAGTGAGTGCGGAATACACTTTACGATTCATGGTTCGTAAGTTGGAAGAATTAAAGACTCCATTGTCAGAGAACCTGGCTATTGCCATGAGAAAGCGTATTTCTGAACGCCGAATTGAATCAACTGCAACATTATTATATCTTAAAAATCCAGCTCAGTATCAAGAGGATTCAGAAAAATACGCCACTGATACAACATTTCAATTACCGACAAAAAGCTCGATCAGAAAAAACATTAAAGACTTGCTCAAACGATTACACCGAATTTCTGATTTACAAAGTCCAATTTCATCGGAAAATGTTGGTGAAGATGATGAGGAAGACCAGCCACTTTCAAGAATCCAACAACAAGCTTGCACTGAAACTTCTCTTCAGCAGGAATTGGAACAGGCCTTGAAAGCAATGAAAGCATGTAATGAATTGCAACCCAAAGCGCTGATTTCTGACAAAATTGACGCAATTTTGAAAAAAGAAATGAATCTTTACGAATACGGAGGAGAACGGGGGCAATATCTAAAGTTCGCTTTTAACAGCCTTTTAACTTTCGTCCCAACTAGCGTGGAGGCAGAAAGGGCCTTTTCAGCCGCGGGCTATTTAGCCACTGATATACGGTGCCGATTGGGTGATGACACTTTAAGTGTATTATGCTTCTTGAGAAGCTATTTTCAAAATGTTTAATGTTTTTTGCTCTTAATTTCATTTATAGGTTATACTAATTATGATCTCATTGCATTGTTGGCAAGAAACAATCAACATTTTAATGATTAAAATAAAATAAATGCAATAATGTATTGCATTTATTATTATAGTCACTAAAATCTTGATTGTTTCTTGTTAATTTTTGAAATAAACGTTGATTATTGTGTTCATGGAAAGTTGTTTACTTTGAAAAGTATACTCAATTATATAAAATAATCCAAAAATACTGGTTACTCTCAATTTACAGAATTTGACTCAAAAATAACGCCTTTTTTAATTATTCTGCTCAATCTGGAATAATCCCGATAATCTTGATTCGAGACCAAGATCTTGACCCGAATCTTGACAAGATCTTGAACTGACCAATCTTGATTCCGAAAAGAGACTCCAAGATCTTGAATGGTCAATCTTGGCCCAAGATTGCATTCCCTAGTCATAATATCCCATGACAACAATATACCCGCAAACATATTCCAAGTATGAGATTATAGTTTATTAAATATACATATTAATCCATGGCAAGTTAGGTAATAATTTAACCGCTCATCCTGCGATCGACGTCAATCGATGCGGTTTTCCCTGTACGATTGTTGCCCCATATCTAAGTAGGTTTTGGTATTTAACTTTCAGTTAGTTACGTCATTGGACTTTCCTGCACCGAATAGGTTGATTTAATAATAGACGTAATGCGACCATATATGTGGTTAATTACATTGGCTCATCAGTCGATTTTTTGCATTCATAAGTTACACATTTCCACCGTTTCTTCGGTACTTCACAATGTTTGGGAAGAATATGATCGACGCTAACGATGTGAAACTATTGAAAGAAGCGGCAAGTCGACTAGTAGACGCAGTAAGACGAGATAATGAAGAAGCGACATGGCGTAGACATCAGCAGATGATCTCAAAGAACAAACGATATCATGAAGATCAACAAGGTCAGGAACATCAGTACAAGCGACAAAAGCACTAAATTCAATTGCACAGAGATGCATTGTTCCCGTTGAGTTTTGCCTGGTACCATTACAGGATAATATATTTTAATAGTCTCGATAAGGTAATGTGGGTCATTTCGAGTTCACATATTTGCGGATAACATTATTTCACTTACCGTCGTACCGTTGAGACCATAAGTGCACTATGATGCGACGAGAAGCTATGAGCCCTGAAGATGCGAGGAGGCTACAAAAAATAGCCAAACGAGTGGCCGAAGAAAATAGATTGAAGGTGGAAGAGAGAAACCGCAACCAGCAGCAGGAACTGCACAGAATAGCAGACTGTCCAATGTGCAGAACCCACTTAATTCATGACAGTGAGAAGAGGACTCGGGGACAGTAATTGGGCATCTGTGCGGAGTTCGTTAGATACATTATAAAATTCTACTTAATATTAGTAACAAATAATATATTTTCTCAAGATCTCAACAATGGTGATTGTTTATTTGTGTGTTTGGTTCAAGAGAAACGGCCCGATTATCTGTTGGAGCAGTGTTCCACGAGATGTTCCACGGTAAGTTTTGAATAATATATATTTTTTTTAATGAAGAGATTGGAATTAACGAAATTTTATTCTTGATCTGACCTGCCCATGAATCGCTCTCCATGTGGTTATTTTTTTCTTCAAAATTGGACCACTCTAAGTGGGCCAAAAGGGCCATGTTCCATATGTTCCAAGGTGTTCCGGGGTTCTGCGACCTCAGCGTCGTCTACTGAGACTTCTACGTGATATCCTGAGTACCACTACTTACTACTCTTATATATATATATATGTGTATATATATATATATATATATTATTATTATTATTATTATTGAGTAAAGAGTAGTAGTATAGTGGCTAGCTGGCTAGAAGTTTGAAGTCCCAAAACCCCGGAACACCTTGGAACATGCGGAACATCACATTTTTGACCCACTTAAAGTGATTCGATTTCGAAACAAAAAATACCCGTGCGTAGCTCGGGTCATTAGCAATTCAGATTAGAAAAGTAAAATTGATAATTCTAATTTCTTCGTTAAAAAAAAAATATTTTCGAAACCTTGACTCTGGCACATTTCGTGGAACAGGCACTGAGGCCCGGAACTCTGCATTAAGCAGGTTATCTCAGACGTATGATCGCTCATTTTGAAGATATCGATGCAGCAGATCTTTTGAACCAAACAACCATCTCCATCTCTGAACCTTGATTACTCAGAAAATTCTTTCAAACTTTGAAACCACATCCAAAAGGCAATTTACTACACCGAAAAAAAGGAACGGCGAAATCAACTAAATCTGTGATCACGGGTGGCGAAACGAATATTTAGTTCGTTCAACAAATTTCTAATTGATTCAACAGCCATTGGCATCAATGGAACAAGATGTGTTTGAAGTAACCAAATTTTTTTTTGTTTTAACTAAAAATTCGTTTCGCCACCCATGACCGCAGATTTAGTTGGTTTCGCCGTTCCTTTTTTCGGTGTAGCCAACTCCAGGTCTCATCTAGGCTATTCATCGGGTCTTAAAGTAACATTGATCGATTATCACGATTCCATCATTGCAAAGCAAAGGAATATTTTTGTATGGGATATTAGCGATGGGATATTTTGACGTGATACCGTTTATACTGATTACAAATAGGATACTATTATAGTGTGTGGCCCGAAACCGGGGCGTAAATTTTTTATGGAGATTCTTTAGATCATTTCTAGTAACTATCACCAGAATCTAATATTCCAAAGTCCATAATTTAGGAGAAAACAGCCTACAAAATTAAAAATCGTAGGTAATGTATTTTGCCGTCGCGATATCGTTGGCTGGTCACTTGGTACGAGGTATATCTTGGTACGGGGTGCCATTGACAACGCGCGGATTTTAGATTTAAACTTTTTGTGACATGTACATTAAAGAAGTTCACATGTTTGTTTTTCAAGTTTTTCTTTAGAAACTCTTTTTATATTATGATAGTCTCCTTTTCAAAACGGTTTTAAATGAAAAAAATTTTTTGATTAATTAAGCCAAAGTTAGTTGTCACGGGATTTATTTTCGTTTGATTTCATTTTAATTATGGCTGAACCATTCGATTTACGGGAGTTTGTGGATATGATATTATTGTATGGTGAAACTCGCGGTAATGCATTACGTGCCCTAGAGTTATACCGTGAACGATTTCCAAACAGAAGGCATCCGAGTAATGGTCGCGTGATTACAAATGCAATACAACGCTTACGTCCTCTTGTCCCTGGACAGCATTACGAGGTCGACCAACCTCAAAATGTCAGTCCGCAATTAGAAAGAAAAATTATTAGATATTTTTTAATACAGTTGCACAAAAAGTGGTACTTATTGTGGCTGCGTAGCGTGCGAGAAGCTCAATTTCTCGAACTAGTGCTTTTTACTTTTTAGTTCCAAACTATACTTTCGAAACGCAGTAATTTTATATTAGATTTTTTACTTGGAAATTATGAAATTAAAAAACGCTTACGAATACTAGGAGTATTTATTTAAAGTATTCATTAATATATAAATGACGAAAAAATATTAAGAATTTGCATTTTATAGCCTACTCTGTCTTAGGTATCTATGTATGAAATATTTACTTTCCTAAAAATCGTTCTTTGATTTGGCTGAATGATACAAGCATAGGTATGCCTAGAAAAAAAAGTTTAAAAGCAAATCAGCCCGCCCTTTTGAAATAACTTCTAATTATTTAAACACATTAACGCATATAAATATATAATTTGGTACGAGAAGTTATAAAAAAATATTGAAAATGAGTGATTCAGACATTGATATGACACCACCAGACATTCGTGCTAGAGCAGCAATTGCCAATGACTGTGTTATTCCAGAAAAATCTAAAAACCAATATAATGCCGTCTATGTAAAATTTATCGAGTGGAAAACCTTACATAACGCAAAGTCTTTTTCAGAGACTGTTTTGATGGCCTATTTTCAAGAGCTGTCTGAAACCTATCGGCCATCAACATTATGGTCAAAATATTCTATGTTGAAAGCTGTTATAAAGTTAAAACATGACATAGATATAAAAACTTACACCAGATTGACTGCTTTCTTAAAAAGGCAAAGTGCAGGATTTCAGAGTAAAAAATCGAAGGTACTAACAGCTGAACAAATTGAGACGTTTATTAATGAAGCTCCAGATCAGCAACATCTAGCTACAAAGGTATAAACTTAAATATAAATCTAATAAAATATGTACACAATTTAAGTAAATTAACTCTAAAAATAAAGTAGGAAGTTAAAAAAAATAGAATGAAATAAACAATTGTCTTACAATATATAATAAATATGTAACTTTGTTCATAGGTTGCTCTTATATTTGGAGTCTGTGGCGCATGCAGACGCGAAGAGCTCACAAATGTATCAGTAAAAGATATAGAAACACATGGGGACATACTTCTTGTCAAAATACCAAATACAAAAAATAAATTCCTAGGTCCTTCACTATTGACGGCCCATTTGCAGAAATAGTCAAGAAATATCAGAGTCTGCGGTCTTCTAAGGGCAAAAGTGACCGTTTCTTTCAGAATTTTCAAAGAGGAAGGTGCACTGCCCAGGTAATAGGCTTAAACAAGTTTGGGAATATGCCGAGATATCGCTCAGTACTTAAATTTGCCTGATGCAAATCTTTACACTGGACATGCATTTAGGAGAACCTCTGCTACATTACTTGCCGACTCAGGAGCTGACATAACAACTTTGAAGAGGCATGGAGGTTGGCGGTCAAGTAATGTAGCAGAAGGATACATAGAAAACTCCGTTGATAACAAATTAAAAATTGGAAAACAAATTGCAAAATCAATTAATGTAAAGCCGCAAGAGCCCACAGAATTTTCTTCATCCACATTCCAATCTGGTCTTAATGTACCTGTTAATACTGAACCTCAACCAGGACCGTCACATGCTAACAACTCTTTGGTTACACCCAGCCCTGTTAACCAACCAGGACCGTCACGTGCCAACAACACTTGGATTACACATAGCCCCTCTAACTTTGACCCACAGGAATTATCACAACAGCAGGAACCTGAAAATACACCATGCCTGACTAGTCAGACACTTAATTTACATGGAAGAACTCACAACATAACTATGAACTGCACTAATTGTACCATTAACTATAATTATTACTGAAAATAAAATATTTCTGATATCAACCTTGTTAATACAAATATATATTTTTTTAATTCTCATTTAATCACAAAAGCAAGTAATTCTTCTTAGACCTCATTTGATATAGTTCTCTTTTCATAATGTTAAACATAATCATCATTTCTTCTAAACATGGTCATCAACGTGGCACTTGAGCAGCAGTTGTATATACATAGTAATTGACTGGTTGACTTCCTAGGAGCCGCTTTGAGTGAATATTATCCTTCCGCCAATTTGTCAGGGACCTGCAAAATTAAAAATCAAACGAACTTACCAAGTGAAGTTCGATGATAATTATGTGAACAGCTTCATTCGACGCGATTTATTAGTGTTTACATATTGTAGTAGCATTACCAAGCACTAACCTTGCACGGTTTGTTTAAAGTTTTTTTTTTTTTTTTTTTTAACTGGCAACAGTCGTTGTCCCCACCACCAACCCAACATGGCACTGGTGCAGTCCGCCATTCCTCATTTTGTTTATAGCAATTTGTTTCATATTTATAGGGTAGGGTTTTTTTTTAAATGTATTTGGGAGGGTATGCATAAATCGCGTCGAATGAAGCTGTTCACATAATTATCATCGAACTTCACTTGGTAAGTTCGTTTGATTTTTAATTATGTTTCACAGCTTCATTCTTTGCGATTTATTAGTGTTTACATATTGTAGGATGTTCAGAGACAAATTAATAAATATGAAACAAAAGAGTTAAAAAATAATAATCAGTAAGGTATGTATTTATTATTCAATTTATTGAAACCATTAACATCGTAACAAGTACTTTATTTATTTATTATAATCAATGACATATTTATTCTTATACTTAATTATTATTACAGGTTATTTGACGACAGAACAGACATCGCAAATTGATTGGGATCAACAATAATCTCTTTGTTGTAATATTTTGCGAATACCGAGGAGGAATCAGTCCAGCCTGCAGTTTTCCTAATTAAATCTAAGGAGACTCCAAGTCTATTAGCCGAAGTAGTAGCAGCGTGCCTTGTGCTATGGGCACTAAATATGGAGGTGTCTATTCCAGAGAAGCTAAGAGTGTTTTTTATCCAGTGACTGAGTGTTTGTGGTGATAACTTATTATGTCGCCGCCTATGACTAATGAATAAATAATCGTGTTCTTTACGAAGTGTTGTTGTTTTATTGATATACGCTTCAAGACACCTTGCTGGACAAATCTCTGGACGTGTGTCAAAATACGGTAAACGTAAAATAGGCTGGTAGGCGTTTGGCTTTGTTGTTTTTATAGAATCCGGGATGTGTATTGTTATATCGACAGGAGCGTTGACCTTGATATTACTTAGTTTTATTAAAGAGAGGGTTTGCACACGATGTGCTGTTACTAAGGCTAATAAAGTTAGAGATTTTTTACCCAGGACTTCTAAACTTAGAGTTTCATTAGGCCATTTGTGTGACAAGTAATTTAAGACAATATTAGGGTCCCATGTTACATCGTATCTGGGTTTAGAAGGTCTAAGCTTAAAAACACCTTTCATAAAACGTTTTATTATTTCATGATTAACAATTTCACCTAATATTAACGACAAAGCAGATTTGTAGCTGTTAATCGTACCATATTGTGCCCCGGCATCAAACACCTCTGTTAAGAAATCAACAATTTGAGGAACAGATGGATTTGTATAATCAACCGTTTTATTATTACAATAGGATATCCACTTTTTAATACATCCGTCATATTGTTTATATGTAGAATCTGATAGGGAGGCTAACATTATTTTTATGCATCCAATCGATAGGGACTTTTTCAGTAATGCTTGCCTGAAAGCTTCGCGGCAACCAATTTGAGGGTCTTGTATAGGTTGTGGCTCGTCCTGAAAGGAGATATTAATAATTTAGCATTAGGCTCGAAAGTGATACATTCAGAAACAGTTAGTTTTTTAAATAACGGAAACCATGGTTGCATCGGCCAATATGGTACAACTACTATGCCCTCAGCTTTATCAGTTATTATTTTTTGCATTGTTTTAGCTAGTAACGCGAATGGTGGAAATGCGTAAAAATATTTATTTTTCCAAGAGATCGTAAATGCATCTATAGCCCAGGCATTGGGATCATTTTTCCACGTTACATAAATAGGGCATTTAGCGTTGTGACGACTAGCAAACAAATCAACCTCCGGGTACCCGTAATTTGATGTTATTTCGTTGAATGCATAATCATTTAATTCCCATTCAATATCTTTAAACTTTTTACGTGACAGTGAATCTGCTTCATAATTCTCGTTTGACTTAATGTAAGATGCAAAAATAAATATTTTACGACATTCGCACCATTCCCAAATTTCTCTGGCAATCTTATTTAAATGTCTAAACTGAATGCTGCCCATTCTATTAATGCAGGAAATCGCAGTAACGTTATCAATGCGTAAAAGAATTCTACAGTCATTTAGGTTCTTTGCAAAACTTTTAAGTGCAAAGAAAGCAGCCTTGATTTCTAGCTCATTAATGTGTAAATTAATTTCATCATCTTTCCAATGGCCGTAGGTTTTATTATGATCACAATAGGCACCCCAGCCAGTCGTAGACGCATCTGAAAATATTTCTAATTTATATTCTTCTACGCACAGAGGAGTATAACCCTGGTCTATGTTATTGAGCCACCAAAACATGTCATTTTTTAATGCTGTGGGTATTCGTACACTTTGCTCGTAACTAGGATTATTTAATAAACATGAATACTTGAAATATTCAAATTCCTTGGTGTAAAGCCACGAATATTGAATTGCTGGACATGCCGACACTAAAAGACCTAGAAAACTTGCAAATTCACGTAGTGTACACCTATGGATATTTAACAAAGCTTGTAACTTTTCTTTAATCTTTATTCTTTTAGTGTCAGGAAGTTTCATAATCATGTTTTGGGAGTCAAAGACAAAACCTAGGAATTTGCATTCCATTTTTGGGACCAAACAACTTTTATCGAAGTTTAGTAAGAAACCAAGCCTTTCTAAAGTGTTTTTGGTTATGTTAACATTAGTTTTACATTCAGAGTATGAAGAACCAATTAGGAAAATGTCATCCAAATATATGACTGATAGCAAACCTTGTGATCTTAAATATTCCATTACGGGTTTCATTAATTTAGTAAACACATACGGACTAGAGCTTAAACCGAACGCTAAGGAATTAAATTCATATAAAATATTGTCATACACAAACCGCAAATACTTTCGATGGGATTCATGAACGGGTAGTAAAAAGTATGCATCCTTTAAATCTACACATGCCATGTAACAGTAATTGGTAATGAATTTAGAGGCAGTACGGTAATCCTCCATTTTAAAATGTTTAGTATCTACGAATTTATTTAAACATTTTAAATTTAGTATGAAGCGTTTGTCGCCATTCGGTTTAGGCACCAGAAAGACTGTGGATATGAATTCGTCATCAACGTGATCACACTTTTAAATCGCGTTGATCTCTAGTAATGATTTTATTGACTTAAGAAAGTCCTGATGCTCTTGGTCAGTTTTAGGGTAGACACGGGGGGTATCGGGGCGATGAGGCGTGGAAGTAAAGGGTATTAAATAACCTTTGAGCCAAGACAAAATGACTGGATCATCAGTTATTTTAGTCCATTCATTATAATAATACCGAAGTCTACCAGCGTACCGTACCTCGTAGTCTATCTCCGATAGTGGGTGGTGCGTCGCGGTGGCGGCGAGCGGGCTCGATTCGGCGCCGGCGCCCGGCGATTGTACGAGTAGCTGCTCGCGCTGGGCTGGTAGCGCTGAGGTGCGCGAGGTGCGCGAGCTGTACGCGCCGTGCTGGCGCCTGGCTTGTGGTCCGTCCTGCGATACGGCTTGAAGTTTAAATGACCTTTGTTTGCAATAAAATTATTTTTGTTAAAAACTGACTTTTGTTGTTGTTTTAATGACTCCCCGGTTTTTTGGATGCTTTTGGCTACTTTTAATTTCTCGCTCACGTTTTCGCCAAACAAAAATTGATCTCTCTCTGCTTCAACCAACGTTTCTTTAAGAGCGGCATCTGTTGCGGTTAAGACAAAGTGGCGTCTCGTCGCTGTTTCGCTGTGATGACTATCGCACAAAATTCGACATGCGTCACTCAGGGGCTTAAGAAGTTTTTGCTTATTATTCTCTCCTGAAATTATTAATTCTGTAAGAGAGGCCAGGGCAGCAAGGGCCACGCCCACTTGATTTTGCTTTTGCATAATACAGAAGTCACGTTTTACCGAGCCGTCTGACAAAGCAGCCTTTGCTTCGGGGTTTAGTTTGGGGGCTAAAAGCATGTCACAGTTTTTAGGGATCACATACTGTTTTAACAGTTTTTCTTTCGTTTCTTTATCTAAACCCTTCAAAAGTATCTCTTGCCATCAGTTGGCAATGTCTTTGTGCATAGGTGGCCCAAATGGATGGTCACTTTTTGGGGCGTCACCCAGTAGTGACAAAATCTCGTCGTCGAGTTGTTGTTCTTCTGGATTAGGTACTTCGGTCTCGGTGTCAGTTTGAGCTGGCGTCGACTGCTCCGGGGGTGACGGCATGTCCTGCGGCGAGCGCGGCGACGGCGGTGAGACGGCACGTGGCGGCGTGACACGAAGCGAGTTTGGCGAGTGGACCATGGCCACTGCAGTTACTTTGCGTGCCGCAACTTGATTTGCGTCGTCTGGAATAATGAAAAGGTTTTAATATTTTTAGTGACAGTACCTGCCCTGCTAGCAGTGACGTATCACATAAATGTGACGAAGACAACCCGGTTTGGTTGCTCGCATCACTAATCCATTTTAATTATGTAGCATGATGATAGTTGTTTTTTAGCAATACGCATCCGCAGAAGTCATAGCTTACCGTCTGATTCTGCAGATGAATCTGATGATGAGTATATAATTCGACGCCTAGCGGGTTTTCTCGCCAATTTATTTTCCAATTTTTGTATTTTTCTTCGTATCTCGTCGTCTCGGAGCTCTTCTTTCCTCTTGCCCATGTTGAAAGATTTCGTTGCGGCGGACTTGGGACGCGTGCGAAGGCTTGAGCACGGAAATACAGAAATGAGGAATGGCGGACTGCACCAGTGCCATGTTGGGTTGGTGGTGGGGACAACGACTGTTGCCAGTTAAAAAAAAAAAAAAAACTTTAAACAAACCGTGCAAGGTTAGTGCTTGGTAATGCTACTACAATATGTAAACACTAATAAATCGCAAAGAATGAAGCTGTGAAACATAATGTTAATAATTTAGTAACATTTATAGATTTCACCAGCTTCTTGTTCAAAAAATAACCTTAAACATAACTAATAATGTGATTTAATGTTTCTTTTACCTCTAATTATCCTTGAAAGTCTTCAAATATTCAAACAATTCATGATATTTTAGTTGTAAACGTGTCCTTGGTCACATGTCGCAGATCACAAATTTGGCACTAAAACTCTTGTTGCATGATCTGTTTCTGTTTGTTGATACTGTAATGTCTTGTACTTCTGTTTTGATAATGTTAAAGGTTCTAATTAATGTCGTTTCAGTATTATAATTAATTATCTGCATTCAATTTAGTTTCTCAACTCGAGGCCGATGGCGCTGATTCCAATAGTACGTTGTCACTGTCAGTGTCATTTGTAAAGTATGGGTTCGTTCAAAAATAACTTCGAAGCAAGCATATTTTATCGCAATGATATATTAATTTATTATTTTTTCGCAACTATATTAAAAAACGTCGTTTACAACTAGTGTGAAATAGAATGTCTTTTCACACTAGTTGTAAAATGTACTATTAGACAGCATTCTACTTCCAGTACAAGAAAAGCTGATAGAACCTTTGGAGTCAATAACCGCACCATAAATAAAGTAATGAGAAGAAGGGAGCGACATCCTTTTAAGTTTTTAAAGGTCCATGGTCTTTTACCAAGAGATTTACCTATTCGCACTGAGTTTTGTAGATGGTTTCTAAACATGCATCAGGAAGATAACAATTTTTTGCATCATATCATCTGGTCTGATGAGGCCACATTTACTCGAAATGGAATGTGGAATAGGAGAAATATGCACTATTATTCTACAATCGGAAATAATCCACATGTCATGAGAGAATTGGCTCACCAATATCGTTTCTCCCTGAATGTATGGGCAGGAATCCATAATAATACAATAATTGGACCAATTTTTATTGACGGTGCACTTAACGGCAATAAATTTATAGAACTTATTTATGGGCCATTAACGGAATATTGTTTGAATTTACCAGTAGATGTCCGTGATGATACTTGGTTTCAGCTTGACGGCGCACCAGCACATTCTGCCATACGGGTACGTGAAAAACTGAATTACATTTTCGGAAATAAATGGATGGGCAACTTTGGCCCACGCCGATGGCCCTCTAGGTCACCTGACCTCACACCTCTTGATTTCTTCTTATGGGGAGCTGTTAAGAATTATGTTTATGCAGTAGAGAACGATACAGTAGACATCCTCAGAAACAGAATAATCAAGGCTTTTCACATGTTGCAACACAACGTGGATGTCGGAACCGTTCACAATAAAATCATAAGGCGTTACGCTACTTGCGAACAGCGGGGCGGTAGACATATTAAAATTTACGTATTTAGAGATGCGACATGTTTTCTTCTTCGTATCTGTATTTATTTTGTTATTTGTACATTAAATAAACTATTATTGACTAGCAAAGTGGCTTATTTTATCTTGAGTGCAAAATAAAAACTTCAGAAACTGATAATAACTATTTAAGTGCTGATAGGGACCGTGCGCGTTGGAGGGTCTGCCATCTTGTGGTCTGAATCGGAACCATAAACAGGCACATTTACACGTCAAGTGTTTTCTTGTGCATAGTAGTGTAGCAACACATATTATGTATGTTTAAATCGTTTTTGTTGTCAATGTTAGTTGCCTGCGCGCCGCGCTTCCGCGCCGCGCGTTGTACCCAAAAGTAACGGTCCAATCTTCGGGCGCATTCGTGCGCGCTCGGTTTTCCTAGCCAACTCAGTCATATCCGATACTTGACGCCGGGAGGCTGCGCGCAGGCCGATCGCTCTCGCTTGCATTTTAATTACGTTTTATGTGTACTTTTCTGTATTTCTTCTTCTACGGTGTTCTGTGCTATTTTCTTTCTTCCGTACTGTACTGACTATCTCCTGTGGACTGTGTTTAACCTATAATAAACTTTATAAATGTTAAACTACAGCATATTATTTAATAGCCCCATAGCTACAAATTTGGTGACTTTCCGACGTTAGAACTGAGTGCAGTGCAGTGTTATAGTATCTGTGTGAACTTTGATCGCTATAATAAAGTGCGGAATAAGTTATCATGCCAACGACGGCAAGTGATACTAATACTACGTCTACTCCACCGGTTGTTAGTTTGCCGAGGACATTGGATTCGACCGTTAGTGCAGTTGGCGTTAAAGTTCCGCCATTTTGGGCCGAGGAACCGGCTTTGTGGTTTGCCCAGTTGGAGGGACAGTTTAGTTTGGCGAATATTGTGTCCGACTCGACTAAGTTTTATCATGTCGTCAGCAACCTCGAGCATAAATATGCAGCGGAGGTCAAGGACATAATTACCAAGCCGCCGGCGACGGAAAAATACGACAAACTAAAATCTGAGCTAGTTTACCGATTGTCCGTGTCCAAGGACAAGCGAGTGGAGGAGTTGGTGTCTCAAGCTGAACTGGGTAATCGTAAGCCCTCGCAGTTTTTACGACACCTACGTGACCTGGCCGGTACCGACTTATCGGACGACTTTTTGCGCAGCATATGGGCTAAACGTTTACCGCCGCATGTGCAAACCGTTATTGCTACGATGTCAGATGCCAGTTTGGACAAGGTTGCCGCGCTAGCCGACCGAGTGAATGACATTGTGGTACACACACCTCACGTTGCGGAAGCTTCTGGGTCAGCTGTTCCTGTTCCCGTGCCGTCATCTGCACCGAGCCCTATGGAGGAACGTCTCAACCGCCGTATAGATGACCTTGTGCGACAAGTAGCTGCCTTAACGACTGGAAATTCCCGTGGGCGAGCTACATCGCGCTCGCGCTCCAGGGGACGTCTCAGCTCTCGCTCAAGGAGTCGCGCGGGGGACAACGGCAGATGCTGGTACCATGACAGATTCGGTCCCCGTGCAACTAAGTGTCGCGCGCCGTGCAGCTGGACCGAGGGAAATGCCAGCGGCGGTCACTAATGACGACGAGTGATTGCCAGGTTTCCCCAGGTCGTCTCTTCGTCACCGATAAGAACACTAAACTGACATTTTTAGTAGATAGTGGTTCTGATCTTTGTGTTTTTCCTTTTACTTCTGTAAATCCTCAGTACCGCACTAAAGATAAATACCAATTGTTTGCTGCTAATGGTACCCCTATACCTACTTATGGCTCAATTAGTCTTACGCTTGATTTTGGCTTACGCCGTGCTTTTCATTGGCGTTTTATTTTGGCCGAAGTGACAAAGCCTATTATCGGCGTAGATTTTTTAGCTTTCTATAATCTGGTAATAGATGTAAGGCATAAACGGCTTATAGATTATTGTACTCTGCTTACTGCTCGTGCTTATTCAGCCTCTTCTTGCTCTGTGAGCAGCATTAAGTCGATTGCAGGTACAACGGCGTATCACGAAATACTGCAGCAGTTTCCTGAAATTACGAGACCTGTGGGTGACCCGACGGAGCGAACCGTGAAGCACAATACGGTTCACTATATCCGTACCACCCCTGGTCCGCCGGTGTACTGTCGTCCTAGACGGTTGGACGCAGAGCGGCTCAAAATAGCCAAGCAGGAGTTCGACGATATGGTGCGTACAGGTATAGCACGTCGCTCCGATAGCCCCTGGTCGTCGCCTCTTCACATGGTCCCCAAAAAGAACAACGGCTGGCGGCCTTGCGGCGACTATCGCGCATTGAACGCCCGCACCATACCAGATAGGTATCCTGTTAGGCATCTTGCCGATTTCTCGCACAACTTACACGGCTGTCAGATTTTTAGCACATTGGACCTGGTTCGTGCCTACAACCAGATTCCGGTGTTTAAGGATGACATTGCTAAAATAGCCATCACGACGCCGTTTGGGTTGTTCGAGTTCAGCTTTATGGGGTTCGGGTTACGCAATGCCGCGCAGACTTTCCAGCGGTTCATTGACGAGATCCTCGGTGACCTGGAATTCTGCTTCCCGTATTTAGACGACATTCTCGTGGCATCTTCTTGCGCGACCGAGCATGAGAGGCACCTTAGGCAAGTATTCGAGCGACTGCGTGAGCATGGTGTTCTAATAAACACCGCGAAGTGCGTATTTGGTGAAGCTGAGGTTACATTCCTTGGTCATCGCATCTCCAGCTCAGGTACGTCACCCTTGCCTGAGAAGGTGCAGGCCGTCATGGACTTCCCTCGCCCCACCAACATCAAGGCACTCCGTCGTTTCTTGGGCATGCTGAATTTTTATCGGCGTTTTCTACCACACGCAGCCCAGAAACAGGCACCGCTAAATGGGTTGTTGGTCGGTCATCACTGCAAGAGCTCTGCTAAGATTGAGTGGAATGCTGACCTCAACGCAGCTTTCGAGGCTTGCAAGGCGAGTCTAGGTGAGGCTACACTTCTTGTCCATCCACGTCCGAATGCTGATCTGGCTCTGGTCAGTGACGCCTCTGACATAGCGATCGGTGGTGTGATACAACAATTGGTAGATAACACGTGGGAACCACTGGGTTTTTTCTCGCGTAAGCTGAACCCAGCCCAGCGCAAGTACAGCCCGTACGACCGCGAGTTACTCGCAATTTACGAGTCTGTCAAGTACTTTCGGCATATGCTGGAGCTGAAGCCGTTCAGAATCTACACCGATCACAAACCAATCGTGTATGCCTTTAGCAAACCCTTGGACAAGTGCTCACCTCGCCAGTTTCGGTACTTGGATTTCCTTGCGCAGTTTTCCACCGACATCCGCCACATAGCAGGTGAGGAGAACGTGGTCGCCGACGCACTCTCTCGTCCTGTCGATGCAATCAGCGGCAAGGCCATTGACTACTATGCGTTAGCTTCTGCTCAGGAACGCGATGCTGAGTTCCAGCAGTTGCTAAAGACCGGATCGTCATTGCAGCTTAAAAGGTTGGTTGTTCCTGGTACGGCTGGTGACGCTGCAGTTTATTGTGACACATCTGGACCAATGGCTCGTCCCTATCTGACTCCCCAGTTCCGTCGACAAGCTTTCGACTCGATACATGGACTTAGTCATCCTAGCGCTAAGGCTACGACGAAGCTTGTAGCTCAGCGATATGTCTGGCCTGGGGTAAATAAAGACTGCCACAATTGGTCTAGAGCTTGTCAACACTGCCAGCGATGCAAAGTGTCAAGGCATGTGCACTCGCCTATAATGTCGTTTGCGACCGAGACAGAGCGTTTTGCACACGTGCACATTGACCTGGTCGGTCCGTTGCCGTTTTCACAGGGTTTCCAGTACTGCCTGACGGCATTGGACCGCTTTACAAGGTGGCCTGAGGTGATGCCAATTTCTGACATTAAAGCAGAAACCGTCACTCAAGCATTTTTCTCCGGGTGGGTGTCGCGATTCGGATGCCCCAAGCGTATAACAACGGATAGGGGGAGGCAGTTTATTTCCGAGACTTTCCGGCGCTTGGCGAAGTCCATCGGAGCTGAGCACATACAGACGACTGCCTACCACCCTGCAGCGAATGGCATGCTGGAGCGATTCCATAGACAGATGAAGGCTGCCATTAAATGCCATGCGAGCGAGGATTGGGTTGAAGTCCTGCCTCTGGTTCTTTTAGGAATCAGGACGGCATGGAAGGACGATTTAGCCGCTTCCACCGCGGAATATGTGTACGGCCAGCAACTGCGCTTGCCAGGGGATTTCTTTGAATCCTCGGGTCAAGATGCGCCAGTTGACTACACAGACTTCCTCTCTCGCTTGCAGCTTATAATGCGCAAATTACAGCCTTCACCAGTGGTTCGCCATGGTTCGCGTAAAGTTTTTGTTCATAAAGACCTGACTACGTCCACGCATGTGTTTCTACGTAACGATGCCGTGCGAAAGCCCCTGCAACCTACGTATACTGGGCCTTATCAGGTAGTTGAACGGGGAGACAAGTTTTTCAAGATTCTTATTAAAGGTAAGCCAAATAATGTCTCCATCGACCGGCTCAAGCCCGCGTACATGCTAAGCGAACCCGATCCTAGTCCAGCTTCTGATCAGCAGCTCGTAGCGCCACAACCAGCAAAGACTGAACGCAGAACTCGTTCAGGACGTGTTGTACGTTTTCCTAGCTACTTGTAATCGACCTAAAGGTCTCCGAAGGGGCTGATGTAGCAACACATATTATGTATGTTTAAATCGTTTTTGTTGTCAATGTTAGTTGCCTGCGCGCCGCGCTTCCGCGCCGCGCGTTGTACCCAAAAGTAACGGTCCAATCTTCGGGCGCATTCGTGCGCGCTCGGTTTTCCTAGCCAACTCAGTCATATCCGATACTTGACGCCGGGAGGCTGCGCGCAGGCCGATCGCTCTCGCTTGCATTTTAATTACGTTTTATGTGTACTTTTCTGTATTTCTTCTTCTACGGTGTTCTGTGCTATTTTCTTTCTTCCGTACTGTACTGACTATCTCCTGTGGACTGTGTTTAACCTATAATAAACTTTATAAATGTTAAACTACAGCATATTATTTAATAGCCCCATAGCTACAGTAGGTTCTGCCATCTTGTGGGCTACATCGGAACAAAAAACATCACATTTACGCCTCGCGCCAAAAATCTGACTGCTCCTGTGCTGCCTCCTATAGTTCATGCACGCTCCCTATAGACAGATAATAGCTTTCAATTAGCCGACACAACCATGAAATGTTATTGAGACGTTCCGAGCAGCTCCGAATAAGTACGATGCAGAACGAACTCAATCGGTCAAGTTGAGCGTTGTTTGCATTACATTGAATTTACGATTAAGTTTGTTAGAAAAAAAAACCGAAAGTTAAGTTTTGATTTTAATTAAGTGAGACCATTATAATGTAATATAGAGCCTCTGTTTTTAATATTATCCCCGGTTTTGGGCCACACACTGTATAAAACGATCTTAGATATATTCTTCGGGGGCCGGGGCGGGGCGCTTACCTACCTACCTGACTGGGGGCCTACCGCGAAAACCGAAATTGCGGGGATCTTTCTATTTTACTCTCACTAAGACATAATTAAGAGTGACAGAGAAAAATGCCCGCAATCGACGAACTTCGATTTTCGCGGTTATAGACCCATTTTGTGTGTAAAGTTAAAACGAACCATCGAAATACAAGCCGATACCTTCTTACGTCTCTGAAACCACTGGTAGCTTAAACCGTCTACTGAACAGTAATAACAACTTTTTTTGTTGCTCCATTATTGCATAAAAAAGTTCACAGACGCCTGTCTCAAGCTGTAATTATGTGTCTTAACTGATCAGTTTAACAAGGGAGTGTGAGGAGTGTCCTACGGCTCTATTAACAGCCACAGATCAGCACTATCTCTTTTCCTCCTTCCTATCTCACTTCCAAGCGGGCTCCAGACCAAGAGGCCGCAAGCTATGAAAGCTTTTTTTTTTACATTGTACCTGAATATTTTGTTTTTTATTTTATTTTATTCGGGATGCTTACTGCCTAAAATACATAGGTCAATAGACTTATCTACTAAATACAAATTACAAGCTTCCACATATATAAATTTTCTAGATTTTTTTTTATTTTTAAGTTCTACTTAAAATCCATTAAAGTGAGACAAATAATATAAAGACACATACATTTAATACAATTTCAAGTTAATCGCTAAGCATTTCAACACATCCTAAACAAAAAGATATTGATCAATTTTAGAACGCATCCACTGGTTTCTACATTTTTTGTAGCGGTAAGTTGGCAGCGCGGGTGAGCATTGACGATCGGGGAATTCCCTCATCTTGTTAACAAAGAAAGTACTTTTTTCGTGGCGCTGCCGCTGGGGCGTGCTAGCAAACCTATGTTAGAGGAATCCCGGATTTGCTATTTTTTTATGAGGGCTCTACTGACTGCGCATTCTTTGTGTGATTGTTTTGACAATTGGTCTATTGTATCTTTGATTTTTCGTATTTGTTGTATTATTGAACCTGCAAATGCTGGCAAAGTAAAGTTGATTGTGAAAGTCAGATATTATATTCAAATGCCTAGTTCCAGAAAAGATTTAAGTGGAAGCGAAAAACGAAAGAGAAAGAGGGAGACTAAAGAAAAAATAAAAAGCTACCTAAAATTTGTCAGTACTTGAAGAATGATGACTTTAATAATGAAAACTCGAGTGAACAGTGCTCCAAAAGTGAAGAATTGGACCTTACTAAAAGTAGTATACCAGGACTACCAGATGCAGCACCCAACACCAGCGTCTATCCAGATCCAGAACAACCACAACAAGGTACTGGCAAAAATATTCTTTTGTATTTTCGTATTTGTATCTTCGCCATACGTTAATGCTAAGGGTAATTTTAAAAAGCTAACTAATCAAGTGAAAAGGTTCGTGATTGAAAACGGACATTATAAACCATGGAGAGGAATGGATTTGGACTGTCTAAAAGTGAGGTTTTAGAAATGGTAGCAAACTATGTATGAATAAACCAAATAGAAACATCGTTCAAAAATAGACTCCCAGGTTCTTTATGGTTTGCTGCCTTTAAAGCAAGACAGATTATATGTAAAAAAAAAACCACAAGCCGTGGAGTATGCCTGATAAAAAGCTGTGGATCCATACATTGTTTATTTGTTATAACAATCTTAGCATAGAGCACCTGAAATATGCGGGCAACCATCTGTCGAGAGTATTGGCAATGTTCTATAGCCTCTGTCTTAGTCATAGTTATTTACCGAATGAGCTGATGTATACTATAGTGGTCCCGATAATTAAGAATAAGACTGGAGATGCATCAGATACGAACAACTACAGGCCCATCTCATTGGCAACCGTCATTGCCAAGGTGCTGGACACGCTGCTTGACAGGCAGCTGGACAGGCATGTTCGGCTACACGATGCGCAATTTGGCTTTAGGCCGGGCCTATCCACGGAAAGTGCTGTTCTCTGCCTCAAGCGGACTGTCCAGTACTACTCGTATACCTCCAGGAAAACACCGGTATTCGCATGCTTCCTAGATCTGTTTAAGGCCTTCGCAATCTAAATTAAACCATAATGAGTATGGTAAACGGTGTAATTTGTTGGGTCACTTTTCCTGTCATTTCAAATTGAGGCTATAAGTAATGACACCTACAGTTAAAATTCAGAACGTGGCGAATCGTACAGTTGCTGTAGTCGAAAATATAATTAATTTGATGATCATTTACGTATATCATTAGTTTTCACAGACTAACACCGTCGGAGTATCGAGGCCCCGCGTTTAAGACCCAGGACGGTTTCGAATCTTTAGACGAACGTATGTGGATTCTAGATTATGACCGGTGGTCCACCACGCCCTTAAGACTTCAGCTCAACAACAGAACGTTATGCTCAGGTGGCGGACGGTAAGCACGTGATAAACAAACTTCAATTTTTTACCGAAATCTTTTCCGAGAAGGAAGAAGTTCTGTATTCGGTTTAGGGATTGCAAACCGGTTTGGTTTTCAATCTGGGGTTAGAAGATAAGGGGTTAAGGTGTCGAGGATTGGCGGTTGAAGGGTTGGAGACAGAGGCCGGAATTCTCATGGCATTTTTGAACTGTCCTAGGGACTTCTCATTTATCGAGCAATATACATATATTGATTCAATGTACAACACAACATATTAAAGAAGATTAAACGAAGATATCAAAATGGAATTGTTATAAAGCAATCTAAATTGAAACATAATGAGTATGGTAAACAGTGTAATTTGTTGGGTCACTTTTCCTGTCATTTCAAATTGAGGCTATAAGTAATGACACCTACAGTTAAAATTCAGAACGTGGCGAATCGTACAGTTGCTGTAGTCGAAAATATAATTAATTTGATGATCATTTACGTATATCATTAGTTTTCACAGACTAACACCGTCGGAGTATCGAGGCCCCGCGTTTAAGACCCAGGACGATTTCGAATCTTTAGACGAACGTATGTGGATTCTAGATTATGACCGGTGGTCCACCACGCCCTTAAGACTTTAGCTCAAGAACAGAACGTCATGCTCAGGTGGCGGACGGTAAGCATGTGATAAACAAACTTCACTTTTTAACCGACTTATTTTGCGAGAAGGAAGAAGTTCTGTATTCGGTTTAGGGATTGCAAACCGGATTGATTTTCAATCTGGGGTTAGAAGATAAGGGGTTAAGGTGTCGAGGATTGGCGGTTGAAGGGTTGGAGACAGAGGCCGGAATACTCATGGCATTTTTGAATTGTCCTAGGGACTTCTCATTTATCGAGCAATATACATATTCAATGTACAACACAACATATTAAAGAAGATTAAACGTCGAGATCAAAATGGAACTGTTATAAAGCAATCTAAATTGAAAGATAATGAGTATGGTAAACAGTGTAATTTGTTGGGTCACTTTTCCTGTCATTTCAAATTGAGGCTATAAGTAATGACACCTACAGTTAAAATTCAGAACGTGGTGAATCGTACAGTTGCTGTAGTCGAAAATATAATTAATTTGATGATCATTTACGTATATCATTAGTTTTCACAAACACCGTCGGAGTATCGAGGCCCCGCGTTTAAGACCCAGGATGGTTTCGAATCGTTGGACGAACGTATGTGGATTCTAGATTATGACCGGTGGTGCACCACGCCCTTAAGACTTTAGCTCAAGAACAGAACGTCATGCTCAGGTGGCGGACGGTAAGCATGTGATAAACAAACTTCACTTTTTAACCGACTTCTTTTGCGAGAAGGAAGAAGTTCTGTATTCGGTTTAGGGATTGCAAACCGGATTGATTTTCAATCTGGGGTTAGGAGATAAGAGGTTAAGGCGTCGGGGATTGGCGGTTGAAAGATTGGAGACTGAGGCCGGAATTCTCATAGCATTTTTGAATTGTCCTAGGGACTTCTCATTTATCGAGCAATATACATATATTGATTCAATGTACAACACAACATATTCAAAAAGATTAAACGTGAGATTAAAATGGAATTGTTATAAAGCAATCTAAATGAAACCATAATGAGTATGGTAAACGGTGTAATTTGTTGGGTCACTTTTCCTGTCATTTCAAATTGAGGCTATAAGTAATAACACCTACAATTACAATTCAGAACGTGGCGAATCGTACAGTTGCTGCAGTTGAGAATATAATTAATTTGATGGTCATTTACGTATACCATGAATTTTCACAGACTTACACCGTCGGAGTATCGAGGAACCGCGTTTAAGACCCAGGATGGTTTCGAATCGTTGGACGAACGTATGAGGGTTCTAGATTATGACCGGTGGTCCACCACGCCCTTAAGGCTTCAGCTCAACAACAGAACGTTATGCTCAGGTGCCAGACGGTAAGCACGTGATAAACAAATTTAAATTTTTTACCGACTTCTTTTGCGAGAAGGAAGAAGTTCCGTATTCGGTTTAGGGATTGCAAACCGGATTGATTTTCAATCTGGGGTTAGGAGATAAGGGGTTAAGGCGTCGGGGATTGGCGGTTGAAAGATTGGAGACTGAGGCCGGAATTCTCATGCCATTTTTTAATTGTCCTAGGGACTTCTCATTTATCGAGCAATATACATATATTGATTCAATGTACAACACAACATATTAAAGAAGATTAAACGTAGAGATCAAAATGGAATTGTTATAAAGCAATCTAAATTGAAACATAATGAGTATGGTAAACAGTGTAATTTGTTGGGTCACTTTTCCTGTCATTTCAAATTGAGGCTATAAGTAATGACACCTACAGTTAAAATTCAGAACGTGGCGAATCGTACAGTTGCTGTAGTCGAAAATATAATTAATTTGATGATCATTTACGTATATCATTAGTTTTCACAGACTAACACCGTCGGAGTATCGAGGCCCCGCGTTTAAGACCCAGGACGGTTTCGAATCTTTAGACGAACGTATGTGGATTCTAGATTATGACCGGTGGTCCACCACGCCCTTAAGACTTTAGCTCAAGAACAGAACGTCATGCTCAGGTGGCGGACGGTAAGCATGTGATAAACAAACTTACTTTTTAACCGACTTCTTTTGCGAGAAGGAAGAAGTTCTGTATTCGGTTTAGGGATTCCAAACCGGATTGATTTTCAATCTGGGGTTAGGAGATAAGGGGTTAAGGCGTCGGGGATTGGCGGTTGAAAGATTGGAGACTGAGGCCGGAATTCTCATGGCATTTTTGAATTGTCCTAGGGACTTCTCATTTATCGAGCAATATACATATATTGATTCAATGTAGAACACAACATATTAAAAAAGATTAAGCGTAGAGATCAAAATGGAATTGTTATAAAGCAATCTAAATGAAACCATAATGAGTATGGTAAACGGTGTAATTTGTTGGGTCACTTTTCCTGTCATTTCAAATTGAGGCTATAAGTAATAACACCTACAATTACAATTCAGAACGTGGCGAATCGTACAGTTGCTGCAGTCGAGAATATTATTAATTTGATGGTCATTTACGTATACCATGAGTTTTCACAGACTAACACCGTCGGAGTACCGAGGCCCCGCGTTTAAGACCCAGGATGGTTTCGAATCGTTGGACGAACGTATGTGGGTGCTAGATTATGACCGGTGGTCCACCACGCCCTTAAGACTTCAGCTCAACAACAGAACGTTATGTTCAGGTGGCGGACGATAAGCACGTGATAAACAAACTTCAATTTATTACCGAAATCTTTTCCGAGATGGAAGAAGTTCTGTATTTGGTTTAGAGATTGCAAACCGAATTGATTTTCAATTTGGGGTTAGAAGATAAGGGGTTAAGGTGTTGGGGATTGGCGGTTGAAGGGTTGGAGACAGAGGCCGGAATTCTCATGGCATTTTTGAATTATCCTAGCGACTTTTCATTTATCAAGCAATATACATATATCGATTCAATGTAGAACACAACATATTAAAGAAGATTAAACGTAGAGATCAAAATGGAATTGTTATAAAGCAATCTAAATTGAAACATAATGAGTATGGTAAACAGTGTAATTTGTTGGGTCACTTTTCCTGTCATTTCAAATTGAGGCTATAAGTAATGACACCTACAGTTAAAATTCAGAACGTGGCGAATCGTACAGTTGCTGTAGTCGAAAATATAATTAATTTGATGATCATTTACGTATATCATTAGTTTTCACAGACTAACACCGTCGGAGTATCGAGGCCCCGCGTTTAAGACCCAGGACGGTTTCGAATCTTTAGACGAACGTATGTGGATTCTAGATTATGACCGGTGGTCCACCACGCCCTTAAGACTTTAGCTCAAGAACAGAACGTCATGCTCAGGTGGCGGACGGTAAGCATGTGATAAACAAACTTACTTTTTAACCGACTTCTTTTGCGAGAAGGAAGAAGTTCTGTATTCGGTTTAGGGATTCCAAACCGGATTGATTTTCAATCTGGGGTTAGGAGATAAGGGGTTAAGGCGTCGGGGATTGGCGGTTGAAAGATTGGAGACTGAGGCCGGAATTCTCATGGCATTTTTGAATTGTCCTAGGGACTTCTCATTTATCGAGCAATATACATATATTGATTCAATGTAGAACACAACATATTAAAAAAGATTAAACGTAGAGATCAAAATGGAATTGTTATAAAGCAATCTAAATGAAACCATAATGAGTATGGTAAACGGTGTAATTTGTTGGGTCACTTTTCCTGTCATTTCAAATTGAGGCTATAAGTAATAACACCTACAATTACAATTCAGAACGTGGCGAATCGTACAGTTGCTGCAGTCGAGAATATAATTAATTTGATGGTCATTTACGTATACCATGAGTTTTCACAGACTAACACCGTCGGAGTACCGAGGCCCCGCGTTTAAGACCCAGGATGGTTTCGAATCGTTGGACGAACGTATGTGGGTGCTAGATTATGACCGGTGGTCCACCACGCCCTTAAGACTTCAGCTCAACAACAGAACGTTATGCTCAGGTGGCGGACGATAAGCACGTGATAAACAAACTTCTCTTTTTAACCGACTTCTTTTGCGAGAAGGAAGAGGTTCTGTATTCGGTTTAGGCATTGCAAACCGATTTAAATTTCAATCCGGGGGTCTGGGGTTGAGGCGTCGGGGATTGGCGGTTGAACGGTTGGAGGCAGAGGCCGGAATTCTCGTGGCATTTTTGAATTGTCCTTATGTCCTATGGACTTCTTATTTATCGACTACCAATATACATATATCGATACAATGTAGAACACAACATATTAAGGAAGATTAAAAGTTGCGATCAGAATGGAATTGTTATAAATGGCTAAATCCTAGTATACCCATTCTTACCCAACCAGCCACTCCCTACTACAAATATACGCCAGAAAGTGTTTTAGAAAACCAGACGCATAAAATATATTTTGACAGAGACATTTTAACCGACCACACAACACCCTTCAATAGACCGGATATCACTGTAGTGGACAAAATCAATAAAACCGCCCTTTTAATTGACATTGCTATCCCAAACACACATAATCTTCAAAGTACAATAGCAGAAAAGTTAACTAATTATAAAGACCTAAAGTATGAAATAGCCAAGATGTGGAAACTAAGAACCGTTACCATAGTACCTATCGTTTTGTCCACTACAGGTGTTATCCCACAACAGCTACATACCTCCCTTAAAACGTGATCAACACATGATCAACGTCCATCAGTTACACCAACTCGACCCAGATCAAACCAAACCCAAAACGATCCACACTTACCTACTTGAAGATTAATATGAGATGCACTTGGCTTCGGCTCGTGCATCCCATTACACCAGTATTCTATGAAATGCTGAGAAAATAAAAGAAACAAAATAATAATACTAAAATTCTTTATTGCACACTACATTTATAAAAACAGAAGTTGCGAAAATGTATAAATTGGTAAGTAACAACAGGCGGACTTATCGCTAAAAAGCGATCTTTATTTTATTTTGAACAAAACAAACTTAACTTATCGTGCTAATAGTAAAAGTAATATCAGACAAACATTTTAATTTATAATTGTTTAGGATATGACGTAAGAAACTGGCTGACTGACGTAGGAAACAATTCAAATTTAAAGTACCCAGATTTCTTTGACACTTTTTGGATAAATGTACAGTTAATTTGATGCTTTATGAAAGAAAATGAAGAAGAAATTCTAATCGTTCATGCAAAAGATATTAAACGCTTGCAAACGGAGCAATTGACTTGCAGCGACTTTTATTCGGCGTGAATGCGGTGCCATCACCAGCTCAGCCTGGTGGAAATCCATTTGCCTGCCGAGTCGCACTGAACACTAACCAAGCGACGGAGGTACGAAAATTCTTATTGTTTACATCAGAATTATAAAATTAAAGCAACTCCAAGCACCATCCCAACCAGCGCCTGGAATTTCTGAGACTTCAGAGGCTGAGACGAGCCAGAGATAGTTTTGAAGACTACCTGCGCCACCAATTCGCCGGAAATGAGCGGATAAATATTCAATTTTCTTTAGAAAATAAATAAATAAATTAATTGGTAGGTTTTATTTGCAGGTACCAGCACTGCCGACGAATTTTAATATTCTAGAATAGTGGTCTTTGAAAAAAAAATCTCATCCGTATTTATTTAATTTGGCCATGGTCGTACTGGCTACTTGTACTAAACAATTTAAGAATGAGGTTAAATGAATCAATAATTGAGTTGTAAGGAAATAGCACAAATAGCAAGAGAGTCACACCTTACGGTAAGATAATAAACTCCATTACACTAATAATAGTTATTTATTATGCACGGGAGCAAAGTATTTGCTCCCTCGCAACGCTCTAGATTTCCATCCATTCCATGGATGAACCCATCCACTTTTGAACCACTCACAATCACACCACAATTTCTTATTAAAGGGAAAGCATTTGCTTAGAATGGTGGTCTGTGTTTATTCTTCATTTTAGAGTTTAATATTACAAACAATATACATCGTTAGTGTTAATAACAATAATCTGTTTTAGTGTTTCGCCTGTGCTTCGCTTGGGCATTTATAACCACTATCCAGCGTAAGAGTAGGAATATTGTCCCTAACAGGTAAAGTAGTCACAAATTTTGACCCGGGTACGTCCTTAAACTACGTCCACAAGAGAGGTATGGGCATTGTGAATGTCATCTCGCTCTGTGTGGTAGGGAACAGCACAGCGGATGTCACTCCAGATCTAGAGCAGAGCCCAACTGGGGAAGTACCTCTACCTTACAGAAAATCGCAGCCAAATAACACTAGACCCTACTAATAGTGTTGTTCCTGCCGGTGAGTAAGATTGCCAGGGCTCAACGAGGGGTGGGAGGGGGTTAGGGTCGGCAACGCGCATGTAACTCCTCTGGAGTTGCAGGCGTACATAGGCTACGGATACTTGCTTGTTTGCCACCGACGTAATACTTAGTATAAAAAAAATTCTTATTTAAGTGTTTCATATATATTCCGTCTATAAAATGTAGTAAGAGTCTTTGATTTACACTTATAATTGAGAAGAATGCATCTGTTTGTACAAACGGGTCACGTTGTATGGAGAAAGTGAGTTTTTACTGTCCTTCATTGTATCTATTATTATATATTGTCATTTACTAATTTAAACACTACACGAGCCCAGAGTGTAGAACTAGTTTGATTTATGTATTAGTAAGATTGTCGCATAATATTATTCATTAATTTCATAGTTCTCATTTTTACAACTATAATCTGCCCACAGACACTGTATATGCTAAGCAATTTAGATGTATCTGGAGTAGCCGTGTGGTGTTGTCTAAGACAAAATAACTCTGTCTATATACAATTGCTACCTACTACATTTTAATCAGAAATTAATATAAGTAAACAAAATTTTAAAATGTTGATCTTTACCACGATCCTAAAACGTCTACTTTATTAAGGAGGCAAAGATACATATAAATTTAAAAAAAACTTAAAAACTAAATCTAAAAAATTTACAATATTATATACTAGGGTCGACAGGTACCCGGGTAAATATGCCTAGCACGCTGATGGCGTTACCTCTTTGGACGGCCAACGAAATATGCTGGACCAAATATGCGCCGGACCTCAAAGTACATACTTATAAGGCATATGTTCATTATGAGGAGGACCTAGTCAACCGCAAACCTATCTGTCAACTTATCTCAATTTTAGTGCAACACTTTTCTGATAAGAGATGAAAATGTGTTAACTAGAGACCTATATATAATTATGTACAAAACTAACTTGTATGTGATACTGTACTAAAATCTCGTTTGTATATATGCTTTTTATATATTGATTAATTGTATACGTTGTTAAAATCAGCAAAAAACAGTCCATCAATTCCAAATTTTCTTTTTAACACTTCTGTGTTGGAAAAATTAACCAAATGTGTGACACAACAAACAAAAATACGAATACAAAACAAAAGATTTTTTATGAATGTTGCACGTATGAACACGGAGATGACTTAAATTTTCTCTGCGTGGGAATTAATGCGAATAGGATGGCGTGCTTCAAGTTAAAGAGGAATTCTGTTTTCTACGTAATTATTGAAATGTGGTAACAACACCATTTAATAAAATGTATGTATAAAAACAAAACAAATAGTTTCATTTACGTTTCACGTATCAAGTAGATGAGTGAATAAATTACTTTTGAAGTTATTTGTAAGGTGGGGTCTTGTAATTGCAACTATTCGGTAAATGCAACTAACTTCAATAACTCCCTCTAGGGTTACTTTATTGTAAAACGACAGACTCGTTCAATTTAATACTAAAAGTTCTACCTCAAAAATGTAGATGGCGCTGCAAGCTCAAGAATTGTGGGAGTTATAAAGCTTTTTGTCATCCGCCATTTTGAGTCTGCTGGCGTCGGATGGACACGGTGCGCATTTTTATTCTAAAAAATAGTTTTTAGTGGTTCCTCGCAAGTTTTTTCACAAGAAAAGTTGTAACTAATCACGGTAAGTCATTTTGTTTGTATTTGTTTTATTCTACGATGAATATTTTCCGAGTTTTCTCTGTAGTTACATTTACCAGACAAAAAATGCAGTCTGGTAAATGCAACTATTTTGCAATTTTTAGGTTAGTTACAATTAGCTGCCAATTTTTGTATGAAATTTGAAAAAGCTAGTGATGTGGCAGTGAACACGAATATATCGGTACAATCACTAATAACATAACACACCGGCACATTTAGCGTAACTTAAGAAAAGGGTGGTTACAAGATAATTACGTTTATTTTTCATGAAAATGTTATCAGATACAACGTACCAAATTAATATGTCCATGGTTTAATATTAAATTTGTTGTATGATTTTGCTTATTTTTATTAAAAGCATGGAAATTTAAAAATATGCAATTAGCTGATATGAACAGTTTCACAAAAAAAAGATCCAAAATTGGTAATATTGTTAAATTTTGTTCTTCTTACCCACGACGGACCGGGTGTACATTATTTTGGGGTACAAAGATTCCGCTAATTGTGCCGGTATGTATACATATTTATCCGCCTTTTTATTAAGTAAATAACTCCGAAGTAAATAACGATCTCAACGAGGGAGACTTTATTCTTGCTGCATTTCAGTCGATCAAAGGCAAAAGAACCTACAAATACGTTTGTCTTATTGATCAAATCAACCAAGAAAAAATTGTAGTAAAAGGACTCAAATCTTATAAAAATAACAGAGAATTTAGGTTAGTTGAAGATGATATTTCAATTATAGAAAAAAAAGATGTGATCTCACGTTTACCAAAACCTGTGTTAAATGAACAAAGAGACACTGTGATATTTCCTTATAAGGTAGAGATATTTGAATGTAAGTAAACAAGTTACCCTTTCTGAGAGAATGGACATTTGGGAAATGTAAACAATTATTCATATAGTATTAAGTACAAAAACGTTATTTAATTTAAGTGTTAAAACTAATTTCATGTTACTAATAGAAGCTTATAAACGTAATAAATTACGTTACGTTACGATTTTTCATATTAATTAGTATGGTATTCAGTACAAAAACTTTATTTAATTTAAGTATATACCAAAAGACTTATTTCTTGTTAGTTACTAGTAAATAGTTTCAAAATATAACTAAAAAAGACTGTATAAATAAACATAAATTATTTTATTATTATGATTAATAAAAATAAGCTAGACAAAATAGTTTAAGTATGCATAAAAAACTTTTTTCTTGGCATTAATTAAAGCTAGGAAACGTAACTTTGCAACCTTACTAATTAGTAAATAGTTTGATAAAAGTTAAAAAAGGCTGTTTGATTAAGTTACTTATTTAGATTAATAAAGATAAAGCTAGATAAAATAGTTTAAGTATGCATAAAATACTTATTTCTTGTCATTAGTTGAAGCTAGGAAACGTAACTACGTAACATTACTAATTATTTAGTAGTCTGATAAAAGTAAAAAGGCTGTTTGATTAAGCATAAGTAAACTATTTTATGATGATTAATAAAAATATAGCTATTATTTTTTAGTCTGTTTAACAACTAAAAAACATTGCATAAAAAATATATGATTTTAAAAATAACAGTTTATCCCTGAGTTTTATTTCTGCTACCATGGTCTTCTTGGCGTGTCGATGGCAGACACTACATGACTGTCGATAAAATTGCGGTAAGGTTCCCATCACTATTTTTGAGAAATTAGTTGCAATTACCAGACCCACGGCAAAAAAGTATGTTTATGCGAAATTGGTCGTAGTTACAAGGAGATATGTGTCACAATCCTATGAAGATTCTCTTAGTCTTTGTGTTTAAAATACACACATAGACAATACACATAGAAAAATGTGGAGATAAAACGATTAGTTGCAATTACTGGTCAGGAGGGGTAATTGCAACTATTGCTGCCTTTGTCAGAACTATTGGCAATAGCTCTTTATTCTTCAGAGTTTTTCTTTGTTATGACAGTAGAATAAAATCTACATAAAATTTGACTTATGCATAATTTTACAGAAAAACATATTTCCCTATATATATATAGAATTATCAGATGATGAAGTTATGACTTCAATATTTTTAGTTGCAATTACAAGACCCCACCTTACATGATTAAAATTATTGACGACTAATGATTAATAATTACAATAAAACTATTTGGTATCATCTTATAACCATTTCAATTTAACACCTCCTCCTCCAAACCTCATCCTCTCCTCAACAACATTTTCAAACCCAAGTCGAATCTCAAATTTTAATCAATGCAGAATGCAACAAAATCGGTTCCGGAATACCAATCCAAGAGAAATAAGCAAAACGCACATCCTGGGTGGTATCTCACATCGTTCTGCTCAAATCCCCCTTCGTCCATTATTAAATTCAAACGAAACCTCAAATATAAATAATGTTGAACCAATCGTACGGAACGCTAACAAAGACTTTATGATTGAAGAGGTACACAGGTAAATTTGACTGACTGGCTATTCAATATTAAAATGGATTTTTACAAACTCGCGATGCAGCATGACCTCTAAAAACCTTGAGCAAAATGTAATTATCAATTTCGAATCTAAATATGATTGACGAAAAAAGAAGAAATATAAATATGTTTAATATTACTTTGTAAATAATTATATACAAAACTAACTTGTATGTGATACTGTACTAAAATCTCGTTTGTATATATGCTTTTTATATATTGATTAATTGTATACGTTGTTAAAATCAGAAAAAAACAGTCCATCAATTCCAAATTTTCTTTTTAACACTTCTGTGTAAAAAATCTTCACTTCTGTGTTGGAAAAATTAACCAAATGTGTGACACAACAAACAAAAATACGAATACAAAACAAAAGATTTTTTATGAATGTTGCCATATAAACACCACGATGACTAAGATTTTCTCTGCGTGGGAATTAATGCGAAAAGGATGGCGTGCTTCAAGTTAAAGAGGAATTCTGTTTTCTACGTAATTATTGAAATGTGGTAACAATACCATTTAATAAAATGTATGTATAAAAACAAAACAAATAGTTTCATTTACGTTTCACGTATCAAGTAGGTATTAATTACTCCACGTGTGAATAGATTACTTTTGAGTACATGATTAAAATTATTAACGACTAATGATTAATAATTACAATAAAACTATTTGGTATCATCTTATATGCAGCGTGACGTCATTTTGATGACATCAGCATGAAAAGTACGGGCCCTGATTATTACGTTTTTCGTAAGTTTTTTCTTTTTGATATTCAAATTAAATGTTTTTTCCAAATATTTTAAAGAATTTAAAATTATATTGCCCTTTAATACTTTATTCATTTGTATTTTCTGAAACAGTATGACAGTGTTGTCCGTTTCTTAGGACAACCGTGGGAGCAATCAGTCTATAAGGTTCGTACCGTTTGTACTTTCAGAATGTTAGTTGCGCTGTAATTGACAAGCTAATACTATGTACTTGTTATAAATTGTATTTTTTTTACAGAATTGCAACACATTGAATAATGCCTGTTTGCTACTGCTGCCTTTTTTATCATCCAGTGTTTCTTTCAAGTACAAAAAGCAGACAACGTGGAAACCATCTAAAACAGAAGTAAGAGATGGAATAATCACTCAGATTGCATCTGATGCCAACTTGGAAACAATGATTGCAAGCAGAAAAACTAAGCTGCAGAGATATATAAAAACAATGCAACCCTTTGTTGTGTTTGTAGGTAAGTCAATATCGGAAATTACACATTGCTATGTCATTGCCGGAAATATTTACTACAAGTTAAAAAGATTAATAATTACTGTTGATGTAGATGTATGTTACAAAATAATTCATGACAAGGAAGTTATTCGAACGCAAAAGTTAGTACTTAGCAAAATTCGACGAGATTTTCTGTGAGTGAGCATCAAAATATTAGAAGAAAATAACAGGAAAAGTCTTATAAGCAATATAAAGAAGACCATAACCCCTTAGAATTAACCTTTACCTTAACCTACTTAAGACTAGCACGTTTACAATTAAAGAAACCCCTTAAAATTAACCGCAACTCTAACACTAGCACTGGATACTTGCACTGGATACCTGAGAACACGTGGGATTACTGGATCTCAGCAACTTCAATGATCATGTAGTTTTCATGGGTGGGATGCTCTTCACTGTCGTCCATAATCTTAAACCATATGGCAGTTGCCTGATAGTCCTGGGAAATCGCCGAGATGCCTTCGTGATTTATTCTTACTCCGAAGAGAGTGTGATTGCGCTTCCAGGAGAAACATAGCAACAATGGCGTACCTTCCCTGCATCGTGCCAAGGGACGAGGGAAGGGAGGGAAGATGGAAGGCCTGGGACTCTGTTACTGAGTTTTTCGTCGATTTAAACGTTACCTCCTAACCTACCGTCCGTACCGACCGTAGTACGTTACCATACAATCGTTTACTACCAAGGTTACACCGGGTGCTCCATTCATAATTTGTTTTCATATGATAAGTATAAATATGTTTAAGACAGACTGGTCTTGTGTGGAACAATGTTATTCTATTTACCCAACGACTCATCGGTGGGAGAACCTTGAACTGATCTCGGCCAACAAAAACTGACGTAACCTGCTTTGTATTTAGAGTGTGCGTCTTTAGGTTTATTGAGGCGCGCGTTGATAGAGTGCCACAGGCAATAACCTGATGACTTTGCTGAATGTCCATGTGTTTTGATGCCTAACTAACTGATAGGCTTAATTGCCGGTTTATCTGAGGGTTAGTGACTTAAGAAAGCAATTTCTTGGCTGATGGCCCGAGGTCTTGGGTCTTTGTTTTGAGCTGAGGTTAACGCATGGATCGGAGCAAGGTACAGGCTGATACAAGGCGTAGTTTTTGGTAATGGGTTAAGAGGCCTAAAAAATTAAAATTCTTGTTTCTACGCCGCACACCGCAAGAAGTGTCAATCTAAGACATCTTTTATTTATGAGATCTAGAAGATATTTTGGATTTAAAATGTATGGATACGCATGCGAAGCCAAAAATTGTAACCCTAAAAAAAGGATTATTAAGAGTTAACATCACATTTTGGCGTTATATTTTTTACAATAATGTGTACCTCAAATTTAAGGAAATCTATTTTTTGATTTATAATTTCTTGTTGAACATTTGTTTTTTTTTCTATTCCACCGTTCTCGGATTGATAGTTTGCCTGAAGTTGTAGACATAAAAACCAAAAATTACGACATTTTTATTTATTATCTACACAAAGAACTTTCATATTGTTCCCTCTGTCGTAATCTGAATATATTACTGCCTCTTAACATATCACATACATTAATTTAATCGTCGCACCTCTTACATCTATTCATGACCTAAGTAGATACTGCTCGATTAGAAGCAGTTCGATTGTTTATACTCTAACCATGGAAGAACATTTTGCCTCTATTGAGTACGTCCAGCTCGCACCCGACGTTTTGGTACCACTATCTTGGCCCATTTATAGCAACGAGAGTTTTGTTTTGAACGCTATAAGAAAAATTATAGAAACCAGCCAGCAGGAGAGTCCTGTCGTTGAAATAAAGAAGATTTTCGACCGATTCATAAAGAATCATCCTTCCGGCTCTCCATTCGTGTTTGAACTTGTTCCTAAAGAGTAAGTACCATTTCGAAATTCTAAAAACTAAGAATTTAGCTCAATTCTTTGTATACAAATCCTTTGATCTCGATTCCAGACAAGTGATTGAAGATGACGTCTACGAAATAGTTTCCCACATTGACGAAAACAACAATGAGATCGAAATTATCAGCGGAAGCGATCCTGGGTCCTTGGAGACTTGCTAGACCAAAATTGAAGAGCCTGTGTACTACGGCCGCGTCTCATAAAGTAAGTAACCATTCGCTTCCTTTTAGCTTATCTAATGTTTAAATTATACTTGACTCCAGTTACTGACCCCAAACATTCAAATTTGAATAGTTTAGCATTGATAATACCACCCGGAAATCAGTGATATCATTTTCTAGGAACCATAAGCGATGTTTCGATGCGCCAAATCAATTTCTTACGATATTTCTTCCGCAGGTTGTTCCTGAACCTCCAAGTATACAACATTTTTGATCAAGCCTAAGGGACCTGCCGGTAAGTTGACCATATGTCTATGGTATATCCATTTCCATCCACCGAACGAACTATATCCATTTCTTGTAGTTCGATAACTTGAGCTCGTTTTCCTTGAACCGGCTCCATATTTAGAAAGAAAGAATTTAAAAAAAAAATACAACTTTAGGTTATTAACTTCTTCAGCGCATTCCTAACTTATGATCCGACGTAGAAGCTTTTTAGGGTTCACTTAGGCAAACATTTGCGACGCTGCTTAACATTTTGTCTTTGTTTCAGGTAGAAGAAGTCTCTATTAAATGTTAATGTAAAACACTTTCTCCAATTATAGTTTTGTACAAACAATATAATATTTGTTTCTTTGTATCTTCGTGGGAGTTATCCCTTAAGTGCATATGGTATCAAAAATGATACCGTGTCTTTTTCCCGCACAAACATTCATATTTTTTTGTCCTCATGGTCTATTGCACGAAGATTGATACCTTTGCTCCCACACTATTAAAACAAAAAAAACTTGCAGCCATAGGGCAGCCATTTTTAAACTAAACGTCAAAAGTGTCAAATGTGCGGTAACTTTTTGCGACAGTGAAATTTGAAAGTTTTAATTATTGTTTATCCGGTGAATCTGGTGATATTTTGAACAGGAAAAAATTGTACAAGTAAGGTTGGTATCTATATTTATCATACATTGTATGCGTTTTTGTTAGATTTGTATTATTTGTTATATTTTTTTTGATTTTGCTTTGGTATCAAAAACGATACTCCATGTGATAACGTCTTTTTTTGTGGTATCAAAAACGATACTCCATGCAGTCTGCTCTATTTTTCTACTCGCACGGTTTTTTTACTTTTTTTGTGTTTGTTTGCATTTTGCTGTGATTTGGCATGTGGCATGGATGATTAATTGAGCTTTTATTTTTTCTACAGCATGGTTCGTCATAGAGCATTAAAAGATAAGGACATAGAAGATTTGCTGGCACAGTTAGAAGGTGGAGAAATATCGGAAGTCGACGCCGAGTCTGACGGTGATGATCTTGAGTTTTATCCAACACTAGAAGAACTGCAAGCAGCTCTTGAGGAAGATGAGGCAGAAGAAGAACCTGCAAGTACGACGGAAGAAGACAATTTAATACAGGAACCCGATTTCGCTGCAGTTTTTCCTGATCCTCCGTTGTTAAATGAGGACATGCCGTCAACAGGTATGCAAGATCCGTTCATACCTATAAATGCACAAAACCTTCGCTGGCGAAAAGCTACCTTCCCATTTTGTGAAAACCAAATTAAATTCAAGGGTGTCAGTGGCTTTGAACCGATTAAGCAAACAATGCCCGTAAATAGATTTGAAAAAATCAGAGAAATCATTCATTTCAATAATAATCAGCAACATAAACCAATGACACATCCTGAGCATGACAGATTGCACAAATTACGACCAGTAATTGACCATCTAAATGAGAAGTTTTCTAGCGTTCCTATGGAGCAACGCCTGTCAATTGATGAGCAGATGTGTGCGACCAAAATCGGTCACTTTATGAAGCAATATTTGCCCAATAAGCCTCACAAATGGGGCTTTAAGCTTTTTGTGCTGTGCTCGTTATCAGGTTATGCTTACCGATTTATTATATATTCAGGCAAAGACCTAGAGCCTTTACAGCCTGGTGAAGCAGACGTGGGTGTAGTGGGGAATACAGTGATTAAGCTTTCAAGAGGTATTCCTCGGAAGGTGAATCACATAGTCTACTTCGACAACTACTACACCTCATTACCCCTAATGTACTATATGGCCAAAGAAGGAATTTTATGTTTGGGAACTGTGCAAAGAAACCGACTTGGAAAAAATTGTAAGTTGCCAACAAAACCCCAAGTTATGGCCAGATCTGTGCCAAGAGGTTCTTTTGATGAGTACATAACTACTCATGATGAAATTGACATGACTGCAGTGAGCTGGAAAGATAACAAACAAGTTATTCTTTTGTCCACTTATGTGGGTGCAACACCTGTTGGAACTATTGAGCGTTATGACAAAAATGAGAAGACGAAAAAACCGATTACGTGCCCAAAAGTTGTTAGTGAATATAACGCTCACATGGGCGGTGTCGATTTGATGGACTCATTCTTAGGTAGATACCGAATTCGCATGAAGACACGGAAATGGTACCTTCGATTTTTTTACCACCTGCTAGATGTCACTGTAATTAATTCATGGGTGTTGTATCAAGAAGTGTGCAAAAGGAATCAGATTGACAAAAAGGATGTTCTGAAATTAGCAGACTTCAGAGCAGATCTGGCAGACACTCTATGCAAATATGGAATAAATTCACATCCAACCAGAGGACGCCCGAGCCAGAGCCCTATGCAAGAACCGCCACCCAAACGAAGGAACATTGTACGACAGATGCCTTCGCTTGATATAAGGTTTGACGGAATTGGGCACATCCAGATAAAGGGGGATAAAAGAATGAAATGTATTAAACCGGGTTGTAAACTACTAAGCAGTGTGCAATGCAATAAGTGTAAAGTGTTTTTATGCTCAAAAAAGAACTCTGATTGTTTTAATGACTTCCATTTGTAGGTAATGAACGTTTTTCTGGTTGTTTTCATTTAGAGTTTGTTATTAAATTGTCTTTAAGGTGACGAGTATTTTTTGTGCTTACTACATGGAGTATCAAAAATGATACCAACGGTTTTTTTTTTTTATTATTAAAAAACGGACTATGTTTTTTTTACTAATTTTTACATCATAGACTTATATTTTCTAATCACATATATTTTTTTCGCTGTAAAAAATTAAATTATGCACTTAAGGGTTAAAAAACGTATTAACTCATAACAAACTCCAGTAACCTTCAGTCGTGATAATGAATAATCACCACGCAAACGCATGCATTATTATCATGTTTTTCATTGCAGTTGCGATATAAAATATCATAACACCCACATCAGTCTCTCCGTTCGGTGCTCGACGAACATTGTTCAGCTGGACTTTATATTTAGCGGTGCTATATTATTTACACGTACGAATTCCTTCGAGTCATCTAAAAAAATAAAAAACCTTTGGCATACTGCATAAGTACGATCAGGTTATTATTACTAAACGGATTCAGTTGTTATTCTGATCCCATGACTGACAGCCATCGCATCGAGAATTGGTTAGAAAGCTCTGAAATGTACCAGTGTAATGTGATAAACCTGGTGAGCTCCGAGTACGAAGCAGCAGAAGCCTCGCAGCCGAAAAGAAGAAAACTTAAGCGACGTCTTCATGAGTTACTGCCTATAGAAGAAAACCAGGTCCCAGAAGAAGACTCGGAATCCACCAGACTTTCGGCGCCATCTAGAGTCGCCACTTCTGTGTCGCATCAAGCAACCGCTACCCGAGGTCACACAAACTTCTACCGATTTCTCATGACAACGGTCATCCTGGACGACCTGAGCTTCATACAGCCGTTTATTTCAGCCACAGACGCCAACTGACTGACAGAAGATAGCCTACTTCTTCACGGAGTCAGACTTTACCTCAACGCACAGCACATGAGACCCCAAGAACTAGTGGACCTGGCGTTCATTCCTCGTCAAATGGTCACAGGAGAAACGATGATGGACTTCCCGTTTTTGGACCCTCTGCTAGTAATCGTCTGGAATTTCCACTTCCACATTAAAAAAACAAAAAAAACCGTTGGTATCATTTTTGATACTCCATGTAGTAAGCACAAAAAATACTCGTCACCTGAGTATTTTTTGTGCTTACTACATGGAGTATCAAAAATGATACCAACGGTTTTTTTTTTTTTTATTATTAAAAAACGGACTATGTTTTTTTTACTAATTTTTACATCATAGACTTATATTTTCTAATCACATATATTTTTTTCGCTGTAAAAAATTAAATTATGCACTTAAGGGTTAAAAAACGTATTAACTCATAACAAACTCCAGTAACCTTCAGTCGTGATAATGAATAATCACCACGCAAACGCATGCATTATTATCATGTTTTTCATTGCAGTTGCGATATAAAATATCATAACACCCACATCAGTCTCTCCGTTCGGTGCTCGACGAACATTGTTCAGCTGGACTTTATATTTAGCGGTGCTATATTATTTACACGTACGAATTCCTTCGAGTCATCTAAAAAAATAAAAAACCTTTGGCATACTGCATAAGTACGATCAGGTTATTATTACTAAACGGATTCAGTTGTTATTCTGATCCCATGACTGACAGCCATCGCATCGAGAATTGGTTAGAAAGCTCTGAAATGTACCAGTGTAATGTGATAAACCTGGTGAGCTCCGAGTACGAAGCAGCAGAAGCCTCGCAGCCGAAAAGAAGAAAACTTAAGCGACGTCTTCATGAGTTACTGCCTATAGAAGAAAACCAGGTCCCAGAAGAAGACTCGGAATCCACCAGACTTTCGGCGCCATCTAGAGTCGCCACTTCTGTGTCGCATCAAGCAACCGCTACCCGAGGTCACACAAACTTCTACCGATTTCTCATGACAACGGTCATCCTGGACGACCTGAGCTTCATACAGCCGTTTATTTCAGCCACAGACGCCAACTGACTGACAGAAGATAGCCTACTTCTTCACGGAGTCAGACTTTACCTCAACGCACAGCACATGAGACCCCAAGAACTAGTGGACCTGGCGTTCATTCCTCGTCAAATGGTCACAGGAGAAACGATGATGGACTTCCCGTTTTTGGACCCTCTGCTAGTAATCGTCTGGAATTTCCACTTCCACATTAAAAAAACAAAAAAACCGTTGGTATCATTTTTGATACTCCATGTAGTAAGCACAAAAAATACTCGTCACCTGAGTATTTTTTGTGCTTACTACATGGAGTATCAAAAATGATACCAACGGTTTTTTTTTTTTTATTATTAAAAAACGGACTATGTTTTTTTTACTAATTTTTACATCATAGACTTATATTTTCTAATCACATATATTTTTTTCGCTGTAAAAAATTAAATTATGCACTTAAGGGTTAAAAAACGTATTAACTCATAACAAACTCCAGTAACCTTCAGTCGTGATAATGAATAATCACCACGCAAACGCATGCATTATTATCATGTTTTTCATTGCAGTTGCGATATAAAATATCATAACACCCACATCAGTCTCTCCGTTCGGTGCTCGACGAACATTGTTCAGCTGGACTTTATATTTAGCGGTGCTATATTATTTACACGTACGAATTCCTTCGAGTCATCTAAAAAAATAAAAAACCTTTGGCATACTGCATAAGTACGATCAGGTTATTATTACTAAACGGATTCAGTTGTTATTCTGATCCCATGACTGACAGCCATCGCATCGAGAATTGGTTAGAAAGCTCTGAAATGTACCAGTGTAATGTGATAAACCTGGTGAGCTCCGAGTACGAAGCAGCAGAAGCCTCGCAGCCGAAAAGAAGAAAACTTAAGCGACGTCTTCATGAGTTACTGCCTATAGAAGAAAACCAGGTCCCAGAAGAAGACTCGGAATCCACCAGACTTTCGGCGCCATCTAGAGTCGCCACTTCTGTGTCGCATCAAGCAACCGCTACCCGAGGTCACACAAACTTCTACCGATTTCTCATGACAACGGTCATCCTGGACGACCTGAGCTTCATACAGCCGTTTATTTCAGCCACAGACGCCAACTGACTGACAGAAGATAGCCTACTTCTTCACGGAGTCAGACTTTACCTCAACGCACAGCACATGAGACCCCAAGAACTAGTGGACCTGGCGTTCATTCCTCGTCAAATGGTCACAGGAGAAACGATGATGGACTTCCCGATTTTGGACCCTCTGCTAGTAATCGTCTGGAATTTCCACATCGACGACTTCCAGTGGATGCTGAATGTCCTGCCCTGGAGAGAAATGGACTGCCCGTCAGAACCGCTCGAAGTTTTCTTGCTGTAAGTACCTGGATGACAACATCCACCAATTTCTGGAGAACACCAGAGCTCCGCTGAGTGTCTGTGAAAATCCTCCGATATCTGGTCAATTATTTCGAATAGTTAGTCTGCTTGTAAACAAAGTGACGTATAGCTTCTTATCACATGTTGCATCCGCAATTTCTGTTGCGTTTTGTGTATCTAATTTAAGAAGCTAGTGGGTGTTTGATAGACCTAAGATTAGCATAGGATTTGACTTTTGAATGCAAATTATTTATTTAAAAAAATGGTCAGATTTTTTAAAGTTTCTACTTTGATGGCACCAAGGAAGTGCATCTGGTGCCAAATACCAGGAGGAGTCATTTATTATCTGGATGATAATACAAAATGCATTTTATACAAAATTGGTACAAGTATTGCTCCAATGCAAATAGTAATAGGTCAACGTATGGAACAAAAACGCGCAAGAATGTGTCTTTCTTATATGCCAGTTGATTGTCACATGCAAGTTTTTTTTTGCGTCAAGTTTTGTAAGCATTTTTCTCTATTTCTGGTGTACTTGCTGATGTCTTGGAGTATTTGAATACACTGCGACATTTAAGTTCTACTGAAGGCACTTGCAACTTTGTTCAAGGATCGGTTTGGCCCAGTATATTAAGTGCGACTAATAAGAGTGAATTGTTATTATCCCTTATATTGTATTATGATGATTTTGAAACAGGTAATCCCTCAGGCAGTCAAGAGCTTATATTCATAAAAATTATGGGGGGAGTACATGTTTCAGTTCCATGTCTACCGCCAAAACATGTATCTAAATGAAAACATATATTTATGATTGCTGTATTTCATTCTTCGGATAGATCAACATTTGGAAATGAACAAATATTTTTGAAGATTATTTAGGAACTAAATCATTTGTATGTGGGTTTAAATTCTATGTTAGGCTTTGTAGAACGTTTTTCAGCAAATCATCCTTACAGAATCTGTAACGTTAATCGGATCTAAATACAGACTATGACTGTGGAAGAAAATATAATGATGAGAGATGACAATAACTTTTGCTACTGGCATGAAATAAAGATGCATTTGGTTTGCACTCGAAGGTTTTAATTTATATGAAAACGTTGCGGTTGATTTGCTACATGACATGTTGGGCGGTTGTTGTAAATATGTATTGTCTTTTATTATTACGTACTTTATAAAAGACCCAAAAGTTATTCATATCAGTACCATCCAACATCGAATAACAGCGTTCGATTTTGGACCAGACGTACGGTCAAAACCCACTGCAGCTTTTTCATTTGAGCAGTCCGTATTAAAGTTCAAAATGCCGGCTTCAGAAGCTCTTACGTTTGTTCGATTTCTTGGCCTCCTTATAGGCTATTCTTATTACATACCATATAAGAGAAAACGAACACTGGAAATTGTATATGTTATTAAGGCATATATTAGAAAGGCTATTGTCCCACCGCACGGTGGACTGGCCTTAGGCCATAACTCAAAAAAACGCATGTGGTATTTTTTGGTTTCCCATGACTGAATATTATTAGCTAATAAGTGTACTTCTATCAGGTATAAATAGATCCCGCATAACTAATTACTTTCATTCTCTAACAATCCTTGAAAGTTAACGCAACTCCTGTTTGTACGCGTTCTCTTATCAAAGGCTCATTAAGTGAACGTCATTAGTAGTGAATTCCTGAGGTGATAGTGATTTTAGTGATTATTATAATATGGAGCTTAAAGAATCAGGTATGTTGTTTCATTTTATATACAAAGTACATCTTTTATTAAAATTATATTTATAATAATAGATCTACGAGGTCACAAAAAGTCATACAAACAGGATTAGAATATTTTGTTTACTATAAACTTCTAGTTATGTTCACAATGAAATATAACATTGAAAGTAGTATTGTTTTGAAGCTTGATATCTCTAGATTAACGGCCATAAAAGGTTATCTGCAGACGCCTGCGGGTTTGATAGTTAAAAGACTGCTACGCTTGGGTAAGCGAACGCGTAGTAGCTCTACGAAAATATTACGAATGACAATTCACCTTTTTTTTCAGATGATATGTACATCGCATCATTTACAAGAGGATTTATATTCGAACAATGGCTACCTACGAGTGGTTCAGTTATTGAAAGACGTTGTCAAGTGCTGCAATATTTAATACAAATGATACCAAATGCAGAAAATGTGGATACAAGTAATTTGAATAACGTCATCAAGTATATTTGCAATCGGATCGTGTTTTTTTGGAAATCTCCTGGGAGAAAAAAGTGTGCAGTTCTCAAGACACATGCGGACTGGTTCAGTGAGAAGCAAAATGTAAATCTGCCAAAAGTGAACAAAATGGCGGTAATTGTTGATTTGGAGCAACCATCTTCATCGGGCCCTTAGGGAGCCTCGTCTGCAGCCGGAGGACGGACAAAAAAAGATTTTTCGGCTTGTAGTAAGCGGTCAAAGCGTAGAAGATTGGCAGCTCTGGCTTCATTTGATGAATCAGCAGGTAGTGATCTGACGAAAACAACTAGTTTCGAGACCCATAAAGTAAATCCTGACGACGTGTTATCTCTCCTCACTGAAGCTAAGCTAACAAAACACCAATACCTGTTGCTTCGTACTTTTATTAATTCTCGGGTTAATCCTATTTTGCCTTCGTATGGTAAAGTAATTGATGCAAAAAAAAGTGTTATGCAGATAATATAATAATTACCGAATCTACAGCTGAGGTAGAATTGCAAAGCTTGTTCGATCACACAGCTTATCGTATCATCGAATTTCAAAAAGAAGTGATAGCAGCTATACCTGAAGATTCGATGAGAATGTGACTTTGATTGGAAAGTGGGGCTTCGATGGTAGCACCAGTAGGAGATTACCTCGCAAAAAGAAATCAACACTCTCCTTAGAAGCATTAAGTTTATTAGATTGTACAGAATAGCGTAGATTTGACTTTTACTTATACAATTTTACTTTTTGTTTTCCTTTATTCATTTTCTGTGTTAGGCTAGAAAAATATTGTTTTTGTTACTATTTTATTTACAAGATTTATTTAACCTTTACATATATTTGTTCTTTAGCATATATTATACGAAATAAAAGTTTTTTTACTGATTTTCTGTTAATAAATAGTTATAAGTAACATACACATTTAAGGACTTAGTTTTTATTTACCTATGCTTGTCTGTTAGCATAATAGGTATATTATAATATTATACATAAACATATTTTATTAATGTATTAGTATTAAAATGTAAATAATGTTAATTAACATAGATATTTAAGAATTAACTTTTTTATTATTAAGAGAATGACTTTTTTGTTAGAATTTATGAATATATTTTGCATGCAATATACCCTAATACGTTTTTTTTTTAATATACTACCTACTTAATAACTGTATTTAAAGAAAAAGTAGAAGAAATCAGGAAAAATCATAAAATATTAGTTATGGCCGCCTTCCCTTGGCGCGCAGCCCACCGTGCACCGTGTATACAGTGATACATGCGATCAACTTGCTAGATTGATATTAGATTTTAATTGGGTTATACATAAAGTTAAGTAAGCAACCATTAATTAAACCCCAAGTTTCATTTTCTTGTACATTATCAAAACATGATGAAAAAGTTTGGACCGATCGTTAATCTGTGGACAATGCGATTTGAAGCAAAACACAGTGTGTCGAAGAAAATCGCTCGGTCATCTGAAAGTAGAGTTTGTATATGTAAAATAATAGCAATCAAAATCAGCTTCAGTTAAATGAGGTTCTTGTTATGACAGACAGGTGTCAATTACTTCATGGCATTAAAAAACTCATTCCCATGTCTTCAAATCTTAAAAAATTTAATCTTCGTAACAATAAACATGTCACACATTCTGTTCCTTGGACAAAAAAAATGGTGTAAAATTTAGAGAATCATATGTTCTAACAGTAGGCTTCTCTGATATTTTTTTACTATCATTTACAATTATAAATGGTATATATATTGACAACATGAATAATGTTTTGTCGAGTATTTGGCTTTAAATACCCTTAAATTTGATGAGCACTACTTTGCATTTGAAGTTGAAAATTCATTAATTTATGTGTCATTTGAAGATTTATTTGCACCTGTGCCCAATAATATAAGTGCTCTGCCAAATATAGTTACTTATGTAGCATCTCGTTGGTGTCTTGACTAAAATTGGCCACAATTTTTTTTGCCAGTAGTTACCACTGGTGGTAAATTTTCTGAGGTAATTTATTCAGTAAATCTTAATCTGATAAACAGAAATATATAAAGAACAGCTGTTTGATCTTGATTCCAAAATGGCGTCAGGGTCAACACTAGCTTGTTTCGGAGAAGTACATACTGGCTCGCGAGCCACTGTGTTGTGTACGTATGAACTTATAAAAATAATACCAACAGTTTAATTTTATAAAAGTCTAATAAAAAATTGTTGTTAATTGTTCTTAGAACTTCAAATTTAAAACCAAATGACTGCTAATAAAATAAAATTTAAAACTTGTACCTATAGCTTGACCACAACCGCTGTGCCGCTCCTGAGGTATGCGAGCGGCGAGACGGGGGGGCAGCCACTGCGCTCTGTCATTCCGCCGTCGTCGCTCGTAGCGGCGTGTAGTGTTATCTGTTGCGGGCTGTCTATGTCAGACGCACATGAGATAGAATATCCAAAGATGGGTCGTGCTTTATCTCGAGATGTTAAAGCTGTCATTTTCAAAGTGGCCGAATATTTTAGGAAAAGAAAAGCAGACAAAGATATCTTCGAACATAAAAGTGACGCAAATATCGCCAAACTTGTGGCCGAAGCTACTGGGTACTGCCAAAGAACCGTAAGAAATGTAATATCTGTAGGAAATTCATCAATGAGGGCCAACCGAAATTTAATTTGCCCAAAAAACCGAAAGTTATTAAAAAAAAAATGTAATTGATGATTTTGACTTGGGAGTGATCAGGAGAAAGATTCATCAGTTTTATGAGATCGAAAAAACAGTGCCAAGTATTCGTAAGTTACTGTGAAGTTTGTGACGTCACGGCTACGTCACAACGCAACGGCGGGGCGCGGCGCGCGGCGGGCGAAGAGTAGCGATCACACCCCTGCCGCGTGACACCGGCACCGCGCACCTATATAAGCGGCGCGGACCATGAAGCGATGGCCAGTCGATGTTTCGAGCCCGCGCTGGAAACAACGGCTGCTCAGCCCGGTGTGGCGGCGTGCGTTCTCGCGTTCGTCCCGGGCTTCCCGTAGGGCCGAGTCCTGAATAGGCCGCGCGTGTTCTCGCGTAGATAGCCACTCTTCCTTCCTTTCTCCCGTAGTATAGCTTTCCCTGGCCGCGCGTGTCCTCGCGTAGTTAGCCGGGAAGGTTATCCCCAGTGCCCCGATTCCGCTAAACCTATCCTGGCCGCGTGTGTTCTCGCGTATATAGCCGGAGGTTTATTCCTGACCCCGTTCCCCGGGGAACATTCCGATCTCCCGCCGTACCCAGGGCCCGCGGGCCGATTACGTAACGCCGGTTCTATTTAATGATATCCGTGTATATATAGCTTGCTAGTTAAGTGTAAGGTTCTTGATAATAATAAAGGGCGCGAAAGACGCCATTTAGCTAAGTGAAACCTGTGTTTTCTATCAGCTCATCCTCCATACCCTGAGTTAGCCTGGAAACCTTCACTAAGCCCCTCAGGCTGAAGGATATGTATAGTTGGCCCTCAGCGACAACCATCACAAGTTTGAGACAAGATGGTGTTTTGAATTGTGGACGAGAATATTTGTGAAAACTTTTACACACAATGGGTTACCGGTTCAAAAACTGTAGATCGAAAAGACATCTTCTTATAGAGCAGCCTAATATTACAGAGTGGCGGAGGAAATATTTGACAGAAATAAAAAAATATAGAAGTGAAAACCGCAACATATATTTCCTAGATGAGACATATATTAACGCCAGTCCCAATGTTAGCAATCATCGTCGGAACTTGGAATTCACACTGACACCGGGAAAGGACGACGCTTGGTAATCGATAATCGTTCACGCTGGAAGTCGAAATGGCTTGGTCGAAGGTGCATTGACTATATTTAAATCCATATTTAAAACCATGGAGACATGAACGGGCCTACTTCTTATAAGTGGGTGGATGAAAAGTTGAAAGATAAACTGCTGCCGAATTCTGTAATTGTGATGGACAACGCGTGTTACCACAGCGTTCAAGTTGATAAGAAACCGACCATGACAAACCTCAAAAGTGAAATGCAGAACTGGCTGCGGCGTCACAATGTTGAATTTCCGGAAAATATGAAAAAAAATTCTTATAAATGCCACTCAAAAGGAGCCCGTTTACAGAATCGATGACCTCTTAAAAGCTCATGGGCACACAGTCCTGCGTTTAACGCCATACCATCCAGATCTGAACCCCATCGAATTGGTATGGGCTGATGTTAAAAACAATATAGCGCAAAACCATATTCATTCTTCTCTAGATGAAAAGATAAACGCACTGAATTTATTATTTTCGGAGTTCACGGCAGAAAAATGGCAGAGGTGTGATGACCATGTCCAAAAAAATGAAAACGATTACTGGGATCGCGACAACCGTTTCGACAATATTATTGACCCCATAATAATAAATTTGCAGGATGACAATGATTCAAGTTCCGGTGTAGCGAAATGGAAGATGAGGATAAAAGTGAATCTATGTCAGAATAGTCACTGTATTCATTAACTAGAAGCTTATGATTTTTTGTTTTTCGAACTGATTCTGTTTTAACTGTCGAAACTATTTATTTTTCCGATTAATTACACATTAATTTGACTTATATTGTTTTTTTTATTTGTGCTTACCTAAAAATCGTATTGTACCATAATAAAAATTGGATATAATAAGTACGAGGGCGGGATGATAAGTAACTGGCCTTAGCTATTTAAAAAGTTTGAATTTAAAAATAAACTAGCGTAATTTAAGCTTCGTGTCTCTGGCTATCTGTGTTCGAAATTTAAATTTGATGGCTTAAATATTTTATCGATTTTCTGTTATTTGAAAATATATTGTGACGATTGTTTTCAAAATGGATAAAATTGAACAAAGAGCGGTGATAAAGTTTCTTTACATGAAGGGTATGAAGGGGATAGGTATTTATGAAGAGTTAAAGAATGTTTTAGGTGAATGTGCTCTTTCTCACGCCACAGTAAAAAACTGGGTGGCTGAATTTAAACGAGGCCGTACAAGTGTCCAAGATGAAGCCCGCTCTGGACGTCCAAAAAGTGCCACAACTCCGGAAATGGTCTCCAAAGTGCACGATATGGTTTTGGCAGATCGACGATTGAAGTTATCAGAAATAGCTGACACTACAGGGATATCAAAGGAACGGGTACATCATATTCTAAGTGAAGAATTAAATATGAAAAAGTTATCCGCCCGTTGGGTGCCGCGATTGCTTACGCACGATCAAAAAAGAATCCGCGTGCAAAATTCGGAAGAATGTTTGGATCGTTTTCAGAAAAATAAAGCTGATTTTTTGCGTCGATTTGTAACAACAGATGAAACATGGGTTCACCACTACACGCCAGAATCAAAAATTCAATCAAAACAGTGGACTGAATCTGGATGTTCGGGTCCCAAAAAAGCTATGGCTGTAAAGTCGGCTGGAAAAGTTATGGCTTCCGTCTTTTGGGATGCTAGTGGAATTTTGATGATAGACTACCTTCCCAAAGGTAAAACTATTAATGGGGAATACTATGCTAATCTTTTAGATAAGCTTCATCAATGCATTCATCAAAAACGACCAGGCTTAGCAAAAAAAAAATCATCTTCCATCAAGACAACGCTAGGGTTCACACATGTGTTAAAGCCATGGCAAAAATCGGCGAATTAAAGTATGATTTGCTGCCCCATCCACCTTATTCGCCTGATCTGGCACCATCCGACTTCCACCTGTTCCCGAAGCTTAAAACTTTTTTGGGTGGACAGAAATTTGCCACTAATGATGCCGTCATAGCCGCTGTGGAGGAGTATTTTGCAGGCCTCGAAAAGAATCATTTTATGGAGGGCATCGCAGCTTTAGAGCGAAGATGGAATAAGTGCATAGAGCTAGGTGGAGACTATGTCGAAAAATAAAATTAGTTTTAACACCGAAATTCAAGTATTTTCTACTTAGGCCAGTTACTTATCATCCCACCCTCGTATGTACATATACAGAGTCAAAATATTGTACTTCGGTATCTTCAGAACTATCCGACACGACGACAGACTCTTGTGTGTCAGTGATCTTTCCTGCCCGCACCCCGCCTCCCCGCGCATACCTCAGGAGCGGCACAGCGGTTGTGATCAAGCTATACCGCGACGAATTAGATCGCCCTCAGTGCCCAGGAAAATAGGCAACCATGCTCCGGAGATCAAAACAGGGTTGAACCTGATACTAAGTGGTACATCCATTAAGCTGCTAAGACTACTGGAATTCCATATATAACATTAAAATCGTACCAAAATAAGACTAAAGCTTGCGCATCTCTATAAAACCAATTATTTTGTGTAGTAGCCACTGTGTATCATTATAATTACAAGCTCTGCACGAGTAGCGCCAGTTAAAACCTACAACAACAGTCATTGTATGTATATCAAAATTCTCTGAGCCACTGTTTATTAGGGGTAGTTCACAGCGGCTCTATTCCATCCGTAGCGACTGTGTACTGTTAGAACCACTTTTTACAGGGGGTGGCCCGAGCCACTGTGTACTGTTAGAGCAACTGTGTAGTAGGGGTACTAGTCACTGTGTACCTATAGTAGTACACAGTGGCTACATTCCCATTTTTTTTTAAAAAAAGGTCATTATCTCTTTTTTGGTGAAAGCAATTGGAAATCTATTTACTACATATAAAACTTAAATAATTAACGCTGCTTTGTGCCTACAAAAATATTTCAGGCACTTATACTTTTCATTGACTATACCCTCCTTGACCCTATGGCAAATTAGAAGCATCCTTAAAATTACTTAGTGGCGACCTAATGGAGTACTTTACTTTAGCTTTGGCTCCTGCGTCTGACGAAGTTTTCTTGATAAATGGTCTGCAACTGCAGGCGGAACAGACATTAGGAGAACTCAAAGTGAAAAATGATCAGATAACATCGATAAACAAACCATCAGAATAGCCTTCGGAAGCGAATTCCTCGTGCCGGCTCCCGAAGTTTCTGCTGCCAGTGTATAGCGGAGACGTGCTTGCTTGGTATGAGTTTTGGGACTCCTAAGAGTAACATAGATTCGAGGAACCTGACCGATGTAGATAAGCTCTCATGCCTTCAAACTTATGTTTCAGGAGACGCTGAGAATGCTATAGAAGGTCTGTCAACTACTAATATAAATTATGGGATAGCCATTTTAATTTTAAAGGAGCGAGCGGTTTGGCAATACTTCTCATTTCATCGATGCGCATTAAGCGACGATGTATAAGATTAGGACAACGAAAGATACCGCTGAAGACTGTAGAAGAACATTCTATGAGATTAAGAGGTACCTCAAAATCGTAGAATCGTTAGGAGAAAACATTAATCATAACTATCTTCACTTCATGTAGTTGGAAAAGTAAATGTAACCGAAAACAAATATCGCCGATTGAAGAACCGATCATTATGAGTGTAATGTGCGAAACGTTCATGTTGATAAACAAAACCAAGTGCGGGTAGTTCAAAAACTCGCGCGACTAGAAGTGGTTCATGTCATTTTAGCCAGTCTTCTCCGAGGCCACACGAGCAACGCCGTCCTCGGAACGTCGGGGGTAAATTTAAAAATTGAATTATACGCGATTAAATCCCGTTTTAGTAAATAATAATTTAAAGTACTTTAATACATTACGAATAACTGAATTTAGAGATCTCAACCACTGATGAAAGTCACAGTAAATCCTGTTGGATAGGCAAACGTTTGTGTAAATGTAGGCAAATGCAATGACGAGAATTTCTACGTATGGTCTCTCTCTTGCGCTGTAACCCGTGCCATGCTCATGCGTCGACCGTGATGTGAGTTAATTTGAAATACCTGCAATTAATTATGTGAACAATCTCTACGCCTTTTCTACCACGCCCAGTCGATGCGGCTCGCCTTGATTGTTATGATCGCTTTGCCATGTCGCAAGGCAGATGTCGTCGGTACGTCGGTGTAAAAACGGAAAAACTCACGTATTGTGCTGGAAGTGGGAACTAAGGCTGTGTTTTACACCGAAGAAAAATAGTTTTCTTAGTTACCATAAAGAAAAAACATTTCCTTTGTTACCTTTAAACTAGTTTGTACTGTTGTTTAAGTTTGTGTATTATGTTCGTTCAAGGAGGCAATATTATTATGTTTAGTAAATGTTATTGAACACTCCAGCAATTCCACCTAGGCCTGCGGGCTCTAAAGTTGATGCTACTTTTGGGAGGTCACGACCTGAACCAGAAAGAAAACCTGAGCCACAGTCAAAGCAGTAAGTACATCATGTATCATGTACATAATTTAGCACAATTATTAACACAAGATAATTTTAAAAAGTATGTTTAATGGTAATTCTCAGTTAAGAATTAAAAAGGTTTTTTTTTATATTATGGATAAACTTAAATGGAACTACCGGGCCCTTCTCTCCGAGCAGGTTCAAAACTAACATGTACGGCGCGTCACAGCCCCCCTGAAGCCACTATCCACAGATAGTGGCTGCCGTAACATAGATGGCCTGCGCCAGGGAACCTGCAGTAACTGCAATCGTTTTTGTAAACATGTTCCTGGTATAGACGATTCATCCCAAACTTTGCAAAGATAAGTGAACCGCTACCGCGACTGACCAAAAAGTAGCCTGGCAGTGAAATCCCGAGCAAGAAGAAGCCTTCCATACGCTGAAGACTTGCCTCATACTCGTACCTGCACCGGTTTTAAAGCTATCAGACGAGACAATGTGATGTCTTAAAGATGAGCTAGTCCGACCGAGTACGAAACACCGAAGTCCTACGGAGAGCCGGAGTGGGTGGAATCTTATGTCCCGAAATTAATTGTATCCGAACTTATGATACAAAATATTCCCTAAAAGTCCAAACTCTCAGTATGGATGACACAGGTTTAAATAAATATTGTGAATCAGATTTAAGTAATACGGTTACTAAATTCTGCTTTTTTTTCGCAAGTGTGATGAAAAACATTGTGTGTAACTCCGGGGCTAAGAATATTGTTACCTGCCTTGCTATAAAATATATAATAAGTGCCACGACAAATGGTCAAGAAATTTGATGGTTCAATATCTTCGCCACTCTTTCAATCGAGATCTTCGCGAGACATACACTCACTGGCATCAATGTTGATCTGCTCGAGGTGTATCCTATTCAGCGAACAAGACTAACGAGTGTACCAGTATCCAGCAGGACATTACGGCGATCTTAGAGTGAAAGTGAAGTGCGCGTATTCGGTAAAGTCAATAATGTGAAGAGAAATTAGTCTAAAAATCGGCATGAACGGTAATTAGTACTAGTAAGTTTTAGTTTATTTCTCAGCAAGCGTTGTCTGCATACTTCATTTTTGTTTTATATGTTCATTATATTAAGTTTTTTAATGTTAAGATAAATATGTTAATTTGATGTGACAAACAAATTGCAATACTTATTTGGTTTGAAAACCATTAAAAAATATTTAGTTAAGCTTACCCATGATAGAAGGATGTCTGAAGTCCTAAATGCAAACTTAGGAGAGGCATTTTTAATATATTCTATCTAAAAATTTGTGAGCAGATCCAGGTAAAAATTGATAATAAAAAAATACTGGTCAAAGCTAATTGTGGTCAGTTTTTGTGAACATATTAGGAGTTTGTATAAGCAAATAAAGGATTTATATTACATAACCTATACAAGTTCAAATCCAGCGTCTAATAAAAAAAATCGAAACGGGCGAGTTTAACTTGAAAATAGCGCTTTCATTCATACCATCCATGGTACTGAAGAAACTGGTGATGAAGTTGCAATCAATCAATTATTGACTATACTATAGAGCATATAGAGGATGCAGCCAAGAAAGTGGCAAGGGTACAGTGTTCGAACAACATAGTATCTGACCGTATTCATAAGACGACTGGAGAAGATTTTTTTAAGTCCTTGATGTATGCAGCGATGGAGATGCAGCCATGATTGATAAAGTACAGTGTCAAGAATTAAAACTATTGCGCAAAATTGTAGTAGCAGTCACTGCATTTTACATCGTCATGCTCTAGCCGTAAAAAATGCCCTCTGATTTCAAATAAGTCCTTGAACAAGCCGTACAAATCGTAAATTTTGTGAAAACGCGCCCACTGCAGTCAAGGCTATTCAAAAAGACGTGTGAAACCATGGAAAGTGAGTATCAATCACTTCTTCTACACACGGAAGTGAGATGGCTTTCCAGCGGAAGGGTTTTAAACAGATTAGGTATACGAATTGCCGGACGAACTGAAAGTTTTCTTTCAAACCCTCCCTTCGCCTCCGATGGTCGATGAAATTGGCTTATTTGGCTGACATATTTCATAAACTGAACACCGTGAGCAGCTCTCTGAAGGGAATAATGATAACCATGTTTACAGTGAGCGACAAAATATCTTCATTAAAAGAGAAAATCGTCTTCTGGATTGAATGTCTTGGACAAAAAAGTTATGACTGTTTTCCGCTACTTCAGCAATTTTCATCTTCAAATCGCTACAGACGTGGAAAGATTCAGTTACGGGAAATCGAATGTCCACGAACCTGAGCCAATTTTAGTTTGGCCTGAAAAACGAATACCCAGGCATCGCTGAAAAGGCTATCATGGCGTTACTCCCATTTGTGTCAACTTACAGATGCGAGGCTGGGTTTTAAGCTTACGCCTACACGAAAAATAAGTTTAGGAACAGGTTGAATGCAGCACCAGACCTCCGCAACTCCGCATCCAATTGTCAGACATAAAACCTGACTTCAATGTTATTTTAAGAAAAACTATGAAAAATTTCATTCATCACATTAAATAAATATACTTTTATTCTAACTAAATAAATATTTTTATCTTAAAAAAATATTTCTCTTAAAGTCAAACTGACAAGACACCAATCCTAAGTATGGTGTTTTCACGAAAAAAAAAAACAATGTTACAGTTAATTTTTTTTTCTTATTTAAGTTAGGGTTCCGCCCAAAAATGGGGAAACAAAAAAGGTTCCGTAGCCGAAAGAATTCGGAAATCGCTGCTCTATAGAATACTACTCTACCTTATAAAACTTTGTTTTGAAAAATAGACTTACAGTCTTACACATACACAGGTTAATTTGAAATTAAGCTCGTCATAGACTTCTGTCCAAAATCGAGTGACAGATATGAAAAAACGATTGCTGCCTAAAAAATCAAACACGGCTATTCAAAATAAATTGTAGACCTTGAGACAATGATTCTTCGATTGGTGACTGATCCAAAATTTTCGAAAATGTTTGTAGATCTCATTCAATGTATTAAAAACTCTTAATGAAAATTACGATTAAAAGATTCGCGGACGGATTACGCAACCGTTGAGTTGATTTCTAGCAACAAGTGATGGATTTTCTTTTATTAGAGGGTACGTTCGAGGGGTAGCCTCTTATAGGGGGCGACCCCATTACCCTTCAGGCGCAAGGAAGCTACACTATCCAGGTCATGCAACAGCAAGGTTGCATTATTATTTACGTATGAACTAATTCCTTACAACGGCGAGGCGGTAAATGATTTGCTGAGGACCTGGAAAATGGTCACCTTAGCACAGTTACCTATCAATTACCCAAGACACAAGTAAATGTTTTATTAGTTTAGGTATTGTTGTCAAATAACCTTTAGCAATAGAAAATACACATCTGTTCGGTATTAGTTTTTAACTTTACTTTTACTTGTTTTAAGTTGAATCTATGAAAGTACTAGTGATTAAGTATAAATCGTATTGTACTATTGTAAAAAATAAAATAAATTAAATTGGTAAAAGGTTTGAATGAATAAATAATATTATCTCGGCTAGGGATTATAAGTTTGAAAGACGCGATTAGTGGCAAAGGATGATGAAACCTCATCCTTAGCGCAAAAGTACAATTTTATGTAACAGAGTGACTTTTGCCATTCTCAACTATATTGTGAACGTGGTTTTCCAACGCTATTGGGAATAAAAACGAAACGGACTGCATGTTGAAAATAATTTTCGTGCGCACTGATTACTATGAAGCCAATTGTAAAAAATATCCAGCTCCTGAAAATGTCCTAATCGAGGCTCCACTAATTAATCCGGAGATTTTTATTTATTTAAACGTATGGCAAACATAATGTAAAAATAGAAATTAAATTAATTAAAGGTCTACATAGACCAGTCAGCCACTTTACGGCTTCGTCGCACAGGTCATCAGGCCTTCGGGAGGCCCGGCGACAAAACGCTTTATAGGGCAGTCTGGAATTATGTGCTGGATGGTTTGGCATCCCTCTACGATCTATCACACATATATAAAATAATAGTCCATAGACAAAACCTGACAATGTAAGCTATGACTGCCCTGGTAAGACACCAGTGTCCTAAAAGGTAATAACTGGAACTCGAATATCAAAGAGGTCAATGACAGTACCTCATTGTATGTTTTACTTTGCTTAGTTGATTACCTACTTGTAATTTATACAAATAAAAAAGGCGATTTATATTTTCATCGTTTGTTTAACTTTCTTATTTTAACTGTTCATTTCAGCCCGGAGGAGGCAAAGTATTTTAGCATAAAATGGTTGAGGTGCAAAGGGACAAAATAGATGCCATTAAAACTTAAGTAATGGGTGCAAGTTGAACGTGTTTTTAGAACACGATAATTTTATATTACCATATGAAATCCCATTCTGTAGTTTAAAAAAAGCAAATAAAAAAAGAATATGGATGATTTGGTAATTATTACTTGTGGATTAATTTATCTTCAGGAACAAATAATAAAAGAATAATAGCCCGTTATAATGCTCTACTCCTAAGCTAGGATGCCACCAAACCCTTCAGGGCAGAACTAATTCAGATAGGGAATTCTAGTAGTGTTCCCAGCTTAAACTTTTTTTTTTTTTATATACCCGATGAACAATGAGCAAAGATAACAAAAGCTGTCAGGCTAGAACTGAATCAGATAGGATTAATTTTTGAATATTTTTATAATACAACAACCCAACAACAAACCTCTATTCAAAAGCTTCCGAGCCCGCAAAGAAGAGTTGGCTGGACAGAACTGACTCAGTTAGGGAGCTTCAGTAGCTGCCTAAGTCATTGTTGAAGTGATTTTCTTAAATATAACAGCTTCAACCAACCTTAAACTACCAAGCCAGTAAACACAAGCTTACAAGGCAGCTTACAAGCTTACTTTGTCTTTTTTTTTTTCAGAACTCAAACCAGAGTTATCAAGGCAGAACTGACTAAGACACTTCAGCTTCAGTGTTCGATTTAATTTTACTATGACAGCTTGAAACAAAGTTAGTTTTGCAAAATTATTATATCCAGATTTGGAAGCCTTGAAAAGGCCTTGCTAAAAGGTAGGAGACAATGTTTAAGTGCATTGATTTTAAATATAAAATAAATTTTGATAAATTTACTTGCAGTGCAAGTGGCAGCAGGTAATAAATTGATAATATTATGGATGGTACTTCTGCTTACTTCTATTTATAAGGTAGAAGTTATTGACTTTAATTTTTTTGTTTAAATGTAACGAGGTGCTGTATAATATGTCATTTTACCAGCCTACTAACACGAGTATTTGTAACATCATCCTGGCATTGCAACTATCAGACAAGGACAGGATGATGTGCAAACTTTATTAAAAAATAATGTAGTAGTGTAGGGAATTCTGTATCTCATTATAGGGGTGACATTGTCACTGTGAGACAAAACCACATTCTTTAAAAAAAAAACAGCTCGAAACAATCCACTATTCCTAAGTGAGCAAGCAACCAAGAGCTGTCAGGGCAGAACTGACTAACATTTCATAACAACTTTATTTCAGGTGAGTGTGCCTTAAAAAGGCCTTTTTGACAGGTACCAGGCACAATTTTATTATGTATTAATTTTAGATAAATTTAATCTGATAAGTTTAAATTATTGCACTGCAAACAGCTAGGCAAATTATTGAGTAATATGGATGGTACTTTGTGCTTGCCTCTATAATATAGAGTTGAAGTTTTTGACTATGTGATGTTACTTATTAGTAGAAACTACAGAGTCAACAAATAATATATATACATTTTTGGTATTATATTCGTTACAATTTCCTTTTTATAACCATTATAATAAACAAAACTTTTTTTATACAATCCCTAGACAACAAACATATCTATAACTACCAACCTAATTAACATAAACAGGATTAATCAGTTAGATTTTTTTATACATTATTTCCCAGCTTCATAATATATGTCCGTGATGGAAACACTACGAAAGCTGGATAGCCGAGAATGCTAACTAATTACAAACATTTGCGATGACACAAAATTCCGACAAACACTAGTATAAATAAGCATTTGTTATGACACACAATTCCGACAAACACTGGTATGTATAACAGGCGGCAAAGCGGCCAAAATCCTAAGGGATCCCTGACTCGAGAGTGGACCCAATTTGAACGAGAGGCCGTGATCACAGGCCGCCATTCTATGAATTTGCAACGGGCCTCAGCATTTTAACACTACTGCAAACAAAGTATAGCACAACGAACAAGATCCGAACGAAAAATAGAGTGAATATGACAATGAGGAGGAAATAATCACTAATAATAAATGTATAAAATGGGACATGTAACAAGGACAGAACAAGGAAAGGAAAAGTTGCAAATTTTTTGGATTAATGTCCACGCACTGTCCACGAGAATCACCTCTCGTCTCGACTCGCTCGGCTGACAACTTGACAACGACAAGTAAGACAACTACCAACAACTACGACAAGTGACAATTTGATACCTAAGTGTTGCCGGCTGGTAATAAAAATGACTCAGTTTTTTTATTACTACTTAATGTACTACCAAGTGATGTAAAGCCTAATAATGCTAACAGGGCTATAAGTACGAAAATCGAAATTCGTCGTTTTTTTCAATCGCTCTGATTACTTCTTAGTGAGAGTAAAAGAGAAAGATCCCCGCAATTTGGGAATTTCGGTTTTCACGGTAAGGCCCCCAGGCCGGCCCGTGTCTCCGATCTGGTCATCATATCTCTCTTGAATCACCTTCCACTCGATTGATCAGGCCGATACGCCCGTCTGTTTGTGATTTGAACGGATATCACGCGATAGAACGTGCGCCGGACCGCACCTAGACGCGGCCCGGTGCGGCCGTCTGTAAACACTGTAAACAGTAAATAGAGTCTGTTCGGAAAGAGAAGAGTCGTGGAATGTATGGGCCCCATACATTCCACGACTCTTCTCTTTCCGCACAGACTCTACCAGTGTTGGCTGAAACGGAAATAACCATTACAAATTAAACCGTAAACTTTAACCATCGTTAAGGTTTACAGTTTAATTTGTAATGGTAAATGATCAATTAACGTTCGGCCAACACTGGTAAACGATAGGCAACACTTGAACCACACCGTATTAAATCAAATGTCAAATTTCCTCCTAACCTAAGGTTAGGTCTTTTCTCTTGATACTTATAACTAATTTAAATTACCAATTAAGGTTTAGGTTCTTGCCAAGCATTTATTTTATATGCAGTGGGTCTCAGGAAGTGAGTCGGGAAACTCAGGAAAATTTTGTACGCGTCGGGGTACGGGGGTTGTCTACATTGACTGATATAGTTTTGGCGTCTGAAGTTGGAACCGTAGGGTAACATTAAATATGGGTCAACTTTATTGAATTTTCCTGTCTGTGACTCTTTTTCATTACTATTATGGTCCTACAATTTTTATCTTCATAATATTCAACTGTTTAACATGAATAATGTTTTGATTTGGATAGTCATGGTTTTAATTCCGCCCTTAACAATTGTTGTTTTGTGATAATAGTCTTGTTTTATTAAGATATTTCGTTTTCTGTTTGAACTGGACATTTAATTCACTTTTTTCTTGTTATTAAAGTGAAAAAAAATCCTGTTTCTTTATTCAACTAGGTATGTCATTTGACCAGTGTCTTTGTCTTCTGTGATATCTTTTTCCTGGTGGTTGTGTCCACTCAGTCGCAATTTTAGTCCACCTTTTGTCCATGTATCTTGACATGTAGCCAGCCCACTGCCATTTTAGATGCAGTGTTTGTTTTAGGGCATTCACACGCTTGGTTCTTTCCCTGATCTCTTTCCTTTCTGACTTTATGTATTTGTCTTAGCTTCAACATACTCCTTTCCATGGCATGCTGACATGTGGGAAAATTGGATGAACTAGCTACAGATAGAGAACAATGGAAGGGACTTGAGGCTTTTATCCAATAGGGATCAGTGAAATAAATAAATAATAAAGTATCCCTCAGGATATCCCTGCAAGACAGAATTCCAAATGTGGACATTTCCCAACGCGCAAAAGTGACTGACATCTCTAAAAGAATTACGCAGCTGAAGTGGGAATGGGCCGGCCATATATGTCACAGGGATGATGACAAAATGAAATATATTTTTTATTTATTTTTTAAGTAGTCGCACTACTGACTGGACTTGGTTGGTTGATCTGGATTTTATTACTTTTTCTTTAGTGTAATTTCAGTTTATAAAATTATATTTACCAAAAAAACACTATATTGTAAATTGTAAAAATTTTGCTGATAGAAATAAAGTTATAATAATAATAAATACACAAATATGTCTTGCTGTGCATTTGTTTTATGTGCATAGCTGAAACAATGTTAAAGTAGGTATAGTTTGTTTTTATAAATTTGAATTATTTTAATTGGAATGATTTAGTTCCCATCTATAAATTTAAGTTGTCTTTTCCAACATAGCTTGCTTCAAAAGCCTTTCATTGAATTTGGTCTATTGTTGTTCTATCCAAGGTTGTCTATCTATGAGAGTAATTTAAAAAAGATGTAATGAAAAAATAATGAATTTGGATGTAGGTATGCTTTACGTTTCAAAAGCATGTCCTGATGTTTTTTGGGTGCGAAAATGCTATTATGCCCTTAGAATCACTCATTTTGTAAATGTTCTTTACACTTCTCAAATGAAAGTACTTCCTAATTTTGACAAACATGGTGGCTTGATTTGTTATTCTATACTAATTTCTACTTCAGTTTTTTCAGGCCCATATTTGCAGTTATGCAGTTTCTTGAATCCATCTCAATTTTCAGATCTGGTCGCACCTTTGTCGGTAATTTGTTAATGGTTGTTCAGACAGACTGCAACCCGGCTGTAATTTGTATGGTTTTTATACAAATTACAGTTAACATGCAGTTGCCATATACATTGCCTCTGGGTTGAAGCCCCTCTATAACTTCTCTAACTTGCATGAAATTATATGGGGCAATATCCGTTATAAAAGTACCAAATCCATCTACAAAAAATAGTATATGGATTTAATATTTTGTTATGTTCAAGCTTAGCATAATTTTCTTTTTTTATAATAACGGTATAGCTATCATAACAGTTGCCCAATGCGACAGTGTAGCAAAGCAAATATTAACCTATATACATATATATATAATTATTTCTAAGAATTATAACATAATACAAACAAAGTGACTTTAATGAAGTCATTCTCAGAACAATGGAACACATCAGTCGGTGTAGCAATTTGATTGAGCGTGCGCAAGGTTTGATAATCATTGCACAAAGTAATAAGCGTTCATTGTATGGCAATCGTAGTCCAGGTGAATGCCAGGCCACTTGTATCACAGTAACCAATTGCTTGGCTAATTTTACTAAACATCAGTAGTTGTCATTATCTGCTGTTTTTTTTTTGTTGAAGAACACCGTCCAAACTTAAGTGTTGTTAAAGATTTATTTCTTTCCTAATTGGCAAATGTCTTGTTGTTCAAATTGTTCATGCTACAATACTTACTATTTTCACTCATTCAAAATTCAAAAATGTATTTTAAGTAGGGCTCTAGTCAAGAGCTCTATCACATCAAAGTAAACAGAGGGTAAAGGTAAAGGTCAGCCTATCTACGAAATATCTATGTTCAAGAACGTCTCATTTGCCCACTAATTGACCAATAAGAATTATTAATGTTTTTACTCTTCAATAATTTATTATTATTATTTAAGCTTTTTTCTTACACATCTGTTATAAATTCTTTTATTATATTTTTATGATGTGTGATCCCTTGAGGATAAAAGCCTTCTCCATCTTCCATTTTTCTTTGTCTTCAGCAGTATTTTCCAAATTCATTCCTGCTATTGCTACTGTCATCAACCCATCTCTTTCTTTGTCTACATAAGTTCCGTTTGCCCAGTGGACCTTTCCATTTGGTTGTTTGAAGAGTCCACCTCTTGTCTTTGTATCTAGCCAAATGTCCAGCCCATCTCCATTTTTGTCTTAAGCTAAACTGTAGTGCGTGTGTCAGTTTTGTTTTCTTACTTTATTTATTCTTCTTAATTTCAAAAGGCTTCTTTCCATTGCATGTTGGCAAGATACAATTTTTTCTTTAACTTTCTCAGTGAAGACCCATGTCTGGCATCCGTAGGTTAAACTGGGGAGGATGCAGGAATCCATAACTATTTTCTTTATTTTTAAACTATAATTTCCTTTTATCCTTTCCTGTATATTTTTCATACATTAGAAGATTAAAATCAGCTGTGTTACACATTTTGGCGAGTCATAGGTATCATTGTCATATTATATGACTCATATACAATGATTTATTATAACTCAAGATAGGTTACAGGCGTACAAGTTGCCTTTAGTCGCACCTGGGCAAGCGAGATATGTGCATGTCTCAGTGAAAGAGAAAGAGACAGTCTCATGTTTAACGACGAGTATGACAAAGATGAATGGAATGCGAAAATTAATCAAAAATAATAGATTTATTCGTATGTAGGTACAGAAATAAATATGGAAGTAATCTTTATGCTCGTTATATGTATGAATATAACCTATCCATAGTTATATAATATCATTGGTCATATCTATATATATAACCTATCCATAGTTATATAATATCATTGGTCATACCTATAATTTTCCACTCACAAAGGGAAAAAAGAAAAATGTGTACAAAGACACAAAAAAATCTACCGACTCTGTGACTGGCACCACTCTACCAATTTTCCATCCACAGAGGGGAGAAAAGATAAAATGAGTGTTCTGAGACAACTCGAGGAAACCGATTGTGGCTGGCACTACACCACCAGCTTTCCTTGCACAATGGAAGGAAATAAATAAGATAGTGTACTGAGACAACTCAATAAAACCGATTGTGGCTGGCAGTACACCACCAGCTTTCCTTGCACAATGGAAGGAAATAAATAAGATAGTGTACTGAGACAACTCAATAAAACCGATTGTGGCTGGCAGTACACCACCAGCTTTCCTTGCACAATGGAAGGAAATAAATAATATGAGTGTTCTGAGAGAACTCAAGGAAACCGATTGTGGCTAGCGCAACATCACTAGCTTTCCGTACACAACGGAAGAAAAGGACTAACACTAAGTAGGGTAGCCTTTTAAATAACCAACTTCACTAAGAAAGTGGTAAAAGTAAAATCCGAGACGTTCCTCAGGGATCCTATGAGGAGGTAAAAAAGTCAAATCCGGGAAATATTTAAACATTATAACTAAACCGATCGGTAAACTAAGTTTATATTTTTATAAAAACTAAATTTACTCTAACAAATTAACTAGGAATTTGGAATTATCATGCGAAGAACAAACTAAGTTACCACATATGTTACGAAAGAAGAGAAAAGGATTTCTTAACTATAGTAGTCCTTTTTGCCAAACTTTGGGACTGTTTGCACAGTTAGACGCCTCATACGTCACGCTTACGCTTCTGGCTGCGGTAAGGAAACATATCCTACGACCCGTCCCTACACGAGGACTGGTTTGCACAGTTAGACGCCTCTTACGTCCCGCTTCTGGCCGCGGTAGGGAAACGTTTTCTTGACCCGTCCCTACACGGGAGCTGGGTTGCACAGACTATAGAATGTGCATTTGGAATCATGGCTGAGAAATTTGCCGTTCTAGACAGACCTATACGTTGTCGAGACCCGCAAAAAGTTACAAATATCGTGAAATCTGCATGTATACAGGGTAGCTCATTCAAATCGGTCAGTATGGGAATTTCTGAAACTAGAAGATTTGTTCTTAGGAACCATATCACCGATTTTGATAAAAAGAAAAACTGCATTCATACATTTGAAAAAAACTGTACCCAGCTCGGGAATCGAACCCGGTTGTTTTGAAAAAATAAACTTACACTTTATTTATTTAAATATCGATTGTGTAGGTCTTAAGCTGTAAATGTCTCTAAGAAACATGATGTCTAAAATGAATAAAATGCATTGTTTTGACATACTTTAATTTATCATAGTAGGTGTTCGAAGTGACCACCGTTTTTTTAATACAATATTCAACACGTTTACGAGGGCTGTTTTATAAATACCCGTGTTTAGAAAAAAAACAACAAAGGCTTGTATATGTGTATATTTATTTTTCTACATAGTCACCTTCTAGCTCTATACACTTGTTCCAGCGGTGTTCTAGCTTTAATAAGCCGTCTAAAAAATAAGATTTCGGAAAGTCGTAAAAATAGGCCTCCGTGGCGGCTATGACCTCTTCATTGGACGAAAATTTCTTTCCACCGAGCCATTTTTTTTAAATTGGGAACAGGAAGAAGTCACAGGGAGCCAGGTCTGGGGAATAGGGAGGATGGGGCAGCAATTCATAATGTAATTCTTTTAATTTGGACTCTGCGATTCTTGAGGAGTGAGCTGGTGCATTATCATGGTGAAAGAGAACTTTTTTCTTTTTTAGATGTGGTCTCTTTTTTTCTCAAAACGGTATCAAATTCTTGCAATAAATTAGCGTAATATTGCCCGGTTATCGTTCTTCTTATTTGTAAATAATCAATATGGATGATTCCCTGCGAGTTCCAGAAAACAGTCGCCATGACCTTTCCGGCCGATGAAACGGTCTTTGCCTTCTTTGGAGCCGATTCCCCCGGCAAAATCCACTGTTTGGACTGTTCTTTAGATTCTGGGGTATAGTGGTGTATCCACGTTTCATCAACAGTCACAAAACGCCGAAGGAACTCACCCGGACTACTTTCGTACTTGTCTAAACAGTACCTTGAAATTTGCTTCCGGGTGAGCTTTTGTTCCTCTGTGAGTAACTCGCCGAAACCTTCTTCATGCCCAATTTGTGTTCTAAAATGTGCTGCACGCGTTCAATCGAAACATTTACAATGTCAACAATTTCTCTAAGTTTTATTCGGCGATCGCTCAATACAATATTTTCAATTTTTTTTACCATATCATCTGTGGTCACCTCTATAGGACGTCCCGGGCGATCTTCATCAAAGATGGACGTTCTGCCTCGTTTAAATTCATTGTACCAATATCTAATGGTTGTCATAGAAGGAGTATGATCCTTGTAAACAGCTTGCATGCGTACTTTTATTTCATCACAAGAATTTCCCTCTAAAAACAGAAAACAGTAATAAGAGTAACGTTTAAAAACGGGTATTTCTCAAACAGCTCTCGTAGGTAACGATCTTACTATTGCATTTTGTATCTTCATGTGGTGAATTTGCGTTAAAATTGACTCTATGGCTGCTTTTAGGTCTTCAACGGCGTCACGATCAGTTGCTGACGCGTTACTAACCGGTTTGTGACTAGTCGCGTCGTGTGTGAACCTCAATGAGAATGTATGGGCGGGGACGCTCAAGCAACTCGTTAGTAATTTACGTTTGTAACTAGTTCTTTTTGAGTAGCTCCGTGAGCGAAGGGCCTTAGACGGCTCTTACGTCACGCTTCTGGCTGCGGTAGGGAAACGTATTCTATCCCGTCCCTACACAGGAGCTGGGTTGCACAGTTAGACCGCTCTTACGTCACGCTTCTGGTCGCGGTAGGGAAACGTATTCTATCCCGTCCCTACACAGAAGCTGGGTTGCACAGTTAGACGGCTCTTACGTCACGCTTCTGGCTGCAGTAGGGAAACGTATTCTATCCCGTCCCTACACGGGAGCTGGGTTGCACAGTTAGACGGCTCTTACGTCACGCTTCTGGCTGCAGTAGGGAAACGTATTCTATCCCGTCCCTACACGGGAGCTGGGTTGCACAGTTAGACGGCTCTTACGTCATGCTTCTGGTCGCGGTAGGGAAACGTATTCTATCCCGTCCCTACACAGGAGCTGGGTTGCACAGTTAGACGGCTCTTACGTCACGCTTCTGGTCGCGGTAGGGAAACGTATCCTATCTCGTCCCTACACAGGAGCTGGGTTGCACAGTTAGACGGCTCTTACGTCACGCTTCTGGCTGCGGTAGGAAAACGTATTCTATCCCGTTCCTACACGGGCGAAATCCTAAGGAAAGAAAGTCGAGAAGAAAAATCACAATGCATCTAAAGAGTTTACTAAGGGGATACAATAATTGGGTAACAAGCTCTAAATTGTTAGAAGTTTAATTTCTGTAATACAAAGGGTAAGTTATATTTTTATTATATCTTTAACGTGGTAACGACCGGATGTACCCTTCGAAGGTGCCAGCTTGGCAGAAAAATAATAGGCTGCACTCGACTGAACGAAATTTCTCCTCCAAACAACATCGCCAACCTTGAAATGGTCTGCCTTGCGGCCTTTATTGTAAAAAGCAGCATTAAGTTTAAAAGATCTCAAAATGAATTAGAAACTTCTTCGTAAACGGATCTAAGTATTTTAAAAGAATTTGCGAAGTCTTGTCGGTCTGCTATTGTCAGGTCGTCTAAATTATCAATTGAATCACTAAATCTATGTAAAGCAGCATCTACAATAACTTCCCTACCAAACATGAGGAAATTAGGGGTAAGGTCAGTAGCAAAATTAACAGAGTTATTTAAAGCCAATTGAATATGGGACAGATGCTTCGACCACGTCCTATGGTCGTCCTTTACAAAACAGGGAATGCATATCTCCACAGTTTTATTATATCTTTCTACGGGGTTATTTTGAGGAGTATAAAGGGTATTGTAAAATATCTTATTAACGTTATAACTTGTCAAGAAGTCCACGAATTGTTTGGAGGTAAATTGGGTCCCGTTATCACAAACTATAATTTTTGGGGTTCCAAATTTCAAAAATATATCTTTTTCTATGAATTTACAAACACTATTAGAGGTGGCATTAGCTAACGGAAATAACCAAACAAATTTTGAAAAAACTACGACTACAGATAAAATAAACCTATGACTGGAATATGTGCGCGGTAAGATATCAATAATGTCCATCGAGAGCATAACCATGGGCGCATCGACCACTTTGGGATTCACCATCAAACCATGAGGAGGAGCATTAGAAGACTTATAGGCTTTACAAATGTCGCAACGGTTTATATACTCTTTTACATCCTTAAACATCCTTTTCCAAAAATAATGAGTTTTTAACTTATGTAGGGTTTTGTGTATGCCTAAATGTCCGGAATTAATATTATCATGATTGTTTCTAATAGTTTCAATTATACTATCACGGGGTATAACAATTTTCCAGTCTAACCGAGTATTCATATTATATTTAGGTTTACAGTATTTATATGGGGTTCCATGCTCCACCCTATAGTTTTTATATTTAGCCGGGGTTTTTTGACATTTCATCAATGTATTTTTATACCAGGGGTCTTCGATATCCTCATCTGGTACAACCGAGACGGTTGGGACTGTCAATGCGGCGACCTCTATTCGGGATAAGCAATTAGGAACCATATGTAGGGAGCCCTTCTAGTGAACAAATCAAAGGTATATTGAGATATCCTAGCAGCCCATCTGGCCAAACGTCCGCTAGGATTTGTAAGTAGTAGCCACTTGAGGCTGGCACGATCGGTAACTGCAGTGAATTTCATGCCCTCTACATAAGGTCTAAAGTGTTCTATGGAATTTAAGACTGCAAGTAATTCGCGATCAGTAGTGCTATAATTTCTTTCACACTTAGACAGTATACGGGAATAAGAGGCAAGAGGGTGTCGGACACCGGACTCGTCTTCTTGATAGAGCACGCCGCCCACCCCTACCGAAATCGCATCACAATGGAGAAAAAATGGCTTGGAAAAATCGGTACATTGCAAGACAGGAGCGGTCATCAACGCGGACTTCAATTCAACAAACGCCTTCTCAGCATCAGAGTCCCAGAAAACCGGCTTTTTAGATTTTTTACTACCACCCGTTAGGCTTGATAAAGGGGCCGGAATATCAGCGAAATTAGCAACGAACCCTCGGTAGTATGAACATAAACCTAGGAATCCTCTGAGTTGTTTTATAATTTGGGGTTTAGAGAAATCTCTAATAGCTTCTAATTTTGATGGATCAGTATGCAAACCTAAATTGTCAATAACGTATCCAAGGTAGCGAAGTCTTTCTTTACAAAATTCACACTTTTTTAAATTTATTGTCAAGCCTGCTTCCTTCAGGATAAGGCGAACTTTACGTAAAAGGGTCACATATTCAGAAAACGTCTTGGAAATTAAGATCAAATCGTCTAGGTATTTAAATACTACATCATCGAACTCCGGACCAAACAAACGATCTACTAATCGCTGTAATTCAGTGGGTGCATTGGTAATTCCGAAAGGCATACGAACGAACACGAATAATCCCTTACCAGGCATAACAAAGGCCGTTATCTCGCGGGAGGATTTCTCCAACGGTATTTGTAAAAATGCCTTGGATAAATCGAGTGCGGAAATAAAACAAGCATCTTTAAGGTTGTGCAATATCCTGGAAGTATAAGGTAATGGATACGCATCCCTAACGGTAACAGAGTTCAAACGACGAGAGTCCAAGCACAACCTGATACTACCATCTTTCTTTTCTACTGCTAAAACAGGAGAGCACCAAGGAGACTTAGAAGGTTGGATGATTCCTTCCTTTAGCAACGATTCTACTTCCGCATACAACTAATTTTGTTTCGCAGGACTCAAAGGCCAATAGCGCAGTTTAATAGGATCACTGGTAGTAGCTATCTTATACTCCACCAAATGCGTAAGGTTAACCGCTTCTTTTCATATGAAATGTATTCGAATTCAGCTATAACCTTATCCAATTCTTCCTTCTCAGAAGATGAAAGAAGAAGCCGAAGTCACGGTACAAACAGAAGCCGCCTTTTTAGACTTAAAAGCTATTTGTTTAAGAAATTCCTTAGCTATACCAAACTTCAACCAGAAATCAAACCCTAGAATAATAGGAGGCTCAAAATTAGGAATCACCAAAAAAGGAACTGAGCGAGTTACCCCGTCCACTGTTACAGGCAAGTCAATCACACCTATAACTTCCGAAGGCGTACCGTCAGCGGTACTAGCGCTACCATAAATACAGTTAAGGTCGAGAGTAAAATCAGATTCTAGAAAACGTAAATGTGAGTTGGAACCAAGAACACACGTGGACGCACCACTATCCAACAAACCGGAACATTCTACCCCCTTCACTTGAAAGGTCAAAAAACGTCTTATATCATCGTCCTTTACGAACAATATAGGCGGTAACCTATGGAAATCAAAGAAAACCTTAACAAAATCCAAACATTTTTGAAATTCTGACTCTATAACTTGGGAAGGTTTCGAAATTGAATTGGAATGATTACTACGAACGGTCGAAGCACGGCTCGCTTCGGAACGAATCGGTGTTTGACCGGCGCCTACTCGTTTTTTGAAGCCACTACTGTTGTCGGTGTAGTTGTGCCCGACTTGCATTTGTCACAGGTCAAGGTGGTGAAGTCCCCCTTTTTACACTTGAAGCAAATAACACCTCTTATTAATTTACAATCTCTATAATGATAACCGTTCTTTTCACATTTCAAATACGTTAAAGGTTTTGCCACATTGGGACTATACTTCCTAGTAGGTTTTTCAAAATTCGAGTTAGACGTATTCTGATGTTGTGAAGGCACAGTCATAGTATAGGCATTTATTTCCTTACTAAGCCGCACAATAACTACTTCCATATCATAAGTTGATTTGCCAACAAAGTGAACCATCAAAGAAGGGTAAATAGGTATCTCATAGGTAAGCGTGATCCACCGTAGACCGCATCATCACTTACCATCAGGTGAGATCGTGGTCAAACGCCTGCCTATCGTTATATATAAAAAAGGCAACATATTATGCCTAAATATTTCTAATAATACAGATTCCGATAGCGGATAGGTGAGTTGTCCATTCATATCTATGAGATCAATAATGAAATCCGAGAGAGACTCTTTAGGTCTTTGCTTACGTGTGCGAAGTTGATACTCAAGCTGGTAATCAAAGTCATTTTTGTCGAACCGCTGAAGTAATGCAAGCTTTAATTCATACCAAGTAGTAACTCGGTGTCGATAAGACCGAAATCATTTCAGGGCGGAATCTGAGAGCAAACACGAGAATGCTCTCACTAAATAAGCCTCATCAATTCTCCGCGCATACTGAAGTTCTTCAACCTGTGTAAGAAATACGCGCACGCAAGTCCTACCATAAAAATTTATTTTACACTTTGTAAGATCAGGCTGTTTGGTATAAGTGTGGTTTATCCTACTGTCCATCAACATAGTCTGGTTAACTGCGGGTAGGTTAAGGGCAGATGGGAGTCGACACGCACCAGTGTCTGTGCTGTTGTGACCAGCATCAGGGTAACCCGAGAGTGTAATTAAATCTCCATGAGATGGTAAAAACTGAGAGTGATCAACGCCCCCAGCTCACTAATATGTCGTTCACCAGTGGCCGACGGCTCCATGGGAGGGCGTGAAGCCACTGGTACAGCCTCAGGTTCCTGATCCCCATTGACTGACATCATGGAATTAAAACGAACCAGCTATGTGGATGCACAACAAGTCAAAGTTTCAAAAACATTAACGTTCCAAGTTAAAGTTGAAAGTCTAAAAGTTTCACCGAGGTAGATTAAAGTTTAAATTTTCAAAGTCGAAGATGTTCTTAAAACCTTTCACGTAAACGTAAACCACTCTGTATATCCAAAATTCAAACCCACAAAATATTCTAAGTTTTAATTTAAATTTAAGTTCTAACCTAAAAATTTACAATTTTATTTTTATCCTGTATGTTCTTGACCGGACTACTAGAACAACCTGTATGCTAATATAAATGTTCACAATATCATTATCTAGACTACTTTGTTAAATAAAAACGTTAAAATTAATTATATACAAAATAATATTTAATCTATAAACTATAAAACTAAATCTAAAATAATCCCCCCTGGATCAAAGGTCCCCATTATTCCCGCTGCGTTTCCTCGCTGAACCGCAATGGAGACCTGTTGAACCAGATACGACCCAGAGCGAGGATCGCAGCCCCTCTCTTGCAGGCGACGCCCTAACTCCCTGAAAAAGGAGCGAGCCTCTGAACCCCAAGGCCCCGCTGTCTCAATAGCCACGGGCACAAAGTCATAAGCTGATTCCAACGCAGAGTACTTTGCGTGCTTAGACTTTGCCGCGGACTCCGCTGCTGAGTCAGCACAACTTGTGGTGTGCTTCAAATGGGATGGCAAAAGGCAGCGCCCCCTTCGCCATGGAATTAAGGTTAATCCATCAGGCCTTTTACCGTCTGTGCGACTCAACCCCGGCGGCTCCAAAACACACGGCACATTAGCCGATACCAAGGCCCGCCGCACGATCTCGTTAATTGAGTGATGCCTCGGGAATCGCCCAGCACACCTCTGGCAACTAAGGCCGTGGTGCCCATTTTACTCAACCATCATCCTGCAACGGCAACGATGAGCCTCACACACTCTTGCCCCCATCCTAAGAGCCGCTGATATTCGTAACGAATCGTTATCCAAGAGCGTCCCAAGCTGAGGTGAAGGCAAGGCATGTAACCACGCCCCAGACTCAGCCCGTTCAAGGGTTTTAAGGCGCGCAAGGTCAACACCCGATGCACCACTCAACAGCGAATCATAAACATGCTTGCTCAATATGTCATCCCATTGTTTTTGGATAGCTGGGTTGTCAGGCCGCTTATCGCCGGGGATAGTGTCCGACCACTTCGCAAGCGCATCAGAAACGTACGGGACCGGAAAATTGCTACCATATCCGGGGAAAATGCGAGCAGCAAGATCCGCAGCCCCGTGAGCTGAGGCAAGAAATGCGACTAGTCCTAACCCCTCAACCGCGCGCATCCCTAAACCACCATACCTTATGGGAAGAGCAGCCTGAATCCACTGTGTACTGCTCAGCTCCACATTCAACACCATCTCCAAAGTCACCCCGAGCTCACGATCGATATCTTTTGCCTCGTTAACAAATTTCCACGTTGGGGATGTTCTGAGGATGTAAGTCATTCGAGGCGTGGCAAAGCAGTTCCGCAACAGAGTCAAGGCAACATGGGATGACAAATTGAGCAAATGGTCCCGAACAGCAACGAGAGCATCTCTTTTGACCTGTAGAGCAGCGCCGACTCCGTCACAAAAAATAGGCGCCCCCAACAAAGACAACCCTGACTTATCGATCATTCTAACCCCTGGCAATAAAGACTCCAAATCGTCTAAATGGGATTCCGACACCGGCCCGCACGTAAAGAGCTCGCACTTTGTTGGGTTCACCTCTAAACTCACATCTTTCAAGGCTGGTACCAACTGCTGAAGGTCCTCCACAACTTCGCCCGGCTTTCCCCCAATAGTACCAACATACCAATATCATTATTGTGAACATCTATTGTTGATCTAAACTAATTTATGAAAAATTAAATTTTTGACACTAAGTCTCGAAACACCCTGTTTAAGTAGTGTGTGTGTGTCGTTGACCTTAGAATAGGTACAATACCTTAAGTCACTAAGTTAAATTTAATTAATTCAATTATGTTTATATTTTTCAAAATTACCAAAAGTGAAAACTCGATTTACAAGGAATTAGTTCTATAAACGTGATCTTATTTTAATAACCTATTGAAACTTTTTGCAAATTTAGGTAGGTGAAGTTACTTTAATTATCTAATGAAATTAGTTACGTAAAAACTATACGTAAAAACTTTAGCTCTTAAGTGAAATTTGATTACAATTTAAGCTGTGGAACACACATAGAAAAATAAAATAAACACAGTAGTAAACCATACAGTAAACAATAGACTACAAAATTAAATTTAAAGATACAACACTTTAGTGAAAAGGAAAATTAAGTTCCCGCTCAGGCAATAAGTTTGAAAAAACAATTAAATAGAAATGAAAGTTAAGTCCCTGTTCGCGACGACAAATTATGTAACGTGCTTCTAAGGCAGTTGCCTTGAAAATCCGACTAAGGCTCAGTGAGTGGCCACCACGCCACATTTTCCATTAAAACTTAACCGTCTGTCCTTTCTGTCTAAAAAGACTTACAAAGAAAACTAAATAATTGAGAGGGTAAATACCCCAGAGATACCAAGAAATTAAATATTTAAATAAAAGTTCGGCGCCTGGCGGAAAGCACATAAAACAGTTTAAAGGCCGATAGCTAAAAAGAAAGAACAAAATGGAATTTTAATCTTAGGGCGGGCTAGGAGAAAAGGGAAACAAACCTATTGCCTTTAGAGATCATTTATATTATCCAAAGCGTTCAGATACAGATTTTTTATAAGTAAGCCGAAGTCATAGATCCACAGAAGGTGGAGGTTAAGTACTAAATCTAGTTAGTTATTTTACAAGTTTGAGACACTGTATAGGATATATCTAAAAAGGGAGGTTCACCGACCTGCGAGGGTACACATTTACCCAGGTGTTGAATGAGACCTTCGTCCGTGGGCGCACAGCGAGGTAACTTTAACGCGCCATTCAGATGTTGTGGGTCCCGCAGCGCATGTGCACGACGCTCAGAAGCGGGTGGTAGCCAGCGTTGCTTTAGCTACTCAAAGCAGGTGGACCGCATGGTGTCAGGTTTAATGGGAAGTCACTTTTGGAGGCATTTCTATGCGGCCACCACTGAAGCTTTCTTGTTTTTAGATGTGGAAGACCACAAGGGGTAAAAAGTAAGCGGGAAAAAAGGAAAGAAAGAAAGGCTAAAACGCCCCGTATCTGGAAAAGACAATGGAACTGGTCAGAGAAAATCAAACCAGAGAATTTCGGGTATGCCACTCGATTCGAATGGCGAAACTAATAATGAAAACTTCGTTAGCCTTCCATGGTATTTTGAGTCCGCCGGGAAGGCGTTGGACGCCGCTGGCTTACATCTAAAACAACGCGACGGCAAATAAAAACTAGGAAAACTCATGTTTATCAGAAAAAAATATAAATAATTGAAAATCTTCTTATCCGTGGCTGCTCCAGAAACTTCGGGAACGAACAGTTAAAAAGATTCACTCAAAAGGACTCAAAATATCTTGATTCACGTGGATAAAAAAGATGAGAGATTCTTTAGTCAGATGACAAGAAAAAAGTGATCCGAGCGGAATAACAATCGATCCACAGACGAAATCTAAAGGTGACCAGAAACAAAATGGGAATAGTTCCGTTCGGTACTGACAAAAACGCTATGATATAATTTCGAATGAAACAATTTGTGACAAATATATTATTAAATATATCACCAAATATTGTTTAATTAATTTTCCTAAACAATAAAGCTATACTTTAGAAATTCTATAAGATTAATGTTCATCTAGCAAAAGTGAGAATGTTTAAGACACTCCTAAAAACGACGAGATAAAAATTACTAAGGTTATGAAATATGGACGAGCTCGAACATACTAGCTGTCAAACGGCAAACCGGCTGGAGACAGCACATACAAAGCAGACAGTTTATAATTATCAAAAACTTACTCCATGATGTTAATGTTACTCGAACTCTCTTGAACTCGTTGTCTTGAAAATCACTTGATGAATTTGGTCACCAGTAATGTCATTCATTTCCAGGATTCCAGAAATGCCTTGTACAGCGATCGTAACTTCTCTATGTACCTGCATCTCTTAAACCAAATCCAGGGAATGGAATGCTAGATTATCAGTTTCAGCTGGTCTGAAATTGAATTATAAATCACAATAATAACATAATGGTTCTTATTAGGTATGACTATAAGTTGAATACTTTGTAAAACTTACATGGAAATTCGTTCAACTTCAGAAATCATCATAATATCGGACGGCAAAATCAGATCAATTTTGTAGGAATTATCAGGGCTGAAAAAAGAAAACCAAATTTAAAGATTTCGAATTTCTGAAAGTGAATGCTCGCATTTAAAGTAAGAGCACTTACATTTCCTCTATTCTTTCGAAATCATACCCAATTCCCCGGTTATTTGGTATGAGCTCGGTAGAAATGTTATTTATTGTTAAAAAAACTTGTTCATTGCCATTTTCCAAATTATACACTATCGCAAGGAATAGTTTACGAGATAATCAGTGATCGGAATAGGTAGTGCCATTTCGGGTGAATGACCTTAAACATTAAACATAACATGGATAAGCCTTGGGATTTCGGGACTCGTATTTTTTCACAGTGAATATTATTGACCTAAATTAAGAAGATGCAAAATAATAAAAAATTGTCATTATAAATACGTCAATCATTTATTCAACATAACTTTTAACAGTTACAAATTACAATCATAAAATAAATCGTCAAACATCAACATTAGTACACATATGTATTAAATCAACGTTATTAAAACATTCGTTATTTTTTACTATACAAATTAAAATTATACAATACAACAAATTATACACAAAAATAGAGGTAAAGAATAAGCGTCTTATCACCTATAAGTGATCTCTTCCAGTCAAACTTTACAGATTTTATTTTACATCGTTTATTCCTTGCTTTCTTTTAAATTGTAATAGCTAACGAATATTTTTTCAATGTTCTCAACTGTCAGTCTATTTCTTTTGACGTCCAATATCCATTTATATGTGGAAAACGATCTTTCAACCTCCACTGATGTCAGCGGGGCAAATTTGTAAAAGGAAATATGTTCAGATGCGGTTTCTTTTGAAATATCTCCTGCGTATTCTCTTATAGTATCTAAATCCGGGTTTCGAGCCATAACCCCTTCAAATTTGTTTTCTATGGGTAAACTATTAGACCAATTGATTACCATCCTAACTTGATCAAAATCGATTAAGGCATCGACCATTGACATATTTCGTTCCTGTATACGAGTTAAGGCCACCTCTATTATATTAAAATTTTCGTGGATATAATCTAATTCTTTTATTCTACCTACTTAGCTCTGGCGAGGCCTACACCATTGAGCAGCACTGGGGGCATAGTCGTCACTTTTCGACTCCTTGGATGAAAAATCACAAGCTCACTTTTCTTTACATTGTAAAGGAGGCCGTGCAACTTAGAATACTCTTCACAAGTTCTCAACAACCTTCTGAGTGCTGAAATCGATGGGCTAAGTAGCACCATGTCGTCTGCATAACTAATACTGTTGACAATATGTCCGTCAATTGAGCAGCCGACTCCAGTGCTACTCAGCTCATCGATCAGCTGGTTTACGTACAGGTTGAAAAGCGAAGGAGACGTCAACCCCCCTTGTCTCACTCCGCACTCCAACCCGTACTCATCAGAAAGTTCGTTTAGCCATTTGACCCGGTTAGTTTGATGAGCATACCAATATTTAAAAATATTTACCAGTTAAAATACCGGTGTTTTGAATAAAGTTACTAAATTTAAGCCCAGGAATGCACCTTTGGAATTAACAGAGTTTGAAAGAAAACGGTGTAATCTACCGTACAAAATTGCCTGTAAATAAGAACAAACCTTCCTTTTTAGTTCTAGTACTTGTGTAAGACAAACATTGTATGATTTTCTCTCTCAGTCCATGTTGGAAATGTGACAGTCTATTAACACATTGTAATTTTGACACAGGCATAGGGTCGAAATTCTTTTCGTTGTCTTGATTTGGGCCACTCTGACACGCTTGTATTTTTGTATTTTATCAAGTACATAATTAAAGACGAGTGTCATGTCTTTTTAGCTGTATATGTATGATATGTGTATTGAATATGTATGATAAAAAATAAACTTCATCTCATACAAAAAGCCACACTCCGTCACATTTTTGGGGACAAAAAACAAGACAACGAAAAGAATTTTGACCCCATAGGTGAATCCATAATTTTACTCTGTTACCCGTTGAGCTTCGAAACGTCAGTATGTAGGTATTTTGAATTAATTAAACGCAATCAAATCCGTTTACATATTTTTATTTTAACAAAAAATTGGAGATGGTGTGACAAGGGAGCAAAATGGCATATTGTGAATCCTAAACTTTGCAAAGGATTTTATAATTACATTCTGAGTGTAACGAGGTATTCTAAAATAGAATCCTAGCGTAGTGAGGGATTCAAGTGTTAACGCTTAAGGGTGGTATTCCACCTATCCAATTTCTTTGTCCAATATGTATTGTGTCTCATTTTGCTTAATGAGAGAGTGAGATGCAATGACATTGGATAGGTGGAATACTACCACCCTAAGGTGGAAATATTTTTGCTACCACATGATAACACACTGCTTTTCACCTTTGAAAATTATTATGGTACAAATTTAATTTAACCTAAAAAGTATGCAAAAAAAAACTTCTAGAACAAAAAAGTCACTTTGATCCCTCCTAGTATGGAATAAAAGTGCTACTTTGATCCTTCCTAGTGGGGAATAAAAAGCCCCTTTCCAACAAGGTGTTGGAAAAAAAAATTCGGGTCCACATTAAGCCCGAACACGTATTAGTCCACTCATAGAACTATCCACTATATAGCTACAACTTAAATGTGGACTCGATCCTAACCTGATTTTGAGTACAAAATATGTAGACAGGAGCCTATGTTTCAACCCTCCCCATTTTATCGATATCGATAAGAAACGCAAGCTTGTAGCGTACTACACTATTTAAATTGCTTATGTTGGTACTATGGTTCTTTGACAGTTCTTTGTCGTACATTTTGGTAATGATTTGCGAAACAAAGGGATTCCACTCGCTAGTATGGAAGTCCCGTCTCTTAAAACGTAGTGATTATATGCTCTTTGTCAAGGACTTCAGAGAACGGATTGGTGGAGGCAGGTCATTCCAGCATTTCGTGGCAGCGTAACGAAACCTGTTACGAAAGGCCGCTGAATGGTGACGAGGGCAGACAAGTTGCAGGTATAGTACAGGCAATAGGACCTTTTTCTATCAGTTTACCTTCATAGTGTGGCCCTTCACGACCAGAAAAGCAGTTGTGCCTGGTACGTATTTTTAGGAATTGGACTTCCTCGTCACAATTGGCAGACTTGGTTAGCCGGTTGGAACCTCCAGTAATCTCGAACTAAGTCCCACAGGCATTTGGACTTAAAGTTAGTTTCAATGCAAACCCTTGAGTACCATAAATTCGAAAAATGATCCTTTGTTTGTTTGGACTCATTGGATCTGTCTCGATCAGGTGAACTCTGATACAAGGTCTATCGGACGAAAATTTTACAATTAATAGCCACATGCAATTAATTAATACAACTTTGATTATCAATAATAGATGTTTATTTATTAAAGTCTAATAATCGAACTAACGTTCGAGTTCAGCATAGCTACAATTCTTTACCCAGGCTGTCAAAATGCGCTGAAGTTTTATTAAGTAGGATCTCTTCCTCTGTATTAATTTCGGAATTCGTTTCAGCAGGTATGGTCTCGTCTGGCCGTCAGTGTGGTGTCGTTTAATAAAAAATATTATACTAAAAATGTCTTTTACAGTACATATGGGGCTACTTTATAGCACTAGTGCGAGAAGTAGCATATTACGTTACTGTGTCGAACATTTAAAGGGCCATATGTACTGTAAAACGTTGTACGATACATGTGCGAATAGGTAATTCGCAACTCGTGTCGATTTAAAACACTCCCTTCGGTCGTGTTTTAATTTATCGCCACTCGTTTCCAATTTCCTATTTTTCGCACTTGTATCGTAATGTACTATTATGACGGGCTCACACTCGATGATCAAAGCCGCTTGTCCCTGATCCAGCAGCTCCTGAAACTAAAAATAAATAATTTCATTAGAATCGAAATGATGAACGTTAAGTGAACATTCAAACTGTTGCTCGACGATGTAGTTAAAAAAAAATAACTCAGGTATCTTAGCATCGGTTCAAGGTAATACTCATGCCAAAATTTAATGATCTTTTAATTTCATCTCTAATTAATAATTTATATGGCCTGACGTATACGCTAAAACAACTAAGCTGTCTCTTTGCACCTTTACAATGACAAGAAATTTTTTAACACTTACCGACGGCCATTGTTGGTGTTTAGGTAATGGCATTGTTGCAATTGACACTTAAAGCACAAGCGCTAACTGTCCTGTTGGACTTCAATTCACGAACTGATAAGACATTCGCAGCTTGACCTGTTGGCATACCGGTGATATCGGGCATTTGGAAACCCCAAAGTTGATAACATATTTACGCCGTCCTTGATTCGCGCACCAAACGCAAATCAGCTGGCGAGTCTGAGTCCCGAAATAAATACTTCGTCTCTGGAGAGAATCGTGTGGGCGGCGTGAGGAAAACCGCGTCGTCGGGAACAAGTGACAATCAAAGGTCAATCGCGCAATTTTAGATGGCAAAATATCTGCTTCTATTTTTGCTGCTTTTTCGTTTTGGCTCTATCGAATTACACAGTACTACCAGAAATAAAATAAAAATGTTATTGATGATCTGTGGGTTCTGTGGATTCGGGCTAATTCGTGTCTCCTCGATCGTGGAAAGTCTGTATGACAGTTTAATGCTGTGTCAAAAAATGGTATGACATTGAGATGATGACACTCTGGAAATAATTGACATAATTGAAACCACTTGAAGATGAATAACGTAGGTTTATTAAAATTAATCATAGACACTCAACAAACGTTCGACTCTCTTACAAGTACATTTACTTCAAATACATATTGCAAAGGGTTTGTATATCTGATCTTGAGATTTCTGCGAGTACCGCTATTTTCTTAAGGTGGTATGGTGTCTTCGGGGCGTCCATCTTGAGACCGCAGATCGAACGATTTACCGCGCAAATGTTGCTGATGGCGGGCATACAGTTTCTGCCTTCCTTCTTATATGTCTTTGTTATTCGCTTCACAAGCTAAACATAATTCTATTAGAATCGGAATTGAAAAAACATCAGAAATGTGGATAAGAATATTGCTCGAAGTTAGAATAAATAAAAGAAAAATTAACAATATGTTCAATTGCAAAATGACGAGACAATTTTGAGACGTACCCATTTCAAGTCTTTTCTCATGGTTGAAAATTGATTTTTGGATAATAAATGTTAATGATTGAGAGATATGGAGCTACCTGGTCGGGCTCAACCTGCAAACTGATGTGGAAAAGCTACCACACCTTAAAAATGTAATGTCGTTTGTTCGTGACAATGCTGATGTAATTTATTTTATAGCAGTTTTAGTAGGTTCTGCGTACTGGGATTGGCGAGTCCTAAAATAAATTCGTAATTGGTGGGAAGCCCATGAGCCAACAGCTACCCGCTAATTAATTAAATTGCATGAAATGGCCGCTGAGGTCAGCAAATAACGTTGTTACTTGATAAACTAATTGTCAGTGTTTGCAGATTTGGCACCAATTTCCTTATCCTTAATTTTCTACAGGCTTAGATTATTTCGCGTGGCTGTGGTATTTTATATTTAACTCTTTAAATAAGTTTATATATCTTAAAGAGGTATATTATGGCATGTAGCGCATAAATATAAGCAGCATTGCAGCAGATGGGCGCTTAAAACTTGAGCCGCCATTTTGACTTTCATCTTTTTTTATCCTCTTTGAATGGATGGCCGCCTTGCATGTCCGTATCGTATACATATAAGGTCCTTCCACGACGCCGTTTTTCCATAAGTCATTTCCATCTACATGAATGAACTGTATCTGGAAAAAGTAAAATAAGGTTAGAGTTAAAACTATAATCTGCGAACCATAATTTGGAATTTATTTTACGAAGTCATACTATAACGGTAAAACTAACTTGTTTTTAAGACGAAAGTGGAGGAGTCCTCATCTTCCTGTCTATTGTTAACATAATTGAAAATACGAGAATATTTAAATAATTTGTTGTATATCCGACGATCACTATACGATAAGTAATTGCTTATGTACCTATTCTTTTACATTAAATACAGGGTGTCCCAGAAATCGATGTCAAGCCGTAAACGGATGATAGACCAAGTCATAAACAAAACAGTTATCATAAAAATACAAAACAAAATCCAACTCATGTTCTTTAAAAATTATGGTCACTTTAAAAAATCCACACCCTGTTCTTTAACTCTTGTTACTACAAATTCCATAATTTAATCTAATCTTTTTATTATTATGTAATCTTAAATAATGCTTCTGTAGATTTTTGCCAAAAACTTAAAGCCAACTGCTATTACCTGAAAGAAACGTGACGTGAAACAGACGTGCTTATAGTACATTGTAGGAGAGGCCGGAAAACCGCTTAAAGATGGACGAGTAAGTATGAGTAATTGAGTAATACGAGTCCACCTTCGTTTCCGGCCGAGGCATTGTATAGTGCTTTTCACGACTACTGCTCGGGCAGCTTCTTGGAATGTGGAGCATTCGGCGCCCCCAAGTCTGATGAGGTCATCAAAACTACGACACGGATACGCGGCCAAAAGTACGCGCAGATAAAACTGTTCGCCGCGATTCGGAGCGACCCAAAACATTCGAGCGACACACGCTCCCCTCTGTCTACGCGTTATGAATTTACCATTTGTCATTTCTATGATTGTTGTGTTTTTAATATTCGGTCTCGACGCGTGTATGATATATTTCTCATGGAACTCCATATACGTCAGGTTATCAAATTTGTCATTTTCGTTGTCTTCGTCTGTCTGTCTGTCGACTGGTCTCGCAAAATATGTAAGCAGATCCGAGCCTGCCCTTTGCGCAGCATCTGCTACATTTGTACGATTCGGATTGAAATAGACGGCTTGTTGATTAGGTACGTAATTTTGGATACGTAAATTTCTATTTCATTATTTCTCAATTCCTCCGGAATCAACGCAACGCGAGTAGCGTCCAGGCCCTTAGTCATATATTTATATAGATACTTTATCATAGCGCGGGCCGAGCACGCTTCCAAATTTATGTGACAATCGTATTTGAGGAGCAGGGCGGAATTGTAGGCGACGACCCATAGATCATTTACTACGTCGTCTCTGTTGCAGAATTTAATTGTCGCTTCGTTTTTACTATCGCGGCGAAATTGAGTGAATCCTTTGTCGTCGCAGTACGTGACTGGAGTTTCTTTTTTAGGAAAATATCGTGTGTATGTCTTGGATTCACTTTCCCAGAATTGCAGATCGGTACGATGATTTTCCCCACACGGGCCGTGTATCATGTGTTTTAGAACGGCCTCGCGGAGTTTGCCCCCAGCCTCCGCGGGACTGGGTATGTCGGCTCGAATAAAAGTGTCAATGTCGACAGCATGCACGGGACCGCCGCCTTCTACTCTGAATGATATATGAGCATGGAGGAGACCCCTCTTTTGGAATTCAATTACGTGCAAAATGTATACAATTTTACCAAACCACTTGCCAGGCTTCGTCTTTTAACAGAGCGGCAAGTTTTTTTTGAAAAACTCGTGCGCATACGGTCGGTGAGGGGTTTTGGCCTGCGGGTGTTGATTGTTGTATTTCCGGCTATTTAGGATTGCATGTCATCGTAAGAAAGAACGATGCCGAGCCATATTTGTTTAACAGTGCAATCGCGTCTAAATACTGTTTCTTCATGTACATCTTACCGCCTGTAAATGAGCAGGGCAAATAAATACGACCCGGTACAATACCGCCCTCGCCATATATAGTTTCGTCATTTAAAGATTCGACCACTTCGTCAAGCTGGGCGACTCTCAATGCCCCAGCGTTTTGATTGCGCGAAGTTTGTAGGTCATGGAAATACCTAAGTCTCTCTTCTGATATTCTACAAAACATGTCAACTATCCATTCTTCTGAGAGTCGTGACATTTCTGAAAAACGCGGTTCTGACAGCACAAGACAACGGACGTACTCGCATTGCGTTAATTTTTCTTTATTAAATTTATCCATCTTCCCAATCTTCCACCCCAATTCACCGTAGGGGTATAATAGCGGATATTGGAAAGACTCATAAAAGTCGACATTTAAGATGTCGACTCGGTGGGCAGTGCGTGTTCCAACGGCCCAGATTGCTACTTTTTTTTGGAAAATAACGCTCATTACTGTGACTAATTATAGCTGCAACTTCATTACCTATAGGCAAATCACCCAAAATGTTACCGTCTCGTGGGCGCGACGCGGTAGAGTCGAACACTAAGTGGGCTTGTTCAGTCGTTTCAAGACTTAAACGTCTGAAACATTCAATATTTTCTATTGACTTGGTGCAAATAGTGACGAATTAATTTAACAATATCTCTATTGAGACCTCGTCCAGTGGCGATTCTCTCACGCTCGCTGGGGTCTTCAATGTACAGACCGATCGGATTGGTCGTCTCATTATAGCCTAAATCGAATACTCTATGATAAATGCGGCCTTGAACTTTCACAAAAGCAATACCCGAATCTGGATTTTGGAAACCAGCGCGCTAAAGCCAACAAATGATTAAAAGCGCGCGATTTTTAAATAAAATCTGGATTCTTATAAAAATCTTCAGTGAGCGGGTGGAATTGTGTTGTTTTGTATTTCCCATCACCGCCACAGCACCATTTTCTTTCATTAGGGTTGGTGCCCTTCTCTTCTTCGAAAAGAGGGGCAGTACAATGTGGACATTTATAAATGTCGGGAGCAAACAAAGATTGCTTCTTCAAAGAATGAGGGACGATAGTCTTTAAGTCGACCGATGAGCTTCCCGGCTCCGCGCAAATTATGAGGAACGCTGCGATTAGCCTCACGATAACGTTGAGATGCCGCCCGATTGACTTCCGGATGTTGTTGCGAGTAACGGTTTACAGCGGATCTGTTTATTTCTGGGTTTGCTTGTGAGTTGCGGATTACTGCGGCGATCCTATCTACACGATTTTTTTTAATAATGTCTTTTCATGGCTTCCTTAAGCACTTGCGGATTGGTTTTCGCGTATTTTTTGAATGAATTTTGTTGCGCGCGATTCCCTTCCCGTTTTTTGGGTCGTCCGCGCGGTTTTTTGGTCTGAATTTTGTTGTCCATAGTTGGGATATGATTTGACTGGGCCGAAACAACCGTTGGTTTAAAATACGATAGTTTTAGGTATGAAGAAAATTGCGCGATGTCATTTTCTGACCATTCCGAAATAGGCAATGGGTGCAAAACGACAACCGGTTCCGACGTGCTTAATTTTGGGTCTAATGAGTGGTCTTTGCTAATGACCTCGATCAATTTTGAAGCCGAAAGTCTCTCGATCATTACGATCGGTTCGCGGCGCGGTAAATTTACAGTCGAAGATTCCAATCGAATCTTGTTGATCTCATACGATCCTAATTCCATACGGGCATCTTCGGGCCTGGCCGGAAGCGTTGGCAAGATTGTAAATAGAAGTTTAGTGAGAGGTTTGATACTCGAACACTGAAACAAACGCGCGTACCCGGTAGCGTAGTTGGACATGTTAAACTCATCAACCCCGTGGCTGTTAAAATAATAGAATTTATTTTCGTGGCGCCAAAACGATGTCGTGTATCCGAGCCCCGTAAATAAATATCAATCGATCGCGTCGGAATGATCAGGTTCGGCGAAAATATTTGCTACGACGTCTTTTATATTATCCACGGGTTCATTTTTAATATAATTTGGATAAACTTTGGTAGTTACCCAACTAATAGACATTTTGGCCGTGTAGTTCCCTACTTGTGCTTCGCCTAAATTATGGACTTCCTCTGGACGCAAATGCGCGTGGAGATCATTACTTCTACCGGGAGGACGATCAAGGAGATAGAGGACATCTCCAGAATTTAAAATTAAGTCAATCGTATCTTTATTAAACTCCACGCGCTTTATTAACGATGAATAGAGGCAAGCTACAGCGGACATGGCTGTACACTGCGCATTGTTACCTTTAAAACGTTGATCGCCCTGATGCGACGATCCTAAAAAATATAATTTACTATACAATGTGTCCGGTCAACGATGTCGGAGCCGTTAAGGGCGTGTAGTACAATCGATTTCATCGATAAATCACCACGTGTTTTTTTTTTTAAGTCAAGGGTAATTAAATGGCGGCATTTTTAATTTTTCGAACACCTGAGCACGGGTGCTCGTGGTATTTTTGGCATTATCTGTCAATTTTTCGTCCTACGAATACAAAAAATATCTTATTGGATGGCTAAACATGTAAGCAATCGATTAAAGCTAATAATTGTATGCAAACATTTCAATAGCAAGGCAAAAAAATTACTAAAAGTAAATAATCAGAACAGAAACGCATTACTTTTTCAGTTTTTATTTTTTTATGTAAAAACTAGGTCGTTTACCTACATTTTTTTTGTTTTGTGTTTGTAGTACAGGATATTGGCTAGACATCAATACCAAAAGTACGGATCTGACATAATAACTTTAGAAGTTACAGAGGTTCCAACATGTGCCTAAAAATGTGTTGTTTTTTTAGAGAAGGAGAAAAAATAAAACAAAGCGCTAATAATCATTTAAATTTTAATAAAAATCATAACAAAAGTATCTTAACGCTAAAGATGACTAACTAGTTGAGTAACTGCTCAAAATAGCCCCCTCGATTTTGTAGACAAGCAGTTGCTCTTATCGCAATATGCTGCGTAGACCGCCGAATCATCTCCTTATCTTCTCTTAACATGTTTCCATGTTCAATTATTCTTTGCACTAAATCTTCCCTTGTGCCCGGTATGTCAACGTACACTCTTTGTTTCAAGGTGCCCCATAGAAAATAATCGAGTGGAGTTAATTCCGGTGATCGAGGCGGCCAAGCGACATGTCCGTCACGTCCAACCCACGGGACATAATGCTCATTCAAATAATTTCGCACATCTCTTGCAAAATGTGGATGAGCACCATCCAGCTGCAAAATCATCCTCCTCCTGTATGCTACTGTCAGCTCCATTAATGCGTCATGGAACTGTGTTTGGAGAAATTCTAAAAATCGTGGGCCATTCATTGTCCCAGGTAGAATAATTGGCCCAACTAAAATATCGTCAATGATTCCCGCCCAAACATTTACTGAGAATTGGTGCTGGAACGAACTTGGTCTCACAGCATGAGGATTCTCCAACTGCCACAGATGCTCATTGCGGTGGTTTACGTATCCCAATCGCGTGAAAGTGGCCTCGTCGGTCCACATAATACGTTTCAAAAACGTTTGATCTATTCGTGCTCTTCTTGTTATCCAGGAACAAAAAACTGATCTTGCAGCGTAATCTGGTCCAATAATGTCTTGTACTCGTCTGAAATGGTAAGGGTGTAATCCTTCTCTTTTTAATACTCTCCAGACTGTCCACTTGCATAAATTCATCCTGTTCGCTATTCTTCTAATGCTCAGTCTCGGGTCCTGTGTGACTAATCTTAAGATCTCTTCTTCGTCCTGGGGTGCCACAAGTCGAACACGTTCATCGGCGGGTCTTCTTATGCCGTTCTCAGCGAGCCGTGCATGAATTCTTATGAATGTGCGAGAATTCGGAATGGGTCTGTTAGGAAACCTCCTTGCGTACTCTCGAAGAGCAGCATTAGCGTTCCCGTTGCAAAACCCATAAACGAAATGTATGTCAGCAGTGTGCTGACTAGAATAGTAGCCGTCTTCCATTTTAACAAAAACGGAAAATAAACAGCAGGTCCAACAACTAACAAAAGTTTCAACAATAACACAATCGAACTGAAGTAAGCCAAAGATAGCAGAAGTTTGTTATCACAACGCAGAGCGAGGGATGACTGATTGATCTGGCAGCACCCCTTGACTTATCTACCTGCTTGTAAAAGAAAAACTGGGAGTGGGGATGATAATTCTTGGGATTATCTCAAGTTATTAATAAAGGTAATTAACAGGGTCATATTTGAACACGTGTTATTTTTGAAGAATCGAAGATAGAGCTATGATTTTGGTATGCATTTCTAGCTAATATCCTGTACTACAAATGCAAAACAAAAAAAATGTAGGTAAACGACCTAGTTTTTACATAAAAAAATAAAAACTGAAAAAGTAATGCGTTTCTGTCCTAATTATTTACTTTTAATATTTTTTTTTGCCTTACTATTGAAATGTTTGCATACAATTATTAGCTTTAATCGATTGCTTACATGTTTAGCCATCTAATAAGATATTTTTTGTATTCGTAGGACGAAAAATTGACAGATAATTCCAAAAATACCACGTGCACCAGTGCTCAGGTGTTTGAAAAATTATAAATGCCGCCATTTCATTACCCTTGACTTAAAAAAAAAACACGTGTTGATTTATCGATGAAATTGATTGTACTACACGCCCTTAACCGCTCCGACATCATTGACCGGACACATTGTATATACATTATCGCTATGTTCTTTTAATTTGATTAATTTAATAAATTCAAATATAAAAGGATTACAAATATTTTACAGAAGGTAATGTAAATGTAGGAAAATATGACTGGTATTAAATAATTAATTTCACAGTTAATTATCATATAAAGATTAATGCTTGGCAATGCACAAGTTAGAAAATCATGTTTCTATATATTCAAATCATGTTTGATTGAAGTAGATACATTTTATTTGTTTCATTACAAGGAATAGTAAGGAATAGTAGGCCATCTAATAGAGATCAAATAATAATTAAAATAAAACCAGTCAAGTGTGTGTCGTATTATGCATAATAAAAGGTTTCGCGTCTTCATACGATATCAAAGTCATTCAAGCAAACGCGTCGTAACTTTTGTTATTTTTCCCACAGAAGGGAACCAGCAACTTGCTCTTCTATCCTGCAAGTTGCTGGTGAATGATTCAAAGTTTGTTGTGTCTATTATTATTATTTGGAACTGCAGTTGCTCCCTCGTCATTTAAGTCGGTGTCTGAGTTTTCTTCCATTATGGATAATTCGGCTTCAGCAAGCTAATACGTTCTCATTCCTTGTCTGTGATTTGTGAATCGACATTGCGTAACACACCTTCAACGGAAACTGAGTCCTCATCATTTCGATCGGGCTCCGGCGATCGATCGGGGCTTTGTTCTCATTCCTTGTCTGTGATTTGTGAATCGACATTGCGTAACACACCTGCAACGGAAACTGAGTCCTCATCATTTCGATCGGGCTCCGGCGATCGATCGGGGCTTTGAACTGAATACGCGGAATCAAATAGTCCTGGTGTTGATTTGGTTTGCGAACTGTGAGGAGGCGAGGTGATGTTACCGCGACTACGATGACTTTGGTCCCGTTGACCAAGCCATCCGCGAAACTGAGATTACGAGTGATCATGCAAACGGAGCCGACTTTTAACTTAACACTAAATCTTACTCTGGAACACCATTAGGTTGAATCCTACACAATGCCTCCGGACCGAAAAATAACTCATCGGGACCTTCGCTGACGACCTTGTCCACGCCGAAGAAATGCATTGGCTCATTCGGTAACCGATCCATCATACGTTCATTGATCTCTTTCACGCCAGCGTTATGGGTGCAAAGGATCGCTCTACCTGCACACAGGTCAGGGTTGTTTAAATCGTCAATTGGGAACACGAAATCTATAAGTTCTCCCAAAGTAGTTACGTTTGGACGCCACGTCCTACTGTAACTCTTTCCGTCGGCAGTTGATTTGATCCCAGTTTAAATAGGAAATCGGCAAATTCGGAATCATTCGTCTGACGTTGGGATGCCGTCAGTGTGAAAGTTTTTATTGTTCCCAAAGCGGAGATGATTTTACTGAACTGTTAATTATGTCCGAATCTGATCTAGCATTCGACACCACCGGTGGAATCTTGACGGAAATCACCGGCGAATATTATTACTTTGCCGCCAAAAAATTTCTCTGAGTCCATGAGGTCTCGAAGCGATCCGTCCAACATATGGATTAAATATTTGTGTGCCATAGGGGCCTCGTCATAGATGATGACATCGGATTTCCCAATGAGTTGCCCGCGTTGAGATGTTTTAGTTACGCTCCAATGTCCCAAATCGTCCACCAATTCGATGGGCAATTTGAACATGCTATGTGCCGTCATGCCGTTGGGGTAGTTTTGGGCAGCGATGCCCGAGCTAGCGGTACATAAAACGATACCGTTTAAATCGCCGCGCACGTGAGAAGTTATCAGATTTAATAGCAACGTTTTCCCGGTACCCGCCGGACCATCAACAAAGATTGCGTTGTCACTATTTTCGCGATGTTCAGTGTTTGTGACGAGTTCGTGTACGTAATCGTACACGGCGCGCTGACCAACAGACAATTTCGGCAGCCATACCTCTACGAATCCAACCAATTCGGCTCGATCGTATTTGGTATACTCTCGACCCAACTCTGTGGTGTCGTCGATCGCTTCCGGTAATCCCATATCACACAAGCGGCTGCCGTGCTTGCGCAATAATCTCACGATGAGTACGAGACTTCTCATGGGCCCTATCAAGTTGATCGCTAGGAAATCGTCTAATGAAATCCTCGCTCAGTTGGTCCTTGAATTGATCCCATAGTGACGCGACTGGGATACCGTTTACAGCTAACATTACAAAAAAGTGGCGTAAACGCGGCGCGATCATGAAAGTTTGTGCCTCCTGCATCGACCTGCGGTACTCTGAATCGTAATCAGCCAGACCAACTGCTCGGGCAGTTTCTTGGAATGTGGAGCATTCGGCGCCCCCAAGTCTGACGAGGTCATCAAAACTATGACACGGATACGCGGCCAAAAGTACGCGCAGATAAAACTGTTCGCCGCGATTCGGAGCGACCCAAAACATTCGAGCGACACACTCTCCCCTCTGCCTACGCGTTATGAATTTACCATTTGTCATTTCTATGATTGTTGTGTTTTTAACATTCGGTCTCGACGGGTGTATGATATATTTCTCATGGAACTCCATATACGTCAGGTTGTCAAATTTGTCATTTTCGTTGTCTTCGTCTGTCTGTCTGTCGACTGGTCTCGCAAAATATGTAAGCAGATCCGAGCCTGCCCTTTGCGCAGCATCTGCTACATTTGTACGATTCGGATTGAAATAGACGGCTTGTTGATTAGGTACGTAATTTTGGATACGTAAATTTCTGTTTCATTATTTCTCAATTCCTCGGAATCAACGCAACGCGAGTAGCGTCCAGGCCCTTTGTCGTATATTTATATAGATACTTTATCATAGCGCGGGCCGAGCACGCTTCCAAATTTATGTGACAATCGTATTTGAGGAGCAGGGCGGAATTGTAGGGGACGACCCATAGATCATTTACTACGACGTCTCTGTGGCGGAATTTAATTGTCGCTTCGTTTTTACTATCGCGGCGAAATTTAGTGAATCCTTTGTCGTCGCAGTACGTGACTGGAGTTTATTTTTTAGGAAAATATCGTGTGCATTTCTTGGATTCACTGTCCCAGAATTGCAGATCGGTACGATGATTTTCCCCACACGGGCCGTGTATCATGTGTTTTAGAACGGCCTCGCGGAGTTTGCCCCCAGCCTCCGCGGGACTGGGTATGTCGGCTCGAATACAAGTGTCAATGTCGACAGCATGCACGAGACCGCCGCCTTCTACTCTGAATGCTATATGAGCATGGGGAAGACCCCTCTTTTGGAATTCAATTACGTGCAAAATGTATACAATTTTACCAAACCACTTGCCAGGCTTGGTCTTTTAACAGGGCGGCAAGTTTTTTTTGAAAAACTCGTGCGCATACGGTCGGTGAGGGGTTTTGGCCTGCGGGTGTTGATTGTTGTATTTCCGGCCATTTAGGATTGCATGTCATCGTAAGGAAGAACAATGCCGAGCCATATTTGTTTAACAGTGCAATCGCGTCTAAATACTGTTTCTTCATGTACCTCTTACCGCCTGTAAATGAGCAGGGCAAATAAATACGACCCGGTACAATACCGCCCTCGCCATATATAGTTTCGTCATTTAAAGATTCGACCACTTCGTCAAGCTGGGCGACTCTCAATGCCCCAGCGTTTTTGATTGCGCGAAGTTTGTAGGTCATGGAAATACCTAAGTCTCTTCTGATATTCTACAAAACATGTCAACTATCCATTCTTCTGAGAGTCGTGACATTTCTGAAAAACGCGGTTTTGACAGCACAAGACAACGGACGTACTCGCATTGCGTTAATTTTTCTTTATTAAATTTATCCATCTTCCCAATCTTCCACCCCAATTCACCGTAGGGGTATAATAGCGGATATTGAAAAGACTCATAAAAGTCGACATTTAAGATGTCGACTTGGTGAGCAGTGCGTGCTCCGACGGCCCAGATTGCTACTTTTTTTGGAAAATAACGCTCATTACTATGACTAAATTGTAGCTGCAACTTCATTACCTATAGGCAAATCACCCAAAATGTTACCGTCTCGTGGGCGCGACGCGGTAGAGTCGAACACTAAGTGGGCTTGTTCAGTCGTTTCAAGACTTAAACGTCTGAAACATTCAATATTTTCTATTGACTTGGTGCAAATAGTGACGAATTAATTTAACAATATCTCTATTGAGACCTCGTCCAGTGGCGATTCTCTCACGCTCGCTGGGGTCCTCAATGTACAGACCGATCGGATTGGTTTTCTTATTATAGCCTAAATCGAATACTCTATGATAAATGCGGCCTTGAACTTTCACAAAAGCAATACCCGAATCTGGATTTTGGAAACCATGTGTGGTTCCCAGCGCGGTAAAGGCAAACAAATTATTAAAAGCGCGCGAATTTTAAATAAAATCTGGATTCTTATAAAAATCTTCAGTGAGCGGGTGGAATTGTGTTGTTTTGTATTTCCCATCACCGCCACAGCACCATTTTCTTTCATTAGGGTTGGTGCCCTTCTCTTCTTCGAAGAGAGGGGCAGTACAATGTGGACATCTATAAATGTCGGGAGCAAACAAAGATCGCTTCTTCAAAGAATGAGGGACGATAGTCTTTAAGTCGTCATCACCCAACTGACCGATGAGCTTCCCGGCTCCGCGCAAATTATGAGGAACGTTGCGATTAGCCTCACGATAACGTTGAGATGCCGCCCGATTGACTGCCGGATGTTGTTGCGAGTAACGGTTTACAGCGGATCTGTTTATTTCTGGGTTTGCTTGTGAGTTGCGGATTACTGCGGCGATCCTATCTACACGATTTTTTTGATAATGTCTTTTCACGGCTTCCTTAAGCACTTGCGGATTGGTTTTCGCGTATTTTTTAAATTAATTTTGTTGCGCGCGATTCCCTTCCCGTTTTTTGGGTCGTCCGCGCGGTTTTTTGATCTGAATTTGTTGTCCATAGTTGGGATATGATTTGACTGGGCCAAAACAACCGTTGGTTTAAAATACGATAGTTTTAGGTCTGAAGAAAATTGTGCGATGTCATTTTCTGACCATTCCGAAATGGGTAATGGGTGCAAAACGACAACCGGTTCCGACGTGCTTAATTTTGGGTCTAATGAGTGGTCTTTGCTAATGACCTCGATCAATTTTGAAGCCGAAAGTCTCTCGATCATTGCGATCGATTCGCGGCGCGGTAAATTTACAGTCGAAAATTCCAATCGAATCTTGTTGATCTCATACGATCCTAATTCCATACGGGCATCTTCGGGCCTGGCCGGAAGCGTTGGCAAGATTGTAAATAGAAGTTTAGTGAGAGCTTTGATACTCGAACACTGAAACAAACGCGCGTACCCGGTAGCGTAGTTGGACATGTTAAACTCATCAACCCCGTGGCTGTTAAAATAATAGAATTTATTTTTGTGGCGCCAAAACGATGTCGTGTATCCGAGCCCCGTAAATAAAAATATGGATCGATCGCGTCGGAATGATCAAGTTCGGCGAAAATATTTGCTACGACGTCTTCTATATTATCCACGGGTTCATTTTTAATATAATTTGGATAAACTTTGGTAGTTACCCAACTAATAGACATTTTGGCCGTGTAGTTCCCTATTTGTGCTTCGCCTAAATTATGGACTTCCTCTGGACGCAAATGCGCGTGGAGATCATTACTTCTACCGGGAGGACGACAAAGGAGATAGAGGACATCTCCAGAATTTAAAATTAAGTCAATCGTATCTTTATTAAACTCCACGCGCTTTATTAACGATGAATAGAGGCAAGCTACAGCGGACATGGCTGTACACTGCGCATTGTTACCTTTAAAACGTTGATCGCCCTGATGCGACGATCCTAAAAAATATAATTTACTATATATACATTATCACTATGTTCTTTTAATTTGATTAATTTAATAAATTCAAATATAAAAGGATTACAAATATTTTACAGAAGGTAATGTAAATGTAGGAAAATATGACTGGTATTAAATAATTAATTTCACAGTTAATTATTATTAATGCTTGGCAATGCACAAGTTAGAAAATCATGTTTCTATATATTCAAATCATGTTTGATTGAAGTAGATACATTTTATTTGTTTCATTACAAGGAATAGTAAGGAATAGTAGGCCATCTAATAGAGATCAAATAATAATTAAAATAAAACCAGTCAAGTGTGTCTCGTATTATGCATAATAAAAGGTTTCGCGTCTTCATACGATATCAAAGTCATTCAAGCAAAGGCGTCGTAACTTTTGTTATTTTTCCCACAGAAGGGAACTTGCAGGATAGAAGAGCAAGTTGCTGGTGAATGATTCAAATTTTGTTGTGTCTATTATTATTATTTGGAACTGCAGTTGCTCTGGGTATATGACTTTGCCCTCGTCATTTAAGTCGGTGTCTGAGTTTTCTTCCATTATGGATAATTCGGCTTCAGCAAGCTAATACGTTCTCATTCCTTGTCTGTGATTTGTGAATCGACATTGCGTAACACACCTGCAACGGAAACTGAGTCCTCATCATTTCGATCGGGCTCCGGCGATCGATCGGGGCTTTGAACTGAATACGCGGAATCAAATAGTCCTGGTGTTGATTTAGTTTGCAGACTGTGATGAGGCGAGGTGATGTTACCGCGACTACGATGACTTTGGTCCCGTTGACCAAGCCATCCGCGAAACTGAGATTACGAGTGATCATGCAAACGGAACCGACTTTTAACTTAACACTAAATCGTAATCTGGAACACCATTAGGTTGAATCCTACACAATGCCTCCGGACCGAAAAATAACTCATCGGGACCTTCGCTGACGACCTTGTCCACGCCGAAGAAATGCATTGGCTCATTCGGTAACCGATCCATCATACGTTCATTGATCTCTTTCACGCCAGCGTTATGGGTGCAAAGGATCACTCTACCTGCACACAGGTCAGGGTTGTTTAAATCGTCAATTGGGAACACGAAATCTATAAGTTCTCCCAAAATAGTTACGTTTGGACGCCACGTCCTACTGTAACTCTTTCCGTCGGCAGTTGATTTGATCCCAGTTTAAATAGGAAATCGGCAAATTCGGAATCATTCGTCTGACGTTGGGATGCCGTCAGTGTGAAAGTTTTTAATTGTTCCCAAAGCGGAGATGATTTTACTGAACTGTTAATTATGTCCGAATCTGATCTATCATTCGACACCACCGGTGGAATCTTGACGGAAATCACCGGCGAATATTATTACTTTGCCGCCAAAAAATTTCTCTGAGTCCATGAGGTCTCGAAGCGATCCGTCCAACATATGGATTAAATATTTGTGTGCCATAGGGGCCTCGTCATAAATGATGACATCGGATTTCCGAATGAGTTGCCCGCGTTGAGATGTTTTAGTTACGCTCCAATGTCCCAAATCGTCCACCAATTCGATGGGCAATTTGAACATGCAATGTGCCGTCATGCCGTTGGGGTAGTTTTGGGCAGCGATACCTGAGCTAGCGGTACATAAAACGATACCGTTTAAATCGCCACGCACGTGAGAAGTTATCAGATTAAATAGCAACGTTTTCCCGGTACCCGCCGGACCATCAACAAAGATTGCGTTGTCACTATTTTCGCGGTGTTCAGTGTTTGTGACGAGTTCGTGTACGTAATCGTACACGGCGCGCTGACCAACTGACAATTTCGGCAGCCATACCTCTACGAATCCAACCAATTCGGCTCGATCGTATTCGGTATACTCGACCCAACTCTGTGGTGTCGTCGATCGCTTCCGGTAATCCCATATCACACAAGCGGCTGCCGTGCTTGCGCAATAATCTCCCGATGAGTACGAGACTTTTCTCGTTGGCCCTATCAATTTGATCGCTAGGAAATCGTCTAATGAAATCCTCGCTCAGTTGGTCCTTGAATTGATCCCATAGTGACGCGACTGGGATACCGTTTACAGCTAACATTACAAAAAAGTGGCGTAAACGCGGCGCGATCATGAAAGTTTGTGCCTCCTGCATCGACCTGCGGTACTCTTAATCGTCATCAGCCAGACCAAATGCTCGGGCAGCTTCTTGGAATGTGGAGCATTCGGCGCCCCCAAGTCTGACGAGGTCACCAAAACTATGACACGGATACGCGGCCAAAAGTACGCGCAGATAAAACTGTTCGCCGCGATTCGGAGCGACCCAAAACATTCGAGCGACACACTCTCCCCTCTGCCTACGCGTTATGAATTTACCATTTGTCATTTCTATGATTGTTGTGTTTTTAATATTCGGTCTCGACGGGTGTATGATATATTTCTCATGGAACTCCATATACGTCAGGTTGTCAAATTTGTCATTTTCGTTGTCTTCGTCTGTCTGTCTGTCGACTGGTCTCGCAAAATATGTAAGCAGATCCGAGCCTGCCCTTTGTGCAGCATCTGCTACATTTTTACGATTCGGATTGAAATAGACGGCTTGTTGATTAGGTACGTAATTTTGGATACGTAAATTTCTATTTCATTATTTCTCAATTCCTCCGGAATCAACGCAACGCGAGTAGCGTCCAGGCCCTTTGTCATATATTTATATAGATACTTTATCATAGCGCGGGCCGAGCACGCTTCCATATTTATGTGACAATCGTATTTGAGGAGCAGGGCGGAATTGTAGGGGACGACCCATAGATCATTTACTACGACGTCTCTGTGGCGGAATTTAATTGTCGCTTCGTTTTTACTATCGCGGCGAAATTTAGTGAATCCTTTGTCGTCGCAGTACGTGACTGGAGTTTCTTTTTTAGGAAAATATCGTGTTCATTTCTTGGATTCACTGTCCCAGAATTGCAGATCGGTACGTTGATTTTCCCCACACGGGCCGTGTATCATGTGTTTTAGAACAGCCTCGCGGAGTTTGCCCCCAGCCTCCGCGGGACTGGGTATGTCGGCTCGAATACAAGTGTCAATGTCGACAGCATGCACGGGACCGCCGCCTTCTACTCTGAATGCTATATGAGCATGGGGAAGACCCCTCTTTTGGAATTCAATTACGAGCAAAATGTATACAATTTTACCAAACCACTTGCCAGACTTGGTCTTTTAACAGGGCGGCAAGTTTTTTTTGAAAAACTCGTGCGCATACGGTCGGTGAGGGGTTTTGGCCTGCGGGTGTTGATTGTTGTATTTCCGGCCATTTAGGATTGCATGTCATCGTAAGAAAGAACGATACCGAGCCATATTTGTTTAACAGTGCAATCGCGTCTAAATACTGTTTCTTCATGTACCTCTCACCGCCTGTAAATGAGCACGGCAAATAAATACGACCCGGTACAATACCGCCCTCGCCATATATAATTTCGTCATTTAAAGATTCGACCACTTCGTCAAGCTGGGCGACTCTCAATGCCCCAGCGTTTTTGATTGCGCGAAGTTTGTAGGTCATGGAAATACCTAAGTCTCTTCTGATATTCTACAAAACATGTCAACTATCCATTCTTCTGAGAGTCGTGACATTTCTGAAAAACGCGTTTCTGACAGCACAAGACCACGGACGTACTCGCATTGCGTTAATTTTTCTTTATTATATTTATCCATCTTCCCAATCTTCCACCCCAATTCACCGTAGGGGTATAATAGCGGATATTGGAAAGACTCATAAAAGTCGACATTTAAGATGTCGACTTGGTGAGCAGTGCGTGCTCCACCGGCCCAGATTGCTACTTTTTTTGGAAAATAACGCCGGGATATACCGGGAATAACGAAAATGTCGGGAGCAAACAAAGATTGCTTCTTTAAAGAATGAGGGACGATAGTCTTTAAGTCGTCATCACCCAACTGACCGATGAGCTTCCCGGCTCCGCGCAAATTATGAGGAACATTGCGATTAGCCTCACGATAACGTTGAGATGCCGCCCGATTGACTTCCGGATGTTTTTTTTTTTTTAATCTGGTTTTTATTGAGGCTTTGGACACTAGGTGAACATGTCAGCCTCATGGGTGCTTTCATAGCTCCCTACGCAAGGGAGAGATCAATAAAGTGGTATACGCTGATTGCTATGTCTGATAAAGGCTCTGCCAACCAACAATTGATCTGTCCATTGTGCATGGAGCCCAAACTACTAAATATCCTTTTTCTCAAGTCCGAATTCCGGACGCAGTCCAACAATACGTGAGACAAGTCATCAGGCTTCTGACAGTCTACACACAGTGGTGACGGTTTAACACCCATCATACATAGAAACTTATTTGTAGGGATGTGTCCGGACCGGACTCGGAAAGCTGAGACTAACTCTTTTCGAGCGAGGTTGGCAGAATCAAACCAGGGTATCCACAAGGGCTAGCTTGGATTGTTCTGTACCAGAATCCTACATTCCTTTATAAAGATTGTTCACCAATATTGTATTCCCAATTTTGTAAACATCTTTTTTAATTCTAGGAATTACTTCACTTGTATATGGTATAGAATCTAGTACAGAGCCACCCATTACAGCGGTTTTAGCTAGCTTATCTACTGCCTCGTTTCCTACTAACCCTACGTGGGAAGGAATCCACTGAATTTTGACAACCTTATCATTACAAATAAACTCATGAATTAACTGGAGAGCTTCATATGCAATAGGCATGCCTCTTTGTCCGTAAACACAACGATTAAGGTGTTGAAGTGCACTCTTGTTGTTGCGAGTAACGGTTTACAGCGGATCTGTTTATTTCTGGGTTTGCTTGTGAGTTGCGGATTACTGCGGCGATCCTATCTACACGATTTTTTGATAATGTCTTTTCACGGCTTCCTTAAGCACTTGCGGATTGGTTTTCGCGTATTTTTTAAATGAATTTTGTTGCGCGCGATTCCCTCCCCGTTTTTTGGGTCGTCCGCGCGGTTTTTTGGTCTGAATTTTGTTGTCCATAGTTAGGATATGATTTGAGTGGGCCAAAACAACCGTTGGTTTAAAATACGATAGTTTTAGGTCTGAAGAAAATTGCGCGATGTCATTTTCTGACAATTCCGAAATAGGTAATGGGTGCAAAACGACAACCGGTTCCGACGTGCTTAATTTTCGGTCTAATGAGTGGTCTTTGCTAATGACCTCGATCAATTTTGAAGCCGAAAGTCTCTCGATCATTACGATCGGTTCGCGGCGCGGTAAATTTACAGTCGAAGATTCCAATCGAATCTTGTTGATCTTATACGATCCTAATTCCATACGGGCATCTTCGGGCATGGCCGGAAGCGTTGGCAAGATTGTAAATAGAAGTTTAGTGAGAGCTTTGATACTCGAACACTGAAACAAACGCGCGTACCCGGTAGCGTAGTTGGACATGTAAAACTCATCAACCCCGTGGCTGTTAAAATAATAGAATTTATTTTCGTGGCGCCAAAACGATGTCGTGTATCCGAGCCCCGTAAATAAATATCAATCGATCGCGTCGGAATGATCAGGTTCGGCGAAAATATTTGCTACGACGTCTTTTATATTATCCACGGGTTCATTTTTAATATAATTTGGATAAACTTTGGTAGTTGCCCAACTAATAGACATTTTGGCGTGTAGTTCCCTATTTGTGCTTCGCCTAAATTATGGACTTCCTCTGGACTCAAATGCGCGTGGAGATCATTACTTCTACCGGGAGGACGACAAAGGAGATAGAGGACATCTCCAGAATTTAAACAACCTGTAATCAACAATTTGTGATTACATATTTGGATAAGAAATGGAAGCGCTAGTGGCCTAGTGGTAAGAGCGTGCGACTTGCAATCAGGAGGAGGTCGCGGGTTCAAACCCCGGCTCTTACCAATGAGTTTTTCGGAACTTGTATAGGAAATATCATTTGATATTTACCAGTCGCTTTTCGGTGAAGGAAAAATCTTGTGATTAGTTGTCAAGGGGGGTCTCAGGCTCACATGAGCCGTGGCAAAAAGCCGGGACAACGCGAGGAAGAAGATACTTGGATAAGAAAATGTGGATTTATCACATAAATAATTGACATTGACATACAAATTCTGACTTTTTCAACGAAATACTCTTAAAATAACAATAAATACATGTTGTCAACCACTGTGTGAAATAAATATTGTTCGAATAGTTATGTTCATCATTAAATGCCATTGAATCATAAAATTACGGGACAATGAAATACTCGTGCCTGAAATACGGGACATTCTGCAAAATACTTCAAACAAACTAATCTGGTTACCCTACTCTAAATGCAATCAACGATACACCTTTAAAAATCTGTCTGGGTTAGCTGTAGATTGATGATGAAATATGCGTTATATTTTTGGGAAAACTCACCTGAAGCCACGCAACGGAACTCATCAGATGACCGCTGTTGGTCTGAAAATAATAAATAACTATTAAATTTCAAAAAACGAATGGTATAAATATATTTCATAGTTTCGTGTGTGGACTCTTGTCAAATAATACGTAAAATATATAGTAATATACCTACAGGGTGTCCGGTGGCAGAATCAGGATTTAAAATAGAAATAATAAAAAAACTACAAAAGATATAAATTTATATGAATAACTATCATAAAGAAGAGAAATGCGGGTTTTATTTCTTAAAAATTATATCGTCTAAATGTTGACCGTCACGTCGCACACATTCTTGTAATCTGGCCTCAGTGTTCCTTGCCACTCGCTGCAGAAGTGACGCCGGGATGGCATGAACCTCGCGAGCGATATTTTCTTTTAGTGCTGAGATAGTCGCCGGACTTGTTTCATAGACCTTACTCTTGAGGTACCCCCACAGAAAAAAGTCCATGGGTGTAAGATCCGGCGACCTGGGTGGCCAGGGGATGTCACCGAAACGGCTTATCAGTTTGTTAGGGAAGAAATCACGAAGTAGCGCCATGGTCTCCCTAGCAGTGTGAGGCGTGGCGCCATCTTGTTGAAACCATGTGTGTGAAGTGAAGGCAGAATGTCCTCTTATTATTGGAAACAAATAATCGTTAAGCATGCGCCGATAAGCAACACCGTCCACAGAAATTGCTTGCTCGTGAAAATTTTCAAAAAAATAGGGTCCAATTATTCCACTGCTTGATAATGCTCACCAAACAGTCACTTTGGGACTGTGAAGAGGCTTTTGATGTTTTAAGCGTGGGTTTCGTCCTTTAGGTGACCAATAACGGCAATTCTGCTTGTTTACACTTCCATTTAAATGAAAATGGGCTTCATCACTCCAAAAGATAGTGTTCACCGTGCGAAATCGCTCCAACATTGTCTCACAGAAATTTTTACGCATATTGTAATCATTAGGCTTAAGCGCTTGCACAATTAGAAATTTAAAGGGTTGAAATTTAAGATCCTTCAATATCTCGTGCACTATAGTTTTTGGAAGCCCCAAGGCAGCCGCTCTCTTGCGCACGGACTGACGCGGATTATCGCGCAAACTGGACGCGACGAGTTCAATGTTTTCAATTGTTCTCGACGTACGGCTGGGTCCTGGTCGTGGGTTGTTTTCTGCCGAACTTGTTGCCCGGAACCTTCGCACCCATGATCGAATCAAATCTTCACTTGGGGCGTCACGTAACCTTCGAATATTGTAATGTGAACAAAATCTTCGACGAGCAATTGCACACGAATCATTGGCTTTGAAATAAGCTTCGATTGCGAACGCACGTTGTTCACCTGTCCACTGCGACATCGCGACTAAATAACCCGCACGAATAACGAAGCCAACGCGGCCCCCTCCCCGCTCCTCCGCTCAACGGTTACGGAGAAATTCAAAATTTAAATCCTGATTCTGCCACCGGACACACTATAGTTATAAGATATCTTTTGGTCTATTATCGCTCCATCTGTGACTGGCTTAAGCTAGAGCGGGTTAGGTAATGATTATTACTTAGTTACATGTATACCTCTGAATTTCTTAGCGTAGGTATATGTGTAAATATAAGTATACAGGGTGCCTTTTACGATGTTTTCTTTGACTGAATAGCTCATCAAGCTGTCGGATCTACAATTCTGATCAGAAACTAACCTGAGTCATCAGACATGAGCGACGTTCTCGAAGCGATCCTTTTTGATCGTCTGTTGGCAGAAGTTGTATCTCCTTGACGTTTCATCTGAAAATATACAAATTTACTATAGTACCTATATTATAATATGCAGAGACAAAGTAATAATGAAAATGGCGTATCTATCTACTTCTAAACACTATGTCAAGAATGTGGGCCTTATTTAATACAAAAGTTAATAATTTATACTTATTATTTGCTTTCTTTATAATAAGTACATAAAGTTCGCACATAAATGGAAAGATAGTGTTGCTGTCGTACATCGGAATCGGAGCAGCGCGAGCCATCTATCAAACCAAGGTCATTGAGCGCAGTGTATGAACAATTTTGATTTGCTATAAAAATTGTGTTTAGACACATCAATCACATCATGTATTGTGTTGCGGTCAAAGAAAGCTAATTTATTATTTGCCGATCGTCGAACATCAATCAACAATGAATGCAATCAATTATAGGTAATAAAGTAACTCTTATGAATAGGTAGTTAACATTGTATCGTACCTACCCAACTTATATTCATGATGAAACCATCACGCATTATAGGTAAATACGCGTATTATCAAGCAAAAGGTATGTACAAGGTACCTATAGTAGAGGTATGTACTTTCCTAAGCCGCAAATATCCTTGAAAAAGGTCAAATTGAAATCGAGTTTTGAACTATAACGAAATAAAAGAACATTCCAGATTCAAAATACAAAAATAACTGAAATGAAGTAGGGAAGAAGTATTTATCAATCTCATATCAAGCACAAGACAACTTGATGTCTATTGTAATAAAAATACAAAACTCTTAAAGAAATCGCACTTTTAAACTATCTATAATAAAACTTTTCTTTCTTTGAATACGTTTCATGAAATAGGCAAGTATATTACCTATCTACAAATATATACAAATATTACATATTAAATTGTAGGTATATTGAAATAATAAAGACTTTACACGTACCTTGACAGCGAAATAGCAGCTTGCTAGTTGTTTCTGAAATACAAAATTTTAAATAACCATTTTTGCTTTCTCCAAATTCAAAACAAAATGGCGCGTCGTCCAAGCGTCCCATTTTGTTAAAACTATTTGACAATGTCATAGTTTTTACCACACTTTTTCCAACCTAATTCAATTTGTACAATGTATTTTGAATCAAATAATGCATAAATAATATACGAAAACTGTGAAATACCAATAATACGAAAACTGGTAAAATCGACAGTCTTATGTTTTTTCACAATTGTTAGATCAAAGTACCTAAACAAACATTAAAGTAAGATATTTCAATATGTAAAAAGCGTTTTTTTAGCATTTATTTTAAAATTTACTTAGGTACATTAAATAAGTAATTAATTTTAAAATAAAGCAAACTTACCTCGACGGCGATAAAGCGGGAACTGGCAAAACGTTTTATTTTTTCAAACAACTAGAGCCTAAGGAATAAAGCTGGCCATAAACGATCAAATGTGAGTTTGTTTTTTTTTCATTAGGACTATGGGGAAGGCGGTTGAAAGCAAATTGTAGATGGCGTCACTGGAGTTTGAGACAACTCGGGCAACTCGTTGTATGAAATTTATAATAAAAAATATATTTGTATTTAATAAACCAATGTTTAATAAAACTTCATAATTAACAATAAAACGGAACAGTAAAACGGAAACCCTGTGTGAACGGGCTGTACCTCTCACCGCCTGTAAATGAGCAGGGCAAATAAATACGACCCGGCGACTCTCAATGCCCCAGCGTTTTGATTGCGCGAAGTTTGTAAGTCCTGGAAATACCTAAGTCTCTCATCTGATATTCTACAAAACATGTCAATTATCCACTCTTCTGAGAGTCGTGACATTTCTGAAAAACGCGGTTCTGACAGCACAAGACAACGGACGTACTCGCATTGCGTTAATTTTTCTTTATTAAATTTATCCATCTTCCCAATCTTCCACCCCAATTCACCGTAGGGGTATAATAGCGGATATTGGAAAGACTCATAAAAGTCGACATTTAAGATGTCGACTTGGTGAACAGTACGTGCTCCAACGGCCCAGATTGCTACTTTATTTGGAAAATAACGCTCATTACTATGACTAATTATAGCTGCAACTTCATTACCTATAGGCAAATCACCCAAAATGTTACCGTCTCGTGGGCTCGACGCGGTAGAGTCGAACACTAAGTGGGCTTGTTCAGTCATTTCAAGACTTAAACGTCTGAAACATTCAATATATGGATTGACTTGGTGCAAATAGTGACGAATTAATTTAACAATATCTCTATTGAGACCTCGTCCAGTGGCGATTCTCTCACGCTCGCTGGGGTCCTCAATGTACAGACCGATCGGATTGGTCGTCTCATTATAGCCTAAATCGAATACTCAATGATAAATGCGGACTTGAACTTTCACAAAAGCAATACCCGAATCTGGATTTTGGAAACCATGTTGCAAACAAATGATTAAAAGCGCGCGAATTTTTAATAAAATCTGGATTCTTATAAAAATCTTCAGTGAGCGGGTGGAATTGTGTTGTTTTGTATTTCCCATCACCGCCACAGCACCATTTTCTTTCATTAGGGTCGGTGCCCTTCTCTTCTTCGAAGAGAGGGGCAGTACAATGTGGACATCTATAAATGTCGGGAGCAAACAAAGATCGCTTCTTCAAAGAATGAGGGACGATAGTCTTTAAGTCGTCATCACCCAACTGACCGATGAGCTTCCCGGCTCCGCGCAAATTATGAGGAACATTGCGATTAGCCTCACGATAACGTTGAGATGCCGCCCGATTGACTTCCGGATGTTGTTGCGAGTAACGGTTTACAGCGGATCTGTTTATTTCTGCGTTTGCTTGTGAGTTGCGGATTACTGCGGCGATCCTATCTACACGATTTTTTTGATAATATCGTTTCACGGCTTCCTTAAGCACTTGCGGATTGGTTTTCGCGTATTTTTTAAATGAATTTTGTTGCGCGCGATTCCCTCCCCGTTTTTTGGGTCGTCCGCGCGGTTTTTGGTCTGAATTTTGTTGTCCATAGTTGGGATATGATTTGACTGGGCCAAAACAACCGTTGGTTTAAAATACGATTGTTTTAGGTCTGAAGAAAATTGCGCTATGTCATTTTCTGACCGGTTCCGACGTGCTTAATTTTGGGTCTAATGAGTGGTCTTTGCTAATGACCTCGATCAATTTTGAAGCCGAAAGTCTCTCGATCATTACGATCGGTTCGCGGCGCGGTAAATTTACATTCGAAGATTCCAATCGAATCTTGTTGATCTCATACGATCCTAATTCCATACGGGCATCTTCGGGCCTGGCCGGAAGCGTTGGCAAGATTGTAAATAGAAGTTTAGTGAGAGCTTTGATACTCGAACACTAAAACAAACGCGCGTACCAGGTAGCGTAGTTGGACATGTTAAACTCATCAACCCCGTGGCTGTTAAAATAATAGAATTTATTTTTGTGGCGCCAAAACGATGTCGTGTATCCGAGCCCCGTAAATAAATATGAATCGATCGCGTCGGAATGATCAGGTTCGGCGAAAATATTTGCTACGACGTCTTCTATATTATCCACGGGTTTATTTTTAATATAATTGAATAAACTTTGGTAGTTGCCCAACTAATAGACATTTTGGCCGTGTAGTTCCCTATTTGTGCTTCGCCTAAATTATGGACTTCCTCTGGACGCAAATGCGCGTGGAGATTATTACTTCTACCGGGAGGACGACAAAGGAGATAGAGGACATCTCCAGAATATAAAATTAAGTCAATCGTATCTTTATTAAACTCCACGCGCTTTATTAACGATGAATAGAGGCAAGCTACAGCGGACATGGCTGTACACTGCGCATTGTTACCTTTAAAACGTTGATCGCCCTGATGCGACTATCCTAAAAAATATAATTTACTATAGGCGCAGTGTCCATTATCACTATAGGTTCTTTTAATTTGATTAATTTAATAAATTCAAATATAAATGGAATACCAAATATTTTACAGAAGGTAATGCAAATGCCAATACTTAGGTAGGTAATTATAAGAGTTATAAATACTGGATCTGTAAATATTATAATATATAGTTATGCATGTTAGCAATAATTTTATATAAGTATAGCAACCTAATTTATAATATTTCTACGCCGATAGAGGCAGAATATGACGCGCTTATTATGAATTGACCATCTTTGTACCATATTCTAAGAAATAAACATTTGTATTTGTATTTTGTAGGAAAATATGACTGGTATTAAATAATTATATGCCTGCAGCATTATAAATTTTTTCGGCCGTCAAACTTTCGTCATCTGGTGATAAATCGCAACCTTTGAACTGCGGATCCAGCAAATTTGAAATTTTATGAACGTCATAGATCGCGAACTCTTTTCTGTGCTTTAATATTTCCTTGACCTTTGACCTTGACCAGTGGAGGGGGGAGAGGGGTACCCCCTAATACCACCCCCACCCCCCGAAACCCCATGATTATGGAGATATTCATGGTTAAAGTTTATAGGTTAGAACAGCGCTATTTCACAAAAAACATTACAATTTCAATAGGAGGGCAATGAGGAGGGGAGGGGGAGCTGTTGGGGGGGGGGGGGTCCCGGGCTGCGCGTCGGCCGAAGGCTTGCTTCGTCGGCCCGAGGTCGCTCGCTCGAGGCCATAGCTCGCTGGGGGACGTCAGCTGGGGGTGAAGCTGTTGGACTTCCGTCACTCCGGCGCTGCGGGAAGAGCAGCCCTTTCGCCCCTCCGCGCCTCCGCTTCTTTTATATACACTCTAGGGGTAGGACAGACAAGACCACGTGGGAGTGGGGTGCTCTGATTCGGATTTGGGTTATTTTCTACTTTTGAGCATGTTTTAACCTAACCTATCCGAGTCGGTGCTGCCCAGAGGTCTTACTCGCTCACTGGTACTGACTTTCAATATATTGAGTCCGTGGTAGGTAGTGAAAAAGAAACAAAAATTATGTGAAAAGAATCAGATTTATTGCACAATTAATTATACTAATTAAAACTAAACTAATGCTAAAACTAAAATAAAACTACAATTTGTCTTTAAAAACATACTTTATTGCCTTAATTAATTCCTCATATGGGTCTAAATGATTAACATATATCCTACGCCTCCATACTGACTCTATCATCCAGTCCTCAAAATCATTTTTATTTTGCTTACATCTAAATCGCTTCTTTAAATTTCGCCATTGGCTTTCAATTCTTTGTGTATGTGTCCCGTCTGGTGCCACAAATTTATTCGTAGGGTCACTATGGTTTACCTTCTTGTGGACGTAGCCATATTCTGGCAAACAGTCATACGCCCTCCAAAAGTCTGTGTGTATGACTGACCCTACCTCAACGTGCTTTTGGATAAGTGGCACCAGTGCCTCCGCAGTTCTTGAGTTGTCGGGACACACCTCCAGCCTTAACTCGTCGCTGCCATCTTCGATTATTCCAATGACCCAATTTGATTCATCGATCTGCACAACTTTGTCAAGGCCGCCAATCTTTCCTGCTGCATTTTGGTAGTGGTCAATTTCATACTGTGTTACCACCTCGCGACAGTAATTAAACCAGTCATTGATTGTACTGTCCGAAAGGACTGTGTCATGGTCCCTCGAAGACACCTCATTTTTAGTAGAGTTGTAACTCATGTCCTGCGAGAACGCGTACATCACCTGGAAAATGAAGACCAGGGCCAAGCGCGCGTTCTCAAACCAAGTCCCCTTGGCTCGAGAGACTGGTTTGGTGCGGCACCCTGCCTTTCTGCACCGAAATCTGCCCAGTTGCCCATTCTCTTTTGTCACCTTCATTGGGACTTTGTGCTGGGTGCACATCTTCAGAGTAGGCACCAAGCCTCGGTCCTCCGCAAACTGGACACACTGCTCGTGTGTCCCCAAGTCTTCAAAGACACGTCTCCAATTCCACATGTCCCTAAAACAATAAAAATTGTGCTTAATAAACAGAATAGCTAATTTACAGAGGTTATATTACTTTATACCGGACACAATGCAAGGAGCCAAAACACCACAAAAAAAATACTCTATAAAAAATGGTATTTTTACAATATCTAGACCAAATTTTAGGCTTGAAACAGTGCTCGACCGACTGTCAGCGCTGACCTTCGGTCCTGACCGTCAGCGCTGACCGTCGGTGGAGAAAATGCATTCAGTGCTACGCTGACAGCGAACTGCGACGCGCGTGTACAGTTGTAAACAAAAATGAATCCTTTTGCTGTAAATGCTCTAATATGTGCACGCTATTTTTTGCGCCGACGTCGAAATAGAAGGCGGCGAAGATATCATGTACATCCAATACTTGTAGAACGGTTACTTGAAGGTGAATTTTGCAAACTATTTTCGAAATTGCAAGAAGACGAGGAAAAGTTTTTTGATTATTTCAAGATGTCAATCAGAAGTTTCGATGAACTACAAGCAAGATTACATGATACTTTGAAACATTCGAATATGTTTCGAGCTTCTGTCCAACCTATTGAAAGATTGGCTGTGACTTTAAGGTAAGTACCTACTTATTTATTACAATAATAAAATACTCAAAATTATTTATCAACATGTATTAAACAATTACCCTGTTTTATCAACATTTATGAAAAAAATACGTTTTTTAACATTTATTAAACAATTACTCTGTCTTATCAACAATTATCCTGTATTAAAAATTAACTTTTTTTTCAACATTTATTAGATATTAAAAAATTACCTTTATTTTTTGAACATCAGAAAATTACTTCAAACATTTACATTATTAGATGAATCATTTTCCTGTACATAAAACTGCTGAGAAGGAGCTTCCTCTACGATATACGACTGTTCGTTATTATAAGATTGTTCGTCTGCCCTATAGGAATGTTGTACATTTGTTTGACGGGACTGTGTTTGAAAAGGAGATTGTACTACTGGGTACAACGTGACAGCATTTGTAGTATGTTGCGAATCTGATGAAGTACAAGAATGCGATGTTCCTGGGCGGTCTAAGCCGAGCCTTGAAATTTCGAAGGCTTTTTCTAGCACCTCTCGACGAAATGTTAATTTTTGTTCGATAGAAAAAGTATTAGTAATCGGCAACAGTGAACAGAAAAACGCCATATCATCATTTTGCATAACTTTAGCATTCTCTTTAAAAAAAGCTAGCATTTCCTTGTCAAACTCATCTTCATTGCGATTTCTTTGACGTTGTGTTCGTATGAATTTTCGTCCACGGTTAGAGGCAGGTATCTGGTTGTTTCGGTTAATATTGAAATTATCGGTAGTTGAAGGTTGAGATTCAACAGTTCGTTGGTTTCCGGTAGGTTGAGATACGACAGCTCCTTCATTTCCGGTAGGTTGAGATACGACAGCTCCTTCATTTCCGGTAAGTTGAGATACGATAGCTTCTTCGTTTCCAGCACTTTCGTTTAACTCCTCATTTGATAAAATTGAATCCTCGGCATTCAATTCTCGTTTATTATCCAGAAATTTCATAAAATCAAAATAGACATAGGTCTTCCTTTTTCTACCTCCAGATCCAGACGGTACATTGTTCAATGAAGCCTTACACCTTACATAAGCGTCGCGTGCAGTTTTCCACCTCTGCTGCACTTGTTTTTCTGTAAAAAAAATTAATGTTATTTTTTTGTTTCAGATAATTCGTGACGGGAGAAACATTTAAAGATCTTCATTTTAGCTACCGTTTGGGGGCTTCAACTATTGGTGAAATTGTAAAAGAAGTCTGTAAGAACATTTGGATTCTACTCCATGAAGAGTGTCTTTCGATACCTAATTCACAGGAAGGGTGGCTACAAATTGCTGACGGTTTTGAAAATATAGCAAATTTCCCTAATTGCATCGGTTGTATAGACGGAAAGCATGTCAGAATAATTTGCCCTGCACATAGTGGGAGTCTCTACGCTAATTATAAAAAGTTTTATTCTGTAGTTCTATTGGCTATGTGTGATTCTGACTATCGCTTCACCTATATAAATGTAGGAGCATATGGAACAGATTCTGATTCAAATATTTTTCGAAGAAGTTCATTATTTACAAAGTTACATAACGGAGAAATAATATTGCCTCCTCCAAAAGCACTACCTCATACTACAGAACCCCTCCCGTATATGATTCTCGGCGATGCCGCGTTTGGTATATCGAACAAAGTTTTAAAACCTTTCGCGCGAAGTAATCTGACACATAAGAAAAAAATATTTAATTATCGATTGAGCCGAGCTAGAAGATATATTGAGTGTACATTTGGAATAATGAGTAATAAATTTAAGATATTTCACAGACCAATGAATACTTCCGTACCGAATACAATAGCAATCATAAAGGCTTGTTGCGTTTTACATAACTACATTCGGGAAAGAGACGGATACAGAATACAGGATACACTAACTGTTGTAGGCTTTCACGACCGCACTCATAGGAACATTAATAATAATATCAGATCAGGTGACGCAATAAGGGACAAATTTGCCAACTATTTCGTGTCACCTGAGAGTAGTTTACCGTGGCAAGATTCTTGTATTTTTTAATTAAATTATATTTTTCAACAGTAATGATGTTTTATTTACTTACCCACATCCTTTTTCTCATTGTCAGACTTGTCGTCGAAATCCGGAATTAATTCCTTACAAATTTCTCGCCACGCACTTTTTTTTGCATCGCGGTCTTTATAAAATTCATTCGATAAATCCCATAGTGCCGGACGAAGACGCACTTCAGAAATAAGGCGCTCTGTGTCGATATTCATTTTTGCATTTGAATGTACGTACGTGCGTCCGGTCGGTCGCTCCGTCAGCGAGGCACTGAACGCATCCGTAGGATCTCATAGCTCGTCGGTCGACCGACGTACGCGCAACCGACGAGCCGGACCGACGGCTCGACCGACCGTACGCGCGTACCAAATCACGCGCGTACCGTCAGCGTAGCTGTGTGCGCGTTCTAAGACTTGCATAGATATAGCTACGCCGACCGACAGTCAGCGCTGACCGTCGGTCGAGCACTGTTTCAAGCCTTATGGATAATTTTGATTTTAAATACCACTACTACACAAAATGTAACAATTATTATCAGAATAAAATACTAACCTGATCTCCTGCGCATAGTAGCCGACTCTTCGGCCCGATGATCCAGAAGGCCTGGATGCGGGCACTGCAGGCACAACATCATCTTCGTCAGAACTACTACTGCTCGCTGGTACCATAATAGAGCGAGTTGACCCGCGAGGGAAAACCACCCCACTAGGACCAGCAGTAGGTTCGTTCACTGCCGATGCCGGCACGAGCGGCTCTATTGAGTCCAACACTCGCGCACTAACGACCGGCGACACTGGGGCTGCCTGCACGAGCGGCTCTATTGAGTCCAACACTCGCGCACTAACAACCGGCGACACTTCACCAGAAGAGGAGCCCGTAACGAGCAGGGACTCATCAGAGTCCGACACTCGCACTTCGCTCGACTCTTCGGTAGACACGGAAGCATAGGGCTTCGGGGACGCCATGGTAGTCACTGAATGCGCAAATTACAGGAGTACGTAAAACGATCTCGACTGCAAGAGCAACAAACGATGACTGAATACGCGACAATAACAATACAAACAAAATGGCGTCACTTTGCGTTTCGTTATACCAACATACTATTAAATGTCATTAAATTTTTGTACTTTAATATTTGAGTTTTTATCATTATCATCAAAAATTTTTGTTCAAATAATTTACTTTTGCATAATAAATAAAACAACAATTCTGAAATGAGAAATAATAAAATAAAACACATTTTTTACCAATTAGCAAAACAAACATCACAGTAAACACTAAACGCAATGTAAAATGACAACTTAGACATTCGAAATATCAAGTGATCGTGGTTAAATTACATGATGCAATTCCATTTTGTATAAAAACTTTGAAAATTTATATCTCGAAAACTATAAGTTTTCTGCACGTGAAAATTGGTGAAAAGCTCTCTTGTTATCTAAACTATCTAACAAAAAAATATGAGCTTTATAATCGACGGCCTTTAATCTAAAGTTAATAACACTGACATACATACAAAATGAAACAAATGGAAAATAAATAATATTATAAGATATTTAAAGTAGGTAGATTCGTGCTCGCAACTCGGGTTAATAAACTATTTGGACGTGTAGAGTGTAGATACAGTTTTTATGCTTACTTACAATGGCACTTCGTGTGTTTAACCTTAACTTGACTTGACTGTACAGACTGTACTTATGTCTACATGAAATATATATGTAGTACCTACATCCATATTTTTAAGATGTAAAATACTAAAATACATAAATTATGACAAACAAGCTACTTATACTTACGATTTCCTGTCATTTTTTCGGAAACTGCTGTATATGGTTGTATGTATTTTTCTTTTACAGATTCGGGACATTTTTTACAGCCATGTATGTGTTTCAACATTCTTGAACCGTTTTTTGCGAAACGTTGTGAGCAGAATGTACATTCTACCTTTGCAAGTTTCGAAGTCGAAATAACATCATTAAATAACTTTGCCACTGCCACAGTCTTTCGACCAGATCCAAATCTTTTCGGCATTATAATATTTTGTGTATAGTATTCGTATTTTCCACTATTAATTGTTCATTCACGATTACACGAGTCACGACGGCCACGCTTCGCCGCTTCGCATTAACTAAATAAACACAATAATGTTTTTGATTGAGAAGTATAACTTACAAAAGAAACTAGGCTCTGTGTCAATAGTAACAACGTACATTTTAATTCGATAAACTTTCAGTATACAAACATTTATTGGGGAATCCCAGAGACCCAGAATTCCCCGATGCCGCGACGAGATGTGAACGTTCATATACAATAAATTTTTGGGGAATCCCTGAATTCCCCGATGCGGCGACGAGAGGCGTTGGTGCTGCCAACAGTAAATTGCGATAACTACCACTACAGATTTCATTTATGTTGTTATTAATCAAAGTTGTTAAATTAAATTGGTTTAATGGTTAACATAAAGTCTAAAACAAGTAAAACAACCGTATAAAAGTATTAACTGCCTTGCAAATTTTGAGTTTTCATACTTTCGAAAAAAAAACGTACTCCAGATAAAAAAACGGCTTTTTTTCCGGTTTTTTTTTTCATGTTTTTTTTTTCAAGTCAGAAAAAAACCGTTTTTTTTACAACCCTGGTCGAAGGGCTGTAGCAGATGAGACGTGTGAGGAGGCAGTTTGAGAATCGTGACATCATTTTGGGTGGCTAACTCTTAAGACTTTCATATCAACATGCGTGGCATGTCCGTCGTAAATTAATAAAACCGGGCGTTCTTCACCACTAGCAGGGATTAGAATGTTTTCCAAGTAATTGTGAAAAATTTCGGTTTCCATCCATCCTTTTTGACTGGCCGCATATGACAGCTCAAAATCAAAATTTTCGGTATCGGCCATCCACTGATCCCACACGTTCTTGCCCTTGAATTTTAAGGGTGTTATCTTTTTACCACTTGCACTAACAGCTGTCAGCACCGTAATGTTTTCTTTGCCCGTGCCACAAGTGGTTCTAGAACAAGGTTTGTTGATAGCACCAACTACTTTTGTCCTTGTCGGGTCAAGAGACACAGATGTTTCGTCTAGATTCCAAATTAAGTGTGGTTTTTGGAATAGTTTTAAGTCAGTCATTGTCTCCTCTAGGAGGTTAAAATATTCGAAAATAACAAACGGGTCTGTCATTTTCTTTCTTACATATTCTACTGGCTGCGCTTCTTTAATAGACAGGTTATGCCTTTTCCGGAAATTGGTAAATCAGTCCTTCCCGGGTCTGTTGTTGGTAAATTGGGTGTCCATGTTATTAGCCTTGATAAACTCTGCGACTAGGTTCAACACTTCTTCCCTAGAAAGACCAAACCCCCATTTCTCCATAGTTCTGATTCCATCTGCCAAGCGATTTTCTTCTTCCAACGGAATAGCTAGTGGTCTACCTACAATATTTGTACTATAATTTGATTTTATTGCGTCATACAGAGTTGTTGACGGAATGTTATATTTTTTTGAAGCGGCATACATTGATCACTGATTAGTTTGAACTTCTTTAATTGCATTTTTCATATCCTCCTATGTATATTTTGGTATTTTCTTTTTAGTGTATTTATTTGGCATGTTTCTGAAACAAGGTATTTTTTGCGTTAGTGGGTATTAGTCTATAATTATACATACAGATAACATCTTAAAAACCAAAAACTATTTACTTACGAGTATCATTAAACAGTTTATTTGAAATGCAATTTGAGTCACATAATGGTATCACGGGTAGTGATATCTAAAAAAAAAAATTTATGAACTAACTCGCCATGAAAATAAATTTACGATCAAACTCTCAAAGAGTTGAACACTTTTATACAATCTGATTAACATGCCTATAATTTAATATTATAGTAGGGTAGGTACCTACTGAAAATTTGTATACGATTGTGAACATACATTGGGGTTTTCGGTGCGGGAATGATTTAATGCCTACTCTTTGGGTATGCCAAACATTCCCGCCGCGCCGAAAACCTCGATAGAAGTTTCAAAGTGTTGGTATACCTACTTACAATACATATTTTTTGACGTGACCGCACCCTGTCGCTTTAACGTCATGTTTAAAGTGACATGTTTATCGAACGGGTAAAAGCGACAAGATACCAATGAAGTGTTCAGCTACTTATAAAAGTCGACTGAACGTGTTCGATCATTTTAAAAACGCTAATAGTAGATCAAGATAGGATTGCTGAATAAATTCAAGAATAAAGAAACTGACCAACAAACATAGTTACTTCAATTTAGAAAACATGAACACTCCTTATTTTAGTCAGGTAAACGTGTAATGGAATTATTATATCTCTTCAAATAAAAACTTAAGTTTCAAAAGATTGAGAACCAATTGATGAATACTATAGAAAGCAACATCGGGCAATTCCGGATTATTTTTACATTCGGAATTCTCCGCTTCGGTTAATTCCGAAAAAACATAAAAAGTTAAATTTAGCTGTCGTGAATGTACTCAATAAGCATTAAAAACGATAGTCTATCATATAAAAAAACAATAAATATAGCTAGCCCAGAGCGAGCAGCCCGATAACCAGTCAGATCCGGTTCCGCGCCGATGTAATTTAACTAAAAGGGTTAATTACAAATAGTTACAAGTATAATAATGTACCTATCTCTTTGAAGATACTTAATATACTTATGTCTAAAATATTGTCTGTTTTGTTGTCAGGTTCCCAGAATAATGTGGGAGGAGTGATATGTATTGACTGTTGACGCTGTACCTGCATGTTCCAGTAATAAACCAGTCATTGGTCCGAACGGTTGTTTTACTAAATACCTCAATCACTCACCAAATTCCTGAGTAATGAAACTTCGGGCAAATCCGAAAATCAGAAAAGGCGGGAAAATGCACTCGTTCGCAAAATTTATTAAATAAATTTATTAAACCTGGATCAGCTGATGATGCCAACATATATAGCACACAGACTAGATTCGCCTTTAAGACAGTGTCGCAATCGGATGTAAGTAAACTTATAGCAGTGGATTCTATAAGCAGTGTGAAATGTCGTTCACTTGTGAGTCCAGAAAATCCTGGTAAATACCGTACCTGTTTCGATGACGTTGGTCTACTGTTAAGAGCCACTATCTGTGACATAATTTGCTCCAGACCTGCCGTCGCACTCGATGACTGCTCCCGCGAACCACATCTGCAGTAATCGGCGCATTGCATTCTATTGTTGCATACTTCGTACTGATGACGTTCGGACGTACGCGCGCGCACAGCTGACGATGACGGGCGCTCGGGCGGCGTGTGCACGCGTCGATTGCGCGGGACTGACTGGGATAAATCTACCTATCCTCCTTTATTTTTAGGTTGCGCAGTAAAGAGAATTTGTTGTTGTAAGTATAAACATAATTATGCACAAGCCCGTAATATAGTGTTGGTTTCCCTTTGGACGCCCACAAAAGCAGCAGAATGTTGTTGCTGGTGCATGCGCCGCCGGGTAGTCGGCGCGGGGTTCCGGCGTGGAGGGCGGACTAAACGAATCCTTGTCGGAAGTGAGGGAGTCACCACAACTATTAAATGAGTGACGGATCCGCCTCCCGTCCGCACGGATTTTTTCTTCAAATCAGGCCACATCTGAAAAATATTGTTATTAAAATTCATATAATTCGTAAACATCTTTCTTGTACTGAAAAAACATTAGTTAATAAATGGCAGATTGAGTGCATAAGGCTTTTTTATATATTGATTAAGCGCTTTTGCTTATTGAAAAAGGAAAAACCACCATGAATGTAGATACTATGTAGTTAGCTTAAAATTAATAAACACGCACACAACTACTAGATTCAATTAGTATAGCAATACATTCAAATATGCACACTGAGATACGTGTTTCCACTGGTCCACGGACTTGTACGGGCCGTAACTGGGCAACGCAACGTGGCCTTTACTTGGACCCACTCGGCTGCCATCTGCTGCTTCGGGCGTGGGCCGCGAAATTCCCCAGCTGCAAATAAAGGGTTCGTGGACATGTAGTCCACGAGGTTCTCAATTTGCACCGAGGAACTTCGTAGCCTATAAAGTGTAACATAATATAGGTATATATATCAGTAGTGTAGAGCAGGGGTGAAGGAGATACCAAGGCGGTAACGTGAAAGGTGTATTTAATTAAGAGAGTATAATTAAAACCGTTAAGTTAAACGAAGACGTGTTCCCCAGCCAGTTAAAAGATATGATGAACTGGAGCGGGTATAGTATCGTGGGCTATTTCTAAGGAATATCAATTCCTAAGATTTTATTATCATATTTGTATGGGATCAACTAACAATCCAATGTGTTTTGTTTTGTAACCGGCCGTTGACCTACATAATTTTCTCCTATGCGACTGACTTGTGTGAGAAATACACAAGTCAGGTGTTGGTTTGGCCGCGGAAATGAAGGACAATCTTATTGGATTACTCCATTTGATGATTTTTATTTGCACAACGGTCACAAGTTTTTATATAATTTATTATATTTTTGCTGTGTGTCCTTTCTATTTTAGTTATGTAGGCACCATCCTTTTTATTTCTATTGTAAATGGCATTAACTTCTTCCTTCCCTTGATTTTTATCCTCATATATTTCTAATTGATCATTGACTTAAATTCGCCTCTGTGACAATTTTTTCCAGAGTAATGCTGTCACCTATTGTGAGAATTTGCTTGCGTAGTTCAGCTGATTTTACATTTTTCAGTGATCTGATTGACCAAGTGATCATCTTTTTTATCGAAACTGCATTTTTTCAGCTTGTTTCCGGAGTCATGCACAGGGCCAGATGTGACGGGGTCACGTTCGCCGGGGCGGGCGTGGCCTCATACAACTCCCTTGTTCCAGACAGGAGCAAGGGTTTCCTAGTTAGCTCAGAGGAGAGAGAGGGTGCAGGGTGAGACAAAGAAACAAAGGTTAATGCTGTAACATAAATCGGCGGGCTTTTATGCCGGTTTATTATAAATGAAGGTTCCTTAAACCTAGACGTCCTAGGCTAGGTACGACGCGGGGGTGTTTCTAATTTATACCAACGATATTACGGTACGCCGCGGATCCTAAGCTACTCGCGAGATTTGGGATCGGTATCCCCTAAGAGTGAAGGGGCAGTTTTGACGGGAGCGAGATAGTATTGGGGTGGATACCCCGGGTGCCTTCACGCGTCTTCAAACGCGCCGGCTCAACTGGCCTACGGAGGAAGGGTAGGGTGGCTAGGGACCGGGAGCCTTAACGCGTCTGTAAACACGCCGGCTCGTACCGGGAGAGCAGCGGTCCTCACAGCGGAAGGCTGTGAGAGCGACTGCCTACTATCTGTCCTTCCTTCTTTCATATCTCCCTTCTGGAGATATGAGGTGCCTTTCCAGCCTTTCTTGGCTTTTTGGCGGTGGCAAATCGCCGCCCGTGACTACGGGCGGGTCTTTTCATTGCCCTTTCTTTGGGCTGAGGCTTCGTGTTCCATGGCTGGCTGGCCACTTGTGCTGGCCTGTCATGGCATTGTGGGCCTACTATCTGGGCGACCGCGCTGGCTTTTATAGTGCGCGGCTCGCGGGGTGCGGGCGGGGGCGGCGACTCTCAGTCGCTCGGCGGCAGGCATGCGGCGCGATGGGTAGCTCCGGCCACCACTTTGATCTAGAAAGTTAGCGAACTTGGCAGAAAATCAACAGCCAAATCAACGACGTCACAACAAATGAATGACTCTCATGATGTGACGTTTGAATTTATTATTATTATTATCTCCTTATTTATTTCTTTTCTTAGTCTAGGATTTTTACAATATGTATATAAAAGTAAAATATAAAAACCCTTACAAAACAATACAAAAGATATAAACACATTATAAAAAACCTAACCTAGGGTGCCGCCAGCAGCGGGGCAGGGCCCAAGCTGCCGGTGGTCAGGGCCGCAGAGAAAGGAACCGCCGGACTATTCGCGTCGTGTCCAAGCTCTCCGCCTTCTGTATCTGACCCTTGATCCTTCCACCTAGCGAGAGTCTCCCAAGGTGTTGGTCGAGACTCTTCGCTATGAGACCGTTCGCTGAAACGACTATCGGGACAATGATCGTCGAATCAACATCCCACATGGCGGTTATCTCGTAAGCCAAGTCTAGGTACTTACTGGACTTGTCCTTCTCGGCTTTCACGAGATTCTCATCATGGGGGGTGGTGATGTCGACGAGCACGGCTTATTGGCTACAATAATCCTGTCAGTGATAATAGATCGATCCCAATAGAGCGTGGCACGACCATTTTCGAGAACTGGCGCAGGTGAGTACTTGTAGTACGGTACTTCACGGTCCATAAGACTGTATAGAAGAGCAAATTGCTGATGAATAATCCTGGCTACGAGATTATGTTTGTGCAAGTACTCGCCGTTAGCAAGATGAGAACGACCGGAAATTAAAGACTGTATCAAGGATTATATTTATTGTCAAAAGTTTAAAAATATCTCGCTATTATTTTCCAATAAAAATTAGCAAGCGAATTTATGTGTTATAGTAGATTAAAATAGTTTGCAAAGTTTATAGTAATTACACGCCTACTAAAGACTCGTTAAGGCGATACGCAACAGACGGCGCGGAGCCAAGCATTTGGTTACATAAGAACATGTGATAACGAGCTATAGTTGGATGTTTTTGCTTACAAACTAATTCTTATTCAAAGTAACTATCTAGAAACCGCAGGAGTTTTATTGTAATATTCAGGGGAGCTCTGGTCGTTTCCAGGAAGTGACGGATGTTGTTGATTCCGATGATCCACTGGAACAAAAAGTGGAATTAGGATATTAAAATATATAAATAGTACAGTAAAGTTTGGTAAAACCAAATGAGCATGCCTTAAGCGCTCATGCAATACGTGAAAATTTTAAATTTATAATACATACAATATTTATTTTAATTATTTATCTTAATTTGGTTGTTGAAAAAAATAAATAATAATTACATGACAAAAAACAATTCATTTGAATAACAATTCAAATTAAATTTCAAATTCGATTGAACTTGTCCCCCGTCGATCTATATTTAAAACAATTCCGACTGCATTACCGACGATCAGTATAGTATGAAAACTTTTAGCTGTAATAATTTAATTTAATTTAATAAAATAATAGTCAAATGGCGGACAAAAATGATAAAAAAGTCGGCGTGAGTGCTAATCTTTTAATTACCAGCTAAACGAAACAATATAAAGCTTCGATATTGAATAGGGTTCGCCATTAAAACCTAATTATAAGGCTGAAAAAAAAAAAAAATCGGCAAATTGTGTATTTTTACCACAGCCCCATAAACTTGGATTTTGAGGCCCCAGTAGAGCTATGCTTACGCTCACGCTTAAGGCATGCAATAGTATATTTTCACAGTTAGCGTACTAAGGTAGCCATTATGTGGCCGGGGCAATATTTTTAGCACGAATCGTAGGAGAACATTTACGGGCCGAAGGCTGTAATCCATCATCAGCTTTAGTTAGCTCATCACGGATTTGTATGAACTTCTCAATTTATTATATGGGAAGGGTTATAATTTATAATATTAATAAGTTAGCATACCCATGTAACACTGTGCTTGAGGAAAATTGCTATATGGGATAGCAGGAAAAATAGAGTATTAATATCGCTTAGAAACCGCATGGTTTTCAATATTAAAATATAGTTACAATAGATTACCGATAGCGTAGGCAATTTATATTTTTATTTAACCACAAAGAGCTAAAGATCATTTTAAAATACATTTCATTCATTTTCCTTATTGCCAATTATCCTGGATAGCAACATTTTGAACCAGTTTTAAGACAAACTTTATACAGGACACCGGCGTTAGTTTCTTTATTTTTAAAAACAAAATTACAATAATGCGACAAAGATTGTTTGCGAACTGTGCCAAATGCTGCAGAGGACTGTGAGTACAAATTTGTCTATATTTGAACTATTGGAACCTTAAGCTTTTTTAGATTCTAAAACTAATCTTTGTTGTAGAGTTTTTCGTCCACGACAAAAAAGAAAGATAAAATCGTTTTCTGATTTATTCGAAGAGGCAAAAAATCCAGATTTTGCCGTGAGGCGGAATACCATTTAGACTAGAATATTCTTTTTTATTATTTAAATAATGTAGAGGTTAATAAAAAATAGTTCTCGACAAATAGTTTCAATCTCTTATAACCTAATTCCACTGTTTTCAGCGACATATGATAAAGTAGATTTTCAATTTTTGAGCCATTACTGCCGAAATTGCGCCAAAAAATGTTCACTCAATGTAACAAGCTAGCAAAGTCTTATAATGTAACGTAATATCTGTAAAGTTTGAATTTTTGAGTTAGATAATTAATAGCTATCATTTGAAATCTGTGAGAAATTGGAATAGCGCTTTAACAGTGTAAAACTAAATTTGTATATAAATTTCTACTATCAGGTTGTAAATTTTAAGTATTTTAGTTACACGGTGTATACGATGGTGAGCTTACGCATCGTCTATTTTATCTTCATCATATAATTTTCCGGGAAATGGAGAGAACTTATTGACGCAAACAACTTTATGATCCAATATGTAAGTAAATGACTTTGCTTTATGGTACTTACTCCGATCACAGAGACATTTGAATTAACAAAAATTCGGGGCAAGCTGAAAATTGGTGGAGTATGTAATTCCATCTATAACATCTACATATTGTATCAGGTATTATATGGGTAGCTCCACACGAATGATACAACAACTAAATGTTATAGAAGGGATTCAGTAAGGGATAAATTGACGGACTTTTTTTCTTTTAAGAAAATATCAAAATACTATTAATAGTATAATTTGCAGATATAAAAGACATATTTATGCATTTTTACTTGTCTTTGAGGCCTGATACGTATATAAGTGGTATATACGTATACATGCGTGGATTTAATGTAGAACCTGATTCTTAGAATGGCGATATTTTGGAAATGGTTAGTTTCTGGAAAAAACCCCAATAGACTATTTTTGTATAGAATTCAAAGAGCTACATATTTTGTCAAAGGTACTTTTTCGAAAAAACTCACCGTTTCTTAGAAAAATCCAAAAAACCTAAATTTTTTACCTATGACCCCGAATAACTTCAAACTTCCACGCGGGATCGATGCTGAAGCCAAGGTTTCCGCCAATTTTCAGCTTGCCCCGAATTTTTGTTAATTCAAATGTCTTCAGTGATCGGACTAACTACTTATAGTTCTTGGGTTCTAAACGTGAAATCTTCAGTGAAACTTGATTTAAGGTTACAAGTTTTTTAATAATATGATTACATAATTGGTCCCGACAATCGGAGCGAGAGCGAGCGAGAGCGACCGAAGTTAGGTTCGAACTGCCTTTAAGTTTTTCTTAATGCTAGATGCACTACACATATGTACCACACAAGTATATGGCACGCGCACACACATAACACCCCCCTTATCACTCAGAAGACCTTCCCGTGCAGAAGGGCTGAACAGTTGGGGCCAACTCGACGTCCTGGGCTCTTGTAGTAGTCGTGGTCGTGGTTGGTCGGCGTGATTTTAGTTTCTTCCACACCAGTATTCCGGCGGTTGCAATAACCAGCACGTATAAGGGTACGATCCATACCAGGTTACTATTATTTTTAGGATCAAATGGTTGTATCTGCTGAAGTTCCTCCTTTTCTAATAGAGCTTGGAGTTTATATAATTGTTCTAATGGAACCCTTTCCAGTTTCAACGGTTGTGCATTATTTAGGATCGTTATATTGGACAATTGGAAGGATATAAGTTTGAAGCCGGGTATTCATTAGGCAACATTTGTTGATAAACTGTTTACGAATTTCATCACTTGTTCCGCAACAAGTTTACCGTAAACACTGTTTCTGAAACTTAGCAGTCCACACTAGTTTAGTTGTTGCTAGGATGTCGCCCGAAGAGGTAGTGATGCTCTGTGCTGCTTATATAATAATGCACAAGTGTAAAGCTAAGAAAAAAAAGAAAAGGTGGTGGATGAGAAATTACCTCATGAATAGAACTTACGTATTTGATGATCTTAGAGGCTTTGATGGATCATTCCAGAATTTTACCAGAATGTCACGATCTGACTTTGAAACATTATTGGGATTGATTGGACCTGCTATAACAAGACAGGAGACAAAATTTCGGCATCCCATTGAGCCCCAAAGACGACTGGCTATAACTTTACGGTTTATTGCAACAGGTGACTTGTATGGCTCACTGTCATATACTTTTAAAGTATCAAAACAAATAATCAGCAAGATCATACCAGAAGTTTGTCAGGAATTGATAAATGTTTTGAAGGACTATGTAAAGGTAAGCAAAATAAATTTAATCACATACTTATTTATTAATTATTTAAATGAAATTGCTAAATTTTATTGTGAATCATCATATTCCAACTGGGAGACTAATTCCTCAAGATTAGAGAAGTGCAAGACATCTTGACTATTTGCATTATGGGCTTCGCCTGGTTCTGGTGTCCCTGTTGGGGTCGAAGTATCAGCATATGTTGATGTTGATGATGCGGTGCGATATCCACTGCCATAGCCGTACCAATCTCTATACCCACCACTATTGTAATAGCCCATTCTTGCTTGTAGCAATATATTATTTATGTAATACTTGGCCTGCATAAGTGCTCTTTGGTCTTTGACATTTTTCAATTCAGATGCCACATACTGGCCATAAATATCGAACTCGTTATTTGATACCTCGTCCATTTTCTTCTTTGCACTTTTCATAATTTCGTACGCTTCGTTTAGAGTGTCGTCACCTTTCCTCTTTTTGGGGTTTGAGGGCGACGGCGTTGGTGGTGGCGGCGGTGGTGGCAGTAATAATGATGATGATGGTTGTTGTGGTGGTAGTGGTGGTGGTGGTGGTGGCGGCGGTGCACTTGTCGACTGCGTTGCGGCAATGCCTTCCTATAAATAAAGAACTAGGTACCTACTTTAATTCTTATATTTTTTTTTATTTCAGGTGCCACAAACTGAACAAGAATGGAAAAAGAAGGCCCGCCAGTTCGAGTTATTATGGAATTTTCCTCATTGTATCGGTTCCATTGATGGAAAACATATTGTTATTGAAGCACCATTTAATTCTGGCAGTGATTATTTCAATTATAAAGAACAATTCAGCATTATACTACTGGCAATAGTTAACGCAGATTACAACTTTATATGTATATGCGAATTGTGGTGCTAAAGGCAGATCTTCCGACAGTGGAGTATTTCAAGAAACTTCATTTTACGATGCAATGACTGCAAACCGGCTTAATTTTCCACAGCCACAACCAATATTACCAAATGGTCCGAATCTACCTTATGTAATAGTAGGGGATAGTGCATTTGCCTTATCTGAAAATATGATGAAACCGTATCCTGGCGTTCACAACCGTGGAACTACAAAACGCATTTTCGACTACCGCCTTTCCAGATCAAGAAGGATTGTAGAAAATGTGTTTGGTTTATTAAGTGCTGTCTTTCGCGTTTTCAGAAAAGCCATGCCTCTTAAGCCTGCTACTTGTGAAATTGTAACAATGGCGTGTGTATATTTGCATAACTTTTTAAGGCGTAATAAACAGTCCCGAGCTATATATACTCCACCAGGAACATTCGATTATGAAGACCCAGAATATAACGTTATAGAAGGTTCTTGGCGAAGAGAAGTTGCTCCTCATGGCATGTTGAATTTACAACCTATTGCAAGACACCCACCACTAGCTGCAGCGGTCGTAAGAGATCACTTCGCTGAACATTTTAGTAGTCCAGAAGACAGTGTGCCATGGCAAAATTCTCACGCATAAAGATAGTACCCACTGAATACGTGTTTTTTTAATAAAGTTCTGATAACATAAGTTGTATTTTGTATATATAACCTAAAAAAATATCTGATCATATATATTGATCTGCAATAGATATCTCATCTATATAGCAAATAAATATAATTATAAAAAATTACGCACCGTTCCCATCGTATCCGATGTCCCAGACGTTGTTGCATCACGTAATAAAAATTGTAGCGAATCATACCACTGCCACTTGCTTTTAATCACTTGCTCGGCTCCGCATCCCGTTTGTTTTGATGACTTGAGTTTTCTCTTTTCACGACAAAATTGGGATCGTAGAGTATGCATTTTATTTTCCACCTCCTTTTGGGGCACATTTAATTTAGCGGCAATGTCGGCCCAAGCATCATTTTTTTTCAATTTATCTTTGTAATCCTTATTAGACGCGTCCCACAATATAGTATGTTGTTGAAAAAGCTCGATGAGCATTGTAATTTGGTTGTTAGACCACACCACTATTTCCAGGTTTATGAACTTGCGTCTGACACGTCCACACTCGTTGACACTTGTTTATAAACTGAATATTTCGTCATGTTCTCCATCTAGAGTGGGGAACACAGCAACATGTTAATGCAACAATGTTTCATCACTTTTGTTTATAAACATGTTTACAGAGATGATGCAATGCAACATCGTGCAACACTGTTTATAAACAGTGTTTATTGACAAATGTTGCCTAATGAATACCCGGCTTGATAGTCTGTCCTTTAATTTCATTTCTGTAGTTTTTAACAGATGAGCTTGCGGTGGTAAAACTACAGCCTTCTGGGACTTCGATCAGGTATGTTCCTTGGATAAATCTAATTTCTTCGACGTCGCATAAAAGTTGTGATTTAGTACGTTGTAGACAGGTCATTGTATAATGGTAGTCATCCAGTTTCTGCAGTAACTCGAAGTCAATTGTAATTGCAGTATATTGGCAGTTAGCAGAAATTTCGTGTTTTAGTATCAACGAGTAGATGCAATCGTCGGGCCTTGATGTCAGAGTAAAAGACGTTTCCTCGCAGTAGTACGTTTCTTGAAATTGTTTACATTCTTCCTCCATGTACTGGTGTTTTTCGCCGTTCATAGCCATATAAGGTTTAGGAGGGATAAGAATGGTTGAATTATAAGTAGGAGTGGGGAATAGGTGGTAGTAGGTGTATGTATTTTTGTACATTATAGGAAACTTCAAAGCGAAAACAATTCTATTCTGTATAAAAGGAGCCACAAGTAATAATATCATAATAATCTCGCAACTCGGTATTTTCATTGGTAAGCATTTCTTGTTTGTGATAAAGCTTTGTCAAGACATTTGACATGAACATAATGTTCTCGAAATTTATTACACTATGGTGGGTAATTCCTAATTTAGAGAAAGCAATTGCATTTTCGAGCATGGTAACAAAGTCTAGAATATTCCGTAAATTACTTTTTATCATATTACATAAACAGTTAATTTTTATGTAATCGGACAAGTGATAATTGGTCATATTAACGTCAGTTATTATTTCGTTCAAAGTTGTATGGATTTTATTTTCGTTGGAAATTATAGTGGACAGTGTGACATTGAATGATTCTAACATTTGTTTGTTAATGCTTATCCCAGAATTCAATTTATTTCCAATGATATTTTGATTTTTCTGTAAAGTTTGTATGGCTTGATTGTAATGGTGTGCATCGTTATGGTCCAAATTGCCAGTGATACTCTTTATGATAGAACCCAACCCATTAATAAGACCGCGTTTTTGTTTAGGGTGAACAGCGTACAAGGCATTGAATTTACTATAAATTGTGTTGAGGTCATTTAGGAAAATCTGAGTGGTCATTACTGAAGTATCTCTAAAATAAAGGGGGTCCGCAGATTTTAGATAATCTAAGTAGATACCGATATAACTCTCTATACTATTAATACTATCCTTAATACTACTTAATTCGTAATAGTGTAAAAACACGTGTTCATTCATCTGTATCTTAGCAGTGCCTAGTTTAAATGGCAGGATGCCAGGGTTGTTATCCAGCTCCGTGAGGGTCACTTGACGGCCTTGGGTCACTCCTATCAGGAGGGTCCTGGAACAATGATCTTTGTTGTTTTAATGGCACTCTTAGCGTCCTTTTATGATGACTGATATCCTTATCGTCTATAACTTTTATATCTAAGTTTTTCTTAATTCTACGACCTAAATAGCGGGGCTTCGTCTTTTGACGAGCAGCCGCGGGATTTTTCACGTACACGGCTCGGTGTTCCTCGTATTCGGGAGGTTCGGATCTATCCCTGTTCGCAATTGAAATTGATTTTTCTTGGTACTCTAAAAGGGATTTGTTAAGGTTTGCATATAATTCTTTTGTTACGTCTTTATGCCTATTTATATAATTTTGTAGATAAACATCTTCACTTAATATCCCAGATTAAGCACAATTCAGAGCGGTTTGAGTCGCTGACCAATGCCCAGTCATGTGCATGTAAGCAAGCGACTGGACATTTGTTGACCAGTGTACTCGATCCAAGCCTGTGTGACAGTTTACCACAACAGCAAATAAATGATAATAGCTCCTTCCACACTCCACAACAAAGCACACCTAAACCTAATATTATTATGTATTGTGATGAAATTGGGAGCAATATGAGCTCATTTTTAAACTATTACCTAAAGGGACTTAGTACAATCAGCAATTGTCTGCCTCACAGTAGTTTTGAAAATATCTTAAAACAAATTTTAAATGACAGTAATATTAATTCTAAGACAACACTGCTAATTCTTATGGGTAATAGGGGAAATGTGAACAAAAATAATTTACTTAAATACTTTGAACAGTTAAATTCACTTGCAGTGCATGAAATTATTATTTTCACATTCCCCTATTGTGAGCAAATGTCAGAGGCAGAAAATAACATTAGACATAAGTTGAATACATCTCTATATAATCTTTGTACATATAGTAGTAAGTTTATCATAATTGACACTAACAAATTTGTTAGTAAATACCATATGCCTATGGTGTTTTTGACTAAAGGTAAGTGTTACCTTTCAAATTATTACAAGAGACAAATAGCTTTATCGCTATCCTATTTACTTGACATTTCTGCCTAGAATTTGGCAGACAACTCTGCTCCTATTGAGCAGCCCAGTATGAGCTTGGAATTGGTTCCAGTCATAACCAATGATTTAAACTAGCTGTTAAGACAAAAGATTCTGTCTCTGGCAATTTAGTTTTAAATAAATATAATGAAAAATACTGTAAACATGGAAAGTATATCCACCTGGTGCATCAAAACATTCAAAGTATTAGAGGAAAAGATTTACAGATTGAACTTTTTATGAACGATTTTTATGTTGATATTTTATGTATTACTGAACATTGGTTAACAAATAATGAATTAATGCCTCAATTTAATAATCATGAGGTGGGAAGTTCGTTCATCAGAATTAGTTCCATACATGGTGGGTCGTTAATTATATTAAATAGTCAGTTAAAATTTAAGGAACGTAAGGATATTGTATCCATGTCTGTTGAACGGACTATAGAACTAAGTGCAGTAGAATTGGAGCAATTTATTGTTGTCTGTGTGTATAGGCCGCCATTAATTTTGAAATATTTGAAAGTGTAATGGATTCTGTGCTACTTTAAATATCATCTTCTAGTAAGAAATTATTTATATGCGGCGACTTTAATGTAAATATTTTGGAAAATTCAACAATGTCTTGTAGATTGTTGAATCTATTCAAATCTGGTAATCTCAACCACATGTTTATGGAGCCTACTAGAGTGACTGCTACTAGTGCAACCTGTATAGATAATATTTTCACTGATATTGTTCCTATTACTAAAAAAGTTATCAGTAATTTAGAATCAGACCACTTAGGTCAATTAATGGTATTTGAGACATTAAGGAAAAATACTTTGAGAAAACAAATAACTTTTGTACCAGTAACCTCGGACCGCGTAGAAAGAATGAAGCAAAGTCTAGTTCAGGCGCTACCCTTTTTGTCTTCCGATATGGGTCCAAATAGTATGTATAATTCATTCTTTCACACTTTTATGGATCATTATAATGCGATATTTACTTCAAAATCGGTCGTAGTTAGTGGTGCATCAGTTTTTAGTGAGTGGGCTACTGCGGACTTACATCAACGAAGACGTGCACTGTATGCCTTGTATGAGGAACGGCGGTTTAACACTTAACACGAGTGATGAATTTAAAGAACATGTCAAGTGTTGTGTGGGTAATCATAAAGATATGTATTAGAGGGTAGAGAAAATAAAGTTCAGTTGTTATCGAATACGCTTTTCATTCACATCATGGTGGCAGCGGTGCCGTATTTTATTAGATATTAAGGGCATTTTGGGCAAGTAAACAAGTGTCGTGTAGTTTAGAAGTGTGTGCTAGTGATAAATTGTGTTTGTGTAAACAATGGAGCATGCGCGGCCTCCACCAGAGTTGTGCCTGGAGGGTGGCCCTGCCGCGCGCGCCGAGGCATGGCGCCGGTGGTATACACAATTCCAAGTATTCCTGAAGGCTTCAGGTGTCTATAAGGAGACAAGTGATGTGCAAGCCAGTTTGCTGGTAAACCTAATAGGGTCGGAAGGTTATAATGTGTATTTGACCTTCAGATTTACAAAAGATGAGAACCGCGATGACTTGCAAACCTTAGTAGACAAATTTAACGATCACTTTGGGACCAAACAGAATGAAACGATGGCACGATTCAAGTTTTTCTCTAGGAACCAGGAAAGTGGTGAATCTATAGACGAGTACGTAACGGCACTGAAAATACTTGCCCAGCAGTGCGAGTTCAAGGACCTCGAGGAGAGCCTAATGCGTGATCGCATAGTGTGCGGTGTTGCCAGTAGCAAAGTACGCGACCGCTTGCTTAGGGCGGAGGATCTAACTTTGGAAAAGGCGGTAAAGATAACTCAGGCGAATGAGATGTCAAGTGAAGAAAAGCGCCAAATCGAAGGCTCTAAGGTTGCCGTGGCAGCGTCATCGTCGGCAGTGGATGTACTGTATGGAACCTCTGGACAGTTTGCTGGGGGTGGCCGCGGCAGGCGCCGTTGGCGGGGACGCGGCGGCCGGCGCGGTGGTGGCGCGACGGCGCGCGACGGCGCCGCCGCCGGCCCGAGCGCGCCGGATCGCTCCTGCGCTGCCTGCGCGAGTACCTATTGCGACGGAGGTCAGCGGTGTCCAGCGAGAGGTGCAAAGTGTTTATTGTGCGGTGGTGCAGGTCATTTTAAGGTAAAGTGCCCATTTAGAAGACCAAACAAAGTGTATCAAATTGAAGAAGAGGACGGCTACAGTGACGACGACGAACTGTACTTCATCGATGGGGTCGATGTGGACTCTGATTATCGCAAAGACCGCAAAAAATGGTATGAAACTTTACTAGTTAGTGATAATCGTAGGGCCGAGACTTTTAAGCTTGATACTGGCTCGGATTTAAACGTTTATCAATGAAAAATTTCAAAAAATTGGGTCTTGACAGTAGTACTCTTATAACACCTGATAATATTAGGGCCGAATCATATTGCGGAAATTATGTACCTATGATCGGTTCGTGTATTATTAATTGGTTATATAAAGAACGTTTATATCCGTTGCGGTTTGTTATATCTCGAGACGATAGAAAGAGTGTTTTGGGCAAATATGCTTGTGAGGACTTAGGCCTGGTCAAACGCATATATTCGCTTACCTTAGATCATTATGAGGATCTCTTTCATGGCCTGGGTAAATTGCCGGGTGAGTATACTATTAGTATCGAGGAAGGAGCGCAACCGTCAGTCTGTCCGGTTCGCAAGATACCTATGGGCGTGCGCGACAAATTACAGGGTGAATTAGATCGCATGGTTAAAATGGGGGTCATTAGAAAAGTGTCCCACCCCACACCGTGGGTCAATGCGATTGTAGTGGCCGCGAAAAAAGATGGCAGTATACGCGTGTGCCTCGACCCGCGGCCGCTAAATCGCGTTGTGCGCCGCGCTCGCTACCCCCTCCCCGCGCTCGGTGAAATAGCCACAAAGCTACAGGGAGCGCGATATTTTAGCAAACTTGATGCTCGTTCAGGTTTTTGGATGGTACAAATAGACGATGCCAGTGCCGACCTATGTACATTTGGGACACCGTTCGGTAGGTACCAATTCTTACGCCTCCCATATGGTATAAACTGTGCGTCTGAGGTATTCCATTCTAAGGTTCGTCAAATTTTGGAAGATCTGGAGGGAGTAGAGTCCTTCGTCGATGATATTATAGTCTGGGGAAGTACCTTAGAGGAACACGATGCAAGATTAAAGTCGTTGCTAGACAGATCGCGCGAGGTAGGCATTAAATTTAATAAACAGAAGTGCGAATTTAGAGTTCAAAAGATTACTTATCTAGGTCACACGTTTAGTCATGAGGGTATGCGTGTTGATTCTGAGAAGGTTAAGGCTATCGAGAAGATGCCTTCTCCACACGACCGAGCGTCTCTGGAAAGGTTTTTAGGTATGGTGAATTACTTATCGAAATTCATACCTAACTACTCGGAAGTGGCGTCACCTTTACGAGCCCTGTTAAAAAAAGACACGGAATGGTGCTGGGAGCCCGAGCACGAGGCAGCCGCCGGACAGCTGCGGGCATTGGTGAGCGGCGCGCCTGTGCTGGCCCTGTACGCACCGCGCGCTCCAGTGCTGGTCTCGGTAGATGCTAGTCAGCACGCGTTGGGCGCTGTGATCCTTCAAGCGGGTCGGCCCGTTGAGTTTGCCTCTGCCACGCTAACAGATGCACAGACCAGGTATGCACAAATTGAAAAGGAGCTTCTTGCCATTGTCTTCGGACTGGAGCGTTTCCATCAATACGTGTACGCTCATGGTGACGTCACAATCGAAACGGATCACAAACCACTGGAGGCATTGTTTTCAAAACCTTTAGATGCTGTGCCAGCGCGTTTGCAGAGGATGATGCTTCGCATACAGGGTTATGATTTCAAGGTCGTGTATAAGCCAGGTAAATATATGTTTGTCGCAGATACATTGTCTCGAGCGCCCCTCCCGGATAACATCAGTGACAAAGTATCCGAAGAAATAAACGACCAGTCATGTTTCTTATTGGAAAATGTCAGATTCAGTGACGGTAAGTTACGTACTATCAGACAAGTGACTACAGACGATGATGAGTGTCAGTTAATAATTAAATATATACAGTCAGGTTGGCCGCACAGTAAATATGAAGTCAACGAAAAAGTGCGAGGACACTGGTCGTTGCGAAATAGTTTCGAATATGTGGATGGTATAATTTTCAAGGACAATTTAGTTTACATCCCCAAGGCGTTGAGGGCAGAAATGATAAGTCGCGTGCACGACGGACACATGGGCATCGATCGTTGTAAGCGGCACGCGCGTGACGTCATGTTCTGGCCGGGAATGAGTCGAGACGTGGAGCGCCGCGTGCGCCGCTGTGGGGCATGCGCCGCGCGCGCGCCGAGGGCCCAGCGGGAACCCATGCTGCCGCATGACATACCTGATTTACCGTGGATAAAAGTAGGTTCCGATATTTTTCAATATGGCTCTAAATATTTTCTTATACTGGTTGATTACTTTTCTAATTTTATCGAAGTAAGTCAAATCAAAAACATAGGAAGTAGGGCAGTCATAGAAGCCATGAAAGATCAGTTCGCAAGACACGGCATTCCTTGGGTATTAGTTACAGATAACGGACCTGCTTACGCATCCAAAGAGTTCGCGGATTTTAAAAAAGAATGGGAGTTCGATCATATTACGACATCTCCCCATTATGCTCAATCGAACGGTCGTAGCGAAAAAAGCGTGAGAACTATTAAGGACATTCTCATAAAATCTATAAATTCTGGTACTGACTTTTACTTAGGACTTTTAAACTTCCGAACCACACCCCGCGACAATTTAAGTTCGCCATCTCAGTTACTAATGGGACGCACGCTCAATACAAGATTACCGTCTCACGAGAGCAAACTTCGGCCGAGCCGAGATAACAGCCGTGACTACGAGAATATGGTACGTAACCAACAAACTAGTAAGCAACACTACGACCAACGAGCACGTGCGCTGCCTGAACTACAGCCGGGTGACCGGTTGCTGGTGGTGGACAGGCAACGCAGGAGACAAGCCCGTGTCGAGTCTCGAGCAAATCAACCTCGTTCCTACTTCGTGACTGATCGTTCCGACAGGCGGATCAGACGAAACAGGCGCCATTTAATAAAACTTGAGCGATGTTCACCCGTGGATGACAGCAACGTTGCTGACAAATTACCGAGTGACGACGAAGCCTGGTCGAGTGCCGACAGCGACAGCCTGCCGTCGCCTGACGGAGCTGGTGCTGCTCCTTGTCCTGCGCCTAACTCGCAACCACATACGGAAAAATCTCGCGAACCTAGACAGGCGGCGATTAAGGCACGCATTAATATGAAAAACTATATCTAACTCTTAATTTTTCCAGACCAATGAAAAAGTTACCCTTACAGTTATTGTCAATTAAAATAATTAATTAAGCTAATATAATCCTCATAATAATAATAATTAAAAAAAAAAAGGAGATCATTCTCCTTACTTACCTAAATACTCAATGTTAAGCTACGTTTACGTGCATGCAAGTGTGTATTTTACTGAGTTAAGAATGGTTATTTACTTATTTGTAGTACTCGTATGCGTGTGCTTCTGTTAAAGATTAGATTACGTGCATGTTTATCTAAAATAGTAATAATAACTATCGCATTGTCACTGTGTCAACTGGCACAATTACAATATGATCAATAATACGCGAAGCATCTTGTTTATTACTTTGTTAAGATATATAGTAATAACTGATATATACTTGCAGTAGCACAAATGTATTTATTCGTAACGATTAGACTGTTACGTCATTAATATATACAATTATTACTCCAATAATTATATCTTTTATATACCAATATAATAGTACTTCAACTTTATACTTATGTAAAGTTAGCTTCTATATCCATTGCAATTATAATAATGTAGCTTAAGCTTATGCTACTTATGTACTTATGACTTATTTTCGTAACGGGAAAAATGTTGTGTGGGTAATCATAAAGATATGTATTAGAGGGTAGAGAAAATAAAGTTCAGTTGTTATCGAATACGCTTTTCATTCACATCAAAAAATCAATAAAAGCAATATTCGAAAAAGTTTAAAATAGATTGTCATATAGCTAAGCGAAATTATCTAAGTCAAAGAATAAAAAATAGTCCCAACATTATTAAAGCAACCTGGAAAGTAATCAATGTGGAGACTGGTCGCTCGAAACACAAAGTGAATGATTTTAAACTAAATATTGATAACAAAATTATAGATTCCAATTTAGAAGTAGCTACAGAATTTGAAAATTTTTTCACTGACGTACCAGTTTTCACAACTAAGGATTTAAATTCATCACCCTCATCTGCTGTTACTCTATTAAAAGATAACGCTCCAGAGTGTTGTGGAGATTTTCATTTTGAACGTGTTTGTACCTCCGATGTAGTAAAGGCGTTTAATTCGGTTAATGTCAAAAAAACGAATGACCTCTGGGGAGTCTCTGTCCATGCTGTCAAATCCTTAGTAGAAATTATAGCGCCTGACTTAGTAATTATATTTAACAACAGTGTTGATTGCGGCGTTTCCTTATTTAATGAAACATAGTAAAATAACTCCTTTATTTAAATCGGGTAGCAACTCTGACCCCACTAACTTTAGACCGATATCTGTGCTACCAACGTTCAGTAAGATTTTTGAAAAATTAATTCTTTCTCAATTAGTACGACATTTTAACGTCAATAATTTAATGCATAATAAGCAGTTTGGTTTTACACGGGGTCGCTCGACAACCGATGCTGGTGTTGAGCTAATTAAGCATATCTTCGATGCCTGGGAGGAGTCACGAGATGCTATAGGTATCTTCTGTGATTTGTCTAAGGCCTTCGACTGCGTTTGTCATGAAACATTAATCAGGAAACTACACTATTATGGAGTTAGAGGAGCGGCACTGGATTTACTTAAGTCCTACTTAAATGGTAGAACACAAAGGGTCGATGTGAATGGACAGCGATCACCGGGGTCATTGGTCTCTATGGGTGTACCACAGGGGTCAATATTGGGACCTTTCCTGTTCCTTATCTACATAAATGACTTGCCATTCCTTGTAAAGACCCACCATGATATAGTATTGTTTGCAGACGACACTTCACTTATTTTCAAAGTCAAACGACAGCAACGAGCTTACAATGATGTAAACGATGCTATTTCTAAAGTAGTAAATTGGTTCAATGTTAATAATTTATTGTTAAATGAGAATAAGATTAAATGTATTAAGTTTGTCACTAGTAATGTAAGGCATGTGTGTCACAGACAGACAAGTGTCATTGTGAAGGATGAGGAATTGGAATTAGTTGATAGTACAGTTTTTCTTGGTATAACTTTAGATTCTAACCCCTTCAAACCTGAATTACGAGATTGTGTTTAAAAAAATATTTCTGTCAATTAACTGTATATTTATGGTCTAAATGAACGATTTTAGGTAAAAAAAATTTTTTTTTTTATTTATATTTTTCTAGATATTTTTGTGTCCATTGTAATGGACAGGAGGACTTAACTGTTGCTTTAATTGTATATATGTATTAGTTTATGTGAGGTTTTTAAGTTGGGCATTAAGGGTACTAAAATAATATGTAACACGTTTTTTTATTATTATTTGGTATAAAAAATGAAAAAACGCAAACTCATTATGTGTTTTGGTGGAATGCTCTAAAACAATTCCTTTCACTTACAAAACACAAATGTATATCGCATTTTAGGCAGTAGACATGTGTTTTGCCTTTACAGCCAGGTTTTTTGCACCTTGTAGCTTCTTTTTTTTTGTCGTATTCTGGTAAATGGTCGACAGTGTCGTACTGTATTTCACTAGCTGGCCTAAATTCGATACACCGGCGACTCTTCGGTGTACTAGGTGGTGTATTTATTGGACTGCTGTTTCCAGAACTAGATGGACGTCCTCTTTTTCTTGAAAGAAGTGGTTGTCCCATTTTTATTAGAGCTTCAGCTACTCGTTGTCGGAAATGCAGAAGGTCTAAAATATCTTTGTCTAATATTTTACAAACTTGACAGTCTTCTTTATATTCTAACCAGCTGTTAGTCACCGCCAAGTCAATCGCGTGAAATATCATTCGCAACGTCCATTTTTTAGACCTTATAAAAATGCGGTACAGGCTAAGTAAATGGTCAATTTTATCAACGCCTCCCATACCGTTGTTATATAGTCGTACAAGTTCTGACGTGGAATTGATATGTACTCTTTCGACACTTTGTTCCATCTTCGCGCCTCATCTTCCTCTCCGATCCCAACAAAATTAGATGCAAGTATTACAGCTTTGTTATCCATCCATTTGAGGACTACCACATCTTTTGAGCTATTGGTAACTTGTTCTGAGTATCCTCTTTCTTTTTTTGCGCCTTCCCTGTCAGTAATGAGGGGTGGGTTTTGAAATCTGTTTACTCTGATCGTTCCTCCTGCATATATTTCTCTTTCACGCAGATCTCTCAGCAAATTGTAGTTAGAAAAATAATTATCAAAGAAAAGGAAATGTCCAGAGCAAGCTATCCGTTGAGAAAGCTGATATACATACGCAGCTGGTGCACCGTAACGCAAGACATAATTTTAAGCTATTGCATAGCTTCTATCGCGGGCTTTGAGCGCGGGGACCGAATCGAGAAATTCCGTAACGAAAAAACCTCACGCTCTCTTTTTTTTTTTATCTATATTTGTTGTGGCTCCTTGATAAATAATGAAGTCATAGACCAGCCCGCTCTTGCCACAAAGCATAAAAATTTTGATACCCCATGGCTCTGGTTTTCCTTTGACATATTGTTTGATATTCAGATTCCCTCTAAAGGGAACAATCTGCTCATCAACACTTAGAATTTGTTCCAGTTTCAGCTCTAGGCACCGTTCCCTGATCGAATCGTATAAATGTCGGACTTTGATTAGTCGGTCACTGTTTCCATTTGGAATAGAACTGTTGTCAATAATATGCAAATTATTTCTCAACTGCATAAAACGGTCCCTGGGCATGTTTTCTAAAAATACTTTCATATCCAAAGTTCTATCCCAATACATTCTAATTCGTGGAAACTTTAGATTTCCCATAATAATATGGAGGGCTAAAAATATTTTCATTTCGGTCAGCGAACATTGTTTGTAGTTACGGACGTTTTTTGTGTTGGCATATAAATTGGTATTAAAAACTATTTCTTCTAGCAGAGACTCCGGAATATATTTATTGAAGTATTCTATCGGTGCCAATGGTGATTCAATTTCTGATATTGGTGAAGATGACCAGACAAATGCAGGAGTTTCAAATTGAAGATGCTTTCTCCATGTGATATCTGGTTTGTTAGTTTTTTTATTAGTTCTATAATTATTTGATCCACTCACTACTGATTCATCCTCCTCTTCGATTTCTTGTTCAACTTCCAAGTTTTCTTCGAGTGGTTGTGGTTCATTTGGGCGTACAATATCACTACCCACACGAGTTGACGTTGATGATGCTGGCTGTATAATTTCATCATCACTTTCTTCGTCGAGGTCTGACAGCGTACCATTTTCTAGAAGATCCAGCAGACTTGCAACGTCTTTGTTTCTTGATAAATCAAGTACTAAAACACAGAAAAAGTAATAATATTCAGTAACATAATATATTACTTGTACACTTTTTTATTTACAGTCGGATCCTAATGTCCATTCCAGTGGACAAACAAAGTTACTCATATTTTGCCAGGAATATTGATAAAAGTTACTTAGATTTTTAGATAAATACAAACATTAACGTCCAACCTACTTGAAAAAAAATATGTTACATAAACAATCAATTTGCCAAAGAAAATAATTGAACAAAGTTAGCTTACCCGTACTGCGTCTACTCATGGCTGCCGTCAACATTCGACTTATTGTTTCGATATACCCACATAATTTTTCTTAGAACTTGATGAAGCATAAACAATTCACAATGACTAAAGAGCACGGCTAAATGTTTACATTACCTTTAGAACAACACTGGATCACATTACAAAAAAATATCAGTAATGTCCATTGATATGGACGCCGGGTCTGAAGGGGCTAAACTCCAGTGGGGTCCCCATATTGCTACTCTTTCGAATAGACTGAGTTCTGCAGCTTTTGCAGTAAGCAAAATCCGTCAGTTAACTGATGTCAAAACAGCTCGATTAGTATATTTTAGTTACTTCCATAGCATTATGTCTGTAACCGCCAGAGGACACCCTGGAGTCAGCTCTCAGCGATAACTCAGTTTAATATTTATTTACGGAGCCTGCTGGTTCGGAAATCCAATTCCTCCCACGGTGGGACGTAGTTGGAGCGTCAAACAAACACCACTTAATTAGATTCCTATTTATTTTGCACTAGCACACACTTAGTCTAGACCTTAGGCACCAAACTTAAGCACTAAACACTAACACTATAGGCACTTTCACTATAACGTTATTCTAGTACTTACTAAGGTAAAATAACTAAGCGGTCCACGTAACTAGCACTAAAACCACTATTACCACTAATACTGATCACAACTTTAGGGCACTTTCACTTTTTCCTCACTTTTCCTTCTTGTTTTCCGATCGCTTGAACTGAACTGAACTAACTGACTGAACAGCAGGCCGTATCTCGCCTGCTTATATAGGGCGAATACGAGGTCTCGAAAGTAACTCCAGATAATTCGAGAACGGCCTCGTTACGTGGACTTCTCTTTCTTGTGCTATCTCTTTCTCGCATTGGGCGTAGAACTTTCCCCGTATTTAACCACCTTTTCGGGTTTATCTCGGGAACCCTGAGGTTTTCAGTGATGAACCGTACCTTTTTAGAAAGCATTTACGAAGATCTACCCTATTATACTAGTTTCAGCTGAAAATATTCATAAATATAAGAATTATCTCAATCGATAGTTCAACTCCATACAAAAATAACTTTAAGTCTTAATATCTCGATAATTCTAGGCCCAATGCTTACAATGCTTGTGTCTACGGATAGCTAACCCTATTTTCTAACTATACAGGTCACTACGATCCCTGGGGAAAGCCTAACTTGGGAGAAATCAGGTGAAATTGGGTCGCCTCGGCCCGAACATATAAATACCGCGCACCGAAGTCCGCACCGCTCAGTACGCTTCCGGCTTCCGCAGCGATCGCACCGGCCGCTCACCCGCGGTGATGACGTCACGTAACAAGCTGACACAAAAACGCTATTTTCATAGCGACTACAATTTTATCCTTTTTCTAGTCAATCGACCGATAAGTCAATCATACAAAGTGTGCTTGTGTCAACTTATTTCTATCCTATAGCTAGGCACCCTATAGCTATTTTATCTAGTTTTACGCGTTAGGTAATTCTTTCCGGCCCGGGTCTGTACCGTCCGAGCATTCGTCTCGGCAGGGGTCCATGCTGTCCGTAACAGTCTGCCCCCGCTGACGCTCCTGCGACTGCTCCTGTTGCAACGGTAGGACAGCCAACTTTGTGACGGGCCTCCGGAACACGCCTCCTCGGGTTTGAACGTCAGCCGATCGTATTCCACCATCCGGTCCTGGGTACACCTGGGTGACGATGCCGCGTGGCCACACATTGCGCGGCAGGTTTCCGTCCACTATTATTACATAGTCGCCCTTCTGGATTGGCCTGACCCTGTTATTTGATGATTGGCGCGGTGCGAGTGTTGGCAGGTACTCCCGTATCCATCTTCGCCAGAAGTGGTCGGCCAAAGCTTGGCTGGCCCGCCAAGTCCTGCGGTCCGCTTCCTCGCACGGTCCGGTCGATGGAGCTCCCGTTGAGCTTCCCAGGAGAAAATGAGCCGGTGTCAACGCTTCCTCATCCCTCGGGTCCACTGAAACATGGGTCAGTGGCCGTGCGTTGACAGTATTTTCTGCCTCTGCCAGTATGGTCAGCAACAATTCTTCTTTGGGTGCCTTTGTGTGTAATGTTGCTGTTAGGGCGTTCTTTACGGAGCGTACTAATCTTTCCCAAGCTCCGCCTTGGTTAGGTGCACCGGGTGGAATAAACTTCCATGTGACGTTGTGTTGTACGCCGAACTCTCGAAGTGCTGGTAACCACTCCTTGTAGGCGTTGCGTAGTTCGACGTCCGCTCCCCTGAAGTTTGTCGCATTGTCGCTGTAAATGACTGCGGGCCATCCTCGTCGTGCCGCTAGTCGCCTGAGAGCCATTATCGCCGAGTCCGTTGAGAGACTATGGACGATCTCCAGATGTATGGCTCGCGTCGTTAAGCATGTAAACAATGCAACCAATCTTTTTTCATGCCTTCGTCCGATGGTCACTTGTTCATCTTTATCCGGGCGGGTAGCTTCATCCGCCGGATTTTCTTTTGTGGGAACCTAGCGCCATTGTTTTGGTATTGTCAGTTCCGCTATTTCACCTAAGCGGTTGGCTACATAGGCGCTGTATCGTTTCGCGTCGTTGCGGACCCAGTGTAGCACCGTCCTTGAGTCTGTCCACATGATGACCTGATCTGGTGTCAGACGGTGCTCCTCCCGGATGGTCTGCTGTAGCCTTGACCCGATGAGCGCCGACTGAAGTTCCATGCGTGGTATGCTGAGTTGCCTCGTTGGCCCAACCTTACTTTTTGCCGCGATTAGGCTCACTTGGGCCTCCCCGCCATTTGAGGCTACTCGCCAGTACGCCACGCATGCGTATGCTTTGGTGCTGGCGTCCACGAACACATGTAGTTCCCTTCTCGCCACTGCCCCCGTTGAACAGCTTCTTGGCCCACAGATTTTGCAGCTGAACTTTTGCTGTTATAGTATAGTGGCTTAACAGCCCCAGCGGGTCATATACTGACATCACGGCCGATAACATTTGCCTCTTCGTAGGCGTCTGTATCATTTCCTTCACTTCGGCCGGTACCCTTATCATTGTTGTGTTGAAACCCAACTGGTCGGTTTCAGGGTTCCAGTACATCCCGAGGATCTTATTTTCCTTGCCTTTGCCGAGCTGTGCCGGTGTACTTGCGTGTAACTCCGTCGGGATCTGCTGGAGTAGCTTCACACTGTTTGAAGTCCACCCTCGTAACTGGAACCCTCCCTTGGCGTGAGACGACGCAACTTGCGTAGCACGATGTAAGAGTTCCTTCTCATCCGGGTAGCTGGCTACGTAATCGTCCATGTAATGATTACGTGTGATGTCTTCCACAGCATCCGGGAACTCATCAGCGTTGTCCATAGCGTTTCTATTTCTGACGCTATGGGCCAGAAATGGTGAGCTTGCTGCACCAAAAAGCATGCTCGTCATTTTGTAAAATTGCGGATTCCCTGTCCGGCGGTCCCCTCTCCAAATGAACATTTGTGACGGTTGATCCTCGGCCCTTATTTTTACTTGGAGGAACATTTCCTGTAGATCCGCCACAACTGCAAATTGCCCTTCGCGGAACCGAAAGAGAATCCCTATAATTGACTGTAGTAGATCCGGTCCTTCTAAAAGAAAATCGTTTAGGCATTTCCCTTGAACGCGACACGCAGCGTCGAAGACTAGCCTTATCTTTCCCGGTTTGTTCGGATTAGTTACCGCAAAATACAAATACAAATAAATACAAATAATTTTATTGAAAACAGTATAAGTACAGTGTTAGCACTTAAAGACTAAGGATTAAGGATAAGGAAAAGTTTACAAATGCCTGAACTAGGAGTTCCTGTGTTTCAGGCAGAATAGGACCATATTAATTAATTTGTAATTATTCACTTAATTATAATTATAAATAGTACACAATAAAAATCTGGTAGGGTGATAACCTTAACAAAATAACTTATTTAAGTATTCTATATCAAAGTACAGTAAGAAATCATTTTACGACTATTAGTAAGTTCTCTGTATCAGTTAGATCTGTCCACAATAGTTTTCTTTGTACGGTTTGTATACATATAATATCTTTGCGCCTTTTGTTAGTATATGCAGTGTTGAAAGGAATTTTGGTGTGCTGCTTAAGTGTTGTGCTTAATATAAATAGTTGACGAACAGTTAGTACTTCACATGCTTTATAAAGGAGTTCAGTGGGGTATAAGAATGGGCGGTAAGTAGCTACCTTTAGTACAGCTCTCTGGGCTCTTTCTAGGTTTATTAGTGTTGTTTTAGCTGTACCACCCCAGGAAGAAATACAGTAACTTAGTATCGATTGACACAGTGAAAAGTATACTTGCTTGATTAAAGTTTGATCACCTATCGATCGAAGTTTTTTAAATACAAATATTAATTTTCGAACTCTATTGCACAATGCTTCAATGTGATTTTTAAAAGAGAGAGTTTCGTCAATAATGACTCCCAAATACTTAATGTTGTCAGTAATAGCTATAGATGGGCATGTACAGGGCTTATTTGTTTCGTCCTCACAGTTATGTGCGTAAAGTGTGTGATTATTTGACATTGGGTCTGATTTCCGCATGGAAAAGCTTATAAAGTTTGTTTTGTCAGAGTTCAGTGTTAGTAGATGAAGTTTTAGCCAGTTAGTTACAACATTGAATCCTCGTTGTGCGTACTCGTAAACCTCGTTTGTTGACTTTGCGGAAAAAAGTAGCGCAGTGTCATCTGCGTAGGAAATGATTTTGCCACTATCTATCTTTAGATTGCATAGATCTTTAGATTAATGTAAATTAAAAATAGGGTAGAGGCCAAAACGCTCCCTTGTGGCAAGCCGTAAGATGTGTTTTCTAAATCTGAGCTGATGATGTTATCTATTTTTACGCATTGAGTTCGTCCGTTTAGGTAGCTCGCGATTAATTTGTGCTGTGTGCCCCTAATACCTAGTGATTCAAGCTTGTGCAGTAAAATGGAAATAGAAACGGTGTCAAAAGCTTTTGCGAGGTCCAGAAAAATTCCAATTGTCTTATTACCCTTGTCTAGTTCCTGAACTAAATAGTCTGTCAATTCGTGTACAGCATCTGCAGTTGATAACTTGGACCTAAAACCAAACTGCGTCTTTGACAAAAAAGCATGCTTCTCCAAATATTGCACAAGTCTATTATTAATAATTTTTTCCAGAATTTTTGATGTCGCTGGCAAAAGAGAAATCGGTCTATAATTTGTTACTTGAACTTTGCTTCCAGATTTATAGACAGGGATTACAACGGATTTTTTAAGACATTTCGGAAATATTCCTTCAGAGATGCACTTTTGAAATATATATGTTAGTGGTGGAACCAGGATATGTCTGAATGCCTTTATTATTTTGTTCGATATGCCATCCCAACCGACCGCGGAATCGTCTTTTAGGCTCATGATAATCCTTTCAACCTCAGCTTCATCCGTGTTTAATAGGACAAATGATTTCGAGGATTTATATGTACTAAAATGTATTCTTGAGGGGGGTGAAGACGGATCCTCCTGGATTTTATCAGCCAGGTTTTTGCCTATGTTAACGAAAAATTCATTTGTGCTATTTGCAGCTAGCAATTCAGACGGGCCTACTTTCAACAAACTTGCAGATGATTCACGTTGTTTTGTTGTGTATGTTACGTTTTTAATATATTTCCAAACTAATTTACTGTTTTTTCCAGCAATTTCCAGCTGTTTTTTGTCGTAGTTTGTTTTTACGTTTTTCAATAGGTTGTTACAAAAATTACGATATCTTTTATACGACAGTTGCAATATAAGATTGTCTGGATTTGCTTTAGCTTTCAGGTGAAGTTTATCCCTGTGTCTCATGGATCGAAGAAGTCCTGGGGTAATCCATGGTTTTATATTAAAATTCTTGCTATTTAAACGTGTATTATAAGTGTTAAGTAATATTGCTTGTTGGACATTTTTAATCAAGTAGAGCATACTATTTTCTGCATCAGCAGAATTATAAACGGGGCCAAAGTCAATATTGCATAAATCATCTCTAAGTTTGTTTATGTTTAATTTAGAGACAAATTGCGTGCGAGTGCATGTGTTACGTGATTTACGATATAGGGTTAGTAGGGCAGCTCTATGGTCGGTCACTGTAGAGTTAGTAACAAGTGCTAATGCCGAATAATTCGATTTTACCATAATATGATCTAAGCAAGACCCGCTTTGGTGCGTAGGAAGCGTGTGCGCTGGGAGTAAGCCATGGAAAGAGCATAGGTTAAGGTAGCTCTGGGCTGTCAAAGACGATTCGCTGCTTTCAGCTAGTATGTTGATATTAATATCTCCTATCAATATTATATTTTTAAAGGATGTTAATTTACTTAGATTTGAAAATCTAGAGATTCGATAAAATTACTTATATTTTTAAAGGAGGGGGGTCTATACAAGGCTAATATTGCAGTATCTGATCCGATTTTAATTAAAAGCCGATTGCAATCTAGTATATGGGGTTCCTCAACTGTGATGTTTAAGTTATTTTTAACATAAACTACTACCCCGTCGTTTTGGTTATAATTAAACTTACTGCTATACGATATGAAACCTGGCATATTTGGTAGATTAGTATGGGTATTAAGCCAACATTCTGTCAGTACAATGATGTCACAAGTAATATCCAGTCTTTGTTGAAATACATTAAAATTATCAAACTTTTTGGAAATACTGCGTATGTTTTGAGTTAAAATTGATAATGAATTCTGACAGAGACGAATGTGTTGTTTGCAAGTTTCGACATCGCATGCTTTAGACTCTGATACAGAGAAACTATCTAGGTCAGAGAATATGCTATTATTCATAGGTAGTTAAACTAATGAAAACAATAAGTGCTATATAAATATGTGAAAAGTTAGCGCTCTTAGGCGCCTTCATAATCTATGGAGTTTATATACCTTTTTTCGGCCATTTGTCTAGCTGGGCATTCGGCGTCGCCTGTTTCGTGGTCGCAATGCGGCAACACCCACGCTATCTTGCTATCTGGCGGCTCCTGCAGTGGCACGGCGTACTTTTTCTTTAATAAATTATCAATTTGTTCCTTATAACTCTCAGCGAATGCCGGATCCCGATCCATCTTTCTCTCGATACTCCTTAACCGACACATTGCAGTTTGTATGGTCGGTGGCATTCGTGGTTCGTCGTCCTGCCATAGCTGACCTACTTCATAGCGTGGTCCATTGTCGTTGATTTTCTTTATTGTTCTGTCCAAAATATCCATGGCCCTTTGGACTTGCGGATCCACCTTTGTAACGTTTTTTATTCCCAGCGAATCTATGTTGAAATAATCTCGTAGCATGGAGTCTAGGTTCTCATCCCTCTCGCGGCAGTGCAGCATCAGGTGTTCCTCGCCCTCCTTGGGAATAACCAGCCGTGGTTTTCTCCCGAAGATCACCCAGCCAAGCCCAGTTAGCACTGCCGCTGGCTCGTCCAGACCCCTGACGATTGCTTCCTGTGGTAGTAGCACAGGCCATTGGTCGATGTCGATAAGCAGTTTAGGTATAGCCTCTTCATAGCACGCAGTCGGTATATTTTTGAAGTGTTCCAGCTCCATGATTTTCTTACTCATCCGTTGCGTGCGTAGGCCTATACGTCGTACAGTCATGAAGACGAGATCGTATGCGGTTTCCAAGCCCTTTCCGCGTACGCGCACCTTCACCTGTCTGCTTATTTCAGGCTCCGCTTCCATATTGCTTACGCCTGCGAGACATAGCGGCGTGGCAGGTCCCGTAGCTCCTACGGCGTCCGCTACGTCTGTCTGAATCAGGCTTATAGTGCACCCGTCGTCCAACATAGCGTAGGTGTCCACCTTCCCCTTGGGACCCTCTACGGTGACGGGAACTATTTTGAGGAACACCGTGGTTGTGTTATTCACATACTCCGTAGTGTTCGTAACAGTGTCCGGCTCTTGTGCTATAACCGCCGGCGTATGTCCGGACCCTAGGCTGGCGGTGGGCTGCGAAGAGGGCGCGGCCGCGCGGGACACTGGCGGCCGGCGTTCACGCGTCGCTTCCTGCGCCTTTCCCTCGTGCAGCAACTTATGATGCCTAAAAGTGCATCCGTCGATTCCACAAGGTTTGTTATGGCACTTAGTCTTTCTATGCTTGCTGTTTAGGCATCTGAAGCATATTGTGTTACTCCTGGCCCAGTCCCATCTAGCTCCTATGTCCATGGCCAAGATCCGCTTGCACTCCGGGGTTCTGTGGCCACCGCCGCAACATAGGCAGGGTACACGCCGCGCCTCGGCGTTACCCGTCGTATATGCCTGCTCGGCGTGGTACTGCGCCTGCTGTGGACGTCTACTTCCCTGGACTCGTTGGCTCGTCGTTGATGGGCGGGCAGTTTCCTTTGCTGCCGTTTCCCTCCTCTTCATATTGCTTGTAGGTAGCCGAGCGTGTGAGAACTCTAACTCGGCGTCGCTTTCCTTGATGAGAAAATCCGCCATGAGCATAAGCTCACATTTACCATTCTTTATATTTTCTCGGGCATATGCACACCATCTGCTTCGTAAGTGGGGACTCAGACGATCGGTTATTTCTCTTACCAACAAAGGATTGTTACTGTAATTTTTACTATCCAGTTCACACAAGGTGCTTACTATATTGACGACTTTTGTAGCAAAGTTATTTAAATCTATGGCACTAGGACCCACAGGCGGCAGACGTTTAAGCTCTTCTAGCGCTTTATCGACTAAAAGGTCAATCCTTCCAAAGTTCTTTTTCAACAATTTCATTATTAAATCTGGCTGTGTCGACGTTGATAATAGATGTTTTGACGGGTTGTACGGGTATTGCGGTCTGTTCCACTGGTTATTTTTATACGGATTGGGGTAAAAAGGCCTGTAGTAGTTATTTTGGTAGGGTGACATTTGTCTTTGTGGAAACAGCGGTTTATTAAAATTACCGAAGGGCACCGGTCTCGGGGGTAAGTTTGTGCGGAGCAAACTTGTTCAGATCTAACGGTTTTTGGAAATTAGTTTGGGGCACTTGTCTTTTTTGGAGATAATGTATATTTTGTTCCTCTTTAATAAATTGCAAGGATGACGGCATGTCCGTAGGACGCATGGTTCTGATGGTTACGCCCAGGGGGTCCTTAAGACCAGTCAGGAAAGCTTTCAAGGTTTGAGATGCAAAGAACTCTCGCTTGCAAGCTTTCTTGTTTTCGTCAATTTCGTGTAAATTCACATAGTTTATTATAGTACTGAGTAAATGCATGCAACGATTATAAAATTCCTGGGGTGTCTCGTTCTCTTGACGCAAATTAATTAAGTCCCTATTAAGGCAGTTTTCATCCCGTTGGTCAGCGAATTTTTTTAATAAAACCTGTTTTATCTCAATCCATGATGTGACACCATTGATAGTAACGACCTCTTCAGCTTTACCTTTCAATTTATTAAGGATGCTATGCAGCAATATTTGATTATTGAAATTATTGGGTTGCGCTACGTCATAATATTGGGTCAAAACGGTTTCGCACGTAGTTATAAACCTGTGCAACTGATTTGGCCTTCCATCGTATTCTGGTATAACATTAAGAGCTACCTTTAATTGGTTAATATTATTATTACCATTACCTTAAGCCATTATAACAATTACAAAAACGAACACAAAGAAATGTTACAATTCGCAATAACTAGACAAAACTTGTACAATCAAACGACTTGATACACAGAAATACAGATTTTATGGATTTCTGTAATGTACAAAAATACACAGGAAAATGGAAAGGACTCACAGTATGGCGACGGCAAACAGCAATTTCGGCTCCGGAGGTCCGGTGACTAGGCTTTTGAAGTAGAAAAGCTCTAGTTATCCTTTATAAGACTGCGCCACTTATAGTTCTTGGATTCTAAACGTGAAATCTTCAGTGAAACTTGATTTAAGGTTACAAGTTTTTTAATAATATGATTACATAATTGGTCCCGACAATCGGAGCGAGAGCGAGCGAGAGCGAGCGAGAGCGACCGAAGTTAGGTTCGAACTGCCGTTAAGTTTTTCTTAATGCTAGATGCACTACACATATGTACCACACAAGTGTATGACACGCGCACACACATAACAAATTCACTCACGGAAATGAATCTGTTGATTACTTAGTATGATGTCATGGGGTTGTTCGGTCACTATATAAGACGTTTATAACTCTGGACCGATATCAGTCTTACATCAGTCTTCAGAAAGCGATCACGTCTTCCAGAATTTCAACAGGTAAGTCACAAGTATTTTCTATCTTGACCCTTTGGGGCATTTCACTCTTAAGTTAATAAACCGCCGCCTACATTTCGGGTACCCACTAGCTTCACATTGACTCAGAAAATGTAAATTACTCATATTGGTTTGTTATGACGTCATGATTTTTTGAAAAAAAATGTGTTCTGCTTTTAGAGTTGCTAAGTCTTTAATTATACAAAAAAAAAATTGTCTGTACACCGAGCGCCACCTATCTACGGGCATGTTTTTCGACCCACTGAATACGAATTTCAAGTCAGTTTAGGCCGTCCAGCATTCAGTTTCGAGTAAATTGCATAAATCCCAAAAATAGCAAAAATTCGATGTTTTGGCAAGAAAAAAAATTTTAGGATCTAAGGCAAGCATGATAATTATGTACTTTGATCTGTTAAATACTAATTTTGTTTGTACGCCAGTCATAAGCTGTTTTAAATCTAAAAAAATGCAAAAAATCCTTAAAAATAGCAAAAATCATGAAAAATTGGAAACCTACAAACCTTATTCTATTGGAACCCTTTTCTATTTTTTTTTATTGGAACCTTATTCTGCAATAAATTTGGCCCATAATCCACTCAAACATTCATACAACTGCAAAAAACCGATAAAATAGCAGATAATTGCTGCTGGAAAAATGGAAAAAAGTCTGTTAAGCACAATTAAATTAATTTCTCGTATTTTTTTACTTTCAAAATACAAGATTGAGATCTAAGAATGTACAAAAATTGTATTTTGAACGGTTTTCGAGGGTAGAAGAAGAGGTATCTACGTGGTAGATCATTTGAGAATGAAACAGTACAATACCCCTTGTAATAATTATTACTTCTTCGGCAGCTACTATCCAGGTAGGAAGGAACTATTGGCAAAAATTTGGACCCAACCTCGGCTGACAATTGGGCCAAGTATCGACGGAGTATCAATGTTGAGGAGTGAGCAAAGTAAGATGGCAATGAAGAAATCCAATGTGAAAAAGTAAGCAGGTGACATTAGAGTAAATAAAAACCCGGTAAATAAAGCAGTAACGATTGATTTATTTTTAAGGAATCCAACAAGCCAGAGAAAAATATCTGCTTTAGAACGAGGATTTATGATAGTTGCTGTTTGGGGAGTACTTTCACACTCTGTATCGGCAAGAAGTTTTGGTAATAATCTTCTAAAGTCGAGTTCATGCAATAGCACAAATACAGGTGACTATCTGTTTTTCTAATTTAATTGTTTTTTTAATGATTAAGGCTGATTAATTACGAGTCTAACGTTCTGTTGTTAAATTTTCAGATAATATTTGTACCACGCCAGCATGTATTCATACTGGTAAGTTATGTTAGATTTATTATATAGAAATAGGAATGATATACTAATTAATAATAATAAAACTATAATACTGTTTATTACAGCCTCAAGCATCCTGAAAAATATGAACCCAACTGTCGACCCTTGTGATAACTTTTACAAATTTGCTTGTGGAGGTTATATCAATACGGTAACTATTCCTGATGAAAAAGCTCAAGTTAGTGTATTGAGTAATTTTGATGACGAGCTTCTAAACCAACTCAAAAGGAGTATAGATGGTCCACGTTTAGCAGAATCAATTCGTCCATTCAGACTTACCATCTATAACAGCTGCATGAATAGAAGTGAGTATTTAAAAAATTTCGATCAATGAGTTATTTTTTAATGAATATTATTTATGATTAATAATAATTTTATACTTTCAGATGTTATTGAAGATGATGGATTTTTCCGATTATCGATCATTTTAAAAGAATTAGGAGGCTAGCCAGTACTTGAAGGAGACTCGTGGAAGGATGATGATTTTAGCTGGATATCATCAATCTACAAATTCCGTAAGACGGGTTTCTCCATAGACTATTTCATAGATTTATACATTTCGGAAGATCTCCGCAATAGCACCAAAAAGATTATAAGTGTAAGTATATTTAACAATTGAATACTCTGTTAAATAAAAATGTATCAGCATGTAAGCTTACATTTTATTGCAGCTGGGTGAAGTGACACTTGGATTATCACGAGACTCCTTAATAAAAGGATTGCAAGACAAGGATGTTAAAGAATATTACCATTAATTATTTTTTTTTTTTCAACAATCAAATTAAGATATTTAATATTGTATGTATTATAAATTTAAAATTTTCACGTATTGCATGAGCGCCTAATGCATGCTCATTTGGTTTTACCAAAATTTTTTTTGACTTTATACATTATACGTAAGACATTGTTATATACTAAAATTGAATTAAATGTTTCAGATAACTTTACCAAAGGAAAAACGTCGTAACGTTGATTTATTTAATAATCCAATAACAGTAGCTGAATTATCAGAGAAGTACCCCAGCATACCTTGGAAAGAATTCATCAACACCATGCTCAAGCCTCATGCCGAAGTTGATGATAATGAAATAATCAATGTCGACGTACCTAGTTATACATCTGAATTTGAAAAACTGATAAACATAACGCCCAATAGGGTACAAGCTAATTACGTTATGTGGCGGGCCGTTTCATCAACAGTGGAGTACTTGAATGACAGAATTCGTGACAGACAACTAAAGTACTTGATGACGCAGAAAGGCCAAACTAAAAGAGAATCTCAGCCGATAGAATGCATTATTTCCGTAGCTGAAAAACTACCAGTTGCCATTGGTGCGTTGTATGTAAGAAATTATGTATCCAAAGATGTTAAGAAAAATGCCGTACAAATGATATCCGACATCCAAAATCAATTTAAGAAAATTTTACAAACCGTAAGTTCAGCTATTAATTTTATTTGTGACATTATTTTATTTTTATCATGCATTAAAATTTAAATATTTCATTAACAAAAAAATTGTTTACAGGTTGACTGGATGGATGAAGGAATTAGAAAGAATGCTATTGAGAAGGTTGCGGCAATAGCGAGTCATATTCCAGATGAACTTTTGGATGATTCAAAATTAGAAGAATTTTATGAAAAACTACAATTTGATGAAAATTCATCTTACCTAGAGAATATTATGGATGTTAACTTATTTAACGAAGAATATTCATTCAGTCAATTAAGAAAACCAGTAAACAAGACAGATTGGGTATTATATGCCGACGTAGCTGTTATTAATGCGCGTTATTATCCATTAAAAAACAGTATGAGTAAGTATAATTAATTTGGAATCACTAATTTCTATGAATTATATATAAACTTATCTTATTGTTATTTTAAACAGGTTTCACAGCTGGAATCCTTCAAGACGCTTTGTTTAACATTGACCGGCCAAAATATCTAAATTATGGTGCCATTGGATTTGTAATTGGTCATGAAATTTGCCACAGCTTCGATGATATAGGAAGAAAGTTTGATAAAGATGGTAGTGTGGTAAATTGGTGGGCATCATCAACTGAAAAGAAATATCTCGAGAAAGTAGATTGAATAATTGAACAGTACGGCAATTATACAGTAGAAGAAATTAAAATGAAGGTAAAAAAATTATTATGTTGATAGATTTTAATTTTGCGTAGGCATTTTTCACTTATAATTAATTTTTCTATTTTTTTTTTAGATAAATGGAATAAACACCCAAGGCGAAAATATCGCAGACATTGCAGGCATGAAAACATCATATTTAGCTTACACAGAGTGGGCTGAAAAACATAAGAGAGAGCCAATGCTTCCTGGAGTTCCTTACACGCAAAAACAAATGTACTGGATCAATGCCGCAAACACGCTTTGTTCTGTGATGCGACCTGAAGAATTGAAACGGAGAGTCAGTTTTGATGTCCACAGCCCATCGGAGTTCCGTATACGTGGATCGATGTCAAATTTAAAAGAATTTTCAAATGATTTTAATTGCCCCTCAGACTCACCAATGAATCCACAACATAAATGCATTGTATGGTAATCATTTAAACTCAAATTATATTTAAGTTATAGTGACTGTTTAATGTTAGATATAATTAATTGTTACCATTATATTCAAAGATCTAAATTTTGATAAGAGTAAAGCATAGTTCATATAGAATTGGTACGCACTAGAAGATTGTTATTTTTTTAAGTTAATAAAATAAGAAAGTTATGAATGATGAATTTTAAATAGTAATGTATTTAGCTTTCAAATATGTATAAATAAATAAATAAACTCTGTTATGTAAATAATTACGAACTGTTTTCATAATGGACCCCCGTCATTTTCTGAACAACACTTTTGTCGACATTTTTGGCGTATTGATTTCTTGTAGATCGCAATAAATTGATACCCTGGACAATTTGACTAGTCTTATTTAATTTTTTTTTCATAATTGCCCAGTAGTTTTTGATAGATTGAAATTGGGAACAATTCGAAGGATTCATCTCGCGGGGTATGTAATTGGCCTGATTATTAGCATACCATACCAAAACTTTTTTTGGGTAGTGGCAGCTGGCTAAATCTGGCCAACATTTCACAGGACCGTTATGGGTTCTAATAAATACCAATACTCATTTCTCTAAGCACTCTTTAATATAAAGGTCCGACTTCATTGTTGACTATGTTATAAAACTTTTCTCTTACAGCCGAAATTATAAATTCCTTGCCATATCATATGTTTTTTTGCGAACTTGTCAAGTTTCACGAACTCATATTATTCGGGTAAATTACCTCTATTATTGGCCATATAAAACTTCGAACCGAGTAGTTGATTAAAATCGAGTTTTACATACGTCTTGTCGTCCAACAATAAGCAACCTTCGAATTTTGTCAATACTGGGTCGTACAATAGTCGAGCTAGTGTTTTAGCTTGTCGGATCTGTTTAACAGTCCGATTTGGCTGTTTTATTGCTCGATAGCTCTTATAGCCACCTCTGAGGTGAATCATCTTTATTTCTCTAGAAGTTTCTTTGAATTTTTGGGATAAATCGTAATTAGACCGTCCTGAATTTTATTTGAGTGACCTTGGGACTTTTTTCCCAAAATCTTGTTATTTGTCCCAGACCTCCGATTAGTTTGTGTTTTCCTGCCGGCTGATAGAGTCTCCTTGTAACAAATACTAGCTTTTAGCATCTTAAGCGACTTAGCTGTCTTGGTCCGGGATCGATAAGAATTTTCGAAGTATTTGTGCACGATCAATCTCCTGTTCTCAATTTTCATGGCCGAAAACTTTAAAGTGGTAGGAAAATAATATTTTCACCATTAATACTTTGAAGGTTGGTGATTGAACTGTAATTGTCAATATTTTTCCCGCCATGGAATTATTATTTTTTAAACATTGCTAATTATGTGCCAATTCTATATGAACTATGCTTTGTGTTTTTCAACCTGTGAGTCGCGACCCCCTGGGGGGTCGCGAAGCTTCTGTAGGGGGGTCGCCAGAGGTCGGAAAAACTGGGTACTTTAGTAAAAAAACAATAAAGACAATTAATATTTATTTATTAAGTAAGACTCTAACTTTAAAATTACTCTTACTTGAAATTCTCTTACTGTAAGATAATTTTAACAAAAGGATATAACAAACAACATAACATAACAAACTCATAAACATTTTAATATGTTATAAACAAAAAATACAATCCTAAGACGCGCGTTAATGCGAAGGTTGAGCTTGTTTTTTATTAATTAATTTATCCCATCGTGGATCTGTTTTTGCGACACATAGAATTAAATCGTTTTCCAAATTTAAGCGATTTCTTTGCTTACTTTTTATCTGGGCCATCGATGAAAATGTCAACTCGCATAAGTACGAGGTGGCAAATGGAATCAAACACTTCAAAACCTCAGTTGTCAATTCCGGGTATTCTGTTTTTCTCATTAACCAAAAGGTATCCAAATTAGAAGACTTGAATTCCAGGTGTAACATCCCATCGGCAGATATTTCTAACAGATTCTCTTTGAGCTTATTTGGTAAACTAGCCTCATTTATAGCTGCATTTAAAAATGGATTTATGATCCACCTCTGCCCAGTGTTCTCCGATATCTCTTGCTCTGAGAAGTAATGACACAATTCTTCTTTCAAATTATCTAACACCATTTTCATACCAGGTGTATATGTCATGATGTTCACCTCACAACCGACTTCTTCAGTAAAAGATTGTGTCGACGAAAAAGCATCAAAGTTATTTTGGTTCAAAGACGACGACCACAAGTCAATTTTTTTTGTAAAGCCATGTATTTTGTCTTTTGCAGTGATGACATTTTCATTTCGCCCTTGAAGACTTTTATTCAAGATATTTAAATGCTCAAATAAGTCAGAAAGAAAAGCTAATTTCAAAAGAAATTCCGGGTCGCAAATGAATTCAGAGTATTCTGACTTGGCCTGCTGTAAATATATTAAAAGTTCAGCACGAAGTTCCATAACTCTGGCCAGTACTTTACCTTTTGACAACCACCTAACCTCTGTATGGTAAAGTAAATTTTGGTGGAGTGCCCCCATATCTTCACAAATAATCCGAAACAATCGTGTCTGCAACGCTTTTCCTTTAATAGAATTTACAATCTTTATAACAATATTTAGAACTTGGCTGTATTCCTGTGGGCAGGCTTTGGCCGCAAGAGCTTGGCGGTGAAGAAAGCAATGCACCCAACAAGCGTTTGGCATCTGTTCTTTCAGCCTAGCAATAAATCCACTCTTCGCACCAGTCATCGCTTTTGCTCCGTCGCTGCAAATAGCAATGCATTTATTTGCCCAATCGATATTCATATCTTTCGTAGCTTCAAGGAACATCTTATGCAAACACTGACCTGTAGTATTTGTGGGAAGGGCTTTGCAAAATAGTATTTCTTCTATTAATTTATCGCTGGATTCAAAACGCACAAAAGCTACAAACTGCGCACAACCCGCAATGTCCGTGGATTCGTCAAATTGCAAAGATACAAAAGTACTTTCCTTTATTTTTTCTATGACTTGATCACGAACATCAGTGGCCATATCGCTTATCCTGCGTTGAACGGTATTGTCAGAGAGAGGTATACTTTTGAGTTTTTCAACCTCTGGTTTCCCAAACATAACATCTGCTATATCTAATATAGCTGGTAAAATCAAATTTTCGGCAATAGGGTGAGGTTTTCCTGCTTTAGCCACACGAAAAGCTACTAGATAACTAGCAAGCAACGCTTTCTCATTTAGGTTGGACATTTGTACTATACCAATTTTTTGATGTTGAAGAGCTTGCAATTTTCTCTCAATAAAATCCACGGGCTTATTTTTTTTATTTGGATGTTTTGTGTTAAGGTGGCGTGTTAACTTCGATGGCTTCATGCTTTCTCTTGATAAAGTTTCAAAGCAAATAACGCACTGTGGTTTATTGTCAATCACAGTAAACCCGAATTTCAAATAATTGTCGTCATAAAGACGTTTTTTCTTTATTTTACTTCCACTACTATCACCAGAAGTTGATGGTTCTGTTGATCTTATCAGGAATTTATCCATTTTAAACTATGACAAATCACTACAAATGCGTAATTATTACAACAAGTTAAAAACTATTTCTACAATTGATTGTTGACGTGAACTGAGTGAGTATCGCTTCGCTTCGTCCCGCACCCCTCCCCCGCATCGTTCGTTGTGTTCCGCTCGCTCGTTCACTCTCAACAACTCGTAAGCCACCACCACCACTCCACACTCGCCGGGCGGCAGGCATCGGCATTAGTCGTGCGTACGTACCGTATGGCGTCGTATCCGATGTACGTAATTGTAAAAGTGTTTTTATATCCGATAAGTATGTACTTATATCCTAATCATGGAGACCATAAATACGTTGTATGGAATGAATATTGGTAATTCAGTAACATACACATACATAAATGATAAAAAAACCGAAGGGTCAAGGGGGTCGCGAAATATTTTTTATACCAGGGGGGTCGCATCATGAAAAAGGTTGAAAAACACTTTACTTTATCTTATAAATTATAAGATAAAGTAAAGTTTATAAGAAGTATTTGCTCATTGTAATGTCTGTATTGTGTATATGTTTTAATATAACACTTATTAGAATTTTTAATAAATGGTGTAGTACAAATTTTGAACAATGTATCTCATATTTTAAGATTTTCTAAGTATTAATTTTAATTATACATTATGTGTAAATATATAAAATTATAATGGATATTATAATTATAAACTATTTATTAGACGTTTTGCCGTTTTTATAAAAGATATAGTGCTAAAGTGATCTAAATACTTACTTCTAGAAGACTTCGCCCAGTTCTGATTGGCCGGTCCACTACTCTCCACGGCAGAGTATTTAACATCCAATGCATATCTTCTATACCAATATCCCAGAGGACAACGAGCAGAGGGTCCAAGAATGGGAGGTCCATCATTGTGTCCCCTGTAACCATCTGGCGGGGGATGAACGGCAGGTCCCTTAATTCCTGGGGTCCCAGCAGGTGTGCGTTATGATATAGTCTGACTCCATGAAGGATCAGATCGTCTTCTGTCAGGCCGTTTACATCTGAGTCAATAAAAGGCTTGCGAAAGCTCAAATCGTCAAGGATTACCGTATTTATAAGATAGCGGTAGAAATTCGTGTGACGATTTTCTGTAGCTTCAGTCACATTTTCTTGGGGCTGACTCGAAGTAGGAGTGGGAGTGGGAGTGACTGCTCTAGATGGCGCTAGAGCTCTAGTAGACTCAGTATCACCTTCTTCTTCAATTTGAGGCAGCGGAGCACTTCGACTTCGCTTAGGTAGTAACTCAACAAAATTTCGCTTAAGTTTTCTTCTTTTCCTTGATGTTCCTGCTTCATATTCGGAGTTGGTAAGGTTGATAACTGATATATGATTTTGTTGGTACATTTCACAACGTTGAAGCCACTTTTCGATGTAACGACTGTTTGCCATTGTATCGAACACACGACTGGGTTTGTTTACAATTCTGATGTCATTTAAGCTGGTTGTCAGAGGTGAGTTGAAGTATTCAATCCACATATATATTATATCACGTCTAAACATAAAGTGCAGCTGAATCGGTAACGCACTGAGCAGTGAGCACTGGCGTGGGCTTTATGATTATGAATTGTGTCTGCAGTGCGAAAACAAGATAATTATGCATGTGTTTGCAAAGTGATTGTTATCACTACTATTGAAGGTTATTAAAGTTTTTCCAGAGAAAAACATATTTATCGTATTGACTCTTATGATATAGTGAAAGTTAAGTTATTTGTGCATTAAACTACTATTGCAACAAGTATTTTTAATGTTAGTTATCTATATAAATTTATTTTATAATCATATTAAAAACATGTTAAAAAAAAAGTGTCTAGTGGCTCAGTAAAATGTGAAGATTTCCTCAACGCAGAAAGTACAGAGTTCGAGTCCGGTATTGGGTAGAAAAAAGTTCACAAATTTACTATTAAAAACATGTTAAACAATAAAAAAATTAACTTATAATTAGTTTATATTTTAATAATATATATATTTATTTATAATCCCTCTCTTCTACTACTAATAAAAAACAAATCAATTTGAAATATTTCTTCTAACAAATAAACAACACAGTTTTTATTCATTACCAATATTATCTCAATGCCCTAGAATACAAATTGCAGTTTCATGTGCATCAGCCTTAAGCCTTAAGGCGAAGTTTGAGCAAACATTCGATAGGACTATTATTGCCACTCTAATTGCTTATTCAAATCACAAACGTTGACTCATAGTAATTACTTAAGTATCAGAAAAAAAACCAAACGTAATATAGAGAAGTGAATAACCCGAACAAAGTGCAACTTTGTTTGTAAACATAGAACCGGTTCAAGGAAAATGAACTCAACTCGCCGTCGCCGAGCTACAAAACTACAGAAAATGGACTCGGTATTTTTATTCTTCTTACGGGTTTCCAAATTTTATAACTGATTAGTATTTTGGTTCTATTCCTGATCAGAAATCTTAAACTTCTGTATCACCAGGGACAACCTGAAAAAGAAATAATTTAAGAAACAGCAGACAGATGCCTCATCTAGAAATATGTCGCTCCTAGTTCGTAACTATTATTATCGCGATTTTCCACGTGGTATCTCTTCTTAGTCAAAGTAAATTGAATATTTGGGATCAGTGACGGGTTCAAGTGTATTCAAACATTTGATAAGCTAATTGATTAATTATATAACAGTTACTTACGTGATAAGACGAGTCCGTAGTAAGCACACAGGCTCCATTTTGACATAGCGAATTCCCGAAGCTCCAGGACCACTTCCGCTGGTTATTTCGATGTTATTATTGTTCTCATCAAAGTGGGGAACTATTTCATAGACGCTATCTTCATTGATTTGTCTACAAAGGATTTGTCATAGATTGGGTCAAAAGATTTGTAGGTTAGATTTTGATTTTGATTAGAAGAAATGGTGCTTACTCGTTTAAAAGCTGACATACAAACGGAAAGCCCAGAAAGTTTCTTATCAATCTTACGGGAACTTTCTTTATGATAATAACAGAACTGTTTTGTTGACTTGTTTCTATTATCCTTCTCACTGCACGCAAAACAAAGTTCGCCATGCCCCAAATTGGCCAAGACAGCGGCACTAAAATGTCCCCCGCGAGCTGGATGTATTCCATAGGAACAAATTGTTGTTCCATAGTTACTAATTAAATAAAACGACCGGCTTGGACGAGGTTGAGGTTTTAAATGCAATCCGGGACTGATATCTTCAGGTCATTAATTGATGTCAAAGGTGAGAGAGTAATTAGGTTTGATAAAGTTAAGCTACAATTTCACTGTTGCATATTTACACGAAAAAGAACCATAAAAAAATATCATTTATATTTTTTAAACAGTGCTTATTTAAATAAAACTATAATCGGTTGTAGGGAAGAAATGATTCGTTTTTGTAATATAGACATAATTGCCAAAAAGTCAATCCCAGGGTAACTGTATAAAATTTTGTTACAATAGGAATATCATCTTGAGACGCGGTAGTGTCTCGCGCCAAGTACACATCCAACATATATGGTAAAACATTTGCAAAGCACCAAAACATTTTAAGAACTCTTTCTCGCAACGCAGAAATAATACCATTAATTTTATTGTCAGAGATTAAAATATCCAAAATCTACGCCTCTGTATCAGACCGTACCTCGCTCCAAACACGGGCCCCAGGTCATCAGCCACATAATTCCTTTCTTGTCGCTAACTCCGAGGTAAAGAAACCAATTAAGCCTATCACTTAACTGCAGAAAAACACAGGGACCTTCAGCTGACACACAAAGTCGTCAGGTTAACGACAGTGTGGCAACGCACTCGATTACCACGTGCTATAATAAATCCTACGACGCACATAATTTAAATAAAATGCAAAACACGTTGCGCCGGTATTAACATTTTCGTTTCAATGACTAAGAATAAATAGAACAGACACAACTGGTCTGTCCTTATTAATATAGTAAACAAGATGTTATGAATGGACCGGTAGCGTAGCGTAACCTTGGTAGTAAGCGTTTGCATGGTAATTAGATAAACATTGTATATTGTCTTATGCAATCGTTAGTACGGTCAGTAAATAAAAATATATTTACAACAAGATAAGATATCGCGAATTGTAACATATCACTCGCTCCCGGATTTCAATTACCGATTAGTGATGTTACACCTCCCCTGACGCCTTGTTTTGAACGGGCGCGTTGACATTTTAATGCATCGTAAAAGAAATAAACTAATCAACAATTATTCATATAATGTTTTGGCTTTTACATGTCACTGACAAGCTAAATAACGACCTGGGAATTTATTTGATTGCCTGTAAAATGCCCCAACAGAATTCAGTAACATTTTACATTCATACGGTGAACGACGTAAATATGGAACAAAATGGTTTTATAAACGGTGACGAATTTATAGAGCCTACAGATTTAGAGGGACATACGTTTCTCTTTATTTGCCAAGTGGGTGAAGTGTGGGAGCTTTTAGACGCTGTGGAGTCCTTGAGGTGTAGGGACGTATTGTTCCAATATGACGCATATGGCAGACAAGCAACTCATGCAGTCACTGAGACCGACCAGGCAAATGCTAAGGACAAAATCGAAATCCTTGCTCGAGAGCTTCTAGGAGGTAACACACTGCTCCATCTAGCGGCGGGTAGCAGAAATTACGCTTTAGCCGAGTGGATTTGCCGGTACCCTGGCGCAGATCTTGGGGCTATCAATTTCCTGCATGAGACTGCCTACCACGTGGCCTGCAAAGTTGGAGATTTTTGGATGAAGGAGCTTTTGAGGGTAAACGGCGCAGTTTGCGACGAACCCGCAGAAGATAACGAAATTCTTGACCTGACATTGAGGTAACTTTGACAGTCTGCTGCATGGAGACAGCTGCAGAGAATCGGCCAAAAGATAGCCTGTGACCTATTAAATTCGTTATCATACATCCGCTTTGTATTTAATGGAGTGATATGCAATGAGTGACTCAGTTTGTTCAGTTTCGCAGTAGCGGAAACAATGTACACCGTGGCCCAAAATTACGTTGACAAAATTAAAAAGTAAAATTTTTGAATTTGGAACGCCAAACGAATTCGGTTCATTTTCTGTTACATTTTTACACATATTGGCAACGTTTTATGAATAATAGCTTGTTTGAATTATATGAATATTTTTGGTTTTTATGATGTCTACGCAGCGTAAAGCAATAATTTCCTTGCACGAAGCGGGAAAACGACAGTGTGAGATAGTTAGATCGCTCGGTGTCAGTCGTCAACTGGTGTCCAAGACTATTGGGCGGTATAATGAACTCGGGCATCTTGCTGACCGCCCAGGAAGAGGAAGAAAGAGGACTGTTAGGACTCCGAGGCTTCGAAATGTTATAAAAAAACGGCTTAGTCGTAATCCACGGACCAAAGTGCGAAAAATGGCTCGGGAACTGGGTGTAAGTCGATCAACGGTCCAACGTATTGTCGCTAATGATCTAAAATTAAAGGCATATAAGCTACGTAAAGCTCAGCTTCTAGAAGATAAAGATAAAAAAGTTCGTTTACAGAGATGCCGTTTGATTACGCGACGTGCCGCTACTGAAAAATGGAAAAATATCCTTTTTACTGATGAAAAACTTTTTTGTATAGAACAGGCCCACAATCACCAAAATGACAGAATTTACTCTTCTAGTCGCCCCGGAGAGGTCGCAGTCATTCCCCATCGTCAAAAGCCGGATTCAGTTATGGTTTGGGGTGGTATTTGCTCTACAGGCAAAACTCCTCTCATTTTTATTGAAAAGGGTGTAAAAATAAACCAAGAAATATACAGGAGAGATATTCTGGAAGCTGTAGTTCTTCCTTGGAGTCAACAACATTTCGGCAACCAGCCGTGGATATTCCAGCAGGACTGCTCCATCTCACAGGGCCCGAAGTGTGCAGCAGTGGTGTAAAGACAATTTTCCAGGGTTCATAAGCTCGAAAGAGTGGCCGCCCTACTCACCTGATCTAAATCCAATGGATTATAGTTTGTGGTCTATCTTAGAAACAAGGGCCTGTGCTACAAAACACAAGAGTGTAGACGCTTTAAAAGCGAAACTTACCCAGGAGTGGGCAAAAATAACCATGGAGGAGCTGCGGCATATCGTTGAAAATTTTACCAAACGTTTGCGTTTGTGCATTAAAGCCAAAGGGGGCTATTTTGAAGACAATTGATTTTTCTTAAATAAAATAGGCTGTATTTTTAATTTTAAGTTGTATTGAATAAGTTATGTAAGTATTTAATATTAAAACTTAAAAAAATCTTTGTCAACGTTTTTTTGGGCCACCCTGTATTCATCGAAAATAACAATGACCGGGTCCAGAAATGAACAAGGCGAAAACCTGGCGCAATTTCCTTTGCCACGGGGACATCACCAATCTTATGTTTCTGCACGACGTGATAGACAATGACAGCAGGCATTGTTTGTTGGAGTACAACAATAAACAACAACAATGCGTACATATAGTCGCATCGGAACCCAACGCTGTGGAGAAAATGAAGCTCCTGGTCCTGTGGGGAGCTAATATCAATGGAAAGGAGGGTAAAAACGGCGATACTGCTTTGCACATCGGAGTCAAGATGAAGGACTACGAGCTAGTGGAGTGGCTCTGCAGACTGCAGGATATAAACCGTGAGTTGGTGAATAACGAATGTAGGACTCCTTTCCACATCGCGTTTATGAATAGAGATGAGAAAATGATGAGAATATTGAAAGAAAATGGCGCCACGGGCAGACTTCCTTTGCAGTCAGAATCAAATTCTGCAGACGAGGACTACGAGCCGCATAAGATATCCCTGAAGCACGTGTAGTTTGTTCGTTTTCGTTATACAGTAGGTAAAACAGTCATCTATTGTGTAGACAGCTGGTATGAGTCAATGAGATCACTGAGTCACTGGAGCACTCGGCAATGATTTATAAAAATAAATAAATAAATAAATAATAATAAAATTGTTTATTCCTTATAAGTGTCACTTTACATTATACAGGGTTGGTACCTCTTTTTAAGTAACAGATACTTGTATTAAGAGGCACCGCTCTTCCTCAGTTGCTAAATGAACAACAATAAATTATTACAGAATTTGAATAAAATTAAAACAAAAAAATATTAACATTTTCAGTTAATAGCAAATGTAGTTATTTTAAATTTAAACTTAAAGAAAGAATAAATTGTTGTGTGTTTGTGTATGTGTGTATTTATATATCAAAAACATTATGGATTAAGTTCTCAATATCAAGGTAACTTTTACATTTTAGCAATTTTGTTATTATGCTTTTACTTTCGTAATGTGATAGTGGATATATATTTAAATGTTTATTAATAGAATTATATAGTTTAACGGATTTACAAACAAATTGTCTACTCGCATATGTTGTGTTTATTTGAACTGTTGGAATTTTATTGTTTCTTCTCCTTCTGTTTTGTGTGGTAGGTGTGTATGGTACAGATTTGTGTAGTTTTAAGGTCGTAAATAATATATACAGTTTCCTTACAGATAATACGTCAGAAAGTTTATATAGGTCCATGGTAGGAAATCTAAACGGCTTGAAGAACATAACTTTTAGCAGTGATCTCTGGGCTCTTTCGAGTTCCAAAAATTTTGTTTTGGTAGCACCCCCCCAGACCGGTATACAATAACTTATGACTGATTGAACAAGGGTTACATATATTTGTTGGAGAAGATGTGAAGTACAAATGTGCCTTAGGTTTTTAAAGACCCATATAAGCTTCCTGACCCGGCTCATGAGTAGCTCTATGTGCAAATGCCACGTTAGACGTTGGTCGACTAGTATCCCTAGATACTTAGCATTTTCAACTTTATTTATAGTAGTGCATGTACAGTTTTGCGTGTTGTTGCTGCATGTGTGGATTTTTATATTAAAATGGTGATCTGGTTGTGTACTATTGTAGTTTGTAAAGCAAATATAGTTTGTTTTAGATGTATTTAACGTAAGAAGACGGGAGCGCAGCCAGCAGGCAACTTCTGACAAACCTTGTTCTGCAGAATGCTTCACGTCTTCCCAAGTGTCTCCAGTGAATACAATGGCAGTGTCATCAGCATAAGAAAAGATGTGTCCGTTATTAATATGCATATTACATGACTGGTTTATATAGATTAAAAATAGGGTTGGTCCAAGGACACTCCCCTGGGATTTATCGACGTACACATTGACGTCATTGGGATTTGAATTGCGCTTGCGCGAAATGATGTTTATTTTAGATGGCGGTCAACACGCTGGTCAGTGTCTAAAGATTAGGTTACATTGACTCTGCCTTTTTTTCGCAATTTATAAGTTAGAGTTTACTTGATAAATTTGTAATAAGGATATTTGTAATATTGTAAAGCTATAAGTCATTATGATTATAATTCGAAGTGAGTGTTTTTATTATCTTAGACAATATTGTAGAGTAACGATTTTCTTAAATATCTTTTATTGTTATATTTGTATTTGGTAACCTGACTTGTGTTTTTATAACGTTTTATATTTTATATTTGTTATTTATAATATATTTATTTACAGTCTGACAATATTAGTTGAATTAATATTTTATTTAATATGGTATTTGTAATCTTGTAGTAGAGGTATGGCTTGTTATCTATGAATATAATGAATTGCATTATTTTGGTTTGCATATTAAATATGTATTTTAGTTTATATTGTATAGAGTCTGAGAAAGCTATGAAATATAGCGAAATGTCGCGAATCTGATATTGTTGGTGTGTCATTTTATTTAATTCTACTGTCCTCTTACACTTTAATTAATATTTACATTATTAATTTGTTAGATGATATGTGTAATAAGATGTTATTTCTATTTAATATTGTATAAACTCCTTTGTTAAATTTGTTTTATATCTTTGTTCATTATTTTGAAAGCTACAAGAATCGACCATCTGTTCAAATATAATTCATCTTTAGTGCTCGCCGTTTCTGACATTCACGCGTGATTAAAATTCACCTTATATAGAGTAACAAAAGCCGTTCGTTGCTCCTTTTTCCGGCCCATTTATTACTTAGATACTGTCTTATGGCCTAACCTTGTAGAGGACGAACAACAAACAAGCATCCTGGGGTCGTTGATACTCTGGCGGGAATAAAAAGCATACGATGCATCGTGGTGACTTCATTTCACAAACATTCGCGGTATCATCCATTCGGGAGACTTATCAAAATAAATATTATAATGGAATACTTTCCGTGTCTGATCCCTAAGATTTGGGACTTAGTCCCAGAGTTTTTTGTGGACCTGATCATCCACGACAAGCTGCAAGAATACTGTAACGTGCATGGAACTGTCTACGGGGCCACTTTCACCCATGAAGGCGTCACGGCGACCGCACAGAACTACCACGGGGTTGCCTTGTGGTTTCGCATCAGCACTGATACAGTGGATTATCCTAACCACCAGGTCTACAAGATGATTAAAGTGGCCCAATTTCAGTGATCTAAGTGCTCAGTGCTAGTGTTCCCTAATTTTAAGGCTCTTTTCAAATTTCAAAACTCCCAGTGCTAATATTAAGATTAATTTTAACGTTTTATGGTCTCAGAAATTATACTCATTTCTATTAAGGATTTTCCCTGTTTATTTCTTCCTAATCTTTCAATGCGTACGCCTGGAATTTTGCTAAGGGCTCATCCACATATTACGATAATATATGGACGAGCCTTAAGGATCTAACTTTTGAGATTGAAATTTTTACTTGTATCGTTTGTTATAAGTACAAGAAAAAATGCGACAACTTTTAAAAAAATATTTATTGACATACTAAAATCAATTAACTATGTACAAAATAATATGGACAATTCGAATAGTACCACAAAAAGCCCAAATTATTGCCTCATGGTGCCCATTAATGACCAGACAGCGACTTTGTCAAAAGTGGAGCCACCTTATTCCAATCTGACCGAAACTATTTTTTTTTATGGTAGGGGAGGCAAACGAGCAGACGGATCACCTGATGGTAAGCGATTACCGCCGCCCATGGACACCTGCAACACCAGATGGGTTGCAAGTGCGTTGCCGGCCTTTAAGATGGGAATACGCTGCTCCCATCTTTAAGGCCGGTAACTGATGCTCTGTATCGGCACTACGGGCTGTTTTACGTAGTTTACATTATAGCCCAGTAGTGTTCAATCGGGCGAAGCTCTGGAGAATTCGGTGGATTTAACTCTTTGGCCACAAAATTTACATTATTGTCTTTATACCATTTTACTACCTTAGCCGCGTAATGGCAAGACGCTAAGTCAGGCCAAAATACAGTTTTGGAGTTGTGCTTTTTGATCATCGGCAATACTCGTTTTTGAAGTTTCATATTAATATCGGCATTCATCGACGAGGTAGTGAAAAAAGTAGTTGACTTCATTCCGCATTCACAAATGGCCTGCCACACCATGACTTTCTTGCCGAACTTCTCAACGCAGATGGATTTTTCAGCCTCTGTGATTTCTGTTCCCTCACGAATAGGGCAATACTGGGGGCCTGGCAAAGACTTGTAGTCCAGTTTAAAGCCGGGTCCAGATTAGTGACAATTTGCCGAACGGAACACTGTGATGTCGCCGCGGACTTGTTACGTATAGTGTGGACGAATGGAAGTTTGCATCGGATCGGACGCTGGTGGTGTAACGATAGTGTGGACGGCATTTGTTACGCGTACAAATGTTACGATGGTCCTCTATAACCGATGGATGCCATTTTGAAACTTCAACCAACGTAGTCGACATGTCGACTCCAGAAGAATTAGCCGAAATGTATTTAAATATTGCTCTTGCAAGCGCATCATTTGTATTACTTTGTGCTTAAAAAAAAAATAGGGCGGCGAAAAAAAAGAGATGGTGGCAAAGTGAACTTTTCAGAAATCGTAATATTTATGGTGGAAATTCGTTACTGAGAGATTTAAGATTTCAATAAATAAGTGGAAAATACAAAAAAATTGTGCGAATGTCTCCTACAGACTTTGAAGTTTTGCTGAATTTGATTGGTCAAACAATAAAAAAACAAGACACTCAATTTAGAATGTCAATTTCGGTGCAAGAAAGACTTGCAGAGACATTGAGATTTTTGGCAAGGTCCAGTGGCGTATGCAAGTCGAAGCTTAAATAAAGCAGACCTCAATTATCTTACAATTGAAAAAGAGATGCTTTCTCTTGTATGGTCCATAAAATACTCCAGACCATATCATATGGACATAAATTTACAATTTTTATAGATCATCGACCATTAGTATACCTATTTAACATGGCTAATCCAACAAGCAGACTTACCAAATTTCGCTTAGCGTTGGAGGAGTACGACTTTGTGGTGGAGTACATAAAAGGCAAAGATAATATGGCTGCAGACGCACTATCTAGTGTAATAATAACTTCGGATGAACTTAAAGGTATGAGTGAAAACATTTTAAATGTTATTACTAGAAGTAGCGCTAAACTGATGGACAGCAATAAAAATATACCGACTAACAGAAATTCCAGTTGTTTCCGGATTGGTCACCCGAAAATCATGGAATCAATTGTTAGGCCGACGAATTCGGTATAACTTGAGTTTGTTTCGAATAGTATTGTTTTTTTGTAAAAACGAGCAACATTAGTTCGTAATAATCAGGGCGATGGCTTACAAGAACAAGAACTTCGTGTTGATTATACGTCCAGAAATTGACTGTTCAGTAGTCAGTCTAGACGATGGAACTCGACAAGCCCTGGAAAAGCCCCTAAAAGAAAAATCTAAATACGGACCAAATATAAATGGTGCCCAAGCAAAAATCTGGTCACACATTTAGAAAAATGGATTAGGGGAATATAAGGAGAGACAGCAATTGCTGGGGAAATATATGGTACCAAACAACTGTCAGCTTTTTCAAGCCCCTAAATTAAATCCTGCAGTTATAGCCACAATTTCCGAATAACACAAAAACCGAGATAAAAGATAGGAGAAGAGCAGCAGCAATTGGGACATGGCAAAACAGCCTTAAACAGGGCACACTGTCTCGCGATCTACACAATAAACGAGCATCGTTGGTCCGTCGCCTCCGGGGCCAGCAGCCAGCCGATGGGCAGCAGGAGCAGCTGGCAGACCCAGCACCGAACTGAAGGCTACGTCGTAAGAGGATGGCGATTTTCTTTTAAATTAATATAACAAGGTCCGTATGCTCTTAAGTTTGTCGTCGCCGTTACGACACCGCTACCAGAAATGGGGAAGAGTGGACGCAGACACATTTTGGTCAAAAAGTGTGGTCGCCGTGTGCACTCATTGTTACCAGATATTGCGACTACTTATCCCAAAATCATTCGTTCATTTTGGTAGTGTCAAATGGAAACTGTCAAAGTGAAAAATCAATACATACATTAAAACACCATCGCTTTAAAGGATTTGCAAGACTTAAGCATTTATTGGTTGCATTTATATTACAATATGGCTTAAATAACTACGGAAAGTTAACCTGCTCGAGTGAATTTGATAAGTGTAATTTTATCAACGCGCCACCACATTATCTTAGTTTAGCCAGAAATTAAATTATTTACTACTCAGTGCATGTGTATGTACATAACTACAGTATTTGATGCATTATTAGTGCTCCGATGCATATACTTTTTTTTAATTAGCCTATTTGTCCCACTACATGTCCCACTGCTGGGCAAAGGCCTCCCCTCTCGCTTTACAATCCTCCCTGTGCTGAGCAAGATCTAAACCTGTTGACTAATTAGAAAAAAAAACAGACCAAGAGCATATCCGGCTATGCTGTGTCATGGGCTCCGCCAGGATTACTTTCAGGGAGGTGCATATACTATACTTAAATAATAAAAATAACGCTTAACATACTACTAAACTTGTTAATTTTGATGTAAAAATATGGTTTAACGCTGAGAAATATTGCAGTCACAACGTAGTCGTAATGTGTGGACTCTTGTGTAGACACCTGTTAGTGTTAAGCCGTGTACTCATTAACGAGCTGTAACCGTAACCGTTGCATGCACTGTAACCAAAAAACATAGTGTGTACGTGGTTCGCGAACCTGCTGCGAGCGGGTACGCGTCGGGCTTGCAGCGAGCCGATGTTTACAGCGTACTCATTTCTGAACCTGTAACGTTGCACGTAACTGTAACCGATACTGTTACAAAAACATAGTGTGTACGTGGTTCGCGAACCTGCTGCGAGCGGGTACGCGTCGGGCTTGCAGCGAGCCGATGTTTACAGCGTACTCATTTCTGAACCTGTAACGTTGCACGTAACTGTAACCGTTACTGTTACAACACTTACTGTACAAACATAGTGTGTACGTGGTTGATGAACGCCACACGAGCGACTCGCAGCGAGCCGACGATTGTCGGTTTTTGCCGCGAATCAAAGGGCGCTCGCAGTGCGCTCGTGGACGTCAAGAGGAGAGGTTGTTGCTAGCCGCTATCTGTACTTTTTATTTCTCTCGACATGAGTGAATGGTCAGAGGAGAAATGTCTGTCGTTGATAGACGCCTACAGGGAAAACACGGTGCTATGGAACCCTAAGGATAAGGACTACTACAAAAAACATTTAAAAGAAGATGCCTGGGCTAAAACTGAGGGCAGGGCAGGCCTCCACGTTCGTTACACTCCCCGTACACACTAGAACTTCGTTACTGTATCTGTTTGGTTACAGTTACAACTCGCAAAATGAGTACGCTCGGTGAAAGCGTTCCGGCGACATCGTGAGCCGTAACTGTAACACGCGTACACACTAGAACCTCGTTACTGTATCTATTTGGTTACAGTTACAACTCGCAAAATGAGTACGCTCGGTGAAAGCGTTCCGGCGACATCGTGAGCCGTAACTGTAACACGCGTACACACTAGAACCTCGTTACTGTATCACGCATGTTACGGTTATGGCTCGCTAGTGAGTACACGGCTTTAACGCGTGACCAAAAGTAGAAACAAAGTTACTGGATTCACAAAATGGCTCCATGTGTTCATTTGCGTTCATTTATTATCAAAGTGTTTTAGTGCCACGCCGTGGTCAGTGGCCTTAACTGACGCAAATAAAATAAAATTATTACGTTGGTACCCAGTTGCTGGGTACTGAACAGTTGATATATTATTATGGCCCACAACTAAAAAGGCTTCTGAATTGGAGAGGCTGAGGAGGGCAGAACAAACGCCCTTCAACGAATGGGTTCGATTGTGGTGCGCGGTTAAGGCCAATGATATTAATATTTATATGGAAGGAAAGAAAATAGAAGCATTATAAGCTTCTTTTGAAGACAAAGACAATTTTTTTTATCGTAATTGTTTATCATAACTCATATTATTTGTTTAGAATAAGCAAGCTTGCCAAACCTGCTGTCTAAATATTTAAAAAAAACTGACCAAGAGGATATCCGGACATGCTCAGTGTCATGGGCGCCGCCAGGATTACTTTCAGGAAGGTGCATATGTAAAACAGTAGAACTCGATGGCGTCATTTATTTCTCTTATGTCATATAGTTCCGCCCGATTACAATTTGCTAGCTTACAGTGGCGGCGCGTCACAAATATTCGTAGGGAACCCGGAGCTAATTTTGGTTTCCTTTTCTCCATGAACCGATCGTGAAAGTACTCAACGGGCTGAAGTTTAGACAAGCCGGTGGGAATCGAGTTCTTTGAACGATCCGCCACTGCTAGCTTATAATAAGAATATTTTATATTAGAAAGTTGATTAGTAAATCTTATGATTAGAAAGTTCATGTTGTTCCCTCAAAATCACCGATGTCTTGTTTAGGCATTGATAATGATAATTACCTACCTTTGCATGCTATGCATTTTTGCACCTATAGACTAAATTATTCGTGATCGGTTTCGGACACGCCATACAAACCATTATATTATATTAAAAATAAATAAAATTAAAACCGATGTCTAATATAAAACACACGATTAACTTTAGTATGTCAGTGCCAGTTTTCGCTTGCTAAGTCGCTGTCATGAGACGAGATGAAATGCATGCGGTAATTTTAAATTATTTAACGTGTCACTGTTATTAATACATAATATCAACGCAGTTCTTTGATGGTTAAAAATGGACGGCAAAGTCGATTTTTCCGGTTAAAACAGGTCGCGAAGTGCATAGTTTAACGTCAGGCAAAATGTAAAAAATTAAAAATATTGCATTCTCGATTTTGCGACAGCAATGTAGCATACCATTATTTGTAGAGCCAAGCACTCTCCGTTCCGGTCTTGCAGACCATTCAAAGGAAGTAGCCCGTTCCGTGTAAACCTCCGTTTTGATTCCCTTGCACCCCCTTTCGATTTGTAGTGAATAGTGTCGTAAGTTGTTTTCAAGTTTCCAAATAACTTATTTACATTTATAAAGATATACTTAACGTTTATAATAAGAAATAACGTTTCATTGTTCAAAGTCGGCTACCTATGTGTAGTTTTGTAGTTGTCTACCTACGTAAATACGTACAGTCAAGGGCATAAATATATGTACGTTCCCAGAGCTTCAAATATTTATGTACTATCTTTTAGCCAAAAATTTCTCTACTACAATTAGATCCAAGATATGTGCACAATGATCGACTCATTGAAATGCGTACTAATACCGTTCATTAATATCAATACAATGACAGACAAAAATATGACGGCAAACAGGCAGCCACAAATATCTAGGCAGTTACTTAGATTTATTGCGGGATGTATTTCTGCCTAGTGCTAGAATAGTCTATCCTGATGATTACGTGATTGAATTCATGCAAGATAATTCCGCAATTCATAATGCGAGACACGTCCAAGCATTGATAGACAATGAAGATAGTTTAAATTTAATAAAAATGCCCCCACGAAGCCCAGATTTAAACCCTATAGAAAATCTATGGGGTTTAATGGTACAAGACTGGGATGCAACTAAAGCTCGTACAACTAACAGCTTAAGAGCACACGTTCACGAAATTTGGGAGGGATTCAGAGGCACTAACGTATGTGAAAACATGGTCCGGTCAATGAAAGACCGTTTGCAAGCGGTGAAAGAAGCAGACGGAGGATATACTAAATATTAGGGGTAAATTATAAGTTGCTTAAGTGGAGCAAGTTATTAAGTTTTTCTTTTTGTAAGAGGAATAAAATGTTTTATTTTTATTTGTAATTAATAAGATGAAGTCCGGTAACATGCATACATTGATTTTATGATAAGATTGCCAATAAAAATTGCGAATTTTGAACATAATTTGATTTCTCATTCCTACTCCAAAAACTACTTTTTACACGCCCCGACATATTTAACTCTTTGATCGCTAATGACTTGATATTAGGTCCAATAAATCCTTTAGTCCCATCTCGTAGCCAGATTCGGTATGTAAGGTTCTTTATAAAGATAAGTACTATGTATAACCGATTAATACTAATGCTGTAGTGTATTTTTGTATCCTTTTGGGTGTAATTCGATATTGTTGTGGCAATTCTATGTCAATCTGGGTAATGTCATTTTGATATCGCAACTCAATTGTTTTTTAATGACTATGGTGACATATAATTTGGAGGGAGACTTGACGTTTATGATTGAATGATTTTCCTGATTATTTTTAATTATAATTCATTAATAAATGGGAATAACTACTAAAAGTGATTTTACTTGAAGAAATAAGGCGAGACCTTACAACTCAGAAGTGGCACAGGTACCAAAGAAGCCCACAATTACTGAAATAAATGGAATAATTTTGTTTCGTCGTTGTGGACGAAAGTTTTCTTTCCTACGATGGATTCCAATGAGAAAGAGAATGAAGAGCATCAACTACGAACTCGTGAACATCGTAGTCGCAGTAAACATAAATCGATTCGTGCGAATAAGAAGGCTAAAAGGCGCCGTGAACGCGAACAGAGTATAAATGTTTCGAAGGAAAGACGCAAACGTTACCGGAATCAGCGTTCAAGAAGCTCTAGTGTAACGTGTAGTGAAGGTCGGAGAAGTCGTTCTGAAGACAGACGTGACCGGGATCGTAAGCACTATTACGAACACCGAAAAAATCGTAGTACCAGTCGTCGTCGCCGTTCGAAGAGTCGTGGTCGGCGTAGCCGCAACATTCGAAATAGTCGCAGCTACGATGGTGGGAGCCGCAGTCATTATAGGAGCCCTAGTCGCTGCTGCAGCAGTGGTGGTGAAAGCTGCGCGTATGGTCGTCAGAGTCGGAGACGTGGTCAAAGAAGTTGTAGCCGCGTTCGTCATAGTAGGTGCAATCTACGAAGCCGGAGCCATGCACACAACATGCTGGGTACTCGCATGCAGAGTGGTGAGAAACAACCAGGTCTGACGACAATTGGGAATATGAATACATTTCAAGGTAATGAACATCAGTTATTTCTTAAGGAATTAGTTGACACATTAAAAGATAACAGGCCAGAGGGTAATAAATTTCCTATGTTAGGCAATGTAATACCAGAGTTTGGCCCGATGGTTAAAGAGCAAACTGTACATATGTGGCTCAATAAGGTAGACGAGTGTGCAAAATTATACAACTGGGGAGATAATCAGATCATCCATTGTGCATTACCCAAGCTGTCTGGCAGTGTTGCCAACTTTATTTTTATAAACCCACCAAATAAGGCCGTATTAACCACCAGAAAACCACTAAACTTTGTCGGGCTCTCAAACCACCAGAATTCCACTAGAAATTACAGTGCGACACAAAATATTACTTATTCATGAGCGACAACCATCTGCGATACTTGTGAAATGTCGCGTGCTTAAGCGTAGTGTTATATAGCTGCAAACTCGCTATAGTAAAATCACTAGATTCTTTAATTCGCCCGTTGGAACGCGGTAGGGCGTTCAACTCGCGGTGTGGTAAAGGAAAGCGGGAATATATTAGATTTTAAATTTAAAACAGAGTAGGAATAATTAAAAATAATAAAATAGAGTACCTACTTAGATTTTGATTTGCTATGACAATAAAATACTGTACTGTAATTGTCATTTCATTATTAAAAAGTTCGATTAAATCATTATTTGAATAATATAGAATATGCACGACTTTTAATTCTTTCATGACTACATTGACTACTAATCATACAATGTACTCGTAGTAGTAAATATTTATATGTTGCAGTTCTAGCCCTCTCTCACTCTCTATGTCTAAGCAAAATTTCAATTAAGTGAACACCACTCTAGTTTTGTATTGAAGTAATTCTATGGTTGAAATGTTCATACTTTGCTCAATGTTGACGAACTCCAAAATATTGACTAGGACTAATGTTATAAATTGTATCAGTAAATTCTGCAGTTTCATATCAAATGATAAAAAAACACAGCAAATATGTATATTGCTTTGATAGTATACATAGGGTACTTAAGTAAATTAAGTAAGTAAGTATTCTTTATTGTGCACCACAGAGTCTTAACGTAAACATATGTAAGGAAAACAATATAGGTAACAACAACAGGCAGTCTTATCGCTAAAAAGCGATCTCTTCCAGACAACCTTAGGGTAGCAGACACTTAATAAAATATTTATAGGAAATATTTGTATATAAGTAGTTAATAATAAAATTGTTATCAACTATTTAACATCATTCTAATTGTCAAGATGTCAAATAATAGCATCAGTTAATGTAATGTAAATGGACCAGCAATTTAATTCATATTGGGAGCGTGCACGACTGTCACGCAACCTAGTGTCCGCAAGTCTAGGGGAAAACGTCAATTCACTACATCTTATAAAACTACTCCAAAACTAAAAACTACTGAACGGATTTTCATACGACTTTCATCTATTTATCAATAGAGTGATTCTTGAGGAAGGCTTAAGTATATAACTTGTTAAGGTTTTGTGTAAATTGTTTGAAATATAACGATGTTTTCGGAAAAAAACACGCTGGCTAGCAGCTTTAATTGAAAACGCTGCCTAATCCGTTTCAGCTATAACAACACAATGTATGGTGGGGTTGTTTCTCATTCATAGGTCTACAAAAAAGTCCGCGATGTTAAATGTCTATCTTTTAAGGATAACTTACTATATCCATTCTTAACTTCTAGAAAAAGATCACGTAATATGTGGCATTTGCAAAGCTATTTACATGGATACATTATTAACAATTATCAAAATAAATACGTTAGTTATATTAAGCATTTCATACAGATGACAATGGTCCCTTACACCATACAATTTAAATGAATATTTCAGGAGTAATCGTAAATCAAAGTTTCATTTCGAGCCATATAATTGTACGAAATGTTAAGACGCTATCCGCAGTTAGTTCAAATTTTTACCACCTTATGCGCTGGGATCGCTTTACTTACCCCCACCATGCACTTCGCACGGTCCCAATAGCCACCATAAGTTTACTGCACGTTCACTATTGTTCACAGGTACAGGACACTTATACACCGTGTTTTTTTTGATTTGCGTTAATTTCGAGGGTGCATTCCTGAGCTTAAATTAAGTAACTACGAAGCTGATGGTCCCGGGTTCAAATCCTGGTAAGGGCATGTATTTGTGTGATGAGCATGGATATTTTGTTCCTGAGTCATGGGTGTTTTCTATGTATTTAAGTATTTATAAATATTTATATATTATATATATCGTTGTCTAAGTACCCTCAACACAAGCCTTATTGAGCTTAATGTGGGACTTAGTCAATTTGTGTAATTATGTCCTATAATAAAAGAAAAGAAAAGAAAGAAAGTAACTTTCTCAAAGACACCGATATTCTAATTAACTCCATTTCGGAGATAATCAATCATTAATTTTTATCTTATAAGGCCCTTACGAGCGTGTACATTTGCCTTAGGGCCTGTTTACTTATAGATTAGTGTTTAGTGCGAGTTCATCATTTGTTACTAAACGTAAGTACTATCTCGGACGATCGACGTTCGAAATGACATTGATATGTCACAGTTTTCAATTGTTTGGTTGAGTTAAATGTAAAGCCCGTGTTACAACAACGCTATATGCAATATTTAGTTACTTTTTATAAAAATAAAAATAGTAAAAAAAAAACAATTTTTTTTTTTGTAAATTAACTATGCCATTTAGTTTCCTTAAACGTACTTACCGATACCCCGAAGTTAACGAAATTCAATAAAAACACGGTGTATAAGTTGTGGTTACCTATAATTAGATATGCATAAATCATGATTGTTATATAGATTTAAGAGCATGTAAGATGTATTGGTAATCCTAAATAAAGAAAATTAATAAAATTAAAGGGTTTCATTGTGAATGATGGTGGCACGCTCATTTAATACAAACAACAGGTTATTATCATGACATTAAATATTTAGCTTAAACTAAAAATGATCATCATCAGAAGAGTCTGTTTCATCTGCTTGTTCGGTTTGGGAAGAATAGATTTCTTTAGTTCCAAATCATAAGGCTGTAGTTGTAGGGCCCATCAAGCCAGACGACCTGTGGGTGACTAGATTCATTAGCCACTTTAAAGGTTGATGATCTGTGATAGTCAGGAACTTGGTGCCTTCTATGTAGCCTCTAAATTTGGTCACTGCCCATACAATTGCAACGGCTTCTTTCTCTGTGACTGTGTAATTGCGTTCAGCCGATGTAAGCAGCCTACTAGCATATTCGATAGGATGCTCTTTCTCACCCTCCCCCTGCACCAGAGCTGCACCAATTGCATAGTTACTAGCGTCAGTTTTTATAATGTAAGGCGTTTCAGCACCGGTGCCGTGGTTAATGCTTCCTTTAGCATATTGAATGCAGTTTGCTGTGATTCTTCCCATTTCCATGCTGTGTTTTTTTTGTCAGATTTGTGAGGGGTCTAGCCACTTCTGCAAAATTCCGAATGAACCGGCGATACCACGATGCTGTTTGCAGAAACGAAATCAATTGTTTTAGATTTTTCGGTTCCGGTAATTCACTGATTGCGTTTGTTTTATCAGGGTCGGTTTTTATACCTTCAGGCGTGATTAAGTAACCTATAGTAAAAATATTTTATAGTTGCACAGGCAAAGTTGCATTTGTTTCTATTTGCTCTAAGCTTATAATATCTTAACCTTGTAAATATTTCTCTTAGATCGTCGAGGTGTTGCTTAAAGTTTGGAGATCGACAGATCAAGTCATCCAGGTACACGAATACTGATTCTGCTTTAAGTTCTCGACAAAACTTATCCATTAGTCTCTGGAATGTGCTAGGTGCATTGCGTAGCCCGAAAGGCATGCGTAAAAACAAAAAGGTTCCGAAGACTGTTACGAAGCAACTTTTGTTTTGGTCATTTTCATCAATCTTAATCTGCCAATATCCAGATTGTAAATCAATTGTCGTCATAAGGCATTGCCTTGGCCTGTTGAAGTAAATCATCTATACGAGGTACGGGGTATCGATCAGGTGTCGTAATAGCATTTAATTTTCTGTAGTCTATGCATACCCTGATATCTGAGTCACCTTTAGGTACCAATACTACTGGGGCTGCCCATGGGCTTTCGCATTCTTTTATAATCTTGTTTTTCAACATTGCATCTAACTTATCTTTTAATTGTTTTTGTCTGATAGGCGACAGCCTATAAGGTTTAAGAGCTATTGGTCTATGATTACCTGTCTCTATTTTATGCTCGGCAAATGGCGTAGGGTCCCCTTGAGCATTAAAGATATCTTGAAATTCATTTAACAACTTATTAAATTGCTCTTTTTCAGAGTTTGTTAGGTAAGTAGCTTCGTGAGGTTGTAAGGAAATATCAAGAGAGTACAATTTTAAAGGATTTATTGGTAAATAAGTGATACGAGGATCTTCCGGAAGAGTGTCTTCAATCCCACGTGGCTCGCGTGGGCGAACAAGCGGCGGCGGGGAGTCCAGCCTGATTAATTTCCATGATGACAACTCTGGAGGCTCGGTTAGCTGACCCAGGATTGATTCTTAGGCTGTTTCTATCTTCGGGCTTGATTCCTGAGTTTCGGTGTCTCGATTTGGGCTTGGATCCGGGGTATTAGGTATCGGTGACAACATTTTTAGATTAGTTGCCCAGGCCAAAAAATCAGATAGTGGTTCTTCCGGCTCCTCAAAGTCTATCTGCCTTGCTGTCAGCAAATCTTCATTTTGCACACGGCGAAAGTCGTATTTTTTTTCTGGTTCGTCAATATAATACCACACACGTTGGCCCAAGTCCAGGACAACCCCGTTGGACTCTAGGAAATTAATTCCCAGAAGTGAGCGTGTGTCGGCATCCGGGAACACATTAAATTGTATTGGTAGTGTCTTATGCCCCATCTTTATTTCAACTGTGACCGACAATAGCTCCGTCGATTTCTTTGACCCATCAGCCAGGGTTATAAGAGATTTAAATGGCGTTCCTTTCATCCCAGCGTTAATCATAAGGTGATAAAGTTTTTTTCCTGCCACACTTGATAAAGCCCCTGTATCGATGTAAGCGTGTCCCAGTTCCCCATTGAACGTTATTTCGATTGTTGGCACCTTTGCTATGCTTTGCAGTGTAGGACGGAACAGGTAAAACTTTACCGGTTTAGACGGGCTTTCCTTCGCCTTGCACACCTCGCAGTTGCTACGGATCACGCCGGGTGCCCCACATCCGTAACATTTGATTGGGTACTTGGTGATGACGCCGCTTGCTGACGTTGATGGGGTTTGGTCCGTTTGGATGGCCTTTGGTGGCTCTTGGCGCAACCGGAGTCAACAAACTTCAATAGTATGCCCCTTGCGACGACAATACTGGCACCTCATAATACTTGTCTCTGTCTTGTAATTACATGATTCGCATTCAAAACTTCCTAATGTATAAAAATTATGTAATGATTGAAGATTTGATGAAGTTTTTGTAGATGCGCATCAAATTATTTCCTAGTTATAGTTTTACACGTTGAAGACATTTAGAAAAAAAACGTGATCATAGCACTTAACTTTAACTTGGGAGGGGTCTACGTGTTACCATCGAATGGTATTCAAACTGAAGAGTTTTCTCTGTATCGAAGACCTTATGATCCAAAATAGTCGGTCTATGGTCATCCTCAGACTTATCATGAATCAGAATTCCGTTCGCCGCCTTATCCCTTAAGGTAAAAAACTCTTTAATTTGGTTCAATCCTACCAATTACGATTGTAATTGAATGTTATAAATAAAATAAATAAATAAATATTATAGGGACATTCTTACACAAATTGACTAAGTAAGTATGGTAAGCCAAGCGGGCTTGTGTTGTGGGTACTCAGACAAAGATATATATATAATACACAAATACTTAAATACATAGAAAACATCCATGACTCAGGAACAAATATCTGTGGTCACACAAATAAATGCCCTTACCGGGATTCGAACCCAGGGCCATCGGCTTCATAGGCAGGGTCACTACCCACTAGGCCAGACCGGTCGTCAAAACCGACCGGTGTTATCCGTTTTTAGAAATAAAATTAATGGACTAACTTCACTAACACTAATTAAAATAATTAATGGACTAAATTCAAACCGGTCGTCAAACATGTGTGATTACATGTCAACTTATTTGGCAGTAAAGACTAGGGATTTCAAGAATTAAAATTGTCGATATCGATATTCTTTAGTGTTGTGACTACGATAAAAAATACGATGAATGACAGGACCCTCCTTCAGGAAATATGTACTTTCAAAAAGGATAACAAAAAAACTAGACAATGTGTTTAAATTATATTTATTTTTAATCTTTAGTAGCTTTTTGTCTTAAACGGTGCGCTTTGTATTTTTTATAAGCGGTAACATGCAAAGTATACATTTTTAAAATATATTTTTCCTCAATTTTACCATTTAAAATTCTGTTAATAATGTTACACCAGTTGTTCACTTGCAAACGTATTACCAAAGTCATAAAATATTTTTTGATTAATATTTTATGAATTTTACATCCTAGCCAAGACAGGTCGCAGCGTGAATTAATAATAGAAATAATATTTTTTTAAATATTATTTGAATGGCATGCCGCGTTTAAATAATTGTGTATTATTTGCGCACATTCCCTATACGAACATACCATTCTCGAGCTTGGGTAATTCAAATTGGCATTTTTTAGCCTCTTATACTCCCTATGTTTTATATAATCATGGATCTCTTGGTTTTCTTTTGTCGTATAACTGTTTGCACAATCATCACATTTTAATTTTTTTTTGTTATTTTTCGGCATATGTATCCCGCCGTATACGCGGTATATATTCAACAAAATTCGATTATTCCTTCTCTTTGTATGAGTAAATTGTCACAGTGAATCATAGTTGCGAATTTGCTGATTAAAGCGATTCTACATACATACGTCATCTATTGCTTTCGCAAAAAAAAAAATGTCAGATTTTTTGCTTACGACATTAAAGTGCCAAGTGTTTTATAAATTTCTACTTGAGGAATTTTCCTAGGCATGGTAGATTAACAAAAGGCGGAGTGGAGCTGTCAATAAATCAAAGCTACCCGAGCTAAGCCTATGCCATCCTTCTCTGGTGATGAGTTGAAGTGTACAAAATACTCATACTCATGGCAGCTCCCCCCCCCCCCCCTAGAGATTCTAAAAAAGTTGCCAAATATAATACAACCAAAGTCCTAAGTCTTTGAGTTGATTTGCTTGAAGTTCAAGCCTTGAATAATCATTCCCGTACGTCGAAACTCGAATGAATTCACCAATTCCACTCCTAATATTCCGTACGCTCAACTACGCTCCGCCTGGTCTACTCTATCGTTGAAGCGGGAGAGGGGGAGGGGGGAAGCAACATGTAACCGCGCGGCGCCCGCGCCCCCCGCACAGCCGCCTTTGTTTTAGCGTCTGTCTGTCATTCATTCGTGCGTTAGCGTTGCCACTGCCCGCTTTTACGTTTGTTTTGTGCGCTATTATCACATCTAAATAGTTGCTGTGACCACTTAATCAATATGGACATCAGTACCCCTAGTGTAAATTTTATCGACATCATAACGTGACGAACGCGTTTGCGTTAAGTCTCATTTTGTATAGGATTTTGAGTTTCCAAAACGTCCCGCTTGGCGCGCTCTTTCTAAATCCAATACAAAATTAGACTAAACGCAAACGCGTACGTCACGTTTCAAAATCGAATTTATTTACACTAGGGGTACAGAAAGTTTTTTGGTGAGTATCACTTGCGTTTAGCTTTCGTATTTTCCGTCCGTAAAATAACGTCAATTGATTTGATTATAAATGCTAATTTTGCATCGGTTTTTAAAATCGCAAAAAATCCGTTTCTAGTCACGATATCCGATTCTTAAGGGTTTAAACCAAAAGGAAAATTGATCAATTTAATGGCTCAATCGAAAATAGGACCGTATTACCATAGCTTAAAGTAGAAAATTGTATGAATGAATATCGGCAGTGCAGTCGGCTCGCGTATGCTTGAGACTCCGGCGCGTGCGTGTCGTCGCGCCCGCTCTAGAGTGCTCGAGCGAGGATGCCCGAGCGCGCCCGTGTCACCGGCGCTGGCCGCCGGCGAAACTCACAGGGTGTCCCAGAAGTACCACGCCACACTGAAACCGGAGGTAGGTCAACTCGAGAGGAACACAACCAGCCTAACATGACCCCAGTAAAAGTTGCACGGTTTTCGAGTTATTAGCAAAATTAAGAATTTTGATAAATTTCCTGTTTTTTAACATTTTTAGTACCAGCATCAACTTAAAACGCTATTAAAAATAGTTTATTTTTATTTTTTTAATAGCTGTTTAGTTAATTCAGTAATGCAAAGTGCTATTTCGTCTGTCACTAATGTAAAATGCTGAAAAAAAGACGATTACTCTTGATTTAAATTATCAAATAAACATTAATGTCAACTTTGACCGCCTACCATGGAAAAAAATATTAGAAAGGAAAAAAACAAATAAAAATACTAAATTAAGCATGTTATGCAAAGTCAAAGTCAAAGTCAAAATATTCTTTATTCAAATAGGCCTAGCAACAAGCACTTTTAAATCGTCAAATTTTACAAATATCATCTTAATCTAAATATCAGAGCAATTTATTGATGCAGTTATTATTGTTCTAAAAAAAACATTGAACTATTATACAGGGTGATTCATGAGACGTGAGCAGGACTAAGCCTACACAATCAGTAAATGTTAATGAACCGTTCACCATCATATTTAAGTAAAACAATCTCGCTTTATTTCTGTTATTTAACTTTTTGGGAAGGACAAATTTGATAATCTACAATCATGGACACCCTACAACACTTAATTAAGAAAGATAAAACCTCTTTAACCGTTATGACAGCAGTTTGATTATGAAGAAAACAAAATGTCACACTTGAGTGAGATACGATTTTTCAAAAGTAACCAGACTCCGATGACATTGAATTTGTCACTTGTTATGGATAAAACAAATAGGGTGACCATACATGGTGTAAATAAATTATAACATTTTTTTTTTTGAACAGTAAAAAATAAAAGAACGTTAATCTCACAAATACTGGTACGAAACATTTGCTTATAACTTACTGAATGCTCAAGCTTGATCCTGCTCACGTCTCCTGAATCACCCTGTAGATATGGTAAACTTAATAATAAGAATTTCACAAAAAGATCGTCAAACATCAAAATTGTATAAAAATACTAGTCTAGAACCTTTCTAGAATAAAATCTAAATGTCAAAAAATACGGTATATATATACATTGAATTATCAATTTCATCATTAATAACATAACAATAAATAATTCATTATTTACAATCACACTTAATCCCACGGTGTTTCATCATTCATGTAGTCTTGTGTGCTATAATAGGCTTTAGAGATAAGCTTACGTTTTACATAATTTTTAAATTTACTAACAGACAATTCAGTTATAATATTAGGAAGTTTATTGTAAAATCTTACACAATTACCCATGAATGATTTCTTAATTTTATGGAGCCTAGTGAAGGGCACTGCGAGCTTATGCTTATTTCTAGTATTAATATTATGTCTATTTAATTTAATATATTTCTTTAGTTTGTTTCCGCTGCAACTTACTAACCTTGGTGTGGTGGTATCATTAGCTAAATCTGTAGTGGCCACAGGGTTTTCAATTGGTGCGGTAACCAACTGAGAGTCGGGCCGAACCAGTTCTTCGAATAAGGTCTGAGTGTGTGCTGCTGCTACATTGTTTTGGGCCTCCTGTAGCTCGTAGATTTGTTCGTGGGCGTCGTGCAGTGCTCTCTCCAATGAGTTGATGTCCTTCAGGGCCTGCTCATAGGCAGCACTACACTCAGTGAACCTGTCAACCGTCTCCTGAAGCTGGGCCCGCTCTGAATTTACATTATTATAGTCAGTTTCTAAAGAACACAGTTGCTTTTTCAGCTTATCATTGCTATTAAGTACTAATAATAGTTCCTTCTCACTGTCTTCTCTTTCACTAAGCAATTGAGCACAAGATTCCTTGGATTTTTTCAATTCCAGCAAGGTAAGTTGGAGTTTATCAGTCTCCTGCTGGCGAGCCGCTGCGGATGCTCTGCGGGTTAGCATTGTAGATATTTTTTTTTTATTATATTAAACCCAAAAAAAACAAGGATTCGCTTACTCAAGCCAAGTGATATTTAGGTACGTACTTACATGAAATAGTGACGATTGATTATGTCTACACTGTGTTCTAACCCTGTGCAATGATTTACGCTTTATTATACGCACACTTAGTAATTACTAGTGATAAAAACAACCAGAAAGGATTTTAAGGCGAACACAGATTTCAAATGTATAACCTATAACGGCTACAAATTTGAGATATTACAAGACACGTAAACGTCACTAAAGCACTTCACTTATTATGTATACATAAAACTTAATGTTAAAACTATTTAATACACACTTAAACAGCTTAATATTACATGAAATATCATTAAAATTAAAATAATTACAAGGGACCTAGCAAAATCAGCTGCTTATCGTTTGACAGCCAGGGTTGCCATCCCAGATTTAGAAATGGTATGACACTTGTACCTTCTGCGATAACATGAGGCATTCTTATCACATTAGCGATAACCCATCCAACGAACTTAAAACTGGAATTCCGAAAGCAGTCGCAATAATGACCCGTTTGTTATCTGATCAAATGATTGTGCCAAATGCGCAAGCTATCATTGTTAAGTAAAAACATCATTAGTGCTACTTCTAATCGTATTGTGCATCGTGGTCTTTTTAATCTTTATCTCCCTTTTGAAATTGACCAACAATAGCTCTCCCTCTGACGCACATGTTAATTTCTCAAGCCTTCTCTTAGGCTGTGTCTTATCTCATTAAAGAAAGGGGGGATGGCGTACATGAGTATTAGTAGTTATTAATAGCAGTAGCTTATTAAAGCCACATCAGTTGATTATCTTGCGCTTTGTGCAATACCTGTGTTCTCTGTTATTTCTGTATTCCTGCTTTCTTAAACTTTATCGACTTGGCTCTGCCCCGGACTCTGATTTGCTATTTTTCTGGATTGTTTATGGATCTGAACGACAACTTGGCACCCCTTGGACACCACCAGTACCTGCATAGTGAATACGCTGACATGCACTTGATTTATGGCGAAACAAGGAGGGTTTCAAATCAAGGCAATGTTTCGTACAACGCAAGATTGGCAGCAACATTGTACGCAGACCGATATCCAAATCGTAATCGACCGACGCATGAAGTTATTTTAAGAGTTGTCAACGCATATCGAGAAGGAAGGCTACCCGGAGGAAATGGCCGAGCAGGAAGACCTCAGACTGTCGACGACGATGCGGTATTGGAAGAAGTACGAGCGGAGCCAGGGACTTCTGTGCGGATTGTGGAACGCCGCACTGGCATCTCAAAATCCTCGGTACAAAGAATTCTGAAGCGTTATCAATACCACCCCTACCACATCCATCGAGTCCAAACACTTCTTCCAGCCGACTACGCACTCCGTGTCCAATTTTGCCGAAGAATGATACAGATGTGTAGACAAAACCCGAATTTTTTCAACGAAGTATTGTGGACTGACGAATCGGCTTGCAAAAGAGATGGATATCTTAATTTGCACAACATCCATAGTTGGCAGACAGAAAACCCACATGAAGAACGAGAAGATCGGTCCCAGCACCAATTTAAAATTAATTTGTGGAGTGGAATCCTTAATGGGCAAATTGGAGGACCGGCTGCCTCCTATTCTTAATGGTAGAAATTATTTAGCATTTTTGCAAGAAGACTTGCCTGGTTTGTTGGAAGATGTGCCGTTGGAACTGAGACGTAAGATGTGGTTCCAACAAGATGGTTGCCCGGCACACTACGCTCGGCTAGTCCGCGAGCACCTCAGCGATACATTCCCCAGGAGATGGATTGGGCGATTAGGACCAATTTTATGGCCACCAAGATCACCGGATTTAAACCCACTTGATTTTTTTTATTGGGGGTGTTTGAAAGACAAAGTTTACGCCAAACCAATCCGCTCTGAAGCAGAATTGCGGCAACGAGTATTCGACGCAGCCCGTACCATATCGGAATTCAACTTAAGAAGATTAAGCCGAAGTTTTATGAGGAGATGTTTGTTATGCATTAGGGTCCACGGAAGACAATTCGAACATTTACTGTGATACTTATTAACCTACTTAATGTTCAAATAAATCAATAAAAGACAAAACAGTTTTTTTTATTATCATCGACGTTTTATCCAGCAGTTTATTACTCTTTAGCCTCCAGATAAGAAGTTAACAGTTGGTATTTTAGCCAGGCACAATAATTCGATCAAATAACAGATGATCCATCGCTGTACGCAGCATTATTTGTACCACACAGTGACTGCTTTCGGAATTCCAGTTTTAAGTTCGTTGGATGGGTTATCGCTAATGTGATAAGAATGCCTCATGTTATCGCAGAAGGTACAAGTGTCATACCATTTCGAAATCTGCATAACATGCCTAATTTAGTATTTTTATTTGTTTGTTTCCTTTCTAATATTTTTTTTCCATGGTAGGCGGTCAAAGTTGAAATTCATGTTTATTTGATTATTTAAATCAGGATTAATCGATTTTTTTCAGCATTTTACATTAGTGATAGACGAAATAGCACTTTGCACTTCTGAATTAACTAAACAGCTATTAAAAGAAATAAAAAAAAACTATTTTTAATAGCGTTTTAAGTCGATGCTGGTACTAAAAATGTAAAAAAACGGGAAATTTATCAAAATTCTGAATTTTGCTAATAACTCGAAAACGGTGCAACTTTTACTGGGGTCATGTTAGGCTGGTTGTGTTCCTCTGGTGTTGACCTACCTCCGATTTCAGTGTGGCGTGGTACTTCTGGGACACCCTGTATAAAATATCGTTGACGCTCGTCCTTGCGCGGGCTCGAGCCTGCCGCCGTCTTGAAGCGCATTTATGGTTTCAATGTGAATTGCGGACCAGAAGAAGTTGTAGCTATTTCAAATATTTTGTTTTGCAGTTTTAAAAAGAAAGAAACCTGAAGGAGCAAGCAGTGACAGCGATGATTCCGTGGGTGACCTGACGAGACCTAGCACATCCAAAGAACCGGACTTAGTTTCCGACTCTTCGATAAATGACTGCAACGAAAATGACATCGGTAAATTTATTGGACAAGCATCAATGTTATCGACTGAAATGAAGAAAGAATTGCTTGAAAACACTTGGTATCTGTCTGCGACGTATGACTTTGCGGAAGACGCTAAACATTTAAAGAGGAAATTCAATTATTCATGGTTGGAAACGTATTCTCCATGGTTGGCCTATTCCAGGACCCAAAAAGGAGATTTTTGTAAATATTGTACGTTGTTCCCACCAAATCCAAATTCTTTTAGAGGCGTATTAGGGTCATTTATCATAAGGCCGTTTTGTAAGTTTAAAGATAATCACGAGCATTGCAAAAAGCACATGGAAACCCACATCCATAAGATGGCACTGGAAGCCGCTAAATCATTTCTTGTGTGCCTGTAGATTTACAACTCAACAAATACTCCCAGGGCATTAATTATAACATGTATTATTTCCTGCATTACGTTTTGCGGGTCGCACGACTTAGATCTGAGAGGAAAACATTATGGCGAAGGTACTTATACTCGAGGACTTATACAAGCTACGAATTGACGCGGGAGATTTAGTTTTGAAGAAACACATTGAGCATGGGAAAAAGAATGCAAGCTATCGATCGATTGATATTCAAAATGAAATTATCGCAATTTGTGGAGATGTTATTAAGGCAGACATTGTGAAAAAAGTAAAAGAAGCAGAAGCTTATAGTGTGTTAGCAGACGAAACAGCTGATATTTCCGGTACTGAACAATAATCGATTGGGCTGCGATATTTTGACGAGGAAGCCAATGAGGTCCAAGAAATGTTCGTCGGATTTGTTGAGCTGAAAGGTCTGGATGCGAAATCTATTGCATATTGCATCGATGAGTTTCTGACAAAAGAAGACCTTAATCCTGCTGAAAAATGCGTTGGTTTTGGATTTGACGGTTGTTCGACGATGTCCGGAAAAGACGGTGGAGTACAAGCGATCCTGCGCAAAAAATATACCAAAGCATTGTTCTTTCATTGTTCGTCCCATAAACTGAATCTGGTAATAAATGATCTCAATATTCTTCCTGAAATTCGAAACACCATGGGAACCACTAAAGATATTATTAATTTTTTTCGGGAATCTGTTTTGAGAAGAAAATTGGTACCTAATATTGCCAGGTTCTGCGAAACAAGATGGAGTGAGAAACATAAAACTATCAGAGTATTTAAGGAGAATTTTCCTGTTATATTGGAAGCCTTAGAAAACTTATCGCGTGAAGGAAACAGTGCGACTCGAAAAAACGCCTTTCAATTCCATGCGGCTGCTTTCAAAATTTCGTTTATACTTTGTATTACTTTGATAGCTAAATACTCTGCTTTGTTGGAACCTGTTGTCAACGCACTCCAATCCATAGCTTTGGATGTGGTTAAGGCCTCGCAACACGTCAAACGCATTTTGCAATTGCTTAAGAGCCACCGTGATAATCCCGAAAGAGTCACAGATGAAATTATAAAGGATGCTACTGTTGTTGCGGAGAAAGTCGGCCTGGAGGAGGATATCACTTCAATGCCGCGCATTGTTGGGAAACAACGTCATCGAAGCAATCACCCAGCAGAAAGCCTTTCAGAATTCTGGAAAAGATCATTAATAATACCATACTTGGACTCCGTAATTACATCGCTTGAAACACGCTTTGCTGAAGAAAATACTCCATCATTTGCTTTATCTAAATTACACCCCGCACAAATGCAAACGATGTCAGTCGAAAATCTCACAGGAACTTGTGAAACTATCGCTCAGTTTTATAATTTACCAAACATAAAAATTGAAGTCGAGCTTTGGCAGCAATTCTGGCATAATAAACCAAACTCAACAGATCAAACCGTTGTTGACATCCTAAAAGAAGCAAAAACTTTCTTTCCCGACACGGAAAAAGCGTTGAAAATTTTGATCGCTCTTCCATGCACGACGTGTACGGTAGAGCGATCGTTTAGCAGGCTCAGGAGACTAAAAACCTGGCTAAGAAGCACTATGAGTGAAAATCGCCTCAATGGTTTGGCCATGATGAGTGTGCACCGAAAACTTATACATAGAAACTTACAAGATTTTAATAATAAAGTGGTCGAGAAGTTTACAATGAATCCCCGAAAATTATGTTTTAATTAACCTAATATAAACAAACAACGACCACTATAATATTAAAATCGGGTATTTTTAAAAAAGAAACGCTGTAAACTTATTCAAATTCAAACTCCTTTTTATTTTATTTTTCTAATAAATGTTATTATAACTCATTTACAAGTTTTTTATTGCATAGTCAAGAGCTCGTGCTCGTGTAGCTTTACACATTGGACTGTGTACTGTCACAGAATATATATGTATATAGTACTAAGATACTGTTGTTATTACAATCGCTGTAGATGTAAGGCTCGTAGTAAAAGTGAAAAGTTTCATGTGCTGTCGACTTTACCTACAATTCATACCTACTTTTCTCATTCATAGGGAATGAGAAAAGTATGAATTAAAGTAGTAGGTAAAGTCAACTTGCCCCGCTCCCCGCTCCCCGCCCCGTTGACATCCTCCCGCTTGCGCATTCATTGTCATTGCTCTGTGAGTGATCGTTCAGTGAGTCGTTCGATCTTTCTTTTGTTTTGAATATTAATTTACTTACGCGGACTTTTGATATTAATTATGGATAATTATATTGAAAGAAATAGAAAACGAAATGTAAATTCAGGAGAAAGCAGTAAAGAAACTGTAGAAAAACGGAAGAAGTATCGAAAATATGACGACCAATATTTAGATTTTGGATTTACCTACATTACTAAAGAAAACATTGAACATCCTCAATATGTTATTTGCCATCAAGTGTTGGCAGCCGAAAATATGCTTCCTAATAAATTAAAACGTCATTTGGAAACAACTCACAGTCATCTACGAGGTAAGCCGAGAGACTTTTTTTACCTAATATTATAGTATTAAATACCTAATTCTAGTTTTTATTAAATTTTGTTTTATACGATATTTTACTTTATACGATAAATAAGTTAATAATTATGTAAACTTTTCGGGGAATAAAGGCTATTTTTATTTTATTTTATTTTTATTTATTAGTATTATCAAAGTTCCACAGAAAAGGTGATCCATGAGCACCAACTCATAGGTTTAGGTACTGACTTGATGGCTATTGATGAAATTTAAATTAGGCCGCATAATCTTGTTAATGGAGAAGTCAGCAGCTACAGTAGTACCAAATTCAGAGTACATTGCCGTGCCTGGTAGTGTAGTAACACAACTGAGGCGCTCCAAGTCCGTACAGAGGTAAGGTCTCTGAGTAATCGGAAGCGGAAACATGCGGGAAATGGTGGCGCCGTTGCACCACCTTCAAAGCGAGCAAAGAGAACATGCTTGTTTTGAAATTAGTTTCCTTAAAATGCTTCAACAGGGCTCTCCTTTCCTACATACAACTTATTTTACTCTTTGGAGCTATCCCGTTGCAGATAAGTCATCGAAGCACAGAAAAAGGCCGTATAGCATTTGTAAAGTAATTACTTTAAGATCATTGTGGCTGGCTCACAACGCAGAAGTTTCGCGGAGACGCAGACGCCGCCTGAAAAATCCGCCTAAAATATTAAACAGGAAGTTTCATTGGGTATATAATAATATAATTTGGCCGTATATTAATACTTCAGCCGAAAAAATATAGTAGCACCAAATATAAGCATCATATTATTAAACAACCGGCAGCAAATTAAAGCCACATAGATGAATAGGGACCTTGAAATGATAGTTTGGCACCTAAATAATAAATTGGCACATATTATTGTAAAGCGTATCACTTTAATATTTGTTCTCTCGTTGGTTCAGGCATAACAAGACGACCCAAGACTTTTCAAATTACTTGGCACGTTTCGTGGACTATAGATCGCACTGTACTAAATAGAGGTGTGCGCCGACCGGCGTGGCGTACGCCGCCGGTCATTTTTGCCACGCCGCCGGCCGCCGATCATTCCACCGGCGTGAAATCGGCGTGAAGTTAGAACTTGAATTTTGGTCCGTTCTGTGTATGTATGTACATTCCAACAAGGCATATAAATTAATTCACGCTCGCGCGCGAGTACATGCAGCGTTAATTTACTGTGTTAAATACACGATGGTTTATGTTTTAAAATGAAGTCAGAATAAAATAATATTTGTGGAATATTTTCTGTATCTATATCTATTCGTTGACAGTAGGTCACATCGATATTCTTGTCCTAAAATATTTTGGTAAACTCGTACCACTTTAGTATTTGTGCCCCAAGTTAGCTCACGTATGGTTATGGCCGAGTGTTTAGCTGGTGTTTGGCTGCATGCACATAAAATTAATGGTTTTGTTTCCAGCTGTAAAATAAAAACCTACGGCGCAAAAGTAAGCACGGGCAATCTTATACGACATTTAAAGGATGATCACCAGATCCAAGAACCTGAAAAAACTCGTGCTGAAGTTCAAAGAATAACCACATTTTTTGATACACGACGCACATCGGTCGCAGATACCTTGTCGTCAGAAAAAAATAGAAACCGAAAATGGCTCCTGGCTCGTGATCTGGCTTTGTGGATATGCAGATCTTTATTACCTTTTGATTCCGTGTCCGACGAGGCGATGATAGATTTTTTTCTCAAATACAAGGTCATCGTTAAGAAACAAGATCTTCCTTCACGTACTACGATTTCGAGAACTGCACTAGAAGATGTGTTTCGTAGTATGAAAGCACACATCAAAGTTCTAATACAAAGTTCCAGCCCGAGGTCTGTAGCCTTAACAACCGATTTGTGGAGCGACTCGTATAAAAGAAATAATTATTTGACATTGACCTTAGCAACTCAATTAATCGAAGGAAAAAAAAACTGCAGAAAAAATCAAAGATCATGTTCAGGAACTATTGATAGAATATGGATTGATGGATAAACAAGTGGTCATGGTAACTGACTCTCTGGTTCGAACGTCAAAAAAGCTGTTAATTTATCAAATATGGGGTCTCATTTATGTCTTGGTCATGGACTTCATAATTTGGTTGTGACAGATGGAATTAAAAACACTCCTGAAGTCAATAAGATTGTTACAAAATGTAAAAAAATTGTACAATGTTTTCGATTCAGATTACCGGAACTTGAAAAAGATGCTGATGAACGGCGATTGTTAATGGAGGTGGAAGAAGCTGCAGATGTTGTTGAGTATGACGAACTTAATCCGATAGATGAGTCTGAGACTGAGTCTGACGAGGTGATGTCAAGAGAACAGCATATTCCATCGCTTAAAACTGCCACACCGACGCGATGGCATAGCGTTGTAGTTATGCTAGAGAGTATATATAACCATGCAAATAGAAACCCCATTCATAAGCTGCTTGGAAAACTAAACAAAATCGAACTAAAAATAGAGGATTATGAATGGAAACTGATTAGTGATTTAATTAAATTTTTAAACAAATTTAAAGATGCTGTGAACATCATGAGTGCTTCAAATTCGACAACAATTAACGTTGCACTTGTGTTTAGGTGTGAGCTAGAAGACACTTTGAAACAGGTTAATGATGACGAATGCCTATTGATAATTAGCATGAAGAAAAATATGTTAAGCAAGCTGGATCACCGATTTCCCATTAACAAGGTGCTTATCGCAGCAGCGTTGCTGGATTGTCGGTTTCAAGGACTCCATACGGTGGATACATACCTTGAAAAGAACGGGGAAACCAGAGTTACGTTTCTATCCTCTTACATAAGGGAACACATAACAGAAAGTGATCTCCCAAAACACCTGCGGAATAATAGCAGACTAGAAAACAGTTCTAATGATGCCGCAATTGCTGGACCAAGTTCGTCATCAAAGATGCTATTGGCCATATCCCGGAAGCATACCGCTGCCGCTGCCGGTAGTATTACTAACGATGACACTATCGTAAATGACTGTTGGAAATACCTCGGGGGTTGTGATCCAAACGATTTGTCGGATGGTGACCTTCTTCGTTATTGGCGGGAAAAGAAAAATAGCTATCCTTGGCTTTATGCTCTTGTGAGAGCCTTAATGTCCATTCCCGCCACGAGTACTCCTAGCGAGCGAGTTTTTTCCGTTGCTGGACTCGTACTGTCTGCTAAGAGATGCAGACTAAGTCCTAGCAACGTGGACAAAATATTTTTGTCCATGACAATTATGAGTGACTCATGTAAGCAAAGCTTTAAAATGTGAACTGTTCATATGTTAATGCTTTGCTTAAATGCTTACATGAACATGACGGTTTGTTACTATGACCAGTTGATTAAAAAATATATGTATGTGCCATGCTGACGTTGTTTAAATTAATAGGTTTAAATTGTTTTTTCGTGAAAGAAAATGTTTTATTTGTTTCTTTCTTAGAGTATTAAATAAACGGTTATTTTTTCAAATTTTAGTAGTTTTTATTAATTACGCCGATCACGCCGATTACGCCGACGCCGCCGGCTATTTTTGGACCAGACGCCGCCGCCGATGGTTTAGCCTTCGGCGCACACCTCTAGTACTAAAGCCCATACGGTATGCAAAAGCCAGGGACTTGAAACTGCTCCCTGTGTTTAGGAACCTGCAAGCAATATTTATAGTTGATTAATTTGTAAATAAACAATATTTTAATGATATACCTACACATATATACTACTAGCTTCTGCCCGCGACTCCGTCCGCGTGGAAGTCGTTTATATCGTAGCTCCATACAAAATGTCACCCCCCCCCCCCATTTCACCCCTTAAGGGCCAGATTTCCGGGATAAAAACTATCCTATGTTTTAACACGGAGCTTTACCAATACTTCAATATGACAATTAATCCGAATGCGGATGAAATATCTATTCTGACGATAGAGCAATTAAATGGTGAAGAAGCACTAGCTGAATTAAACGCTTTTAATTAAATGGTGAAGAAGCACTAGCTGAATTAAACGCTTTTAATTAAATGGTGAAGAAGCACTAGCTGAATTAAACGCTTTTAATCAGTCAAAGCGAGACGAGATTGTTCCTTCATGGCGGAAAGAGAAACCAAGGCCGAGGAAACCAGATGTTAGTAACAACAAGAAGTCAAAGTTCAAAACAACTGCCTTTAATAAGACATACGACAATAAACAAATTTTCAAGGAAGAAAAAAACAGATCTGCGCCTATTCAAAAGAAAAAGAAGATTTCATGTATATTCTGTGGTGGACATCACTTCAATGACGAGTGCACCAAAGTCAAAACAATACAACTCAGAAAGGCAAAATTGAATAATCGCTGTTATGTACTTATGTTTAGGTCTAGGCCACGGTGCAAGGACGTGTAAAAATCGAACAAGGGTCAAGGGTAAGTAGTAAACACATTTACTTTAGTACTTCAGTTCGCACGATAAGAAAAACATATTTAGAAAAGTTTTATCGTGACAAAATAAGTGCTATACACGGCCAGATTGAGAATGAAAAAATATGGATATCACTCGACGAAACAACGGACTTCCTTGGCCGATACATAGTGCATTTACTGGTAAAGCCGTTGAACTTAGATGCTTCTAAAAAAACATATTTGGTGGCATGTAAAATGTTACAAATAGTAAATGGGGAAACGATTTCTAATTTTGTTGTAAAATGTTTGAAATAATTGTGGGGCGATTCATACGAAAGCAAATTTGAAAATGTTTTGTTAATGTGTTCAGACAGCGTAGCATACATGTTAAGGCGGGGCGACTTTAAAAAAATATATTTCCAAAGTTGAAGCATGTAACTTGTTTGGCTCATGCTCTTCATCGGGTGGCGGTATCGTTTGTCTGGGATCTGCTTCATCTGCTGGTGTCTACGCCATGCCGCTTCTTCATTATCTCGTGTTACTGCCTCTACTAGTCGACTTGCCGCTTCTTTCAATAGTTTCACTTGCTGGATCGGGTGCCCATGACGTGGAGTATCATTTTTTAAATTTTTTTATGCTTGATCTTGTTTGAGGCTACCTACTGTGTGCGAAAAATAATATACAAAACTGGTACAATGTAGCTCGAATAGCAAGATCAAACCAGAAATACAATGACAACATACCTGATGCCAATGTGGTCAAAATGGCTCCCAAAGGTAGCATGACAATTGATATTTTTGTTGATTTTATTAAGCTTTTTCATATCATCAAGAGGAAAAATGTGCACCTACTTCATCCAGATTAGAGCATGGATTCCCTGCATCATTTTACTGCTTGTAAAGATGATTCAATAACGTGCACGTGGATAAAAAGTAGGGCAAGACCTGAAAAGAAATTGTGCTATTGTGTATAGGCGGGAGCTTGCCTTCCTCAATATGGAGCAAGGCGACCCGAAACCGCCAATGTTATATTCAAACGCCGTGTTGAGGAAGACCAAGCAGGAATCAAGAGAGAAGAAGCTACGACCACAGGAACATGGTTGTCCTATAAATAGCCTTGTTATTATGAAGCATTCTGACAGATACGCTTACGCTGGGACTATTCACGACAAAGGTAAAAAAGATGGTATGGAATGGCGGACTGTATGAATTAAAGGGAGGAATATACATACCTAAAAAACCCTTTTAATAAATATTCACAATAAATAAAAAATCACATCAACGACACAATCAATCAGTATAAACATGTAACCTGAAGTAATCAGAATGACAATTTCTTTTTGAAGTAAATTTTGAATTTAAAGTTATAATACACAAATAAGCCTGATGCTGAGATGCTTGGGTATTTTAATAAATATGTACTCTCTCATTAAATTTACAAAAAGGCTCAAGGATATTTTGGCGGTCGCAACATCACTGTAAGGCGGACAGTGTTGGAAACGACTTTCCCGTCGCTGAATGCCTGTCTCGCCTTTTAAAGGTGATGCGTACTATAAAACCTAACATGAGGGTGACGAAGGACGTCTGGCAGATGGTGGGCACATTGAGCCGGCCCCCAACGTGGACTAGAGGCGTAATAATATTAAAAACCATATGATTTTTTACGATGATCCAGAGGGCGAAATCAACCCCTACCATCTGCCAGTCGTTAAAAAGGAATTCCACCGAATAGCAGCCGATTTTGTTTCGTAGTCCAATGTTTTCAAAATCGTGGCTTTCACTTGCCGTTCGAGAGAGGCACTTCACGTCCTGTAGAAAGTGCTTACTCGAACTTGAAGTGCAATATATTGAAAGTCGAGTCAAAGCCACTGAAAGTGGGCAATTTTGTGGCAATATACATCAATGCCATCGAAAGAGCGTACTGAATTTCAAACACAACCTAGTTTAATCAAAGAGATAAAAACAAAAGATTCAATCAGTGGAGACCTCAGCGAGGTTGAAAACTGGAGGGATTTGGGCGCTCCCAAGCATTTCAAGTATTTGTCCGTTTTCCCCGGGGCGGAGTTTGCTATTGCGTCCGAAAACTTTAAGTTTGCGGTGCAAGGAGTACTGAGAAGCGGAACGGGGAAGATGGTCGCGACATCAGACTGAATATTATTGTATATTAGTAACACATGTTCGTTTGACGTTCTCGGCCATGTGGTCACGGATGCTTATTTGACTTTCAACTCATATCGTGACCAAATGGCAGAGAGCGATAACACATTTATAAAAACCGCCATATCACAAGGACATACAGGTCCAGCGGTGGCAGCATGGTTTCATTTTTATCACTTCAATCAATTTTTCGTGTTATGGCTCCATCAAGGTGTTGATGATTGTCACTATGCCTGTCACGTTAACCTGAAGTAATCAGAATGACAATTTCTTTTAAAAGTCAATTTTGAATTTGATGTTATAATAGACAAAAAGGCTCGAGGATATTTTGGCGGTCGCAACATCACTGTAAGGCGGACAGTGTTGGAAACGACTTTCCCGTCGCTGAATGCCTGTCTCGCCTTTTAAAGGGGATACGTACTATAAAACCTAACATGAGTATTTTTTGCTGGCCGCTTTTCAAGACATGCTGCCCTCAATGACATCATCCGCCGGTCTCTAGCCTCAGTTAATGTGCCGGCTCTTTTAGAGCCGACCGGCATATCCAGAACTGACGGCAAGAGGCTGGACGGGATGTCCCTGATTCCGTGGAGTATGCGACGGGTGCTGGTGTAGGATGCAACGTGTGTAGACACACTAGGCCCGTCACATCTCCACCGAACTTCCGTGAGGGCAGCGACAGCGGCAGAGGCGCCGAGTACAATTTTATTCCATTCGGTGTCGAGACCCTTGGTCCGTGGGGCCCTGGCGCTCTGAGTCTCTTCAAAGATCTGTCTAAGAGACTCAGAGACGCCACAGGAGATCACAGAGCTGGCAGCTTTCTCGCTCAACGCATCAGTCTAACGATCCAGCGAGTAAATGCTGCCAGCGTCTTCGGTACTATGCCGCAGGGGCCATTTGTACATTTACTTTAGATTTATTTAAGTTTTATTTTAGATTTAATTTAGTCATATTTTAGTTTTAGTTTACATTATTAATTGTAATAATCACTTTTAAAAATTCATTTTAATATACACATTTTTAATGCATAGACAAATAAGGAAAATAAGCGTGATGCTGCAAAGAAAGGAACAACAAAAGGAATAGATACATTCTTCATACATTAGTATTCCCATGATCAGCTGCTTTTATTTAAAAGACACTGCACGGCGTTGTGCACGAAGCTTAGCATTGATACAACTGGAACTTTTGTAAAAAAAAAATAGTACACGCCCCAGAACCTAAAAGCGGCCATATTTTCTTATATGAAAGAATTTTAACGTCAGTGCCTAAAAGTGGTCCGCCAGAGAGCATACCAGTTTGTCAAATGCTTTCCGAAAAGCACGATGCTAACAGCATCATTGAAGGGCGTAAAGCTGTAGTAGCCTTGGGGCCATTTTAAGATTTACTTTAGATTTATTTTAGTTTTATTTTAGATTTAATTTGGTCATATTTTAGTTTTAGTTTACATTATTCATTGAAATAATTACTTTTAAAAATTCATTTTAATATACAAATTTTTAATGCATATACAAATAAGGAAAATAAGCGTGATGCTGCAAAGAAAGAAACAACAAAAGGAATAGATACATTCTTCATGCATTAGTATTCCCATGATCAGCTGCTTTTATTTAAAAGACACTGCACGGCGTTGTGCACGAAGCTTAGCATTGATACAACTGGAACTTTTGTAAAAAAAAATAGTACACGCCCCAGAACCTAAAAGCGGCCATATTTTCTTATATGAAAGAATTTTAACGTCAGTGCCTAAAAGTGGTCCGCCAGAGAGCATACCAGTTTGTCAAATGCTTTCCGAAAAGCACGATGCTAACAGCATAATTGAAGGGCGTAAAGCTGTAGAAGCCTTGGGGCCATTTTTAGATTTACTTTAGATTTATTTTAGTTTTATTTTAGATTTAATTTAGTCATATTTTAGTTTTAGTTTACATTATTCATTGTAATAATTACTTTTAAAAATTAATTTTAATATACAAATTTTTAATGCATATACAAATAAGGAAAATAAGCGTGATGCTGCAAAGAAAGGAACAACAAAAGGAATAGATACATTCTTCATGCATTAGTATTCCCATGATCAGCTGCTTTTATTTAAAAGACACTGCACGGCGTTGTGCACGAAGCTTAGCATTGATACAACTGGAACTTTTGTAAAAAAAAATAGTACACGCCCCAGAACCTAAAAGCGGCCACATTTTCTTATATGAAAGCATTTTAACGTCAGTGCCTAAAAGTGGTCCGCCAGAGAGCATACCAGTTTGTCAAATGCTTTCCGAAAAGCACGATGCTAACAGCATCATTGAAGGGCGTAAAGCTGTAGTAGCCTTGGGGTCATTTTAAGATTTACTTTAGATTTAATTTAGTCATATTTTAGTTTTAGTTTACATTATACATTGAAATAATTACTTTTAAAAATTCATTTTAATATACAAATTTTTAATGCATATACAAATAAGGAAAATAAGCGTGATGCTGCAAAGAAAGAAACAACAAAAGGAATAGATACATTCTTCATGCATTAGTATTCCCATGATCAGCTGCTTTTATTTAAAAGACACTGCACGGCGTTGTGCACGAAGCTTAGCATTGATACAACTGGAACTTTTGTAAAAAAAAATAGTACACGCCCCAGAACCTAAAAGCGGCCATATTTTCTTATATGAAAGCATTTTAACGTCAGTGCCTAAAAGTGGTCCGCCAGAGAGCATACCAGTTTGTCAAATGCTTTCCGAAAAACACGACGCTAACAGCATAATTGAAGGGCGTAAAGCTGTAGTAGCCTTGGGGCCATTTTTAGATTTACTTTAGATTTATTTTAGTTTTATTTTAGATTTAATTTAGTCATATTTTAGTTTTAGTTTACATTATTCATTGTAATAATTACTTTTAAAAATTCATTTTAATATACAAATTTTTAATGCATATACAAATAAGGAAAATAAGCGTGATGCTGCAAAGAAAGGAACAACAAGGAATAGATACATTCTTCATGCATTAGTATTCCCATGATCAGCTGCTTTTATTTAAAAGACACTGCACGGCGTTGTGCACGAAGCTTAGCATTGATACAACTGGAACTTTTGTAAAAAAAATAGTACACGCCCCAGAACCTAAAAGCGGCCACATTTTCTTATATGAAAGCATTTTAACGTCAGTGCCTAAAAGTGGTCCGCCAGAGAGCATACCAGTTTGTCAAATGCTTTCCGAAAAGCACGATGCTAACAGCATCATTGAATGGCGTAAAGCTGTAGTAGCCTTACCATGAGTTTACAGTGACGATACTCGCTAGCGATTGCGTAAATGATTTGTATGGAAAACAGTACAGTGCCGTCGGTTGTCACTCATAGAACTAAAGATCGGCAGTATGAGTTCAACGCTAGCGATTACTTTTCGATAGGTATTTTACCGAGCTCGCTAGTAACGTTTGTAGCTGTTGCCTGTAGAAATCGGTACCATGAGTTGAGTCACATTTTGGACATACGCTATCGAGCAATGCGTTATCGACTGTAGTAATCTATTTCACTGGCATATTGGAGCGTAAAAACTTATTAGAATTCATGTTATACGAGTAATATATATTTTCTTAACATTATTTATGTAAATAATGTCAGCAAGGCATTATTTGGCATGGGATATGTTAGCGAAGGCTGCATATGAAGACGAACGACGTGAACAAGGACAATATCAAGCCGTTATGAGAAAAATATTAAGAAACCCACTTCAACACATAAGTGAGAATAATTTTAATAAAGAATTTTGTTAATAAATCATGCGGATTTGAAATCCTCTCAAAGAGTGTAAGTGTAATCAAAGTTAAGTATAAATTCCTTAAAAGTGACATTTATGAGTGTTATTTTGTAATTAACCAACAAACTAACTCCTGCATTACTATTTTATGCACAGTGTACCAACTGTATCCAGGCTACCAACGTATTACTGCCAAGGCACACCATTTTTCCCAGGAAGCAATGAGTGTTTATATTGAAGAAGTAACGACTGCTTTGAACCACCTCAATATTGTAAAAAGGTTTATCAATTTTCCCACCACACGCCAAGAAAGAGATGGCATTAAACAAAGGTAAAAATAGATGAATCACAACTTAAATTAGGAACTTATATTCTCTCCTCTTATGAGCACAATACAATACAAATGAATCTTCACATTTTAGTTTTTTCCATAAATATGGAATCTCAGGGGAGATAGGAAGCATTGACTAAAGCCACTTCAAGATGTTTACACCAAAAAAATAAAGAAGAACACTTATATTTCTGTAGAAAGCATTATCACTCAATGAATGTACAAATGGTAGGTCTGTTTTTATCTGTAGGTATAGGTATCTAACGTACTCCTTAATAAATTTAGATTGACATGTTTCCCTAAAAGCGCCTTACTTAATTGTAGAGTACGAGAGGGCCGACCCCGTGGCGTGAAAACGGGGTCGGCCCTCTCGTAAGAATTGATGGGATAATGGATCGCTTTGTGTACGAAAACATACTTAATACACACATGATACCTTATGCCAGAGAGAATATATGCCACCTCGCTGGGTTTTTCAGCACGATAATGACCCTAAGCACAAATCCAAACACATCCAGGCTTTCCTGAAACGGAAAAAAGTGAAGTTTTGTGAATGGCCGAGTCAAAGTGCCGATCTTAATCCAATAGAGCATTTATGGGAAGAACTGGACCGCAAAGTAAGACGCAGAAATTACTCTAACAAAGAGGCTTTTTTTCAAGCTCTTTACAATTCTGGAGTCAAAAGTGGAGTCGCTTATTTAAACTCGGACGGGAATCGATCGAAGACGACCCCCGCTCAGGGCGGCCAATATCGGTAGTGACCGGAGAAAACGCAGCAAAAGTCAAAAAGCTGGTATTAGAAAATAGAAGATAGCTGAGGTCTTAGGTATTAGTAAAGAAAGAGTTGAAGAAATTTTACATTAACATTTATACATGAGTAAAGTCAGTACTCGTTGGGTACCGAAAATGCTGACGGGCTTCGATAAAGAACGTCGTGTTGAAACTTCTTGCGCGTTTTTAGAATTGTGCGAAGATGATTTAGATGAATTTTATTCCCGAACTGTTGATGAGTCTGAGCCATCTCAGATAGATCCGGAGTATAAGTCTGAATCGATGCAGTGGATTGAAAAGGGTGAAAGGCCACCGAAGAAATTTAAATGCAAAAGTCGACAGGTGCGACAAGCCATAGTTGAGAAAACCTTTTCTTTTTGTAAACTAAGGAAAGGACTGGTGGCCAGACTGGTGGCAATGACTCATCAGGGTAGGGTGGCCAGATCTGATTTCTGGTTTTACGGGAAAAGTGCATTGGAAATACCGAATTGGAAAAAAGCCCGTTTTTTTTAAATCAACATATTGTTTTTATTACAAAAATTCGAAATAATCAATTAAATAACCTATACAAATACTAAATTTCTTAATGACAGACTGTAAAAAATAATGTTACTTAAATGTTTATTTTTTTTTTTTATATTTTCTGGAAAGAAAAATTATGAAACAATCAACTAAATAACCTATTCAATAATTGTTGCTAATTGTTTATGTTCAAGCTGTAGGTATCTTTTACTGTGGTGTGCCAATAAAGAGTAGGTATTCTATCAATCTAATTAATTACCCTTAAAACAATCATAAACCAACAATTTGTAATTACATATTTGGATGAAAAAATATATGCCAAATTACGGGAAAATGAAAAAATCGTGCCTCTAATACGGGACAACCCGTAAAATACTGGACATCTGCTCACCCTATCAGGAGCTAATGCTGCTTTTTTATCCAAATCTAAAAAGAAAGTGTGTAACTATTGTCGTAAAAGTGGACATGTGCGTGCAAAGTGTTACAAATTGAAACGTGATAAAAATGTGGCAAGTGGCAGTAACGATGATAAAACTTTTTTAGCTGCTGCCCTTATGGCTATACAAAATAATAATAACTTTTATTTAGATTCCGGATGTTCTGGTTACTTAACAAATGATCCTAATATGTTATTTCGTTAGCAAACCAATTAAATTTAAATATTGACCACATTGATGTCACGACTGCTTTCCTTAATGGAGATCTCCATGAAACCATGTATATGGAGCAACCCCCCGGCTTTAATAATGGTGATAAAAGCAGAGTAATATGGTCTAAAGCAAGCTAGTAGAATTTGGAACACTAAGGTACATGACTTGCTTTCTACCAATTCGTTTGTGCAGAACAAATGTGAACCCTGTGTCTATATTGAAAGGTTGCAAAATTATCTTGTCATTATAGTCTTGTATGTAGACGATTTGTATTTGTCTTATAGTGGAGACAGCAGCAATCATAAAGAATTGTTAAAATTTTTGGAAAGTAATTTCAATATAAAAAACCTTGGTCCTCTTAATAATTGTTTAGAAATGAATGACACTCGTGATAGGTCCAAGAGTATTTTAATTTTAGATCAGTCTGCCTTAAACTATCTAAATTTAATTTTATTTCAATATACCGAAAGTCATGAGTGATTCATTGTATTATTTACAAGCTCCGCAATTCATAATTCATAATTGATTTATTGTCTGTAGAACACGGGTAGATACAATGATGGAACATAATAATATAGGATCACCATGGTCTTGCCATTAGGCGTACAAACAGTCAAACTTATTATCTAGGAACTTACTACTACTTAATACATAAGTCATGCAAATCACAATACATTTACGTAAGTTAACAAAAGCGGTCTCATATTTAATATTACACGATGATGTTACAATGTGTCACAGAGGTACTCTTGAATGGAGTAGTAGGCTTTTTTTGATAAAAAGTCGTGCAAAATTTTCTTAAAATGTTTTTGATTATTACAGTTTAATATACATTTTGGGAGTTTATTATATAATTTGGGTGCCATTCCAAATACACTTTTGGAAAGTAAGGCCGTTTTGGATGGTTTTGCGTATATTTCTCCTTGATGTCTAATGCTATTAAGTTTTGTATATTGACCTATGTTAAATTTTACATGTATAGCTACTTCATAGATGAAAAGGCAAGGCAAAGTTAATATTTGATGTTTTGTGTACAAGGGTTTACATGACTCTAAAGATTTTTCATAACATGCTGCTTAGGGCATGCAATATCGGACCATTTTCAATCCCGATATTGAAATCCGATATTGAGTTCCAATACCGGGATCACGGGATTAATACCGGGATTAAGAAATATTTAAAAAAAAGTCCTTTGCGTGGTAAATCAGTCTTTATTAAGGATAAAATGGACATAAAAATCAACAATATTAACATTAAAATACAAATGTAAATAAAAATAAACGCTAAATCAACAACAATAAAAATAAAGAAAAATTCAAAGAAATCAACATCATAATATTAGTCATCATTTGTTTTTAAAGGCGGCAGTCATTATTAAGAATAAAATTGTCATTAAAAATACGCTAAATAACAGTAAATAATTAGAATCTAATATACAAATGCAAAAAAATCAACATCGTAAAACAGTATCGTATTCGTAAGTAGTTATTAATTTTAAATGACGATTAGAAAATCATATAAATTCAACTGACGATAATTTTATTAGACCGATAAGCTAATATAAATTCACATAAATATAAATAAGGTTTCTATTACTTACATTTTCCTCCGTTGTCGGGTACATAAACATTCACTAAAAAACACACAACATAATTCAAATGTCACGTCAGTCAAATAAAAAGTTAAGCACCAGCTACCAACATAAACCAAATAGTGTATTTTTGTTTACAAATCGGCTACACATACGTAGTTTCGGTGATCGTGGCTATTTAGCAACTAAGGCATGCAGTTATCCTAATACTATCTATGCAAAAACAATAGATAACGATATGGTCCAATCCAAGTCCTTCATGGCGGCAAACCGTTTACCTGCGGCGCGGCTCGATTATCTGACGGAAAACCCCGAGTGTTCCCGACTTCCCGAGCTTTGTGCTATGCACCACCATGTGTTATTTTAAATTTAAATACTTTTTCAAACCAGGCCATCTAAAGTGTTAAATAATAACAAATATAGAGATAGAGGTAATAATTGCCGTGTATTATTTCTTTAGAAATCTACTTAGAAAAATGAATTTCGAAATCCCGATATTTCGATATTGGTCCTTTGAAATACCGGTATTGTAATATCGTAAAACTGGCCCGTGATCCCGGGATTTCGTGATCACGGGATCACGGATTGCATGCCCTAATGCTGCTCTAAGACATCTCTTTTGTGCTCTAAATGCTCTTTCTCTATCTGTGGAGTTTCCCCAGAACATAACTCCATACCGTAAAGTGGACGTTACGTAGGCGTGATACGCTGTAAGCACAGTAGGCTGATTAGCTACTTTCCTTTGGTTATATAATGCGTAAGAATATTGGTCTAGTTTACTACATACTACATCGATTTGATTTTTCCATGTCAATTTATTGTCTAAATATAATCCTAAAAAGCGTGTCATTTCAGTTTCGTCTATCTGTGTATTCCTATAATTAATATTTAAGTCAATCGTTTTATTAACTCTTTGTCTAAAATTCATTTTTTTTTTTGAGATAAATTTATTTTCAGATTGTTTTTGTTCATCCATTCAATTATTCGTTCAAGCGTTCTATTAATGTTTAGTTGGTATGTCTCTAAATCTGAGTCTTCTACTGAGATGATTACCGTGCTGTCATCAGCAAAGAGTATCATAGGATATTCAACGGCTAGTGGAAGATCATTAATATATACGTTGAACAGTAAAGGGCCTAAAACGCTACCCTGTGGTACCCCGCGTATTACTTCTTGTGTATCTGATGAGAACGTGCATTCAATTTTACTGTCTAAACATATTCTATTCACTTGAGTAATTTGTTTCCGATTTCTTAAATAAGATTTGATCAAATCGTGGGCATTACCTCGTATACCATATCTGTATAGCTTATTTAACAATAATTCATGGTCGACGAAGTCAAAGGCCTTCGACATATCCATGTATACTGCGCATAGCGGTATTATTTTGTCTACTTTTTCCATGATTATCTGTAGTAATTCATATATAGCCATGTTTATTGATTTGGTTTTTCGAAACCCCTTCTGCTCTTTGGCAAATAAGTCCTTCTTTTCAAAGTACGAATTAATATTATTATAAATAACTTTTTCAAATACTTTTGAAAATATTGGTAATAACGCTATAGGTAATTATTAATATCTAGTTTATCACCTTTCTTAAAGAGCGGTTTAATGATAGATGTTTTCAACCTGTCCGGAAATACACCTTTTTTGATGGATAAATTTATTAGGAAACTCAAAGGTTTAGAGATAGTGTGATTTACTCTTTTAATGATCTTGGTTGTTAGTCCATCGATTCCTGTACTATGTGTATTTTTCAACGAATCTATAAGTATACGGATGTCATCGGGAGTTGTTGGTGCCATAAACATTGAATTAATTGAATTGAATGTCATTGTATTATTAATTTCCCAATCCCGCGCCGTTCTCAGTTCCCGGCTCCTGTCATCGTTGTACGTATCCTGCAAATCTTCATTCCACTCGATTTACGTAACCTCCAACACGCGCGAGTCCGGGGCAAGCCAGTGACGTATTTTACGGTTACTTTTTAATTCCAGAAAAAAATCTCATCGTTCTCATCTGTATACAGTCCATACAAATTTTTCGAAAAAAAATCCCGACCAAACTCTCTTATATTCATTCTGATTCGAAATTTGAACTGCATGAAGTTTAAATACAAACTCAGAGAATTATACCCTAACTATAACAGACTATAGCAGACTATAACAGACAATATCAGACAAAAGGACTATTCACACATGAAAGACATTAAATATTAAGCACTAATACAGCTGTATACTGCATAAAAGAAGCAGTTGTGCAACATATATAGAAGTACAATTAAAACGTTAATTACGTTCAACGAGTATATGTTATAGCGTACATCAAAAAAAGAATTTGGTAAATCTAAAAAATAAGTGCTTGGATTACACTAATTGTCTTGGCTGATCAAAATAAAATGGAACAAGATGTAAGTTACTAATTGTTAATTTTTGATTTTTGTATAGTGATGAACAATTTGGTATTTAAATAAGTTTCATGTTTTTGTTACAGTCAGCTATAGTTCAAATGACAAGTAGTATGCGACTTGAAATTAATTTGCACCGTGATGCAATCGGTTGTTTGAAGAAGGAAAAGGCTTTTTTGCTGTTTCATTTCGGATGCCGATTCATATGCGACGAATGCGAGAAGATTAATGTTCTAATCTCAGCTCACAAAACTGCAATTTTAGCAATATATAAACGTTTTGGTTTTAACCCGTTGGATATCAACATTTTGTGATGGAAGAAGATTTCGCCAGAATAAAGTTTTTTCATTTTTCATTATGTAAATAAAGAATAATGATAATCAGTAAATAACGTTAATTTGATTGACTTTTTTTCATAATAAAGCATGTAAATAAAAATATAGACTTTTGTTTGTCTTTGACTTCAACATTCTAATGACGCTAGCTCGCCAACCCATTCACAATTTATAGACACTAGGCTTTGATATAAACACTAGATTTCACGTTGCTGTGAGTATTTCATTTTAGTCCGCCACCGTAGTAACAGCCGGCGCTTTCTAAACAAACATTTTGCAAGATGGACCACAATCAGTTTAAAAAGTACAACGCTATTCACTTGTGTATAAATGCAAAAAATCCACATTTTATTTGCACCCTGAGGAACGAATACTGTCAACTACTCAATCAACAAGAAGCCGGTCCGCGTGGAGCTCATCGAAGGATGACCTATTTTGACGGCTTTGAAGATAAGAAAAAATTCATCTGCTGTGAAAACCCAACTGCGAACTCACTGGAAAAATTCTACCATATGCTCTGGAGTGAGCAAAATTACCTTGTAGTGGCACTGCAATCAGAACCAGAAAACGAAGATAACAGGTACTGGAGTCCAGAAGAAAATGGTGTGCTCCAAGCTGGTCGGTACCAAATAACAACAATCAAAAGCAAAACGTTTGACAACTTCGTGGCTACAGAACTGCATTTATTTGATGGAGTAGGACCTAAACGTCATGTTGTCATCTATCTTTTAGGGACTGGACAGAGAACGATATTCCTCGAGATGTGTCTAAATTTTTTGAGTTCATTAAAAGAGTGAACCATTTACAATCAAAAGTTAAGAAAGTTGGTGAACTTGATGGAATTTTCATAGGACCTATTGTGGTATATTGCACTAATGGATACAATCAAGCCGGCATGTTTTGTGCAGCAGGTAATGCTCTGTACGAAATGGCAAAAACTGCGTGGATGTCGCTGCCAAGAATCGTAACAAACATTCGACGACAGTTGAACTCTCCAGTTATTTCACTCGCTCAGTACTTGTTTTGTTACCGTGTAGTCTTTTACTTTTTGTCAACAATTAATGGCATTTCAACTATGACTAAAACAATTCTACTAAATAATGTTATTATCTCAAGGTAGTTTTACTTAGATTATAAGTAAGGAATCCACTGTGCTTATCATTAAAATCTATGTTTATTCATCAATAAATGTAGTTTTATTTAAAAAACTGTCGCATTATATTTTACTTGAACGCGTTAATATGAAGCTATAAAAAACGCCTAGCGATAAACTGTAATAAGAACGAAGTGGCGAACATGACCTTGTTCAACGTGCGCTAGGTCATGGCAGGCTAATAATATAGTTGTTTGGTAGCTTGTAGACGCAGCTGTTATTTTAATGCTAATTTTTCGAAAACATGTCACTTGTTTAAATTAACGACTTTTGTTACACGTTGTACATGTGTGAGTTCTTTTGAAATTTTGTCTTATGAATTTCTTTGTATAATTAATTAATATTGTATTTTTATATAACTCAGTGTATACGAGAAAATCGGATTTTGAAATGAACAAAAGAAATGTATATAAAGCTTACGGGTTGCTGATGTCAGCTAGGCGCCGAGCCTTTAGCGTGATGAAACCACTGCAAAGGCTTGGCTGAATGTTGACAGCGCTCGAGCTTTGAATAGTTTTTAAGAAGTGTGTGTTCGTCGTAGAGAGAAAAAAACTTAATTAGACGCTAATTTGCTGAACATTTTTTGCAACTTTGTGGGTATTTATTAACAGTGTTTTTTAGGGATCCTGGCCAAATAAGTAACTGACCAATCACAAGTTAGGATCAGTTGACGTTGGGATCAAATGTCTGGGATCAGTTGTCGTGGGATCGAATTCCCGGGATCAAATTACGTGTCACCGTTTTTTAGTTAGAACATTCGAGTACATTTTGCTAGCAGAATGCGAATGTTAAGAAAGTTTCGTTATCACCCAAAATAAACACTATACGATTAAGTATTATTGCGTTTAACGATCAAGTTTTTGTTTGAAAGTAAATCCCCACTTACAAAATCGCTGAAAATGATTTTATTGGTAATATTTATGGGTAGTTTTTTTTTTTAAGTTTTTATCAGTTACTAATTGTAAATTTCTATTTAAAAACTATCTCTGTTGACGACGTAGACTGGCGTCTAAGGTGCGTCATGTCAACTTGGACCCTGGCTAAAATAAGAGAACATCCAGAATTCATGAGAACAATACTGTGGATGGATGAAGCTACGTTTACGAGCACCGATGGTGTCCCAAGAGCGAGAATCCAAAATTAAAACGACCCTCTGGTTTTCAAGAGAGAGAGTTAATGTATGGGCGGCTCTCATTGACGACATTTTGGTTGAGCCAATAATACTGCCGAGAATCTTAAACGGACCAAGATTTTTAGAACTCTTAAGGGATGATTTGCCGGACCAGCTGGAATACGTGCCACTCCTCATTACGCCGAAGGATGTTTCTGCAGATGGATGGTTGCCCTGCCCATTACGCGCTAGATGTGAGGGCATTCTTGAACAATACCTATCCTAATCAATGGATTGGTCGGCAAGGGCCTGTAGGTTGGCCGCCACGGTCGCCCAATATGACACCCCTTGATTACTTTTTGTGGGGCACAATGTAACAGCGCGTCTACAGCACCCCTATTCACAATGAGGCGGATTTACAAGAATGCATTATGAACTGTGCGAACGACATTAAAAATGATTCCGCAATGATACGGAGGGCCACACATCAGATTTCTCAACGGGCGGCTTTGTGTCTTCGACAACGTGGTGGGCATTTTGAAAACTTGATGTAATTTATTAAAATTTGATTTATGTTACAGTCAGCTGCAAAAATATGTATCGAGAGAATCGTCTCATAAATATGGTACTACGCTCTTATTATTTACACTGGAATAAGATGCTATGGGACATATTTTTGAGTAAGATGTGTACAGCCATATTTTTACACTTGACTGTACAATGTCTTGTGTTTTAATAAACCAAAAAAAACTTCCCACTTCAAACCTTCGGTAGCATTTACACTAACTGTCACATTACGGTCTCTACCTGCGCCTATGTTGCACGCGCCCATTGCGCACTTGGTAAGGCCATTGTTTGACCGCTGATAACAAATGTTTTATCCAAGTCATAAACGTGGTAATTTTACTGTTCGAAAAATAATACGGTGAACAATGATGTGAATTAATAATAATGTTAGGTAAATGGGACATTTTATTGGGATAATTTACATTTTCTAAAAAAAGTAGGAAACTACGAGAATGCATCAATAATCTATAAGATGTGAATTAACGTACTTTGTGTTAGTCTATGACCATTCTCTGAGCCGACCACAGAGAATGACAAGAAGGAGCGCAGGAGTAAAAGTGCGGAAAAAAATGTCGGAACTTCCGCTCCGAGAACAGTTATGCGGATCATTTCGCGTGTGTCGAGTAGAAAATCGGTGTGAATCAAACAAGAGAGTGAGGTTTACGTGCAGCATAACGTGGCCCACGATGGCGCCGAGCCAAACCTAACCGTTAAATACGCCAACTTTGCCACCAGGGGGAACATTGCCCAAAACACAATTTCTAAGGCAATATACTAATATCTAAAAAAGTTACAAAATTATGGCAACATTGATGACATTGGTAGAAAGTAAACTATACCTGTGGCAACACAGAATAGCGCGTGCACTCCTGACTTCATTCAGTAACCAGTCGGGACTTGTCGAGTACGGAGTGTATTTTTGCGGGCCAATTACTGAGAAATTTTGGAAGGGAATTGTACATCATGGCGAATACACAGGTATGTTGAATCGATTGTATGTAATGTAAAACCATGAGCTGAGTATTTTGATGCTAGGTTCGTTACTGTAACTAGTATATTACAAAAGTTATGCTGATGGGCAAAATTACCCAGTAATGTACCGTCGTATGAGTGTCAACATTGCCCGCAGTAAAAAAATGCTTAGGGTTGACACTTTTTTTTACAAACTTTTTTTTTTATTAATGTGCAAATCTTGCAATATTTGTATGTACGTACATATGTTCGGATCAAATCTTGCAAGCCATTTTTCGACCACTTTTTGGTATCCGATTGAGCTGAGATTATAGCATACTACTTCTACTACCAGTGACAATACAATCTGGTAGTGACATTCTGGTTCAACCGGGATCGTCTCCACATGAGGAATTCATTTTTTTCTATGGTTAATATATAATGGAGTCGAAAACTATAGTTTCATTTTTGATTACCGGCCGTTTTTCAGAAATAAAATTGAATAACTATTTTGACATACCACACGTTTGAACGCATTTATAGCACAGATGCCTTAGTCTTCCGTAAAAAAGTGAAAAACGTAGAGTTGACAGCTGCCAGTTGTCAAATATTGCTTCCTCATTGGTTACAACTACGACTTTGTTTGTACGCGGTTCAGCTGTGTGTGTGACATTTGGCAACTGGCAGCTGTCAACTCGACATTTTTACTTTTTTACGACAGACTAAGGCATCTAAGCTATAAATGCGTTCAAACGTGTGTTATGTCAAAATAAATATTCAAAAAAATATTTTTACAAAACCATAAATAATTAAAAAAGTAGCTAGAGTTCTGAACTCCATTATGTGTCTATTAAAAAAAAAAAAATAGTAATGGCCACTTCAGAAAACTTAAGGTAACCAATTGAAATTTGGTTGGTACATATATAGATCTCAGTTGACAATACAAGTACAGTCAACAAAAAGCACAGTCAGCGAAAAAAAGCTTATATTACAAATGTCATTTTTATGATTTGGTTATTTAAGTCTCAAGTATGTAGGTTAGTAACAAAAATAAAACTATTTGTTAATTTACTTACTACGTTAAAATAATTTGGTATTTTGTATTTCAGAAAAACAAACATAAATCTCGTATTAGAAAAAGAAAGTCAAGGCGTGAACTTGGATCCAGGATGTATAAAAATTACTCTGATGAAATGTTAATGCTTGCGTGTGAGTCTGTGCAATCAGGTAAAATTTCATCTAGAGATGCTCAAAGACAGTTTGGTATCCCAAGGCGGACTATAGTTAATAAACTAAAAAAAATACATACGAAGTCCGTCGGACATCCTACTGCATTAACAGCTGAAGAAGAGGATAAAATTGTAAAGGTTTTGCAAGCTTCCAGCAATTTTGGCTCCCCACTTACAAAACTAGATCTGAAGCTATTGGTTCACGAATACTTAAAAAAAAACTCACGAGATCAGATTTTCAAAAATAAAATTCCTGGTGATGCATGGGTGCAGAACTTTTTGGCAAGGCATGCTGACGAATTGACTTTGAGAACTACTCAAAATATTTCAAGGGCGAGAGCTGAAAAAGGTGCTGAAGAAATTGTAGACTATTTTAATAATTTAAGTGTGACATTGAAAGACATACCAGCCGAACAGATGACCCTGGCTCATCTAAGGGTATCTTTCGAAGGGGGGTTAAGTACCCAGAAAGAATAATGAATTCCAGCAAAGGAAACATATCTCTCATGTTCACGGCAACCGCAAGCGGTAAGTGCCTTCCTTTGTATGTTGTGTACAAAGCAGCAAATTTGTACTCAGAATGGGTTAATGGGGGACCACCAGAAACCAGATATAATTGTACTAAGTCGGGGTGGTTTGACAGCGCAATGTTTGAGAATTACTTTCAAACAATCATTCTACCGTGGGCAAAAGAAACTGCAGGGACAAAAGTTGTCATTTGCGATAACTTATCTAGCCATTTGAGCATCAAGGTAGTTGAGTTATGCGAACAACATAACATCAAGTTTGTATTCATCCCTACAAGATCAACACATCTTACACAACCGTTAGATGTCGCATTTTTTGCGCCTTTGAAAAGATGCTGGCGTAAAATTCTGTACCAGTACAAGCTCAGAAATCCAACCCAAACCTCATTAAACAAAAAGCATTTCCCGAAATTGCTTTGTGAATTAACTGAAGCAATTCGGATGATGGAGGCAACGAACATAATAAGTGGCTTTAGGGCATCGGGAGTCGTTCCACTGAATCCGCAAGAAGTTCTCAAAAGAATCCCAGAAATGCAAGAAGAATTACTGTCTTATGGAATCGATCAAGTATTGGTGGATTATTTACAAGAGACCAGAGCGCAAAAGCCTATGCAAGTACAGAGGAATAAAAAAATTAATTGCGAGCCAGGAAAATCAGTGACTGTTTCCGATTTAAATGTTGATTTTGGCAATAAGAAAGCAAAAAAGAAAACTGCTAACGTGGAAAATGTTGATTTAAATGTTGATTCTTGCAATAAGAAAGCAAAAAAGAAATCCGCTAAAGTGGCTAATGTACAAAAAGGAAAAAATGAATCTTTTTATTTGGACGAACGAACTGGCTTTTATATTGCAGAAACTACTGATATTTGTTCAAACAGTGATACAAATTATGATCAAGACTATTACTTGGAAGAGACTTTCAGTATCCCTCAGTATCAGGATATTAATATCCCTGAAAGCCTAAGCAATCAGTGTAATTAATTCCTGTTTGGGCAAATCATTGCATATTGACACTGCAAAATCGGCACCTACTGATCTTTCACAATTTAAAGCTTCCACAAACACATTCATGGCACGAAAGGCTGATAAAAGCTCCGTGCAAAATAGTCCTGCTAGGAAAAATAAAATAATCGTTCTTTCCAATGTGCTTATTAAAGCAGGAACATCTACTAGTGATGTTTGCTCTTTAGAGAAAGCTTCTGGTAAGACATAAAACACACCATTTTACGCTACGCATAAAACTGATTTATGCAGAATGCTTGCAAGGGATGAAAAAGAAGCAAACGAAGAAAGTAAAGAAGGAAGATACCAGAAAAGTTAAGAAAATTAAGAGAAAGAAAGTAGTCGAAAATAATTCAAAAGAAAAAAAGACATCCCGAGGACATACTTCAGTCAAAAGAAAGAAAAAAAGATACGATAGTGAGTCGAGCTCAACATCTGAGGGTAATGAAGTTATAACAGCTGACACAGATGATTCTGAATACGAAACAATAAATGAATATTACATAGCTGAATCCTTGCGAGAACAAGAAGAAAAGGAAAATTTCGACTCCACAAATACAATGATCCCTTTTGGATTACATGATATTGAATATTTTTCTGAAAATCAAGAAAAACTTAAAGAAAATGACTGGATTATTGCTCAATTCCGTACAAAAAAGAGTTTAAAACACTTTGTGGGTAAGGTTCTGTCGACTGATGGTGTGAATCCTATGGTTAAGTTTGTACGAAAAGTTAAGGAATCCAAATGTGATACAGGAACGACCTTTACATACCCAACAGTTGATGACATTTGCACCATGCAACATTCAGATATTGTAACAGTTTTACCCGAGCCAACGATTACTCGACGAGGTCAAATTATATTTAAAGTAGATTTCAGTAATTTCAATATACAATAAAAGTTTACCCGTTGAGCTTTCTTTGTATGCTGAAATGATTGAATTTTAATGACTGGAGTACCTAATGTGATTAATACTACATTTTCCAAAGAATAATTAATTTAGTTGTTAAAAAAGATTTGTAATAATTGACTAATATGTATGCTTTATGCCTTATTTAGAACACTACGTAGTGTTATTAATGTTAGAAGAGTTCAATCTGAGCCAAGCCAATGATTAAGTAGGTCCACGAAGTTTTCAAGTTATGTTTTAGGTAAATTTCAGTAATTTCAACATGTAATAAAAATTTACCCGTTAAATTTGCTTTGACGCTTAGTTAATTACAATGACTGAAGTACCTAATTTGATTTAGACTACATTTTCCAAAGAATAATTTAATTAGCTGATAAGAAGATTTGTGATAATTGTCAAATGAATGCCTTATTGTTTTGAATACTAGGCAGTGTTATTAGTACTAGAACAGTTCAATCTGAGCGGAGCGGAGCGAATGATTAGGTAGGTGAATAAAGTCTGAAATTGTACTGTGTACTTACTCTATTTACGTAGATTTTGGTCGTATCAACATTCAATAAAAGTTTACCCGTTGAACTTTCTTTGAATGTTGAAATGAACAGAATGTACAGTTATTTGTTTAAGACTTTTCTCCGAAGAAATATTAGACAAACAAAAATTGCGTTACTAAATATTGAAAACTTTGATCTCGGATTTGATTTTATTAAACTTAAGTATATATTTCTATAAATATCTAAGTTTATTGATTTTTGTTTAGTTTAAGACATTTAAATTTATCACAGTATTTGTGTTTGATTACCTTAAGTAGAATTTACTTATGCCGATTGATGATTGATCTCAATTATGCTACAGAAGAAAATGTTGATTAGATTTTTATATAACGTTATTGAAATAAACAACTTTGCGCCTTATTAATATTTTTTGTTTCTTACCTACCCTACCAACTTTGTGCAAATTAATGTTCAGTTTTTATTATCTTCTCAATTTTGACAACCCTAGCACTTTTAAATCGCTACACGCCGTTTGTATGAAGAAGAAAAAATGTACAGGCTAACATTGCCCACTCATTTTAATAGGAAAGTATTTCGAGCATGTATTATTATGTCGAGTAAATTTTTGAACCGATCGCCTTCATTGCCAAAATACTCTCATTGGTTTTTATGGCAACCAAATAAGGTCTATAGTTGCGCTAAACATCACGGTGGGCAATGTTGGCTAAAAGTCCAGATAACTTTACCCGACCTCAAAATCGGTCATATGATGGAGAAAACGTTGACTAAAGTTAAATTTGCAGTTAAATTTAAATGCGCATGATCTCGGTGTTACCACAGATACATAAATATTTCCGAGGTTTCATACAAAAAACTAGAATTTTTTTAGTTTTTCCCAAAAAAGTGGGCAAAGTTGGCGTATTTAACGGAACGTCAAGAGGTCGGATTTCAGCGGATGGCGAGAGATTTTTTGCCTTGATCACACGTACCGAGTAAACGGGCGAGACAGTGCTCTCGGCCGAGTACTCGGTGCGTATAAACATAGCGCCGAGTACTCGGCCGAGCACTCGGGCGAACGAAGCGGCGAGTCAGTAGCTCGGTGGACGTTCTATCTGCTAGGCCGAGTGCCCACCCTCCCGCTTCCCCGCACTGTCTCACTCGCTCGCTCGGCAGGTCTGAACGCGCACTGTCTCGCCACTCGGTCGTCACATTGCGACATCGCCGCGCGCGCCATATATTTAGATAATTGTTGTTTAAATCTACTAAAAATCTAATAAAATACAATGACACCATGTCTTCTAATAACAAATGGGATGTCGAAACAACTATTAAATTTATACAATTATATAAACTACATCAGTGCCTGTGGAACTTTCAATCTCCGGAATACAAGATAAAACAAAAACGGGATGCAGCATATAAGTCCATAGTTGAGGAAATGAATATCTCTGGATTTGGTGCGATAGAAGTTAAAAATAAAATAAAAAATTTAAGATCGACCTACCAACAAGAAATTAAAAAAATTCAAGACTCGAAGAAATCTGGAGCGGGGCTCAGTAATGTGTACACTTCTAATATTAAGTGGCTGAAAGAGATGGAAGAGGTCTTTTCAAAGGATTTAAAGAAAAAAGTTTATGAAAACGTAAGTGCTTTTTATTATGTTACTTTTTATGCTAAGTATAATGTAGGTATTTCTGAAATTAAATTGCTTAAAATTATGAAATCATTCTGTTTTGCCACGAAACGGCACCTGCCCCACTGAAGAACTCTGCGTATTTATCTCGAAGCTCCCTTGCTATACGTGCTGCATTGTTGGTGTTATGATTAGTGATACTTGGCAAATTAGCTTGTAGTTCTTGTCTCCAAGTCCCCACAATAACGGATCCCGAATCTATATCTTCTTGATCAACACAACCCTTTGGAAAGTAAATACCGGGACTTGTGAGACGTAACCAATTATGCAGAGCACAAGAGGCGAGAATAATTTTATCGGTGGTTACGTCACTAGTTGGTATGGGCTTTTAAAAAATTCGAAACCTGCTTGCCAGAATGCCAAACGCATTTTCGACAATTCTTCGTGCTCTAGAGAGTCTGTAGTTAAATATTTTTTGTTTTGTTGAAAGATTTGTGCCACTATATGGTTTTAATAAATATGTTTTTAGTGGAAACGCATCATCTCCAACCAAAAATCCTCCTTTCGGTAGCAAATTATTCTCAAGATCACTACGTAATTGGCTGTTTTTAAAAATCCCCCCATCCGAGTTTCTTCCGTTTGCTCCAATATTTACATAGCGAAAACAATAGTCATGATCAACCACAGCCATCAAAACCACACTGTTGGTACCCTTGTAATTAAAATATTCACTTCCACAATTCGGTGGTGCTAGAATTATCACATGCTTCCCGTCTATAGCGCCATGGCAACCAGGGAAATTCCACCTAGTTCTGAAACCTGTTTCTATTTCTTTCCATTCTTCATTGGTCTGCGGTACCTGAAACAATAATTTATATTCATTTTATTTTACAGATTAGTCATTCCGCTAATGAAGACACTGGTCCTCAGGACAATAGCCCTGCTACCTCCTCACACTCAAACAACAACCAGGAAGTACCAGCTATTACATCTGATCACCAGCAAGTACCAGTAACTGTAACTACGACTACTGCCTCGGCGACTATTACCAATACCATAAATACTGCGAGAGGTAAAAAGAGGGCTAGAGATATTTTTCAAGCCGTTTCTGATTTAAAAAAGTTAAATGAAGATGTAAATTCTGAGAAAGAAACTGTATTTGATGTTTTTGGAAGGAGTGTTGCATTGCAACTTAAGAATTTATCGACAGAGAATGCTTTACTAGCACAAAACAGAATACAGAATATACTGACCGATTATGGGATTAAAGAACTTAGACAAAGTACTGCATACCATTCTTCTTCGTCTAATCGCAGCGACCAAAGGCCGTCTTCTGTACATTCAGACACCACTTATGCTAGTTCTCAAAATACATATCATCATCAATTTCCTGAAAATTATGATGAGGATTATGCATCGCAAATATCGCAATCAATCTTAGCTGCATCTTCTCCAGTACATAATGTCAACAGTCTGCCAAATTCTGTGAGTACCAATGACATTTTAGCTAATGCGATGTATGCAGCTTTTCAGACAGACGGAAGACAACAAATGTAATTTTCAAATAAATAAATAAATAAATATTGTTATGTTTTATTTATAGCATGTAAGAAAAAAATACGTACCTTTAAATAATTCTCCAAATAAGTAAATATTGCATCCATGACTTCCGGTATGAACGATGATATTGCAGCCCGAGACACTCTGTAAAAAGCCTGCAAATAACGGTAGCTCATCCCAGTCACCAAATAGCATAACGCTACTTGTAGTTTCGTCTTTGCATGTATAGCTTCTCTCATGACAGTATCTTGCTTTTGTATCAATGGAGTAATATTTTCTAACAATGTGTCAAAATGTTCTACATCCATTCTCAGAAGCATTCTAAATTCAGTAGGATCTTCTACCCTTAATTCTTTAAAAACAGTGTTCGTAGCGCCAAAATCAGATCTTCTCAACATCCATGGTCTAGTCCAAATCCGGCGCTGCTCGTTTTCCAACAATTCCTTTAATTCTTCCATTAATAGTGGAATGAGTAACTTTGTATATTTTCTAATTAACTTTTTACGGTCCATCGTGCCCGAATCTCTCAATAGAACTGAACTGACTGTCCTAATTTGAAAACATGTCTGAACAGTTACTCGCTTACATCACTGTCTCGGCCGAGGAACATTTTACTGTCTCGCCCGTTTACTCGGTACGTGTGATCAAGGCATTTGTCTGGACGATAGACATACAGACCGGGGTAAGCGCAATCGCATCTGCGTGTTTCTCCGGCGCGCGGCGCGGGTTCAGGCAGCGGCACAGCGCCGTCCCCTCCGCACCGCAGTATTTTTCGACTGCGCCGTCCTTGCTAGCGTGGGTGAGGAGCAATGGCGGCTGATGCCCCCTCACCGGCTTGCCCTTGTGCATAGAGCGTAGCATCGCACTGCGCGCGCCACACAGCAGCACTAACGTCTTCTCTGCTTGGTTGGCTGTCATCTTTTTTGCCCGGATCGTCGTCAACACGGCGTGTTGTTCGTCCCCGTAACCGTGAGTCGTACTCTTTCTTACCTCGTGGCCACGAGAGCGTGTTGCGCGTAATGCCCGCGCATCTTTAGTTAACTTTAGGGGCCCCCTTTAAATGCGTTCGTTTTAGTTTTTAACCCAAATACTGCAGCACCGACGGCTGCCATGTTCGCGTACATACAATATAATTGATTTGATTGATTGAACGTCCCGTTTTACTTCTGTTAAAAGCGGGTCCTTTCACCTACATCCGGTAGTGGACGGCCTTTGAACCAAGGGTCCTCTGCTCTCCAGAGATTTAACCGGCTTCAGTTTAGTAAGTATTTTTAAGTATTTAGTGTAACATTTCTTGCAAATTAAAATTCACCTTCTCATAAATCAACTCCCCCAATATATACGTTACAAAATATAGTTCTTTATTTTATATTTAAATATGTTTCATTGGCGCCTCAAAACCGCTCTTTGTCGCGGGTCAGTCTGCTTTATTATTTTAATTGTTTTCATTGCTTTGAAATGTATACTTTAGTGAGGCTTTTCACTTCGTCCGCAGTTTTTCCTTTTGGGGAAATATTTTTTACTATTGCGTTTGTGGACGCGGACTAAGGCGTCTACCACATAACCCGGCTTATAGTTCGTATAGGATAACTACCTACGGCTCCGACATCAGCCAGAACGTAGACGGTGCCTATTGCTGACGCGGTGCACCATAGGCCTAAGCCTATTTTTCTACGCAGCGCGCTCTCTCAATGGAAATGTCCAACCTCTTTTGATTAATTCAACTAGATCAACATTTTTAAGCAAAACTCTCATTCAACGGCTTTCTTTGTGAATTTTGTACATTAAGTTTCTGTAACATTTTTATTGCATGTAGCCTTTACTACTGGCCGTTCCTTACTGGTACTAATAGGGAACAAGAAAGCCAGCTAGCCTTTTTATTATTCATGAGATTGATTTCCGTGTTAAGTTGCTTCTTAAAGTTACCTACTACAATGCTGGAATATACTGTTAAAATCTCTCGCAATTATCACGGGCAGTGTCAGGTCAGGCTTTAGTTAGATTGTAGCATAATGTAGAGATATACTAGTTGAAGTTTGTATAATAAAATAAAATAAATGCTTTTTTCAGAGACATAAAGATTGTAAGTGACGCTTTTGACAAGCGATAACAAATCTTTGTCGTCTCGTAGGTATCGATACGTAGCGTGAGCTATCCCGTTACAGATAACTTATCGAAGCACAGAAAGAGGCCGTATAGCAGTTGTAAAATGCATACTTAAAATTATTGTGGGCGGCTCACAACGCAGAAGTTTCGCGGAGTAGAAGACGCCGTTTATTCAACAATTTCGGTTTAACAAATCTGTCTTTAAGCAACTTTGCTCAGACCTGCGTGCATGCAGTCTAATATAGACGATGTTTTGCATACGAAGATAAACATTTAATGTTTTACATTCTAAATCGGAAGCATGATGTGAGTGCAAGATTCGGAACTTGTTTCCTTCCTGTTTTTCAACTGTAGCGGCAGTAAAAAATGGCTTCGAAAAAAAAAAATATTTTATCTCAATTAGATTCTGAGTTTCTACATTGAAATGTTTCCTTGTTACAGATCTTTCAATCAACCATGCACATTTTTAAAATGTGACGTTTGAACATTCGTTTCCGTGTAAGTTCACTTTAGAAACATTCACACAATCAGTCTCTTTTGTCGCATCTGTAGATTCCTTTATGTAAATAAATCACCCTTTAAACTTCTTTACAATGCGGTCTGTGCGATCCTAGTAATGAATCCATTTTCTTCTTTAAACTCTTAGCCGACAAACTCATTTCCTGACTAATATTGTCATGAATCCTCCCTAATTCCCCTGTTTGTATAGTTGGGATCTCACAAACATCTGTTAGCTGCGTATAAAGATATTAATTTGCGACAATTGTCTTTATTATTTTTTCCATTTTGTTTTGACGTAAGTACGAACTAAATAACCACGGGCAGTCGTGCACTATAAAAATAGGCGGGCTGAAAATCGCCTTTCATAGAAATATAAACTTTTTATACAGGGTGTTTGGTGCATCGTTAGCCAAAAAAAATTGGCGGATTGCTGGGGTTATTTTCTATCACCTTACGCCCTCTAAAAAATTCTTGGGTCCACGTATAATTTTTTTTCGTTTTTCTTGTAATTTATGAAAAATCTTCAGGGCCGATATGCTTAAACTTGATTAAAAAAATAAGTAAGTGATAAAGAGATGCAATTTTTACTGCATCGTAATCTCTAACGTTGCACGGCTCGAATAATATCAAATTTACTGACACGTAACGTCTAATTTTTTATTTATTGGCCCTCAAATGTTTACAACGTGTAAAAATTTAGTCTAAAGTCAACTTTGATTTGCAATGAAAAAAAAAATTAAACAGACATCGGTCTTGACACTGTTTTAACGATGTACAATTATCTTAAAAAAACCTTTCATAAACTTCATTTTTTTCACGATTTAGTAACGAACGCAACGGTAAAGTTATCGAGATTCAAACATTGACACTGTTCCCTTTTGCTGACAGCTTTGAAGTCCCCATTTTCTTTCAACACACAGGTTGATCTACAGGTTGTAAAGATTTGAAACTTATCTTTCGTAAATTTGGACTTCAAGGTCAACTTTCACAAATTTGAGCGTAAGCGATTAGGCATGATAAGATAAGGAAAAAATCATGAAAACAACACGTGCGAAGCAGGTAAAGACTGCTATCTCTCTTACAGAGCACAATTAAGTGCAGTTGTCTCTCTCTTTTACTCGACGTTTAACCCAAGAACCCAGCAAAGATGAACCTGGGGGGTGGTGGTGGTATCAATTAGACATTAGTCGTGATTTGACTGTCTCTTGTGGACCACAAGAGACAGTCAAATCACGACATTCTCTTGTGGTTGAAGCATTTGCGATCTTAGTACTGTTGTTTTTTTGTTAGTTTTCTGTTGTTTTTGTTAATCTCTGTTTTGTTGAGTTTTGATCTTTCAAAAATGGCTGCCTTTACGAATGAAGAGTATGCGGACATGTTGATGGCGTACGGTAAAGCTGATGGTGTAGCACGAGCAGCGCAAAGAATCTACCAGGAACGATTCCCCAATAGACGCTTACCAAACCGCAATACGTTTCAAAACACTTACCGACGCTTAAGGGAAACTGGTAATTTGAACGTAAATGAACCGAGGAATTGTGGTTCGACACAATGTTGCAGTTGATGAAAGGATCTTAGCCATAATGGAAGAAGACCCGAATAAGAGCATCAGAGATGTAGCTGGACAACTGGAAATTTCAATCTGGAAGGTGTGGAAAGTTCTTCGCCAAAACAACATGCACGCATTTCACTACACTCCAGTCCAAGGTATTAAACGCTAGAATTACTTTTAATCCATACCAATTGACTAGAGAACTGAACCTCAGCTTTTCGCGTTTCTTTTGCTGTTATTGACTTCGAAACGTAACGTCACTGTGTCCTTTACGTTATCGTGTATGTACCTAATTACCCCACATTCCATTTCACAAACCTTGTCAGATTCTTATTTGTCTTTCTTTCTTTGCAGGTCTTGAAGATAACGACTTTGGAAATCGTGTCCGGTTTTGTCGTTTATTGCTGCACACGGATTTAGAGGACCGTGACTTTTTAAGAAGCATTCTTTGGACAGACGAGTCCAAATTTACACGAGAGGGGATACTGAATTTACACAACCTGCACCACTGGTCGCCGATAAATGAAAATCCACACGTGAAAAGAGCTAGAGGTTTCCAGAGAAGATACGGCTTCAATGTATGGGCGGGAGTTATTGGCGATCAAGTGGTTGGGCCACACTTCCTACCCGATAATTTGAATGGAGACAACTACCTTCATTTTTTACAACATGATCTACCTGAATTACTAGCTGATGTACCTCATTTCAATGAAGATAGGCGTATCGTTTTTCAACAAGATGGATGCCGCACACTGGAGGATAACAGTCAGGGAGCACCTAGACAACGCTTTCCCTAATTCATGGATTGGAAGAGACGGCCCCATTCCATGGCCCCCACGGTCCCCGGACCTAACTCCCTTGGACTTTCACATCTGGGGACGGGCAAAGGAACTCGTCTACGCAACGGAAGTAGAATCACCAGAAGATTTGTCCCAGCGGATATTGGCGGCGTTTGATGTGATCAAAGGAGAAATCCGAATGCGAACAACTACGGTCGAAATAAGAAACAGGTGCTACGCATGCATTCGCAACGAAGGTCGTCAGTTCGAGCAAGATTTGTAGTGTAAAAGATTTGATTTAATAAAAAAAACTTGAAAGCTTACAAAAAAAATGTTATTTTTTATTGCATGTCGACAAGTCCATGATGCCTTCATTTCCCAAAATCTGAAGAAGTTCATGAAAGGTGTTTTGGGATTCAGTTCAACACAAAAAGACAACTGCACTTAATTGAGCTGGCTGTGTAAGAGAGAGATAGCAGTCTTTACCTGCTTCGCACGTGTTGTTTTCATGATTTTTTTCTTATCTTATCATGCCTAATCGCTGACGCTCAAATTTGTGAAAGTTGACCTTGACGTCCAAATTTACGAAAGATAAGTTTCAAATCTTTACAACCTGTAGATCAACCTGTGTGTTGAAAGAAAATGGGGACTTCAAAGCTGGCAGCAAAAGGGAACAGTGTCAATGTTTGAATCTCGATAACTTTACCGTTGCGTTCGTTGCTAAATCGTGAAAAAAATGAAGTTTATGAAAGGTTTTTTTAAGATAATTGTACATCGCTAGAAAGAACACAAAACACAGTTTTTTTTAAACAGTTTCAAGACCGCTGTCTCTTTAATTTTTTTTTTCATTGCAAATCAAAGTTGACATTAGACTAAATTTTTAGACGTTGTAAACATTTGAGGGCCAATAAAAAAAAAATTAGACGTTACGTGTCAGTAAATTTGACATTATTCGAGCCGTGCAACGTTAGAGATTACGATGCAGTAAAAATTGCATCTCTTTATCACTTACTTATTTTTTTAATGAAGTTTAAGCATATCGGCCCTGAAGATTTTTCATAAATTACAAGAAAAACGAAAAAAAATTATACATGGGCCCAAGAATTTTTTAGAGGGCGTAAGGTGATAGAAAATAACCCCAGCAATCCTCCAATTTTTTTTGGCTAACGATGCATCAAACACCCTGTAGTGTTAATTTGTTTTTTTTTTTTGAAAGAGGTTCATTTAGCTATAATTACACCCCAAACTGAATATCAATGATTGTGGTCGAGAAAATAATTTATTATTTTTTTATTATTATTTGTATGGAGCATAGGAGAATAATGGGATTTTCTTTGGAATTAAAAGGTAAACCCTAATATCGTCGCGGTGCTTATAATACCTCTCTGGCAAACCTTAACGTGTAACATGTATGGCCATTCGTTAGTGTTGACGTGAATTCGATTAACATTTAATCGGTAACCGCCCACTTTCCCGCAAGTACCCTTCCGTTGCTCTACGCAAGTAATTTCGTTTACAAATTGTATGGATTATAAAATTGTGATTGTACTTTTACATCTCGTATGTTTATTGATTTACTTACGACTTGATGAGTTTGCTGCCCAATATTAACAGCACCGCTTTCTGTTATACCTCCTTCGTTGGTCGAAATAATATTTTGTTCAACAGTACTGTTTTCATCCTCTGGATCTTCATCAACTTTAGATATACTGTCAGTAGGTGATTATTTTTAATTATCATAGTACCAAAAGGAGGATTTGTACAGTTAGTGATGTGGGACAAACACATTCTCAGGAGTATTGGTTTATTCTGATATATGATGCCTCTGCTAGGGTATATATTAGGTACAGGTGAGAGAGTGTGCGTGTCATATACGGTGCACTCTACCTACACCTCTATTCCAAAAGAAAAAAATATTATAAGTTAAGCAAAATATCCTTTTTTTTCATACTTATATGTAATATGTACTAGTATAATAAGAGTAAATAGTTACAATGTTAACGAACAATACGCTTAAATAAATTAAATATAAAATCAATATTTATAAACAAAACCTTAGTCGTAAAACAAAACAGAAGAATTAACATATGAAATAATTGACAAATTATCAAAGGTAATTTTAAACACAATTGCAGCACGCTTTGATGACGAAATGAAATTACTAAATACTTCTTACATACCGTAAAACGGTCCTACTTTGCTCCCCACCAGGTAAATATGCTCCAATTTTGTATTAAGTTTATGGCCCTTATAAGTCGATGTCTATGGTTCATACAGCAAAATTTCCGAACGCATTTGTTACACTGGACTATCTAGTTGGCAACACTGAATGTCAAAATTTCGTTCCGCCATTTTCTCTTTCTGTCAGATGTCACCGAGTGCCGCTACGAGAATTCGTTTAAAAAATATTATGAGAAAAAGTGACTTCCATCTGAAAAAGTTATCATCGATTCGCGGTAAGTATGTTTTGATGTATTCATATATATAATAAGCTACCCATTTCTTGCAATATTTCTAGCCGTTTCAAATTTTTTCGACGCTTAACCTCAAATTATTTTTCAAGTACCTACTTTGCACCACGTGTTGGGGTAACTTTGATCCTGGAGCATAGTTACCTCATGAAGTGAATTATGTTTATAAATCCTACAATATTATGGCATTTTGAATTAAATAGTATTTTTGTTTACAGCAAATCATGCCACGGGCTTATAGAAAAAAGGTGGGAGCTCGTAATTATAAAAAATATTCGGAGGACACATTGCAAGAATGTCTGAGAACTATAGTGATCGGTGAACTTACCCAAAGAAAGGCCAGTGAGAAATATGATATTCCACGTAGAACTATAATAAATCATTTGAAACTCCTGCGAACCAGAAGGCCATGTCGACCACCTGGTGCTCCATCTACATTTTCAGAAGAAGAAGAAAAGTCATTTGTGGATTTCTTTATAAAACTAAGTGAGCATGGTTTTCCACTGACAAACTTTGATTGAAAACCGAAGGATGAAATCCATTATGATTGGAAAGATGTATTGGGATGCATAAATCCACCAAAAAAAAATGGATGAAGGGAGATTTATTCCATTCCGGAACTGAACGAAATTTGGGGATAGGTATCTGATATCTAGGTACCCTACCTACCCAATTTATTAAAAAAAATGCTTGATCTCTTATTACATAATATTTAATTACGTTTTTGAGAAGGTTTTTTACGCATTGTTGATTAATAAGTAAGGAAAATGATACCTACCTATTGAGAGTTTTGAGACTGATTCTCTTATTGATTGCTTCAAACCTATCCTAGTTCTGTATTTTAGAAGACTGTTTTTGTTTCTTGTTGATTATTGTCTAAGTGAAATAACACTAAGCCTGAACAATATCGTAATTATAATAAAAATAAAACACTTCAACTAAATTTCAGTTTTTTTTTGTACCTATATTTTTTTGGATTTTTGTTTTTCCTAAAATTTACTTAAAAATGTGCACGTATGATTGTAAATTGTGTATTGTTTTATTGATGATGGTGTAAAACTGCACCAAACGCTTTAAAGTATTAATTTTGGGACAAGTTAAATTCAGAGGCAAAGTTACCCAAACAATGGATAACATTGCTCCTAAATTAAAGTTTTTATATATATACGAAACGGGATTTAGGCGTTATATGAGCATTCTGTTACGATAGTAGGGATGATCTACTTTCAAATGAAGTATATAAAGACATTACATACTATATTAATTTTTAGAAAAAAAAGAAATTACAAAAATTTGGAGCAAATTTTGGTGCAAAGTAGGACCGTTTTACGGTAGTTATTTTACTAGTAAAATTATTACTAGTCATAAGAAATATAATATAAATAAAAATATTTATAAACAACAAAAAATAAAAACTTCTTATTCTGTTTTGACGAAACCTGAGGTGGATGAGTTTTCTGTAATGTGACAAAGCCTGCGCTGTGGATCTGATGGCATGCTATTTTTTGGTTAATAAAGGAAATACCTAGCTTAAATAAAAACAAACATACATTATTCGAACATTATTATTAATATTGAAAAAAAAAGTTGTTGTTTCTTTAGGATTTGAGTTGTTGTCTTTTGGCATACAAGTTAACTTTACAAATTCATCATACTGGGATTAATGTTCTGTAAATTTTAACGGCAGACTATTCTGACTGCCATAAAGTATTTCCTGATTTTCAGAATTAGATTTCACATCTCTAGTTAGTGTTCTAACCTCTTGAACTTTTTCTGTGAAAATAGTGCCGCCATTGGAGTACAGTTTTCAGACAGTATCACATGGTACAATGATATTTTATTTATTCCAGTATGATTTCCAGTATTGTATTCTCAATTTGGAGTTGATGTTAATATCTCACTATTTGTAATAACTGACTGAGAAGCTTAGGAAGTTATTATAATAATGTCTTGCAAAGTATGTGAATCCGGAACTTCTGTGATCACATTTTCTTTTACTGACTGTCGTTACTTTTGAAATATTAAATATGGCAATTTAGTTATAATAATAAGAACATAATAAGGGATGTGTGCGTGTTGTTACTTCAAAGCATAAACAATGGGGGCATACTAATAAAAAAGATACGTCATACTTTACCATCAGCATTCTTTAGCCAGTTCGTTGTAGCTTTGTTGTTGATTACTTTTCTTTTGTTTGTTTGTTATGCATTCGATATTCGTCGTGATGTGTCAACTGAGAAATTGTTTGTAAAAGAAACATGTAAAGTAATCTGTACATCATCTGAAAATATCTGCGTACCACAGCCAACCGAACAGAAGTGGAGTAATATAGTCAAGGGGTTTTAAGAATATACTAATTTTCCAAATTGCTGTAGTGCAATTCATGGGAAACTTATAAGGATTATTAAGCGTCTAGCTAGCAGAACTAAGAAAACACTATTTCTCCATCGGACTTACAGCTGTGTGTGACGTAAATTATAAGTTTGTAACAGGTTTTGTCAACTTTTATAGAGCTATGGACTATAAGAATATTTCAGGGTTCCGAAGGTCTGACGCTTTGCTGTCACACTACACGTCTAGAGGGAGAGGGATTAGAAAAATAAGAACTATTTGTTTTAAGCTCAACATAATTAGACTAGTTAATTTCAAGAAATAATACAAAATCATCATAAGAGCTCATCGAGAGGAGGGCGGGTTTAGGGTCGGCAACGCGCATGTAGCTCCTCTGGAGTTGCAGGCGTACATAGGCTACGGAGACTGCTTACCATCAGGCGGGCCGTATGCTTGTTTGCCACCGACGCAGTATTAAAAAAAAAAAAAAAAACATGTTAACGACTCCGAATATGTTGACTATATCAACTCCTGGTTTATTTATTTGTTAAGTTAATATTATATTAAGAGTCAACAGATTCGAAGGTCATATTATCGGAAGAACGATTCAATTCAATAAATTAAAAATATAACGCATAAACATTTAAAAATTACATTTGATCGTTTTATCTTATTTCTAATGATGATATTGGAAGAAAACAAAGTTAATTTCCCTTCCTACTTCACAGGACTGTCAATGCAAGATGCAAGTTTTTTCCATATCTAGATTGGCGTATTTAAAAATCAACTGATTTATATTTACATCAATTACATTTTTTTTTGTTATTTTTATATTTTTTGACTGATTTAATACCTACATTATTAACATTTTTTTACTGATATAAATAATTTACGTGTTACTTATGTATGTTTTTCATACGTAAATTACGATAGCTACATCCGAGGCCCGAAAAAAAACAAAAGCGACTGAATATTGATTTTAAGGGGCCACTTCCATCGAAGTCGCAAAATAAATATATACTCACTATCATAGACGAGTATAGCCGTTTCCCTTTTGCTTTTGCGTGCAAAGATATGACGTCAAACACTGTTATCAAATGTCTAAATGAAGTATTTTATATATTTGGAACACCTATGTACATACACTCGGACAGAGGAATGTCCTTTATGTCTAGAGAACTTACCCAATACCTCGTCTCTCTTGGAATAGCTTGCAGCCGCACCACTCCGTATAACCCCCAAGGCAACGGTCAGGTTGAGCACCTAAATTTCACCTTATGGAGAACCATTCAGTTGAGTTTGAAAACAAAAGGCCTAGAAATAGCCGAATGGGAAAGGGTCCTACCTCTAAGCTTACACTCTATACGGTCATTGTTGTGCACAGCTACTAATGCTACCCCTCATGAGAGAATGTTCAGTCACCCTCGAAGGAGTCCTAACGGGGTATCATTGCCAGCTTGGCTTACCACCCCAGGACCTATTCTAATAAAAAGGAGCGTGCGAAATTCAAAATATGATCCAGCTGTGGAAGAAGGTCACCTCCTGCAAAGTAACCCAAATTACTCCTACGTTAGTGGTAAGTATGAGGACACGAGTGAAACGCACCGTAGCTATTTGCACACTGATTTATTGACAGTAGGCCTACCGCGGAGTGCGCGGGCGCAGCCGCTGCTAACCATACGTACTAGCCCTCCACCTTTATTTAACAATACCTTAAAAGTATTTCTTAAAATCTAAATTAAGTCTAGCTTTCCGCGGTGGCAAGGGTTTTAGGGCATTCGTGTCTTGAGGGTCTGAGTTCCCGGGTTGTTGAGATGACTGGTCCTCCGGGGAGGAGTAGACACGTTGGATATCCACGTTCTCGGATTTCTGAGAGCACTGACCCTCTGGGGATATATTATTACCCTCTTCCCCCTCTGCCGGATGAAAAGTGTCCGAGTCTTCAGGTGCGTCCGGAAGCGCCGGCATAGTCGGCCTTACGACTGGTTGGCTGACGCTTTGGGAGGCGACCGGGCCAGGCACGGGCAGGAATACGGTTGGCTCCTGTGTGCTCGGCACCATGTGTGTAGTGGGCACCATACATTCCGTAGTGGGTGAATTGGTTTGTTGCCCTTTGTATATAACAATTTGGTTGATATGTTTTTTTATAACGTTACATGTTTCTTTATCTTCTATTAAATACAACCGTTGACCTAGTTTTTTTGTTATTTTTCCTCTTACCCATTGAAATTTGTTTTTATTAATGTATTTCTTATATAATATCTGGTCCTCGATATTAAAATCGGTTCTTTCTGCGCCACCGTGATAATTAACCTGTAAGGACTGTTTATCTTTTACCGACGAGGCGAAGTTGGTGGACGATGATGGCGGTGAGTTTACATTGGTCAATAAGTCTAATCTGGACTTTAACTTTCTACCAAAAACCAACTGCGCAGGTGAAGTACCAGTGGTCGTATGAATAGAATTTCTGTAGTCAAATAAATACTTCATTAATTTACAGGTAATTTTAGCATTGGAAATATTTGACATAAGTACAGCTTTTATCCCTTTTTTAATTACTTTTACATACGTCTCGGCTTGTCCGTTGCTAGCTGGTTGGTACGGCGCACTCGTTAAGTGTGTTATTTTGTTTAGCGAACAGAACTGTTTAAAATCGTCTGACGTGAACGCCGTGCCATTGTCACTGACTATACATTGAGGGGTACCGAATCGAGACATCACTTCGCAGAGTTTCTCAATAACACTATGAGTCGTTGTGTTTGATTTCATATCGAAGCACTCGACCCATTTACTGTAAGCATCCACTATAACCAAATATGAGTGATTATTTATTGGGCCGAGAAAATCGATATGCAACCTTTGAAACGCGTACTCAGGATACGGCCATGGCACTACTGTCACCCGTGGAGGTGAAGGCCGTAGCTGAATGCATACGTTGCAAGCGCCAATGATTCTCTCAATTGCTTGGTCCACACCTGGAAACCAAAATTTCGAACGAATTTCCGATTTGCACTTAACTATTCCTAGATGCGAACTATGAACTTCCTGCAGAACTTGTTCCCTAAGCGCTAGTGGTATAACGATTTTGTGCCCTCTCATTAAGCACCCGTTCTCAACTGATAATTCGTTTCTGCATAAATGATATGGTTTTAAGTGGTTATCGCTAACCTTTTTCGGCCAACCATTCCTAACAAAGTCACATACCTTGTGCAGCTGAATATCCTTTAACGTTTCGCGACGCAAATCTTCAACTGTTATAGGTAAGCATCCATCTACTACGAAGTTTACATACGCCGCGCGGTCATCAAATTCTTGAGCTGTGACGTCACGCCCCGGCGACGATACGCTGTTGTTAAGTGCAAGTGGTGCGCGCGAGAGATAATCGGCACTATTATTCTGACTCCGTACGTATTCAATAACATAATTGTACGCCGATAAGAAAATTGCGTACCTCTGCAGACGATTTGCCGTGACCTCCGGAATACCTTTTTGGGGTCCAAATATAGAAAGTAACGGTTTGTGGTCTGTTCGGAGAATAAACGGCTGCGATCTACCATAAAGATAATGATGAAACCTTTTAATTGCAAAAATTATTCCCGTTGCTTCCCTTTGAATTTGGGAATAGTTTTTTTCGGCATCCCGTAAGACTCGCGATGCAAAGGAAACGGGCCGTTCAATTCCATCAGTACCTACTTGAGATAAGAGACATCCCAGGCCGACTGGTGACGCATCAGCTGTAACAATTATTTTAGCTGATGGGTCAAAATGCGCTAAAACCTGATCAGAGGACAACTGCCGCTTAATTGTCTCGAATGCATTTTGATGAATCGGCGTCCACGACCATTTAACGTTTTTCCTTATTAGGTCATATAGAGGGCTTAAAATGCTAGATGCGTCAGGCACAAAGTTACGATAATAATTAACTAGTCCTAAAAAAGACTGTAACTGAGCTACATTCTCAGGCCGCGGTGCCTTACTAATTGCAGCTACCTTTTCTTGCGATTTTGAAATACCTTGTTTATTTATTACATGACCTAGATACGATATCTCATCTTTAAAGAATTCGCATTTGTCTCTTTGCAGCGTTAAGCCGGCGTCCTTGAACCTCGCAAGTACATTATTCAATCTTTGCAGGTGCTCTGTCTTGTCGCGCCCCGTTATCAACACGTCATCCAAAAAGCATAATACGCCGTCCAATCCTGCTAACAACGTATTTAAGGCGCGTTGAAAAATAGCCGGCGAACTTGTTAACCCAAAAATTAATCTTTTATACTTAAACAGTCCGCGGGAGGTATTTATACATGTTATATTATTGGGATCATTTATGGGAAACTGATTGTAGGCCATAGACATGTCTAACTTCGAAAATTGAACTCCGCCGTGTAACTTCGCGAATAACTCATCTACCGTTGGTAGCGGATAGGTCTCCGCGATCAGCTGTTTATTGATAGTGCGCGAGTAGTCCGCACAGATACGCACGGAGCCGTCACGTTTTAACACGGGCACAATAGGCGAAGCAAACTCTGAATGTTCTACTGGTTCCAAAATTCCTAAGCCCACTAACCGATCGATTTCGTTCTCCACTTTACTCTTAAGCGCAAATGCAATTGGACGAGCTTTAATAAATACCGGTTTTGCGTTATCTTTTAAGTTTAAATTTATCTTGTATTTATTAAAGCAGCCCAGGCGGTCTACAAAAATATCCTTATAGTCAGATAGGGTTTGTTGTACCATATCTGTATCCGTACAATAATTGATTGGTGCGGGGGGAATTCGTGCTAACTCTAGGTCGAATTTCGAAATAAAATCGCGACCTAGGAGCGGTGGTCCACCATCTGGAATAACATAAATGTCCAAATGGATTTCGCGGCCGTCATAGAATATCGGTACATTAATTACGCCCGTACTATCCAATGTTTGTCGCGTGTAGCCGAATAGTTTTTTCTTTGGGGGTAACAATGGCACGTCGCTAAAATAAAATTTATAAGCTTTGTCTGAGATAGCCGAGACTGCCGCCCCACTGTCTATCTGGAACTTAATTGAAATGTTGTATACCTTTATAGTTTCGACCATAGGTGCCCCACCTTCCGAACGAATATGAAAAAACTCACCGTCATCACTTTCGTTCACCTCTTCCGACTCGATATATTTCACCGCCTTGCACATGTTACTTAAATGGCCCTTTGTTTGACACTTTCTACACTTATAATTTCTAAAACGACACTTTGTAGCACTATGTTTGTATCTACCACACACCGAGCACTGGACGTTAGACGACGATGCAGACGAGCCCGTAGATGCTTTTTCAATCTGGAACAGACCGCTGGCTTCCGTAGCCACCGGGGCTCCAGCTAGGCCAGTGGCAGCGCCACCGGTGCGAGCAACTCTGATACTCTCCGCCAAATCTATCGCCTTAGACAACGTGAGCTCCCCGACATTTTGCGCGAATAGCTTTTCGCGCTCTCGGCCCGGGAGCATACCCATTACAAATCTATCGAGAATAGCGTCCTCCATATTTTTAAATTCGCAGTGCGCGGCGAGGCCCTTCAGACGCGCAGCCCACTGCACGTGACCTTCGCCCGCTTGCTGGGTGGCCGAATAAAAATGGAAGCGTTCCACGTACCCGCAGCGTTTTGGTGTGAAATGAGCGTCCAAAATCTTCACCACATCCGAAAATCCTTTTTCTTCTAACGTAGCCGGTAATGCTAAATTACTTGCCAGCCGGTAGGTAGATTCGGCGAGTGCGCTTATCAAGATAGCTCGCCGTTTCACTTGCGCTTTATCTGTGTCGTCATTAATATCGTTGGCTATGAACCACTGAGTTAGCCGATTCTTGTAGGTTCTCCACTCTTGGGTTTCATGATTAAAAACCGAAATTAACCCAAAAGTACCAGCCATCGCCGCCAATTTGGTAAGTATGAGGACACGAGTGAAACGCACCGTAGCTATTTGCACACTGATTTATTGACAGTAGGCCTACCGCGGAGTGCGCGGGCGCAGCCGCTGCTAACCATACGTACTAGTTAGGTACGCTGATGGAAGAGAGGGTCTCATATCAAATAGACATCTGGCACCAATCCCCTCAGATGATGAATATTTTTCCATATCCTCTGATGACACTGACGATGTGCCTGAGGCTGAGGACGAGCCATCTGAAGTTGTGGCAGAAGAACCTCCTGCGTCTGTCAATAATAGAGAGCCATCAGCAGTACAAGAGCCGAGACCACCAGGCACACCTCAAGTCGAAGTTCGGCGTTCGACGCGTGAGCGGCGGCCGCCGACCTACCTGGAGGACTACCAGACATCTTAGGAGGGGGTGAATGATGTGTATCTCTATGGTCGTTTCCATGGAGTGATTATTACATTGATGTCTGTTTCTGTCATTACTATATACGCTGTATTTTTAGCTGAATAAAGCCAAGTTTCCGTATGGTTTGTCTATTATGTATCAATAACTTATGGAAATAATACTTTACTTTTACCTTAAAGTTTATGACCGCAGCATACGACCACGGCTGTCCTTTAAATATGTTTGTGAATATTGAATAATCAGTATAAAAAGCAAATTGTATAAAAGTTGGTCCCAGATAAGTATTTCAGGATTTTTATAATAAATCACCCCCAACCCTTTAAATTAAAAACAACATACCCACACTTTTTTTTACCTAATTTAACCAAAACCCATGCAACATTTTTTGCTCCTTATGACCAGGAGTGCAATGTTAAAATCTGTCGGGTTACCTACAGTGCATGCCGCCACAATCTACGGACGTGGCTGCAAGATACGCATCGATCGTTCTATTTCCGTTCGGTTCATACTTTGTGTTTCTCTGAAAAACTCAAGTGAGTATGCCTGACTCGAAGCTGTATGTTGTGTTATTTTTAACAGTAAAGTACTTGGAACCATTTGCGGTCTAGTATGTCGTCCTTCCAGAACCAATCTCTCGAAGTGATTTTGCCGCGGGAATGGTAGGTTTATCCGGAGGCAACTTTGACCACCGAGTTGCTCTGGGTCATCACAAATCAAAAAGCTCATCAAACAAGTATCCGTGCTTTTTATAATGGCGCTTCTGCAATCCTCGGAGTTCGATGGGCTTTAATGGTGTAATTAGATTGCGTTATCAGAAATGAATAATCCTTACGTCGGTAAATAAATTTATGCAAAATAACTTCAGAACGAATCAAAACGAGTCAAATCTCTATTATTCGATATTCTTTTTCTAAGATTTTCGAATATAAGCGACGAAGAACCGGCGGAGAATCGTAGTCAGTCGTCGGTAATCAGTCGTCAAGCAATCCAGCAATAAGAAGAAGCGAACCAGAAGCGGTTCTATAGCGCAGTAGGGATAGTTAGGAGTATTGTTGTACCCTTTGTATCGCGAATTAATAAAAGTCAGTTTTCGATTATTCGTAGTTTATTTAGCTATCTCTCCTCGCGCATCGCATCGTCCCTCTTCACGCGGCGGCGTAGTAGGCCGTGGTCTCAGTCTTGGCAGTAGGAGCGAGGGCGACAGCCAAGTGCCTTCTCCGTAAGCTATCGTCGGTAGATATAATGCCGCGGACTGCTATAGAAGTATATAAACCATGTTTAAATTATATTAACCATATTTGTGCCAAGTAGAACTGCATGTTTGGGTGTTTTATTCCCAAAAAATGGGAAGTTTATCCCAAGAGAATCATTGAAATTATTTTGGAACAAGATCTTTTTACATATTGGAACAAGTACAAAAGGCTGGATAAGGCAGGAGTTGTGATAGCGGGTGTGGCAACGATTTCAAAAGAATATTACCCTTGTCTGTGGTTAAAAAAAATTGACGACCAAGCAATTTTACCATATATGGACTACTCTTTTATTTATCTGGACTGTTTCTACTGTGAAAACTGTAAACATTAACCCTTAGAAAGTGAATAATAATGAAAATGAAAAATGAAAATGAAAATATTTAATTCAGACACCAAGTATCCATATTGTTGTCTACAAGACTGTGTTAGTAAAATAACAAGAAAAATCTTAAAAATAAAGTTAACATTAATGTTAGTGGAACACATAATGCTCATTGGATCTAACATGCATTGTCATCCAGTGAGTTATAAGAGGGCTATCCACCCTTTCCGCAATCACCCTCAGGAGAGTGTTGGTACTGCCCCGCACGCGGTCCCACAGGGACGCCACCCTCTTACGCAGCACTGCGTGGAAACCGTCTGTGCTCCACTCAACGAACATTGCTGACGCGCTGCAGCGCCAGGGCAGCCCCAATAAACCCCTGAAAGCGTTGTTGTACTGGACACGCAGAGCACTAAAGGTTTTTTGGGTGTAGTTGCTCCACAGGTTGCACGTGTACAGGTTTTGGCAGTAGGTTTTAAATAATGTAATTTTTACCTCTCGGGAACAGCGAGCAAACCTGCGTGACAACATGTTACCCCTAACCGATAGTGCTCTGCGTTCCCTCTCCAGGTCTTCATTATCTTTTAGAGTGTCTGTGACCCAATGGCCCAAATATTTAAATTTTGTAACTGTCTGAAGAGGAGAACCGTCTAGGTTAATAGGTGGTATAGAATACGTTTTAGTACCAGACTTAAAGACTAAGATCTCACTCTTCTTGACATTATATTTGAGCCCGTGGGCCACAGAGTATCTCTCACATATACCCAGCAAGACTTTTAATGCGTTTATTGAGGGGCTCAGCAGCACCATATCGTCGGCATAGCTAATATTATTAACAAAACTGCCGTCCACTGAACAACCTACACCAGCGCCATAATAATAATAATTGAATATTTTGTAATTTTCAATGTGATTTCCCTATTTTTTTGAATGCGCATGCATGTTTACCTCAAATCGTAAAACCAATTATTAACATTGTACAAACTCTAACGAACACTTGGAATGGATTGAATTTTTTCTATCTCGAGATCGGAAACTTGCCTAGTAACGCTGCAACAGATACAAGATCTACCGGTAAGTGTTACACATACACATGTGGAGTTGCCCATCGACTCGCCATAGTATTAAATTATGAACGTACTTTGTACCAACGTTGAGGCATAGAAATAATCTTATCGAATTAAAATTTACCACAGGAGACTGAAGAGGTACAACTGGTAAAGGCGATGATTATTAATATAATGGAACGTTTGCGTGATCAAGTCTCTTCTGCATCATCTGGTTTAGACGATGATGATCACTCCTCTAACGAAACTTGTTTAGTTAGAGATTGTTTATAAAAACAGAAAAGAAAAGAGTTTTAATATAGTATGTCTCCCACCGAGGAGACAGCAGCACCTCTACAATCTGTGCTCACAGCCTCTCCTCATGTGTGGAGGGACCTCATCAAATTGGGAAAGGTCAATATTGACCTTAAAAAAGTTCAATTGGAAAACTTCTCCCTCCCTTGCTGCAGTGCTTTAAATGTCTTCAGTTTTGACATACTAGCAAAAATTGCAGTGATCCTAATCACATATGCTTCCACTGTTCGGCTGACAACCATGAATTTAAAAGCTGTCCCAATAAGAACGACAAATCTAAAACCAACTGTCACAATTGCACCAGATATAGCACTAAACATAACATCAAAACTGGAAAAACTAATGATGGCGCCTCTTCCGAAAATTGTACAAGAATTCATCAAATGCTGCAAAAAATTAAGTTGTATACTTACAAGCAACACAAATCGCAGTAAAGACGCCATACACGAAATTTCAGTACACGTAGATAAAAATAAAAATGTGTGTTTATTTCTGAACCTCAGCCCCATATTAGAAACAATAAAATAATCAGAAATCAGAAATATTTATTGTGCAAAGTGTGTAGGTACAAGAATATGACTTAGGTACATTTTTTGATGAGTATCAACAGTTTTACCCTTCTCGGGTATACAATTATTTTTAACTTCAACTAGGTTTTAATATTTTATCTTAAACTATATTTTAATATACATTTAGGTTTACATAGTTATAAAATTCTTTTAAATTATAGAAGACTTTGTCTATTAAAAAGTTTTTTAAGCATCTTTTAAAAGTATTTCCTTCGAGGCTTTTTATTTCGTTTGGCAGGTGGTTGAAGACATTAATAGCAGATATGAACGTACTTTTTTTATATATTGAGGTGCTAGTTCCCGGAAGTACCATATTGTACTTATATTGTGATCTGATATTTTCTTTGCATGAACGCTTTGTGAAATATTCAGGGTGATTTTTTACAAATAGGCTTAATTCTAATATATAAATACCGGTAAGGGTCAAAAAACGCTTCTCCCTAAACACTTCACGTAGCGATTCATCCATGTACATTCTAAAAACAGTTTTTAAGCATCTTTTCTGCAATATAAATGTTTTATCAACATCAACAGAATTTCCCCAAAAAATTACTCCGTACGTCAGTAATGGGTAGACTGTTCCATAATATGCACTGATAACAATTTTTTCGTTGCAAGTTTCTGACAATATCGAAAAAGCATAGCATCTACTAGATTTTTTATTTATTTATCTCATTTATATGTGCCTTCCAATTTAAATGTGTATCTATTTCAACGCCGAGAAAACTAACATGGCTTACGTCATCTACTGACGTATTCGCATTTGACGCTACAATAGATTCAGGCACAGTTTTTAATTTGTAAAGTTTAAAGAGTCATCCTTACAATTTAAAAATAGGGGTAGCGCGCAACATGGTTCGTTTCAAAACGCCGTGTGACATGCTTAGAAGCACTGCAGGCATCTCACGCGGTGTCGTACTATGGACGTCCAGACGGACCCCCGAATTTTACGTACACAGGGAGTGCAAACTGATATGGTACAAAAAGAAACAATAATCTCAATTACTTTGCTGCGGGACACCAATAAGTTACAAAGTCTACGACATACACTGAGTATATATAGGGGAGAGGGGGGCAAGACGGGGTGGCGGGCAAGACGGGGCAACGGCTGTATACCGCGCTAGAATCGACCAATCAGAAGCCCGCTAGCGCATGACGCTACGCCGCCATGATGTCTATCAGTTCACGCGGTGAGCGGCTAGACTGAAGGTTACGCACGTAATTTAATCTCAAAAAACTGTTTTTTGTCGTTTTGCTTGTTATTTTTGCGTTTTGTTTGGTGTGTGATTGCTGCCTTTACATACGCAGCACGGAATCGGCGATAAATAATTGCTATGGAGCAACAACCACGCAAACAGGTACGTACTTGTCGTTTTCGAACGCGGCAAGTGTCATTTATTTAAAATTTGTTGAATCTGTTTAGGCACGCACGGGCAAGATGGAGTACCGGGTACCCCATCTTGCCCGTGCGTATTTTTAAGAAAGTTTTGAAATGATTATAAAGTTGTGGATTTGAATATCTTTAAATATTTTGTTGTAGAATGGTGAAAACGTATAAGAGAAAAACAAATAGAGCAGAATGGTCAGAGGAAGCTATGAAAAATGCGGTGGATGCTGTAATAGAAGGAAAAATGGGTTACCTGTCGGCAGCAAAGACATTTTCTGTCCCTCAGACGACTTTAGAAAGAAAAGTCAAAGTAGTTAGAGAGAAGTTGTCAGACGGTACTTCCACTAGCTATGAATTGAAAGTTCGTTTAGGCCCTAAAGATACGGTTTTTTTCTAAAGAAGAGGAAAAAGAGCTGTATAATTATATACTAGACATGGAAAGTAGACTGTATGGTCTTACAATAAAAGACTTAAGGGGTCTAGCGTACAGTTTGGCGGTTAAAAATAATAAACAACATCCATTTAATAACGAGAAAAGAGAAGCTGGGAAAGATTGGGCACACAACTTTCTCAAGAGACATCCTGAATTGTCTATTCGACAGCCTGAGAGTACTTCAGCAGCTCGTGCTGCAGGATTTAACAAGCAAGTTGTAGATCAGTTTTATAACTTTTTGGGGAACGTTTATGATGAAAATAATTTAACTCCTGACAGAATTTTCAACTGTGACGAGACAGGTATTTCTATTGTTCCAAAAACCAAATCAAAAATAATAGCCAAAAGAGGGCGAAAGCAAGTCGGAGCGATCACTTCTGCAGAAAGAGGGACAACAATAACTGTTGAAATCTGTTTCAGTGCAAGTGGCCTATACATGCCACCCATGATGGTATTTCCTCGAAAGCGTATGGACCCGCAATTAATGCTAAATGCTGCACCAGGATCTTGGGGAGTATGCAGTGATTCGGGCTGGATGACAACGGAACTCTTTGCTGGCTGGTTTAAGAAATTCGTGGAATTTAGTGGAGCAACAACAGAACGACCTGTCCTGCTGTTGTTGGATGGACATAGTACTCACACTCAAAACATTGATCTCATGGAGTAATCATTCTATGTTTTCCTCCACACACTACTCACCGACTTCAAGTTGCTGATGTTGCATACATGAGGCCACTCAGCACGTATTATGACCATCAAATCACAGCATGGCTACGCAGTAATCCGGGGATGATCGTCACGGTGCGGCAAGTCGCAGAAATTTTTGGAAAGGCTTTTATACAAGCATCAACGATGTCTACAGCAGTAAATGGATTTAAAAAGTGCGGAATTTGGCCATATGACCCCACAGTTTTTACTGAAACTGACTTCGCTCCATCTCTAACCACAGACATCCCTCAACCAGAGCCGTCACCAGTTACTGAAACACCAATAACGGTTTCTGCAGAATCCAACAACGAAATACCAATGGAGATCGGTCTCACGGGAGCGACGTCATCGACCACTGTATCAGACAATGCCATACTAACTACTACTGTCGCGGCTTCCACAGCCGAATCCTTGTGTGTGTCTGCGTCCTCTGTGGATTCTCGAACAGAATCAAGCACCGTTTTGGATGTATCTCAGAGTTCAGCTATTTTACCAGTATCATCAGCACCTGAAGATTTACAGTTGCAACCCTCCGAAGTTGAAATGGAACCATTGATTCAAACAGCAGCAAAGTCACCAGAACCTGGATGTTCTACTTATAGACCAAGTACGCCACGAGAATCTAGTTTCATTGTTGCTAGTCCCCAACAAGTTATGCCTTTTCCTGCAACAAGGAAAATTACAAGAGCACCAACAAAGAGAGGAAAAACCGCTATTATTACCTCATCGCCCTACAAAAATGAGTTAGAAGATAAAATAAAAAAGAAACAAGAGGTGGTTGACGCTAAAGAGAAAAGGAAGGCTATAAGAGAATTAAAGAAAACTCAAAAAAATACCGTTGCCAATAAAAATAAAGTGACCAAAAAGAAAAAAAATACTAAAGCTACTCGAAAATCGACAGTAGGATCGGAAAATAGTGGTAGTGAGTCAGAAAATCCTCCGTGTTTATATTGTCACGGTCTCTATTTAGAGTCCACAGAAGGCTGGGTGGCGTGTTCGGCATGCCGAAAATGGGCACATTGTAGCTGTGCAGGTGTTGAAGACGAGGATGAAGAGACTGCCTTTAAATGTGAAATTTGTCCATAGCGTTTTACTGATTAATGTCGTGCAATTCCTTAAATTACTAAAAATTCCTATCGCCTCATCTTGCCCTGTAAGTGTACCCCATCTTGCCCTGTAGGTGTACCCCATCTTGACCCATAGGGTGCCCCGTCTTACCCCACTGGGGGGGCAAGATGGGGCGATAGGTAGGTTTGCGATTGTTGATTTTTTTAAATTTTATTATGACACTAGAGTTCCTAAGGAGTATTGATTATAAAAGACTAATTACCAAAGATGATTCTAAAAATAAAAAAATGTTTAAAATATTAAAGTTTTTTTTTTATTCGATTTCAAACCTTAAGTCCCCCGTCTTGCCCCCCTCTCCCCTACACCCGTTAAAGGAAACAGAACCGGGAATAAGGCGCCTCATGACCCATGAAGAAAATGAAATTAGTCATAATATGTGCTTACCACTTGTATCGCAACCTTACTAGGTCAGAAAAATTTTTTTTGTGGCTGCTCAGGCTTTTTAATCACTAAAAATTATTTATTTAGCTAGTCGCCTACAGCCCACAAGCACGTTGTCAGAAGAAATTTGGAACGCACGATCGACCAGGAAAAATGCCACAAGGCAGCGTGCATTAATTTGGTGAGAATGCCAGAAAAATGGGTGCCAGAGCACCACCAACCACCGCTCCAGCATCGACAACCGCAACAACCGTTGGAGATGTGGTTTAAGCCGCAACAACAATCGGCGCAGCTGCCACTTCAACCAGAGTCACAGATAGATAATCCAGAATGTGTTTCCAACAATTATAATCCAAAGAATGCTGTGAGTGCATATGCTTCGTCCCATTCGATGTTTTCATCCGAAACGGGACAACCCGATCCGGCCGCACAGATGCAGTCTGACCCAGAACGCATGCAGCCCCATTTTCAGTCACAACCGTTTACTGAATATCGACCGCCGACACCGTACACCCCCCAGCCGCGTGTATCCGCCGAGTACCCCGGGTACTAGAGTACCGATCTACTAGAGTTGATAGGGGTGTGCAACCATCAGTCGCTCATCACTATATACCCACAGCGACGGCGATACGCCCCCCGAAGCTCCCACAATGCCGTCTACAGACCGCTCTGAAGCGGAACCCCCAGCAGAGTCAGCGCCCCCCCGACAATGAGAGCAACAGCTCCAGTAGCAGCAGCGACTCTGAGAGCGAGGAAGAGTCATCCTTACAATTTAAAAATAAGGGTAACGCGCAACATGGTTCGTTTCAAAACGCCGTTTGAGATATTTAAGAAGCACTGCAGGCATCTCACGCGGTTTCGTACTATGGACGTCCAGACGGACCCCCGAATTTTACGTACACAGGGCGTGCAAACTGATATGGTACAAAAAGAAACACTAATCTCAATTACTTTGCTGCGGGACACCAATAAGTTACAAAGTCTACGACATACACTGAGTGTATATACACCCGTTAAAGGAAACAGAACCGGGAATAAGGCGCCTCATGACCCATGAAGAAAATGAAATTATTCATAATATGTGCTTACCACTTGTATCGCAACCTTACTAGGTTAGAAAAAAAAATGTTTTTGGCTGCTCGGGCTTTTTAATCACTAAAAATTATTTAGCTAGTCGCCTACAGCCCACAAGCACGTTGTCTTAAGAAAATTGGAACGCACGATCGACCAGGAAAAACGCCACAAGGCAGCGTGCATTAATTTGGTGGGAATGCCAGAAAAATGGGTGCCAGAGCACCACCAAACACTGCTCCAGCATCGACAACCGCAACAACCGTTGGAGATGTGGTTTAAGCCGCAACAACAATCGGCGCAGCTGCCACTTCAACCAGAGTCACAGATAGATAATCCAGAATGTGTTTCCAACAATTATAATCCAAAGAATGCTGTGAGTGCATATGCTTCGTCCCATACGATGTTTTCATCCGAACCGGAACAACCCGATCCGACCGCACAAATGCAGTCTGACCCAGAACGCATGCAGCCCTATTTTCAGTCACAACCGTTTACTGAATATCGACCGCCGACACCGTACACCCCCCAGCCGCGTGTGCCGGGTACCCCGGGTACTAGAGTACCGATCTACTAGAGTTGATAGGGGTCGTGCAACCATCAGTCGCGCATCACTATATACCCACAGCGACGGCGATACGCTCCCCGAAGCTCCCACAATGCCGTCTACAGACCGCTCTGAAGCGGAACCCCCAGCAGAGTCAGCGCGCCCCGACAATGAGAGCAACAGCTCCAGTAGCAGCAGCGACTCGGAGAGCGAGGAAGAGTCATCCTTACAATTTAAAAATAAGGGTAACGCGCAACATGGTTCGTTTCAAAACGCCGTTTGAGATGTTTCAGAAGCACTGCAGGCATCTCACGCGGTTTCGTGCTATGGACGTCCAGACGGACCCCCGAATTTTACGTACACAGGGAGTGCAAACTGATATGGTACAAAAAGAAACACTAATCTCAATTACTTTGCTGCGGGACACCAATAAGTTACAAAGTCTACGACATACACTGAGTGTATATACACCCGTTAAAGGAAACAGAACCGGGAATAAGGCGCCTCATGACCCATGAAGAAAATGAAATTAGTCATAATATGTGCTTACCACTTGTATCGCAACCTTACTAGGTTAGAAAAAAAAATGTTTTTGGCTGCTCGGGCTTTTTAATCACTAAAAACTATTTAGCTAGTCGCCTACAGCCCACAAGCACGTTGTCAGAAGAAATTCGGAACGCACGATCGACCAGGAAAAACGCCACAAGGCAGCGTGCATTAATTTGGTGGGAATGCCAGAAAAATGGGTGCCAGAGCACCACCAACCACTGCTCCAGCATCGACAACCGCAACAACCGTTGGAGATGTGGTTTAAGCCGCAACAACAATCGGCGCAGCTGCCACTTCAACCAGAGTCACAGATAGATAATCCAGAATGTGTTTCCAACAATTATAATCCAAAGAATGCTGTGAGTGCATATGCTTCGTCCCATACGATGTTTTCATCCGAACCGGAACAACCCGATCCGACCGCACAAATGCAGTCTGACCCTGAACACGTGCAGCCCGATTTTCAGTCACAACCGTTTACTGAATATCGACCGCCGACACCGTACACCCCCCAGCCGCGTGTGCCGAGTACCCCGGGTACTAGAGTACCGATCTACTAGAGTTGATAGGGGTCGTGCAACCATCAGTCGCTCATCACTATATACCCACAGCTAGGGCATGCAATCCGTGATCCCGTGATCACGAAATCCCGGGATCACGGGCCAGTTTTACGATATTACAATACCGGTATTTCAAAGGACCAATATCGAAATATCGGGATTTCGAAATTCATTTTTCTAAGTAGATTTCTAAAGAAATAATACACGGCAATTATTACCTCTATCTCTATATTTGTTATTATTTAACACTTTAGATGGCCTGGTTTGAAAAAGTATTTAAATTTAAAATAACACATGGTGGTGCATAGCACAAAGCTCGGGAAGTCGGGAACACTCGGGGTTTTCCGTCAGATAATCGAGCCGCGCCGCAGGTAAACGGTTTGCCGCCATGAAGGACTTGGATTGGACCATATCGTTATCTATTGTTTTTGCATAGATAGTATTAGGATAACTGCATGCCTTAGTTGCTAAATAGCCACGATCACCGAAACTACGTATGTGTAGCCGATTTGTAAACAAAAATACACTATTTGGTTTATGTTGGTAGCTGGTGCTTAACTTTTTATTTGACTGACGTGACATTTGAATTATGTTGTGTGTTTTTTAGTGAATGTTTATGTACCCGACAACGGAGGAAAATGTAAGTAATAGAAACCTTATTTATATTTATGTGAATTTATATTAGCTTATCGGTCTAATAAAATTATCGTCAGTTGAATTTATATGATTTTCTAATCGTCATTTAAAATTAATAACTACTTACGATTACGATACTGTTTTACGATGTTGATTTTTTTGCATTTGTATATTAGATTCTAATTATTTACTGTTATTTAGCGTATTTTTAATGACAATTTTATTCTTAATAATGACTGCCGCCTTTAAAAACAAATGATGACTAATATTATGATGTTGATTTCTTTGAATTTTTCTTTATTTTTATTGTTGTTGATTTAGCGTTTATTTTTATTTACATTTGTATTTTAATGTTAATATTGTTGATTTTTATGTCCATTTTATCCTTAATAAAGACTGATTTACCACGCAAAGGACTTTTTTTTAAATATTTCTTAATCCCGGTATTAATCCCGTGATCCCGGTATTGGAACTCAATATCGGATTTCAATATCGGGATTGAAAATGGTCCGATATTGCATGCCCTACCCACAGCGACGGCGATACGCCCCCCGAAGCTCCCACTATGCCGTCTACAGACCGCTCTGAAGCGGAACCCCCAGCAAAGTCAGCGCGCCCCGACAATGAGAGCAACAGCTCCAGTAGCAGCAGCGACTCGGAGAGCGAGGAAGAGTCATCCTTACAATTTAAAAATAGGGGTAACGCGCAACATGGTTCGTTTCAAAACGCCGTTTGAGATGCTTAAGAAGCACTGCCGGCATCTCACGCGGTTTCGTACTATGGACGTCCAGACGGACCCCCGAATTTTACGTACACAGGAAGTGCAAACTGATATGGTACAAAAAGAAACAATAATCTCAATTACTTTGCTGCGGGACACCAATAAGTTACAAAGTCTACGACATACACTGAGTGTATATCCACCCGTTAAAGGAAACAGAACCGGGAATAAGGCGCCTCATGACCCATGAAGAAAATGAAATTAGTCATAATATGTGCTTACCACTTGTATCGCAACCTTACTAGGTTAGAAAATTTTTTTTTGTGGCTGCTCAGGCTTTTTAATCACTAAAAATTATTTATTTAGCTAGTCGCCTACAGCCCACAAGCACGTTGTCAGAAGAAATTTGGAACGCACGATCGACCAGGAAAAACGCCACAAGGCAGCGTGCATTAATTTGGTGGGAATGCCAGAAAAATGGGTGCCAGAGCACCACCAACCACTGCTCCAGCATCGACAACCGCAACAACCGTTGGAGATGTGGTTTAAGCCGCAACAACAATCGGCGCAGCTGCCACTTCAACCAGAGTCACAGATAGATAATCCAGAATGTGTTTCCAACAATTATAATCCAAAGAATGCTGTGAGTGCATATGCTTCGTCCCATACGATGTTTTCATCCGAACCGGAACAACCCGATCCGACCGCACAAATGCAGTCTGACCCAGAACACGTGCAGCCCGATTTTCAGTCACAACCGTTTACTGAATATCGACCGCCGACACCGTACACCCCCCAGCCGCGTGTGCCGAGTACCCCGGGTACTAGAGTACCGATCTACTAGAGTTGATAGGGGTCGTGCAACCATCAGTCGCTCATCACTATATACCCACAGCGACGGCGATACGCCCCCCGAAGCTCCCACAATGCCGTCTACAGACCGCTCTGAAGCGGAACCCCCAGCAGAGTCAGCGCGCCCCGACAATGAGAGCAACAGCTCCAGTAGCAGCATCGACTCAGAGAGCGAGGAAGAGTCATCCTTACAATTTAAAAATAGGGGTAACGCGCAACATGGTTCGTTTCAAAACGCCGTTTGAGATGCTTAAGAAGTACTGCCGGCATCTCACGCGGTTTCGTACTATGGACGTCCAGACGGACCCCCGAATTTTACGTACACAGGAAGTGCAAACTGATATGGTACAAAAAGAAACAATAATCTCAATTACTTTGCTGCGGGACACCAATAAGTTACAAATTCTACGACATACACTGAGTGTATATACACCCGTTTAAGGAAACAGAACCGGGAATAAGGCGCCTCATGACCCATGAAGAAAATGAAATTAGTCATAATATGTGCTTACCACTTGTATCGCAACCTTACTAGGTTAGAAAATTTTTTTTTGTGGCTGCTCAGGCTTTTTAATCACTAAAAATTATTTATTTAGCTAGTCGCCTACAGCCCACAAGCACGTTGTCAGAAGAAATTTGGAACGCACGATCGACCAGGAAAAACGCCACAAGGCAGCGTGCATTAATTTGGTGGGAATGCCAGAAAAATGGGTGCCAGAGCACCACCAACCACTGCTCCAGTATCGACAACCGCAACAACCGTTGGAGATGTGGTTTAAGCCGCAACAACAATCGGCGCAGCTGCCAATTCAACCAGAGTCACAGATAGATAATCCAGAATGTGTTTTCAACAATTATAATCCAAAGAATGCTGCGAGTGCATATGCTTCGTCCCATACGATGTTTTCATCCGAACCGGAACAACCCGATCCGGCCGCACAAATGCAGTCTGACCCAGAACACGTGCAGCCCGATTTTCAGTCACAACCGTTTACTGAATATCGACCACCAACACCGTACACCCCCCAGCCACGTACACCGAACACCCCGGGTATACCCACCGATCTACTAGAGTTAATAGAGGTCGTGCAACCATAGCTGCAGCGACTCGGAGAGTCAGTCAGAAGAGTCATCCTTAAAATTTAAAATAGGGCTAACGCGCAACATGGTGCGTTTCAAAACGCCGTTTGAGATGCTTAAGAAGCCTTATAGGCATCTCACGCAGTTTCGTACTAAATTTTACGTACACAGGAAGTGCAAACTGATATGGTACAAAAAGAAACAATAATTCCAATTACTTTTGCATCATACACTGCATATACACCCGTTAAAGGGAACAGAACCGGGAATAAAGCGCCCCATGACCCATGAAGAAAATGAAATTAGCCATTTCTAATTAGGTGACTCTAGACTATTACTAGACTATATGCATTGTAGAATGGGATTTTACAGAATCTCTTTCATATCTAATGGTCGCACTGTGAATCTTCTCAAAGTTTCACTTTCAGTAAATTAAAATTAATCAAAAAATATTTGCCAGCTGTAGTGGAGGTCACACGCACACATGCACATTTGACCTGTATTAAACTAGTTAATAGACCATTAATTATACGATGCCATAAACCTTGGTTTAATCGCATCGTTAACTTTGATCATAACTTCCACTACATTGAACCCATTAAAATCATAGTATATAAGCCAAGTGTTTTACTCAATAAAGCATCAGTATATTCTCGAGTCTGGAGTTATCATTACACCCTTAACGTCCCACACTTCATGGCGACCCTGCCAGTCGGGGTGCTCGAAGACCATCCAGCCTAAACACCACCAGCAGCGAGCCATCGAGCAGCCCAGCGACCAGCCGGCCAGCGCCCAGTCGTCCAGCCATCCAGCGCACAGCCAACCAGCCGTTCAGCCGTCCAGCTACCCAGTCGCTTAACCGTCGAGCAGACCAGCCGTTCATCCGTCCAGCCGCCCAGCAGCCCAGTCGTGTACCAGGTCAAAACATACCACCACCTAATCGCCCAACCACCACAATGCAGCCAACAACACTGTCATTAAGCGTAACACCAGCTCACAGCGGCCACATAATGCAAATCACGCTTACCATAAACGCGGAAACGCAAGCAACCACATCAGGAGCCGTGTAATGGACGAGAAATCCACCACGTTGCCATCAGCAGCCCCAACCGTCATCCCCCTCGGACCAATATGCGCACCACCACCGAGTCTACATCAGCAAGCGGAGCCAACGGCGACGCAGCGACGCCGCTAGCCCAACACAAACGGTAGGAACTACCACAGCTGTTTAAACAAAGGTTTTTGCAATTACATTTTTTCAAAATATATATATATAATCAACCAATAGAACACGCGGGATTTCGTGCTGGATATTCAACCATGGACCATGTTCATACGCTGGAACAAGTATTGGAGAAATACAAAGAGTTTAAACGGCCCCTGTACATAGCCTTTGTTGACAGTATCACACATAGCTCGATCTGGAGTGCGCTTAGAGACTGTGGAGTGAACCAAACATATATAAACATCATAAAAAACGTCTACAAACAAAGTATCAGTAGAGTAAGACTGAAAACGACAGGAGAAGAAATACCTATAAGGAAAGGAGTGAGACAGGGGGACCCACTATCTCCAAAGCTCTTTATAGCAGTATTAGAAGGCATCTTTAAAAGAATCAACTGGAGAGACGAAGGACTCTGGATACATGGCAAGCGCCTTAGTCACCTCAGATTCGCAGACGATATCATCCTCTTTGCGGAATCAGCCAAGACTCAAACAAATGATGATGCAGATGAAAGCAAGAAAGTCGGTTTGTACATGAACACATAATTGAGATTACTGGGAACCTAGTAGAATATGTAAATGACTTATGTTTACCTCGGGAAACAAGTCTCATTTAACACAAAGAAAAACGAGAATGAAGTAGAAAGAAGGATAAACAGTGCATGGCGGAAATACTGGGCGCAGAAAGAGGTACTTAAAGGAGACTACCCCCCAAACCTAAAAAGGGTCATAATGGACACATGCATATTGCGCAGTCTAACATATGGATGCCAGACATGGACATTTACAGCCAGAATTAGAAACAAAATTTTAACATGTCAACATGCGATAGAGAGAAGTATGTTAAAACTCAGGAAAATACAAAAAATCAGAAACGAGGAAATAAGAAAGAGAACGAAAATTATAGATGCCTTAAAACAAGCCCTACAACTAAAGTGGAAATGGGCTGGCCATTTGTCCAGATATTTGGACGGAAGGTTAACAGAATGGACAGGACCAAGAAAAAAAAGAGGACGAGGAAAACCTAAGAAACTATGGGCAGACGACATCATAAAACTAGCTGGAAAGAACTGGATGGAAACAGCAAAAAACAGAGAGAAATGGAAGGGTATTAAGGAGGCTCTCACCCAGTAGGGATCAGTGCAATGCACTGAGCAAATAAAGCTATAATAATAATAATAAGTTGTTTTATGGCTTGCTTGGATTCATGGCCATGTAGCCTGCATGACAGACAAAAGGTGGACCATACAAACCACAAAATGGAAGGGACCACACGGAAAACGACCCCCAACAGGCCGAAGAAACGCTGGTTTGAAGACTGATAGTACCACACCCATGAAATCTACTTTTTACTATTTATTTATTTTATTAAACACTTTAATCAGTCTACAGACAACTGTTTTAAATCATTCAGTTTAAATTTCATTTATTATTCTTCTATAGACCCCTTCTAGGTAAAAGCCTCTGCCAGGTGTTTTTGCCTGCACCTTCCTGCCACAAAACAACCTTATATTTCCTTTATTCATTCAATAACAGAAACAACTGGAGTTCTTCATTTATATAAACAATTCTTACTTTTTGAACAGACAACACTTAACAGTGAAGTTGCTCAGCGGTGGCAGCATGGTCCCATTTTTATTGCTTGTCACTATGCCCGTCACTTCCGTACTTATATACTTATTAGAATGTGACAGGCATGGTGACAAATGATAAAGAGCTGACCATATTAGCCCTACAGGACACCCAAACCTATTTCACTCTTATATTATAGTGTGCATTGTATTAGGCAGGTTATATTGCTGATTAGTGACATATTTCTGGTGTAATATTTTATTATAAGGCCAAGAAAAGAAAATATCAGATATATTACAGGAGAATTGAACTACCACATAACGGGTAAAAATACTCGTTGAGAAGAGCTAGCAAGAAATTCAACGCAATCATTGAGACAAAAACCTAACAAAGTTCTTACGATTCGTATGCACATTTTTTTCTGTGCAGAATCCTTTTAGCGATGCACTTAACACTAACTGCAGTGGTGAAAGTTAACATGACCCATAATTAACATTGCACTTTGGCATTATTGTCAAAATATGGACAAAACAACACTAAAAAATAGACTTAACAGACGAGATACGAGACATTAAAAAGATGAGAATCTCTCTGTGGTGCAATAATAGAATTTATGCCAGACATTACAACGACGACAAGGCTACGCCTACGCTGTGCAATCAAACGGTATATATTATTACACTGTTTGCAAACGATAATAGAATGAAATGTAACCATAAATAGCACATCTCCAAAACTCCAAACCAAAGGTGAAAGCTATGTGTAAGCGTTTTTGAAGGCTTGACGTTGAGTTTTTTTTTTAATTTAGGTAATGTTGCCAGACTACTAAAAAAATGGATGCTTACGCGATTTGCCTCATCTTCATATTGCACCTAAAGCCTGACCAGGAATATATGATCATTGTCAAGAGGGCGCTATTTTTCTCATTTATATAGCAACAGTTCAGTATAGTCTGAACAATGTGGATTGGCAACTCGTTATTTATTTATTTATTCAATATATATAATATCAGCACTAACAGATAAACCTTACATCCTAACACTCAGATTACATTTAGGTATATTTACTTCTTAACTTATAATAGCAATATACAATACATTTCATTATTTTATTTAGGTAGTTAGTTACATATTTAATTTTAACAATTTGAAGTATAATTTAGTTTATAAGACTTAAAGTATAGCTATGTTTATTTCGTGTTAGTAGGTCGACTAGTAGTTAACACAGTATAATTATATTAGAAGGTAATAAAACTTTTTTTGACTAGTGTCTCCGTAATGGCTTGATGCTACGAAAAGTTTTGATTCAGGGGTAAAAACGTTGTTTAGAATATTGTTTATAAGCGTCAGAGCTAGGTGCAGGGGGGAGGAGGAATGAGCGCGCATGCCGTTATTTTGACTTACATACTTTTATTCACCGTAAGCAAAATCAGAATCCAAATATTTGGTGTCCACATTTTGTTTATCGTCGGTACTTGTTTTTTCCGTATAAAATTCATGTATTTTCTTACGTATCACACATAGGTCAAAATACTTTGCTATTCTTACTTTCTACTACAATAACCAAGTCGTAATAACCAGACTATAATGTCATATTGATTTGTTTACCTGTCAGCTCTCATGTTAATTTGGAAGTGTTCCGTAGCGAAATAGTATAATTTCCCGAAAGGTTCTTTTCCAGCAGTTTATTATTTACACCATTTACAATGTTTCGATTTTGATTATTTTGATTATAGTTTTGGGCATTTTTGTCATTTATTATTTAATATTCACTTAAGTATTATTCGAGTAAACCGCCACAATGACACTGACAACCGTGACAACCTATCATTAAAATTATTGCCCGTGTAAGAAATTAGTTCCAATGAAATTCCGCAACATGGCGCATGATCATATATTCCTGGTCAGGCTTTAGTGAGTATTGTATTCTTTTATGAGCACATCTTTAACAATAATTGAAATATATAAAAAATAATTCATATGCAAAAATATCAAAAATTGAACATTTTTGGCAATTAGAGACAAAGTATTTTTTACATTTCAAATATTGTTAACGATGTGCTGATATTCCGTGAAACGGAAAACGATTATCAGACTCGACATCGTGACTGATTTCGGGCCCGGTATCTGGAAGTGTGGATTTAGTTGGTGCTTTATATGGCAAAGTGACGCAACCAAAGAATACAATTAAATACAATAGGGACCGTGCGCGTTGGAGGGTCTGCCATCTTCTGTCATCTTCTGGTCTGAATCGGAACCATAAACATGTACATTTACACGTCACGTGTTTTCTTGTGCATAGTAGGTTCTGCCATCTTGTGGGCTACATCGGAACAAAAAACATCACATTTACGCCTCGCGCCAAAAATCTCACGGCTCCTGTGCTGCCTCCTACAGTTTATGCACGCTCCCTATACTGACTAGGACAATACAATACAATACAATACAATACTCACTCACTGGTAGCAACCAGTACTACATATTTTTTTTGCATTCAGTTTATTTGTCCATGTTATTTTGCAGCTTGCTGGCTATATGTGTTAGGTTGCCACTAATTGACTAGCAAGTTACTATTTGGCGAATTAGTAAAGCGATATTTTCGTTACCATTGAAAGAAGTAAATCTTTTTATCTGCGCGGATTTCATGCCGTCCGTTCCAAGGCGGCCTACCCCGAACACTGAACCGAAGTTCCCAATTTGCGGACATCTTTCTCGTCACTCTAACTACGCCTTAATTGCTACCTTGGTGCGGTCAAAATATCTCTTTCTCGCTCTAACTTATAGCTGCGTCCTTAACGCACGTACGACGACCACTTTACACACTATCGATACGTGCTCCGCACTGCATCGGACCGCGCTTGGTGCGTATAAGGGCTCCTCTACACGATGGCCCAGCGTAGGCCAGTCCAAGGGACGCAGCTATGCGGTGAAATGAGATAGCAATATCACTTGCTCCCTCTAACGCATAAATGCGTCCCTAGGACTGGCCTACGCTGGGCCATCATGTAGGGGAGCCATAAGGTCACTGTCCAGTGTGGTAGTCTGTTACGGCTCAGTCCATAACAGGCGGTCGTACCGGATCGCGATCTTGGTCCGGGTAGCATATCTCTTTCTCGCTCTCGCTTTTTATACTAAAACAACTGTCATATGAGGGCCTACCGCGAAAAATGAATTTCGATTTTCGCTGTTACAGCACATCGTGAGCATATCTCACCGCGCAACTCTAGTCGTGCGCGAGATAGACTATCCACTTCTTTCTAATAATTAAAGTTCGGTTCAAAAGAAATTGCAAATATTAGTACATTACGATAAAAGTGCGTAAAGTAGGAAATTTGCAACGAATGGCCATAAATTAAAACACACAAAAGCGAGTGTTTTTAATCGATACGAGTTGCGCATTACCTATTCACACGTATAACGTACAACGTTTTACAGTACATAAGGCCCTTATAATTTTCGACATAATCACGTAGTGCTAATTACCGCACTAGTGCGGTTAAGTGTAGCACCGTATAATAGTACATTTAACCTCTCTATCACTTTTGCGTATTCGAGCGACGAAGAGGCAGATAACGACATTTCGATTATCGCGTTTCCCGGTAGACCCTTTGTATACAAACAGCCTTGATGCATCAATGTCACATTTAATTATCTGTGAAAACTTGACAAAAAAACAGTTTAAGGCACTGTATGTACAACTCAGTCTATGGTTTATGAAAGGTACTAAAACGTAGTGATTATATGCTCTTTGGATACTAGGAGTAGTAGAGTGCAGATCAAGTGCAGATTCTGGGGGCAGAACTTAGCAGTAATACTCCCTATGGGACGCGACTGAAACGATTTGAGACGAGCGGAATTGATTTGGTCGATAAGTAGAGTCAAACTCTAATGCAATCGAGTTCCGTTTTACATAATGAGATTCAACGATATTAAAATTGATCTCTTTATTTTTATAAAATATATATTTTTGTGATTTGTGTCTATTGTAATGAGATATTCTAAGCGTTCTAAGCTACGAAGAGGTGTATTTTTTGACCTATTGGGATTCAAGTTATTTTTGTTAAAAAAGGATTAGTCTGAAAGTCAATGGCAAAACTAGTGTTTACGCCAAATCTTGGGATTAGTTGTCAAGCGGACCCCAGGCTCCCATGAGCCGTGGCAAAATGCCGGGACAACGCGAGGAAAAAGAAGAAGAGTCTGAAAGTCAATGGCATGGAATTAAAAAAAAAAAACAAATCACACCCTACCCTGCCCGTTTGAAAAATACTATAGGTTTTGTTTTAACCCTTGGTATGCTTAGGAGCAGATTACAACCAAATTCAACTTAAACATGAAGATGTCATGGTTGCTAAATGGCAAATTTTTGACAGGCGCATACGAAAGGTTAATTATCGTATCTAGGCAATAAAACGAACATTTAATAAATAGCATGGCATCCTTTATTAAAAAAAGAAAATTTTACTTCAAAAACTTAGACATTGCAGGAATCAAAACAAAACAATATGTTTACTTAAACCGGAGAGCAACTCTCACGTTATCTGCAGTATACAGCACACTAGTTCAGGTCTAGAATTCCCGATATCTGAAATAAAAGAGAACAAATATATATAGAAGCTTTTAAAATTTTGTGGTTTTTTTTTTCGTTCATTACTCTTAAAGTAGTGGCTCTAAAGCTGTAGACCTCGAGAACTCCCATGGCTGCAGCTTCGCCATTATTCAAATATTTCCTAAAACTGAATCTTCCTATTATTTTCGAGGTTCCACCAATTCGTTCGCACGCTATTAGTCTCTGGGGGCCTACCGCGAAATCCGAATTTCGCAAATTGCAGATCTTTCTCTTTTACTCTCACTAAGACGTAATTAAAGTGACAAAGAAAAATGCCCGCAATTGACGAACTTCAATTTTCGCAGTTATCGAAGTTCGCAAATTGCACAAATCATTCTGTTCACTCTTTTTTTTAATACCACGTCGGTGGCAAACAAGCATACGGCCCGCCTGATTGTTAAGCAGTCACCGTAGTCTATGGACGCATGCGCGTTGCCGACCCTTTAAAAACCTGTACACTCCTTTTTTGAAGAACCCCATACTGTATACCCTCGGGAAAACCTCGGCAGGAAGCTCATTCCACAGCCGGAGCGTCCGCGGGAGGAAATTCCTCTTCAACCGCACAGTGCGCGACCATTTAGGCTCTAGGGTGTGAGGATGAACACCCTGCCGACGGCGAGCGGCGCGGTGATAGAAGGTGGCCGTGGGCATCATGGCAAACAATTCTTCAGAGCACAGTCCATTGTACAAGCGGTAGAACACACACAAGGAGGCAAAGTCTCTCCTTAAAGGTTCAATACGGCTTGTGAGTTTGGGATCGTCGACGATTCGTAGCGCGCCTTTGGACTGAGTCGAATACTCTAATCGAATTACGCCTTCATTGGAGTAAGAGAGATCCCCGCAATTTGCGAATTTCGGTTTTCGCGGCCGGCCCTCAGATATCCGCTAGTAATAAAAGTAACAAATTAAATTCGCAATAGACCCGGTTTTTAATACTTAAGTATATTTTAATATGTGTTCGAAACGCAAAAGTTTCCACTGTTACATACAAAACATTGTCAACTCTTGCCCGAAGGCAACTTACGCCTGAATGCAGGGCCCGGGCTCCTGGATCTCCTCGGGCCGCAGGTACACGCAGTGCGTCTCCGAGAAGCCGAGCAGGTCCGCCACCAGGTTGATGTCGTTGTAGTGCGGCCGTGCCCGCAGTATCTGGAAGTAAAAATAAATAAATATGATAGGACATTATTACACAAATTGACTAAGTCCCACAAAAATGAGCACATAAATAGTGCAGCGGCGCGTGTTTCTACTTGAGTAAAAGGTTAAAATTTTAGTGTTTTTTACAATCCAAAACAAACTAAGTATTTTCATAATTTTATTTATTGTTATATGTAGATGCTCGTGAAGTGAAAAGCTGCGCAATCTAACCTTTTATTATAAAGGCCTTCTTTTAGTGCTAACAGACGGACCTACCGGACCACGACCTTGACCCGGTCAACTTATATCTTCCTTGCTTTCACTGCGTCCTTAACGGACGTACGGCGAACCAGAGGGCCTACCGCGAACCACGTTCGACGGGTTGCCTCCCTGTCACACTTACGAATTTACAAGTGCGATAGAGAGGCAACACGTTGAACGTGGTTCGCGGTAGGCCCTCTGCTTCCACTCGATCGAACAGGCCTCGGACCGTACTAATGTCGCGGTCCGGTATGCCCGTCTACAGCTTAGTTACAGCTTTTAAAAAGTATCTTGGCCACTATTTTGACAACTTTAAAAATTTTGTATAGAATTTATTTTACGCTCCTAATACTTTTAACTATTAGGTATTCATACAGTCAAGTCAAAAGTGTCACCTCAGTTGCGACCTCCTTCCGATCTTCGATGGGCGGCATGTTCCAGAACACAAAGCCGACGATCGTCTCGTCGCGGAGGTAGCACAGCAAGCCTCTCTTGTAGCGCTCCTTATACTCCGCCGCGCTGGAAACAATACGTATACCCGTAATTACAGATTTGCAAGTTGCTAGAAAATATCAATAACAATAGTATTTTTGAAAATATTTTAAATTGTGATATTTCAAGTAGAAACACTACTGTCTACTATATAAATTATAAACTGAAATAAATGTCATATCATATACTAAGAAAAGCGATGTGCTCGCAGTCTTATTTACAAAATACATAGTGGAGACCAGAGTACCTGCATCATGGCATTACGCAGTAATCCCCCTAATCCACAAAAAAGGGGACATTAAGGAGCTGGAAAATTATAGACCAATTAGCCTGCTGTCGCATGTTTATACGATATTCACGCAAGTTCTAGTTGACTTGACAGAAAACTAGTTTTTTTCCAACCCAGAGAACAGGCAGAATTTCGCTCAGGTTTCAGCACCAATGACCACCTACAAATTTTTAAAACAGTCATAGATAAATGTAACCATCCACCCACCTATCCAAAGTGACCCTGACACGGCCCGACACGGATGCCCCGAACACGGTAACATGGTCGCCCTAAATTTACTTGGCGTTTCGTGGAGCAACAGTTGGGTGTATTGGGGACGGGGTGGGAGGAGGTTACCCAAGCTGCCCAGGACCGGACTCAAGAGAAGAAAATGGTTCGAGCCCTACACCCCAGCAGGAGGTAACAGGACGGAAAGAAGAAGAAGAGAGAGAAATGTAACGAGTACAGGAAACCACTTATCTTCATCTGCCTTCATCGATTATGAGAAAGCATGATGACTCCATAGATTGGTGCTTCCTAGAGCGAGCCCTAGCCAGATGCCGCATCGATGAAAGATACATACAAATCCTCCCAAAGTGGACATGGGCGGGGCACATTGCATGAATGGACAAGAGTCGCTGAACAAGACGAGTTCTTGAATAGAGGCCCAGAGCGGACACACGAAAAAGCGGTACATCACCGCAGCGCTGGGTGGACGATATCCGACGACACGGAGGTCGGGACTGATGAACTGGGTACAAGATCGACAGGAGTGGAAGAAGGGGGAAGAGACCTACATTCAAGATTGGATTACCAAAAGGCCACCATGATGATGAAGGTGACTAAGAAAGTGACCAAGACCTCCAGGACCCAGGGCTGGAAACGAACCAGCTGCCTCTACTTTCGCGGCATCAATTTCTATATATGTATTTTGGGGATCTCGGAAACGTTTCTAACGATTTCGATGAAATTTGCTAAATGGGGGTTTTCGGGGGCGAAAAATCGATCTAGCCAGGTCATATCTCTGGAAAAACGCGCATTTTTGAGTTTTTATATGTCTCCTAGATATTTATTTTAATTCAGGAAAGTATTCCAGGATGGCAGTTGCTTTTGGCGCATTGTTTCATGCGTTTTGATGCTGGCTGTACAACTTACGCGATAACGAATCAATATGTATACTCTGGTACACCCATTTTGTCAGTAGAAAAAGGCGACAAATTTAAAAAATGTAGGCGCGAAGTGTAGACTTCCCATAGACAATTTTAATTTCGCGCCATTTCTACTGATAAAGTGAGTGTGTCTCATCTAATCTTGAAAGCGTTTAACCATGTTTCAATCAACAACCGGCAATCCATCCTGACTTTTAATAAAGTTCAGCTATCTCTTTACTAAAAACAACTACCGAACAACGATATGCCCTACGAGCACACTTGTCATTGGGAAAATCATCACAGATTTGACGCAATATTTTAAAAGAAGAAAAACGGTGTGTCCGAATATAAACGAAGTTTCTTACTCCTTGTAACAACGCAGCTTCATATTTGCTTCTCTTTCCTTCGCAGGTAAATCCTCTGGGCGGCACGGCTTGAACAACGCTATGATCGGCATACAGGCCCCTACGTCACCAACCACCTGAAAAATAAAACCATTTTTTACAAACTTTTATTTAAATTGCCCTGTTAGTATGTATGTTAGTGTGGATTAAATCTTGGAAGCAAAATTTGACCAAGTTCCCGATTTCCGATTGAGCTGACATTTGGCACACATATGTACTCGTAAATCGGATGACAATGCAATATTGTGATGACATTGTGCTTCTTCTTATCGTGTGTAAAATAAGCATACTAATTGTGTTTGGAGTTGTTAGAATTGTCTCGATGAGTATTTGTTGCCTGTGGAAAGAAAAGTACGTGGCGATAAAAGCTTGTACTAAAAATGTTTATTTTTTTTGTTTTGCCAAAAACTTATTTACAGAATGAACTCTCTGTATCCGAAAAGGCAAACACGTTTACGACATGTTTAACCTTTTCAACGCTTTTCCACACGTGTCAAGAAATGCCATGGACGCCAAAAAGTTAACTGGTGAAGAGCGAATATGAAGCTTAACTGACAGTAGGAAAGTCGCTTTGACAACGTCCGCCATAGCCTTTTTAATGGTCATTGGCGTCGCGGGCACGACAGACGATGACCGTTTTAGTGGTCTTTGGCGTTGAAAAGGTTAACAATGTTACTTTCTTTGAACTTAGTGTATAAGAAGTCCAACGTATAAACTGGGATTTTCTTCATCCAAAGTGAGGTAGAGTTAGACCGAGCTAAGTCGTTTAAACGTCATAATTTTATAGAAGTTTAACGTTTACAATAACATTTGCACAGTCTGTGCTATCAAACTCGCTGCCAAGTTAGCTTGGTCTATAATAATAATAATAAAATACTTTATTGTGCACTACAAAGAAAAATACATGTTACAAACAAAAAAAGGACATAAGTGAGTAGGTAACAACAGGCGGACTTATCGCTAAAAAGCGATGTCTATGTTTAAATTATGACGATTTTCATCTTACAATTTACACAAAAACCACGTAAAACGCGGCACGGCTCCCAGTACCCCGTCATGTTGAGGGCGGCGAGCTGAACCTCCTCCACGGCAGTGTAAGTGTAAGTGTTCATTGGGAATAAGTATCTCTCAGTGTGAGTCAGAACTGCTCAATATTACATAATCGATACCCTGTCAAGTTAAGACGAGCTTCTATGTGGTTCTGTTCTGGATTTACCTGCATCTCTAAGACGTCGCCCAGGGTAAGCCAGGAGGTGTTCTCGATGTTGCACGGCTCCCAGTACCCCGTCATGTTGAGGGCGGCGAGCTGCCCCTGCTCCACGGCGGGGATGTAGTTCTGGAAGCGCTGGCGGGTGTTTTTCCATTGCGAATAGAAGCTGGCTGCGTCACCCGCCTGAAAAAGCCCTCTCTTGAGTATGATATATATAATACTCTTTATTGCACACCTCAGTTAACGATACAGCTTAATTTTTTTTTTCAGGAAAAACAATTGCTTAAAGATAAAGGCAGCCAACAGACGGTGTGATGTGTGATACATCAGGTTATTCAACAGGTAGCCTGGGGGCCTAGCCAAGATAACAATCGTAGACAGGAAACGCCAATCAAAACTAAGATTATGTATGGAAATAGTAAGTCATCAGGGCTAAGCCCCCTGTTATGATAACAGGAAAGAGAAATTAAAATAAAGGTGTATTGTCAAAGAAAACTTTGTAGCCAGTAGCCACGTAAATTTACTGCTATCTTTCGAAACATGATTAGAACTTATAGAACGCCATTTGACTTTGATCTTTATTATTTCACTGGCATGTTAAATTAGTTAAAATCAAAAAGTGGCGCCATCTTACCGGGCACAACCTAAAGGTTATGGCGCCATCGCTCGAAGCGATGTCGCTATACCTTTGGCCTTTGATCTATAAGATGGCGCTAATTTTTAATATTTAACAAAAACAAATCAGTGAAAGAATAAGGATAAAAGTCAAATGGCGTTCTAAAAGTTTTAATGATATGCCGAATGATGACAGTAAATTTACTGTGGCTATGAAATAATAAAGTTCGTGGCGGAGGACGAAACACTCCCTCTGCGCGTGCACGCTCGATGGACGGCGACAATTGTATGGCAGTCGGTGTCACCGCAGAGCTTAGGTACACTTAAAGCAACGCTTTATGGGGCATAGGGAGCGTGCATGAACTGTAGGAGGCAGCACAGGACCCGTCAGATTTTTGGCGCGAGGCGTAAATGTGATGTTTTTTGTTCCGATGTAGCCCACAAGATGGCAGACCCTCCAACGCGCACGGTCCCTATAGGTCTCAAAAAAGACCATAGGCAGCAAACGAGCAGACGAGGCGCCTGATGGGTGGTAAGCAGTCATGGCCGCCCATGGACATATGCAACACTTATGCGTTGCTTTCAGAACCCTAAATACCTGCTTCTTGAATAACCCAATGTCATAGCGCAAGGGAAACACCTCAGAAGGCAATTTTTTTGTACAGATTTTTTAGGACTATAGATTGGCGATGAGGTTTGAATTGAAAGAAAATTCAGTCTTGCCCGTTAAATGGTTTAATTTTAATCACGCGAGATTTTTTCGGTTACTTTTTTTCATAACCCATTCACAGCCTGGGCGGTCAAAATCGATGCCAACTTATTTAGTTGAAATCTAGAGAGACATTAACCGTTTCGTTCGCTACGGGGCAATCGATGGGCATCTTAGCGAGGCCCTCAAGTGCAGCTTACATCATTCAAGATTCTTGATTAAATTAGTACATTACGATACAAGTGCGAAAAATAGGAAATTCGAAACGAGTGGCGATAAATTAAAACACGACCGAAGGGAGTGTTTTAAATCGACACGAGTTGCAAATTACCTATTCGCACATGTATCGTACAACGTTTTACAGTACATAAAATAATAATAATATAATTCAGCCTATATACGTCCCACTGCTGTGCACAGGCCTCCTCTCATGCGAGAGGGCTCGGGCTATAGTCCCCACGCTAGCCCAATGCGGATTGGGGACTTCACATACACCTTTGAATTTCTTCGCAGATGTATGCAGGTTTCCTCACGATGTTTTCCTTCACCGAAAAGCTAGTGGTAAATATCAAATGATATTTCGTACATAAATTCCGAAAAACTCATTGGTACGAGCCAGGATTTGAACCCGCGACCTCCGGATTGAAAGTCGGACGTCATATCCACTCGGCCACCACCGCTTCTACATTTTTAGCAGTCATATGGCCCTTTACAGTACATATGGCCCTTTAAATGTTCGACACAGTAACGTAATATGCTAATTTTCGCACTAGTGTTATAAAATAGCACTGAGGTGTGTGTAGTAGTGTAAGATATAGATATACATAAGTTGACGATGTACTTTGAGTTAGTTACAATACAGACGCTCGCGAGTAAGCACTTGTGTTTGATTTCACCTCTCAGTCCCATACATGCCACATGGCGACCGTGACCTCGAGCGCGGGCTCCGCCGGGCCGCACGATGTTAGTGTCAGCGTTTTCGCCGCCTCAGTGTTAGCGTGATTATTACAATATGGACTGCGTAGGCGACAGTACTGCAAACTATTAATACGATTATGGACAATTTTCGTGTAGAAAAAATACAGTAACTCAGGCGTGATGGGGCAAGGATACAGCAAACAGGAGGAAAAAGAGGTTGTGATCACCCAGAATGCGGTTGGATCGAATGATGCGACGGGCACGAGCGAGCATCACACAAAGGTCAATAACATCCTTATAAGCGTTCTTTTCGTCGTACTCGCCCTCATCGGTTGCTGCGTCCTGTACAAGTTTTTCAAGAAGGCACAGCAAAAATACATACACAAAGAAGTCAGGAGAGAAGTTTGGGCACGATTGCAAGCTAGGCTGTCCATGAGGAAGTCAGTTCCGGCCAAGGACGACGAGGAGGAAGGCGCATAAGCGGTGGATGAAAGCGCGGCGTTCTACGTATAGTGTGTGTGTGAAGTGAAAAGTGTCGGGAGTGAAAAGCGTCGGAAATGTTAAGGGTATGAATTTAGAATTACAGACTATATATAATAAGTTAGAAAATATACGCATACACCTACGAAAATTAGGCGAGGCTAGAAGGCAACTAAAACAAGGTCAGGAAAAAATTGACAATGCACAGTTGATATATGAGGACTATCAATCTTTAATCACTTCTGTTAATTTAGATGATCTGTCTGAGTCCGAGGAGTGTTATATTTTAGAATTATTATGTGAAAAAATAGATAAAGCTTATAGTAAAATTTTACAATATAAAGTTTTAGAGTGTGTAACCGAAAAACCAATTAAAATGGAGAAAAAATTCGAAATAAAAGAAGCGAACAGCTTAATACCTATTTTGGACGGCAAGGAGGAGACCGTGGAAAAAATGATCTCCGGTATTGAAATGCTAGACAGTATATTGAACGAAAATTGCGAGAAAAAATTACTAATTTCATTTGTCCTTAAAACGAGAATTAATAAAATTGCGCAACTAAAACTTAAATCGAGTTATGAAACTGTTGTCGATTTAGTGACTGATCTACAAAAATATTTGTTGCCGAAGAAATCCGCAGTCTCTTTACTTGAACAATTAAATAACATAACACAGCGCGATATGTCTATTACTCAATATGGTGATAAGATCGAGGAGTTGTTCATTGGCCTAACGATAGCGCAAGCCGACGGGAAGCCCGAGGCGCGCGATGTCCTTAGACCAATCAACGAGTCCTTAGCTATAAAGAAATTCACGGACGGTTTGAGGAACCGCCGTCTTAGTACCATTTTAGCAGCCCGAGAATACACAGAATTAAAAGAAGCTGTCAGAGCTGCCCAAGACGAGGAGCTGGCGCGACCCCAGCCCGAGCCAGTAGTCATGAACATGAACTACGGCTACAGAAGAGGTTTCCAGCAGCCACAGCGCTACGGCTGGCGTGGGCGCGGGCCCACCAGCTACCAACCCAATCGAGCCAGAGCCTACCACAGCCCATGGATACCACGCTATCCCACTAATAGAGGTACTGTACCTAGTAATAATTTTCACAGGGGCCGTGGACAACGTACGAATTTTAGGGGACATCCCAGTACTCGCAGGAGTCGTGGACACCGCGGAAACGTGTATACATATACACACGAGCCGCAGACCCCTCATAGTTCGACAAGTGACGAGACAGACAGAGTTCAGTTTTTTCGAGCATAAAGTTTTAACTATATGTGACGGATTAGACTATGTAAATTTTACTGTAGGTGGAAAAAATCTTATTCTTATGATTGACAATGGCGCAAGTATATCAATTTTACAACAAAGTAACGTTCCCACAGAATCGCAGATATATGAGAAGGGTACTATTATATCAGGAGTAGGTGGCAGTATTACTAGTAAACAAGTGGCGGACGTGACTTTACATGACGGAAATACGATACAGATTAGGCATAGGTTTCACGTTTTGCAAGATCAGGATATGCCGTGTCATGCGGACGGAGTACTTGGTTTAGACTTCATGCGAACTTATAATGCGATCATAGACTTAACAAAGGACGAGCTTACTTTGCATTATGGAAATCAAAGGTGTGTGTTACGAATACAAAGAAGTAATGAAAACGAAACTTGTTTATCTTTGCCAGCGAGAAGTGAGTCTATACATTTAATTAAAGTAAAATCATTCGATTTAGGAAAGGATTACGTTATAAACTCCGAAAAATTGGCCGAAAATGTATTTTTGGCGGGAAGTATAAGTAGAGTTAAGCAAAGTAGAATACCAGTGCGAATTTTAAATACAAGTGACGAAAACATAAAATTACCTATTTTTGAACCTATTTTAGATAATTTGAGTGATTATAACATTTGTAACTTTCAAAAATGCGACAACGGAGTAGAAAGGGTTAAAAGGTTATTGTCGTCTTTGAAGTTAAATCATTTAAATGACGAAGACAGAAAACTTATAGAGTCAATATGTGCCAAATACGCCGATGTTTTTTATTTAGATGGGGATAAATTAGGAACTACGAATGTATCGACCCAAAGTATCACTGTGAAACCGGACACGAAACCCATATATACGAAACCGTATAGGTTGCCAGCGTCAATGAAATCGGAGGTTAATAGGCAAGTCGATCAAATGATTAAAGACGATATAATTGAAGAATCTAAAAGCGATTGGAATAGTCCGATACTATTAGTACCGAAAAAGTCTGACAACAATACAAAGAAATGGCGTTTAGTCATCGACTACCGAAAAGTAAACAATGTTATCCAGGACGATAAATTTCCACTGCCAAATATTACCGATATTTTAGATTCTCTGTCAGGTGCAATATATTTTAGCCATCTTGATTTACAGCAGTCTTATTATCAAACAGCATTGGACGAAGACAGTAGGAATATAACTTCGTTTTCATCAGGTCAAGGTCAATTCCGTATGAAAAGGCTCCCAATCGGCCTCAAAATCAGTGCCAGTGCATTTTCCCGGGTAATGTCAATAGCAATGTCAGGACTTTCATATGAAAAGTGTTTTATTTACATGGACGATCTAGTTGTTTTCGGCAGAAACATGGACCAACACAATAGAAACTTAATCGACGTATTAGAAAGATTACGTAAGGTCAACTTGAGAGTAAACCCCCAAAAATGTGATTTTCTGAAAAAACAACTACTTTATTTAGGGCATGTAGTATCAGCGGAAGGCGTGTTACCAGATCCGCAAAAAACTAAAGTTTTAGAGAATTACCCAACACCAACAAACAGTGATGAAGTTAGGAGATTCGTAGCCTTTTGCAACTACTATAGGAAATTTATTCCAAATTTCGCAGAAATAACATTACCATTGAACAAATTATGTAGGAAAAATATACCATTTCAATGGACAGAGGAATGCCAAAATTCGTTTAATAAATTAAAAGAGAAACTTATTACTCCCCCAATCTTACAATACCCAGATTTTTCATCAGAAAATGAGTACATTTTGAAAACAGATGCATCCTCAAGGTCAATCGGTTCGGTACTATGTAACAAAGATCAGAGACCTACAGCTTATGCTAGTAGACCCTTGAATAAAGCCGAGTTAAATTACCCTGTCATTCAAAAGGAGCTTTTAGCAATCGTCTGGAGTGTACGCTATTTTAGACCTTATTTATTTGGAAAACAGTTCACAATAATGACGGACCACAGACCACTCTTATACCTATTCAGCATGAAGGATCCGTCAAGTAGATTAATTAAATTTAGATTGCAATTAGAGGAATATGACTATAAAATAGTATATATAAAAGGAAGTTCGAACGTAGTGGCAGACGCGTTAAGTAGAATTTCAATTTCGTCCGACGAATTAAAAAGTATGAGCGAACAAGTTACAGTTATGACAAGGAAACAGAGTAAAAAGTTGAGGCAAGAGGAGGAGTTGTGTGACGAGAGTGTAGGAGATCTTAGTATACCCGAGAATTCAAGGTCTGATCAGCCGAGAATTGCGGAAATATTAAGAAAACCTAATGACTCAATAGAAATGTTGTTTGAATCAGAACACGAGTTAAGAAAATTAAGAAAAAATAAGTTAATAACTAGAGAAAAAGATTGTTTCGCGTACGCAAGGGATAAAAAACGTCTCTACATAAACCTTAACTATATGTCTCATTTCACGCGAGCCGTATTTGTGAATATGTTGAGTGATTTCTGTAGAAATATAAATATAGACGAGTTATGTATGATAAAAAATGATAAAAACGCGTTATTTATAAAAACATTGTTAAATGAAATAAAAACGATGAAAGACTGGTCCGGACCGCGAATAAAAATCCTAGGAAATATAATCCGAATAGATGACAAAGACGAGAGACGAGTTATCATTAACGACTATCATTTACTACCAACCAGCGGACATGCCGGCGTTCGCCGAATGGTTAGTAACATCAAGTCTAAATATTATTGGTCAACTTTAGAGAGTGACGTCAGAGACTTCGTGAAAAAATGCAGTAAATGTCAAGTAACAAAGTACTCTAAAAATATACGACAACCTATGGTTATCACGACAACAGCGTCGTCAGCATTCGAGAAAATATACCTCGACTTGCTTGGACCGCTAGACACCGATACGGAAGGTAATAAGTACATCCTAACGTTGCAATGCGAGCTAACGAAATACATTGAAGCTTACCCATTGCAACGCAAGGATGCGATTAGCGTAGCAAAAACTCTAGTTAGTAATTTTATATTAAGATACGGTATTCCAGGTATGATATCAACGGACCGAGGTACCGAGTTTATGTCATCCACTATGGAAGAAGTATGTAAGTTATTAAAAATAAATAAGATTAATTCGACCGCTTATCACCACCAATCGATAGGTGCTTTGGAAAATATGCACAAACATTTAGCCGCTTTTATGAGAATTCAGTGCGATGGTCACCCGGACACATGGTGCGATTGGCTACCGTTCTGGTGCTTTGCATACAATACAACAGTACATTCAATTACAAAGTATACCCCATTTGAATTGGTTTTCGGAAAGAAATGTCAAATCCCTAGTAATCTGATTAAAACTGTACAACCACTGTATAATCCCGATAATTATGCTCTAGAATTAAAATACAGACTACAAATAGCTCATAAGGATGCCAAGGAAAATTTGTTAAAATCTAAGGAATTACGAAAACAATATTATGATAAGTTATCTAACTCAGTGACTTATAAAAAAGATGATCTAGTTTTGATTAAGTCAGAAACTGGAAAAAAATTTGATAATCTTTTTAAAGGACCTTTTAAAGTGATTGAGGACGATGGAGTAAATGTTAAGTTAGAAATAGATGGTAAGATCGATCTTGTTCATAAAAATAGGACTAAGATTTTTAACCAGTGACTCATGTGTCACTGCTCTTTTTTTTTGTCATGTTGTGTTAACATTAATAGTTTGACTTTATGTAAACATATTTCATAATTGTGTTTTGTTGTACTATCGATATGTTTAGATTTCTTTAAATAAAACAAAATGTTTGATAGTGTATACATAGTTTTATATAAAAAAAAATTAATTTACATCAATTTTTTTTTCTCAACAACCCCCCAGATGAGGTGTGTGTAGTAGTGTAAGATATAGATATACATAAGTTGACGATGTACTTTGAGTTAGTTACAATACAGACGCTCGCGAGTAAGCACTTGTGTTTGATTTCACCTCTCAGTCCCATACATGCCACAGCACCATATGTATAGTAAATTATTTTAAAAACTAACCGCATAGAGATGCGTCCTCGCCTCCAGCTCGGTGTTGACCAGGAAACCGCCGTTGACTTTATCCTCCTCCAAGAACGAGGGCTCGGCTATGTCCATGCGAGGAGTGGTGCCGACGCACACGAAAACCTGGTGAAAAAGAACATTTTGTAAAAACCATTGTTTAGATTAAATTAAAATAAAACACGCGTCGCTATTTGTGCTAAACTTGACACCGTTTTATCAATACCTGATTAACCTTATAGTTACCGGATTATAAAGAAAAGTAGCTACTGTATGTAATAGCATGATTTCTATAGTAATCTAAATTGTATTTTTTTCCTTATTTAATGCATGTTAATTGTAAGATGTGTCCCGCCGAGTATCTTACCGGTCCTTATTGGGATACCCTCCTCCAATTGAGGGGGGATTTAAATCTTCCTGGGTCAGAGGTGTAGGGTTAGAGCCGGTGTGGCTTTATTTGATGTTCATAAGCGCATTGTAATATGCCTACTTGAATAATAAAATATCTTTATCTAACCTTTTAACCACCGTAGTCTGATATATACGACGTAAAATATCAGCTTATTTTGCCGCAGTCTAATAAATAAGATAAAACTTCTTTCGTCGGCGACACGAGCGCGCTCGATGAATAATTCTAAGCGGTAAAAAGGCTAATCTTTTGAAAATATTGATGCCCTAAGTATTTTGAGACCATCTTCCTCGCGTTGTCCCGGCATTTTCTCATCTTCGCGGGATCGGAGAATTACTTGGTAATAAAAACTCACATAATCTGTGATAAGCGACGACCCGTCGCTCAGCGTCAACTCTAGCCGACCGTCCTTTGACAGGAAAGCGTCGTGTGGTGTCGCTGAAATAAACAAATATGTCATATATTTAAGAAAAAGGCACCAGGGAATCCAGTGCTCGAGGCCGGATTCGAAACAGCTTTTTTTTTTAGTGTATTGAGATGAACCACGGAATGCACGCTCCTCACGTACACGTGCGTCGTAGTCGTGCACGTTAAGAGCGTGCACGACGACGACGCTAAAGCCAACGGCCATATATTGGTTGAAATAAATGACAAGCGTGCACGCTCGGTGCGTGCATTCCGGTCCGAGTGTAGCTGCCACAAAATGGTCCCTAAGTCAGTAAGGTGTTCGTCCCATAACACGGGCAATGGCAGAATCCGCTCGATGTACCCCTAACATTATATCTACTACTAATCATCTACGTATTGGCTTCGGAACACTATTGTTAAGGCAAATGTGGAAATGACCGTTTACAAGGTCTTTCGTCGCTTTTAAGAGGCCGTTTTCGATTTTAGTCGCAAACATGACAAATTGATAGATTTAGTCGATGAAATTGTACACCTTTTGTTAACTATTACACATAACAAGTACTGGTTTCTTTTAGCACGTCTTGCACTCTTACATTTTTATAAATCATTTTTTTGAAAACAGACTCACTTAATTATTAATGTTTTTTTTTAGATGAACGCGCGTAAAGCACTGATTTAGATATATAGATATATACATTCTTTATTCATACCCACAACATAAATGGCATTGGCATCAAAACAAACAAAAAAGAAAAGTGTAAAATAAAAACATGCAAACTTAATTTAATAAAAATTTTTTTAGTTAATTAATACGCCATGTGTCGTGGCAAGGCGCTGACTCAGCATAATGATGCAGCAGGCCACATCGCTGGTATTCTGCCAGTACCTTACAACCAATTTAAAAGCTCTTATTTGTAAATTTCGTAAAGTTTGGACTGCTAAAATAGTACATTACGATACAAGTGCGAAAAATAGGAAATTCGAAACGAGTGGCGATAAATTAAAACACGACCGAAGGGAGTGTTTTAAATCGACACGAGTTGCGAATTACCTATTCGCACATGTATCGTACAACGTTTTACAGTACATATGGCCCTTTAAATGTTCGACACAGTAACGTAATATGCTACTTCTCGCACTAGTGCTATAAAGTAGCCCCATATGTACTGTAAATGGTAATTTTGTATTACACATATCCTGTACTTCAACTTTTTACCACGATAATTTTTCAATGAATTTTTAAAAACTGACCCTTTTTGTCATATATCGGGGACGCACGCTTGCGACCTCATTATTAAAAGGCAAGATGAGAAGACGTGCTAATAGAAACCAATACTTGTTATTTAGATATTACGTAACAAAAGGTGTACAATTTCAACGACTAAATCTAGCAATTTTACATTTTTGCTTAAAATTGTTACCGGGCTCTTAACTCTCTGCGTGTGTACACAAACTACACTTACAGAAGGTAGAGCAGAAAGAAAGCCGAAAGTGAAGCTCTTCGTTTCGGTGTCCGAGACACGTACCTACCTATATAAATACAAGGTTATGCTTATGACCTTCCATGCAATTTTTTTTTTATGCCGCTGTTCCCCACATGTACCTTAAAACAAATACAATTTTTTATTTATTAGTAACACTAACTCTTAGGCATGATGTGTACGCCTTCGCACTTGATCTTCTCCGCGGCCCACTCCCCCAGGTACTCGGGCAGAATGCTCCCGAGTATGCCGCCGTCTTTGTACATCTGTACGATCTGTAACGGCGGTTTGTCTGCGTCTTTCTCGTCCTTTTCCACTTTTTCCTCTGAAAATATTTTTTTATAATAATAATAGTTGGCCTCAGTGTTAGCCTAGTTCATTTTAGGTTAGACATGAGTAGTTCGCGAATGAAAGATTCAAAGATTCAACATAAGAAAAGGTTACACAACTACATACTAACTTATCTACACCCTGCACTAGTACTTTGTTTACATATGCTCCTAACTACTTATTCGTTTTTTTTTTTACTAAGTAGGAAGTATTTTTATATGTGTATGTAGCGGGTACTAGTGGCTATCCATGCATATTTTTTCTGGAGGTGTACCTCCGCGAAAAGTAAAAATGAAATCTGAAGAAAAATCAAATGTTTTTTTAAACAATGAAGTATAAGTACATGACGTGGGTTAAAAATGTGTATTACAGTACATATGGGGCTACTTTATAGCACTAGTGCGAGAAGTAGCATATTATGTTACTGTGTCGAACATTTAAAGGGCCATATGTACTGTAAAACGTTGTACGATACATGTGCGAATAGGTAATTCGCAACTCGTGTCGATTTAAAACACTCCCTTCGGTCGTGTTTTAATTTATCGCCACTCGTTTCGAATTTCCTATTTTTCGCACTTGTATCGTAATGTACTATTTTGTAGCCTATTTTATTATTGTCAAATATAATTTTGTGTCGTTAATCTAACTTGAACAGTTTCCAAAATATGCCACTTTCAATGATACGCTGATTATTTTACATTATCCTGAATAACTCGAAAACAAAAGAAGATCGAGGACTGATATTAAGCATAGAGTGTTCTTAGGACTTGCCAGTACACCACCTGAAAGAATGACCAAATCCGTCGTTGGGGGCACCTCTAGTTCGCTTAGCCTGCTAGACCCTTTTAAAACTGTGCAAGATTGCAGGGTTGTTGTATCAAACCTGACTTAGGATTACCTATAGTTGCACCAAACCATCACCGTTAAAACGTTCGCTAATTTTATTTGTACGGAATGTTTCGTAGTTCACTGTCGGATGATGTTGACGTCGAGTGTGATTGGTGCATCTGGCCGTTAGTTGTTTAAAAGTATGAAAACAATTAAGTGTCGTATTAAATGGGAATATGAATAAAAGTAGTAAATTTTGACATTGTAATTATTATTCTAGTCTATTTTATTTTGAATTTGACATGTTAATATATTAATTATTTTTGTATTTATTATTTCAACTACTTTTTATTTTACTATGAATCATGATTTCATTGTTATTATGTCAAGATTATTAATTCTTTATTATTCTTATTATGTTTGGATATGATTTGATTTTAATGTACTTACTAACCCCTAGCTATAACGATGGTACTAACATTTTTTTTATGGAATTCTAGTAGTTCTGAAATAAAAATATTTTATTTTTATTTTATTTTTTTAAACAAGATCGGTTTAGCTTTAGCCTTTAGTTTTTAAACCAAGCTCATTCAAAGAATCTATTCAGTACTTTTTTTTAAACCACAAACCGCAGGAGCTGTAAAAAAAGGGTTGGAACGACGTTCAATGCCCAATTGTAAGCCTGTAGATTCATAATGAACAATCATCAGATGTAGCACGTGGTTGACACGCGAAAGGTGGTTAGTGGAATCCATTATGTATCTTCTGCCTACGACTATAGAGATGATAATTGAAAATTATTAAATAGCATCCTGAATATTTTGTATGGCGCATCCCGTTTGCGGTTTTAAACAATCTGAACATCTTTTGACGAGCTGAGTTCGTTAACTAAACACCATACCTACCCATCTTAGCCAGATGCCAGGCCAGCTCGCAGCCCAGCGGGCCGCCGCCGATGATAGTGATGTGCCGCGCCGCCCGGACCTTCCGGAACGCAGTCTCCAAATCCCGGATCGTCCGAAAAGTTGTCACTTTGTTCCGGACGTCTTTGGGAGCTATCTTGAATATGTTCAACTGCACTGGTTTTGAGCCTGGAATAGAGGCATCTGTTTAATGTAAACGGTTGACAATGAATGATCACATCTGAACATAGCACCTGGTTTTTGATTGTCTATATAGGATCTAATTAATTCAAATATGATATCCGTGGTTCCAAAAATATTTGTCTATCGTCAGAACAATCCGTTAACTCTATCTGATAGAGTGACAGATTTCCGTGACCTAATGATAGATCTTTAAGGGTTCTTGGCGTTCAAAGGGCTAACTAAGGCAATAGATTGACAATTTAGATGATGAACACGACTAAGTTTTTTGGCTACCCTATGAAGGTCTAAATTTCGCATAGAGTTAGAAGGGAGAACTTCCTTCAAAACAAGTCTGTACCAATTCTTACAAAGAAGATCCCAGGCTCCTTTAGCCTCTGAATCTCACTTCTGGCCGCAGGATGTGGTACTGTGGTACTCGTAATTCGGCGTTCCGTGGGACTGATGAATCCGATACCAGAACAGGTCTGATGACGTAGCAATAATCTATCGCGTCGCTAAAATGATTTTTTGTTTCTAAGATTATAATTATTGTATGTTCCGACGTTTCGAGGTCAGCATTGTCCCCTTGGCCTCGAAGAAAGACTGGCTAAAGATACGGTAAGTATTATAATGTTGGAACTAAATTTACTTACCAACAGCAATCAAGCAACGCTCATAATACATAGGTCGTTCGCCGCACATCGTCTTGATGTACGCAATGTGGTTCTCCGCATCTATTCTGAGCACACACCAACCGGACGCGATTGACACCGCCGGGCCCTCATCTTTCCGGTAAAACTTCACGGGGTCCATGAAGTTTGCACATTTTGATAGGTACATTCTGTAAAAAGTAAAAAGGAATTGAGAAAAGTGGCGTCATATTAAAGACGTTACGACGTTGATACCGAAGACATAATCTAAGGATGTGCAATTTGGGGACGTTGGGAAGAAAGTTTCCCAAATATATTTGAGGAATAATTTTGTCGACTGTAGACCGGTGTTTTGCCCAAGATTAAGTTATATTAGTTATAAGATTAATAGACCAACATTTACTGCATTACGTACGTTTTATACTTCTGATCGAAGTATTTCAGAGTTTTCATGTCAGGCGGGAATTTGTTCCACCACATATATTTGGACATTGGAAGCCTTTCGTATGGCAATATGTCTTCTTTCGTCACGAAGAACACCTGCACACACGATATATAGTCAAACAACTTTGTCAGCAGAAATAGGCGCCAAATTCAGAATTTCTACGGGACGATAATATTCGCGCCTACATGTTTTAAATTTGCCGCTTTTTTCTACTGACGGAAATGGCTTGACAGACTATATAGCTATTAAATAAAACAAATGAAAACCCCCTACGCTATAGGTTGCTCCATCCGTTGGAGAGCTACGATGTCACAGACATACATACAGATATTGGCGTAACATCCTTCTTTTGCATTTTACTTGATGTGATATTTGTTATACCTACTTAACAAACTAGCTCTGGGTCTCAATCTAGTTGAAAATTGAAAACACACGCGACTGAAATGAGCGATTGCGCTCTCATACTAGGTAAATGAGTCGTTTCTTCCCTGACTAATCCTAAAAAAGGCTTTCGTTTCATATCCGGGTTGGAAGGTTAAAGGATGACTCGCGCTAGACTGGGCCAGGGCCGGGCCAGAGCGTCCGATACGTCATTTTTTATGACGGCTGATCGGTGATAACGTGGCGTTTTCCATCCAAAACAAAGCGCCGGAAGCTTCGGCCCGGTATAGCGTGAGTGATCCTTTAGATGGCAGTCCCTTTAATTTAAAAACTAGTGCAGTCGCCAAATCTGGGGATAGAAAAACTTGCGGCTTCCAAACTGAAGATACTGGGTTTGTGTTTTTTTTTTTTTAAATACTACGTAGGTGGCAAACAAGCATACGGCCCGCCTGATGGTAAACAGTCTCCGCAGTCTATGTACGCCTGCAACCCCAGTGGAGTCACATGCGCGTTGCCGACCCTAACACTCCGCACCCTCGTTGAGCTCTGGCAATCTTACTCACCGGCAGGAACACTATGTGTAAATGTCGGCTCAAATATATGAATTTCTTAGAATTTATTACGGACTAATCTCATTTTCGACCCACTAACCCTGCTGCACCTGCCTACGCCCATGAGAGCGATGACATCTGGGCATATATGGGTTCATTAGCTCTAATTTTCTTCTTGGCCTGAAGTTCAGAAGGATTTCGTTAAAACGCGAGAAGCGGCAAAGTGATGGTAATAATACCTTGGCTTTCTCGTCATGTTCCATAATAGTGTTGTAAGCGGACCACCCCGCGGGCCCAGTGCCTATAATGAGGTATTGCACGCACGGGGGCAGATCGCTGTCATGGTACGGCCTTTTCACCTTCAACCGAGGCTGCCCTGCAATATAAAAATTGGTTTTGACTCAACGAACTAAGACGCCGATTTTTGGTCTCATCATGCATAATCGACTCATGATTTAGATTGAAAATTTAACACTGTCTGATCAAAATTCTGAAATAATTCGTAATTTCTAGACTCAGTGTCGCTTTGATGGTAGTGATAAACTTGAATTTAGATGCACGATGAGTTCATCTGCGTTTTATTCCTTAGATTTTTTTTAGATCGTACATGTTCTGATCGTTGCCTCGACACAGCAGCAACAGTTGTTAATCAATTGTCGTGTTCAAAACTAATCGAACACAACTATATTGTGTACCTTGAGAATAAAATTGTGCGCAGAACTTCAATATCTCGTCAGCCTAACCATTTTTGTTGCTGAATGTATGTCGATGCAAACTACCACGTTTCGGAAGAAATAGCACGAGAAATTGGGACGATAAATGAAATCCAACTTACATATTACGTCGTACATCCCCGATTTCTTAAGTTTATCCTGGTGTGCCCAATATTTGTAAACCTGGCAAAGATATAAACATGTCATAATCATAAATTTTGACCCGGGCACGTCCTTAAACTACGTCCATAAGAGAGGTATGGGCATTGCGAATGTCATCTCGCTTTGTGTGGTAGGGCACAGCAGTGGATGTCATTCCAGATCTAGAGCAGAGCCCAACTGGGGAAGTACCTCCACCTTACAGAAAACAGCAGCCAAATAACACTAGACCCTACTCATAGTGGTGTGTTCCTGCCGGTGAGTAAGGTTGCCAGAGCTCAACGAGGGGGGGGGGGGGGCGGGTTTAGGGTCGGCAACGCGCATGTAACTCCTCTGGAGTTGCAGGCGGACATAGGCTACGGAGACTGCTTACCATCAGGCGGGGTGTATGCTTGTTTGCCACCGAAGTAGTATAAAAAAAAAAAACCGATCGAACGTCATCAGCTTAAGCCCTAACGCTTACGTAACGGTCAAAAAACAAAGTCACTAAATAAAAATTTTACGCAGATACGTCTGCGAACGATGCTATTAAGTTTAGAACGCTGGAGTATCGATCCACAGGCCGTCAATTCCAGTTTCACCCAATGCTGTAATTTTTCACTTTTTTTTTTAATACTACGTCGGTGGCAAACAAGCATACGGCCCGCCTGATGGTAAGCAGTCTCCGTAGCCTATGTACGCCTGCAACTCCAGAAGAGTTTGTAAATTTATTAAAACCTTTTCACTATCTGGCTACCTGAGAGGTAGAAATGAGGAGTTGTTCATGGCATAGAAAAATAAGGAGTAATAGAGTGCTCACTCCATACATCAGTTTTGGTACCAAAATGCTTATTATATTCGCAGTCGACATCTAGCATCCGGTAGCGGAACTTTCAGTACTGCTACTCGACAATAGATATCGCGGCAAACAAAAACTCTAATGCTCAACGATTTACCGCTAATATTATAACCAGAGTAACCGGAACTCTATTTTCAACTCCTACGCTTACTCTGGTTATATTATAATATTAGCTGAAAATCGTTGAGCATTAGACTTTTTGTTTGCCGCGACATCTATTGTCGAGTAGCAGTACTGAGAGTTCCGCTACTCGATGATAGATGTCGACTGCGAAAATAATAAGCTTTTTGGTACCAAAACTGATGTATGGAGTGAGCACTCTATTACTTCTTATTTCTTTATGTTCATAGTAAGCATTGTACTAACCGTTCCCAAGGCAACAAGGAAGGCGGTGGTAACTATGATGTAGATCCACGAGAACGGCTTTTTACTAGGTCCCGGCGGGCATGGCAGCGGCGGTGGCGCGGGCGGCGCGCACGTACCCTTGCGCGCGCAGTCTATTGAAGCCTGAAATCATTCAAAACCATGCTAGTCTAATTTCTAAAGAAATTGAGCAGCAACTTTTATCTAAAATATTATGGTTCGTCCAGATCTCGAGAATGCCCTGCTTACGCGCCATTTATAAACGTCTGTGCACACCGGATACGTGTGACGTGCATATGTGCGCGTTGTAATACGCAGATCTTTATAAGAGACGGCAGACCGATTGCTTGACGTGTACGTGTAGTGTTCGGCTCCCACATTTTAGCGCATGCACACGTACACGTATATATGCACGCGCAGACGGTATGCCCTACTCTGCAGCATTGTCACGTTTTTGTCGCACTCGCACTAACATATTTGTTAGAACGTGACAGGCGATAAAAATTAGACATGCTACTGCCGCTTGTCTTAAATATCTCTTACAGGCTTATTGCAGGCGTGCTGCACGCCGTAAATAACGAAAAACATGCGAGCAATGTTAATTCGCGAATGATTTAGGAATGGAGCGTTCGCCAGATCTGAACGCAACTTATAAATACTCCTTATACACAGAATGTTTAATACTTACCAGACCAATACATATGAACGAGTATAATACCTAAACTATTGCCGAAGCGCTGGTGGACTAGCGGTAAGAGCATATGACTTTCAATCCGGAGGTCGCGAGTTCAAACCCTCGCTCGTACCAATGAGTTTTTGTACGAAACTTAATGTACGAAATATCAATTGATATTTACCAGTCGCTTTTCGGTGAAGGGAAACATCGTGAGAAAACCGGACTAATCCCAACAAGGTCTAGTTTACCCTCTGGGTTGGAAGGTCAGATGGCAGTCACTTTCGTAAAAACTAGTGCCTACGCCAAATCTTGAGATTAGTTGTCAAGCGGACCCCAGGCTCCCATGAGCCGTGGTAAAATGCCGGAACAACGCGAGGAAGAAGAAGAGGAACATCGGTAGCATTCCTACAAAATTTGGTGCTAATAACGGTCCTTTACGCTGCATCAATCCAGTGCCAAGTAAAGACACTACGTGTAGTAAGTTTATCAATACTTGGGATTTAATGTGTACAGTTACGGACTTTAATTGATGAGCATTTAGGGTTTACTTTACATTGGAGATTTCATACCGTTAATATTAATTAGCTTGAACCTTAGATGGATCGACAATTGAAGTGCATGACCGTACATATTGTATCAATTTTCACATTGGAAAGGGGACATCGTAAGCCCCCGGCTTTTCGAACAATCAAATTATAATTTAAAACATATTTAAAACTGGGTCTATCGCGAATTTATTTTTGACCTTTATTTCCGACGTTTCGACACTGGTCGTGGTCGTAACGGGTAACTGAGGTCCCAGCAAAATGTCAAAATAGGGATTTGTGTAACTACCCGACGAAAAGTTTATGAAAGTTTGGGGTAGGCAATAGACATCACAAAAAAAATTGCGATAGACTCGAGTTTAAATAGGTTTTAAAATGTATTCAAAACGCGAAAGTTTCAAATGTTATACACGGTGGCCAAAAAATATGTGCATTCCCGTTGCCATGGTCCCATAGTAAAAGTTGCTCAGTATAAGCCCAAAACATCCCTGCCAACGGGAATGCACATATTTTTTGACCACCTTGTATTCTAATTATAAATCTACTGCATGTAAAGTTAACACTAAATACAACGTATTTTTTCTGGTTTTCCAACTAATTTGTGATTTTATAAACTCTAAACAAATACATATATAGTCAATAACACATTATTCAATGAAATGAATTTGGGTCCGACTATCTTTTTTGCTTCTGAAATTATATCGACAGTTAACTAAAAAAAAATAAGCAATTTAATCATAAATAGTTTATTATCAATCCCATGCGACACTTCAAATATCTTAAACACTCAATTTAAAATCGTTTTAAGTACATTCCATCAGGCCTCCCGTGGTTACGTACATGGCTCTTTCTATTTTTCCACAGCAGCAATCTCTTTAGAATGTTCCTGCTCATCTTTTTCGGCCTGCGCGATTAGAGAAAGGCGGTCTAGCGGATTCCAGGGTTCATGAAAAGCGAATTTATATTTGCTGCGTCCGTGATAGCCGAGTTTCGGCATGACGACCATGGACTTGCTCAAATTCCTTGCAAACTTCTCATTCTCCTGTTCGTCTATAGCCCTCGGAATCACATTCTTGTACCATGGTTGTGCAAAATTCTGGCTGGTTGGCTCTCCAGTGAAATAGTTGTAGTCCTGTTGAGAAACTTTAGTGTATTTTCTCGGCTACCTCCCGATGTTTCAGTGCGTTTGACAAATCAGCTCCTCTGAGAATTCTACAGAATAAGATTCAATACCTTAGTTCTCTGACTATCTGGTCTGGCAATAGAGGACATCTAGCTCTTTCGTCATTTGATCTTGGTTGTCTTTTCCTCTGAAAAACTTCTTCAGCTTGGCGAAAAAGCTGTCATCCTCTTCTTCAGCTTGGGATTGGCCTTGGTGCTGGTGTTCCATTTGTTGGTTCGGGTTTGCCTGGCCCCAGTCCTTCAAGCCCAGGGGGTCGCGGGGGTCTGTGTGCGTGAGCACGACTCCCATCCTCTGATGACAAAGTACAAGCTGGGTTTCATTAGATATTTAAATCCACGAGAGGCTCTGATCGTCTAACGCACTTTGGAAACATCGGAAGGTCGCAAGGCAATGATAAAAGCAAGTTGGAATAAGTATCTAAAATGTCAATTGCTTATAATTACTACTAAATAGATACTAACAGAAGAACAATAAACTGCTTAACTACTGAAAAGTAAGTCTAGAAATCCTCATTGAAACTTGAGTTGAGATTAAATAAGGTTGCGCTGTTCTGAGCAATACATGTTGACCCAAGCAAGTAAATATCTAGGTACTCACATCCCATTATTTGGGATGAGTGTAGGTTTACTACGCTAAAGAGTGTGGGTTGATTATCTATTGAAGTTTAAGCTGGCTTCAAACTTAGTGCCCGCGCGTGCGGAGCCATCAACTATAAATGTGGATCACCTCAATTTTGGGCCTTGTTTCTCAACTTTTCTAACCTATCATAGAATTCACGTTGGTTCGTGTCCGTCCGCGAGATCAGACACTAAGTCTTGAGCGAGCTGCTGTGTTTGAAAATCCTTGTGAAATTACCTTAGCATTCCCAGCCGGCATCGGCGGTACCACGACCTCCGGTACCTTGATCCTGTACGGGTCGTTGTTGTACGGCATGGCGTCTTGCGGGCACTCGCAGCGCCACTGCGGCGGCGGCGGCGGGTCGGACTTCGGCCATGGTTCGACGGTTCTACCGGCGGTTTGGGGCACGTTGGTGCAACAATCGGATTTATTTGATTTGGCGTACCATCTTCGATGTGTTCCTGTTGAGGTTTAGTGGCATTAGGTGGTGTTAGAGCTTAGAGTTTAAAACTACAGTTTGATATTGGAGGTTGCCTTAGTCTTGAGGCTCCGTCAATCTCAGTCAGTCGGTTCTGCATGGACGTGTTAACCCATATGGCTGCCTTGAATCATATTGCACAAACTTGCACGAAATGTGTAGTTAATGTGGAGAAGACCGTCTACAAGTACTTACCTCGATTGTAACTCTTGCGTTTGTACATACTTCACTCACATAAGGTTGGTAGGGTAGAGCAGAAGCAGCGAGCTCTTGCTTTCAATGTCTGAGCATATTACTCAAATACAAGTTATCGCCTTATGATGGTCTCCCCAACCAAACATTTTATGTCAGTCTTCCCAATCTTCATCTTAAACCTTACTTCAAAGCATGAATGTTACTTTGTCCGCGTACGCCATAACGCTTATCATCATGTTATTGGACAATACAACTGACGACGCCGTTTAGGGACCTTCCTTGGCGTTTAATGAATCAAGACACGTTAGATACGAAACAAACCGATACGTGACCACTCGTTCATGCATCATGTCAATAAGATTGCGGTCCATGTCCACGTGTAATTGGACTTTAATCCATGGGATTACCGTCAACATTTTATTTCAAAATGTTTACAGATGCTACATTTTTATTTACTATTTGAAATTAGTCCGTCATGTAGACCAAAAATTACTTACCCCCTAAACTGTAGAGGTTAAAATCGAAGGCGGTAGAACCAATGTGTTTACAGCATTTCAGTGAGTTGATTAACATTTTTTACGTGGTGATTTTGAAAGACTCGGAATTTTTCAGTTTTGTTGTTTGAGTTATTTTGGATCTAAAAACTGGCTGTCATTTTGAAAGGACAACGATATTTTGTCGAATGTTTGAATTTAGAAACTGGAATTTGGTTTTTAGTGGCCGTTTCTTTTTATAACGTATATATGTATTAATCCATGAAGGTTTCCTCTGGAGATTGCACATGGCGCATGATGGGATACTTACGCAAATTTGAAATTATAGTTTGGCCCAGGACTTCATCCAGGTCCATCGATATGAGCACGTACCAGTGCAAACCACCCGCGCGATCTGCGTGAATGGAGCAAGGCACGGCACCACACCATGCGCAAATAACCTGCGACAGTTACACGCACGATGTGCATGCCGGCTAAATGCAGAGTGTGTATTTAGCCCGCATTACAAGATGTGCAAGCTACATTGGCCTTGTATTCAAAGTTTTATATGATTGCAAAAGCGGGTGTCGATGGGCGATGGTAATCACTTGCCATCATGCGATTCGTCTGCTCGTTTGCTGGTGCCTATTTGCCCAAGCAAGGGGAAGTACAAGCCACGCCAACGTATGGCTTCTTGGAGGGTTTTACAACTTGTTACTGCTGATTTTTGCGGGGGCTCGTCAATTGAAAGGCTATTTGTACGTGTGTGTCAGATAAACGTCAGTCCATACAATACATATGAATATTGGCCCATTGAGGTATTATTATTAGAGTCGTCATCTATAACAAAATGGCACTTCAATGAGGTGTGGAATCACCACACCTCATTGAAGTGCCGGCACATCATTGCGTTTAGTACGTCTCCGACTACTGGCGAGAAGCCACACATGTAACGAAAATTTAAAAAAATAAGTAATATAAATTGAAAATGCCTTTATGCGTTATGAAAATGTATTCGAATAATATCTCGAAACATAATAAAAGCAATATAATAACAATACACTGCGAAAAATGTTTTTTTTTTTTAAGCTTATTTAGATTATTTTGAAACGTCACTTTAAACACTCGCGGTGGTACGCCATTTTCTGTGGCGCATAGATTACATTTCGCAGATGTAACATGGAAGTACTAATGACAATCTACCTTGTTGTTTATAGAATATATACATAAAAATGATAAATTCATTGTTATCTTGTAATTTTTTGAAGTGTTTTTATTATATCTAAAGAATATATTATGTTATAAGCGCGATTTGATCAAAAATTGCTACGAGTGCGAGAGTAAAACACAAAAGGTTTTAAGACAATTTTTATAAATTTTCATATCGGCAGTGTCACAAAAGAAACAAAAATCATTACACTTTAATGGAAATAAATGAATTTTATCTACAATCTTTACAGTACGTATTTAGGCAGAAAATGCAAAGTTGTCATAACAGTTTCGCCTCTGACTAGCTATTATTCTTAAGCTTAGTGACAGACGTCAAACGCCGAAAATGGCGGACACAAATTGTTCTCGATAGCTTGTCTAGTAGTATCAATGCATTGGCCGAGGTTTTCGATAGAGGGGTAAGCTCTTAAAGGCTACTCCAGTTGTTAAATCCTCCAAGTACGGCGTAGGGAAAATCTTTAACATTATGGAAATGGAACGACGGTATCTTCAGTTTCAAGTTTAACTTAACGTTTAACAGCTAATAGCTGTCAGCTGTCAGATAACGAATGTACAGTCAGCGTCAATACTTTGTAGCAACCAAAGTAGCCAAATAGATCGGTACACCATATATTTAGTATGGTGTACCGAACTATTTGGACACTTTGACTGCTACTAAATATTTGACGCTGACTGTACTACGGAAGGAGGAGATAAGGAACGAAATCTCCATGTACCAAAAAGTGTCATCAAAAAACTTTAAATAGGTGGCGCTACAATACCTAGAGTAATTGAAAAAAAAAATCAAATCATAGACAGCGCAATTCACTCCGTCAATAACGCCTAGGTTCTTAGCTACTGTAGCGCTACTCTGGAGAGATTTGGAACTATTATTTATAGCTTACAGCTGGACACTTTTGCAACAGTTCTACCATAAGAGATGCCACTCTTAATTCCACACTCCATATAATGTACTCTATACTCGCCATGGCGGCGCCACAGTCATGCGCAGAGCGAATACCTACGCCTCACTGCTTGGCACACGCTAGACGCATGTAGCGTTTTTTTTTAAAGTAAGACAATCAAAACAGTTGCATCATTTTATTCTCATATTTGTACAAAATAGAAATTCATACCTATTTATACTATTTGCACACATTTGCTTTCACATATGTATATATTATACTCGTATTGTAATAATTCTATGGGTGAAGCACCTGTTGGTACTTACGTGTCACTATTAAAACAGGACTTAAATCTAGTAAGTAAATTAAATAAGTATTACAGTACATATGGTGCTACTTTACTGCACTAGTGCAAAAATTTGCATTATATATTAGTTACTGTGTCGAACATTTAAAGGGCCATATGTACTGTAAAACGTTGTACGATACATGTGCGAATAGGTAATCCGCAACTCGGGTCGATTCAAAACACTCCCATCGGTCGTGTTTTAATATATCGCCACTCGTTTCGAATTTCCTATTTTTCGCACTTGTATCGTAATGTACTATTGTAGCATAATCAGCTGGCAAAATTATTTATTAAATGGGGGTTTTCAGAAAAAAATGTACCCGCTTTATGTTAATTATTCTTATTTTTCCATACAAAATTTATTAGCCAGTTTTGTAACGGTCCATATACAACATGTGTGGTTAACTGCGTTACTTATTGCTTAAATCGATAGTGCTTGTGATTCTGAGTAGCAATAACTCAAAATATGTTAGGTTTTTTTTAAGTGCAAGTTACACTTTTTTCTGCAAATGCCCTGATTACTAATGTAAAAATTACAGATGTGTCAGAATTTTTACATTTTATTTGTTACCTTGCGTACCGAAATCGTCACTTTCAGAGACAACATTAACTGTAATGGCGGATGTAAACATTAATTGTTAGTAGGCGACAACAATATTTTTCATTTTAACTTTAACTGTACTACAGTCGCCGTCAGATATATCGGAGTGGCCGAGGTGCTCAAAACTGTCTGAACACGCACTAACGCCTTGAAAATAGAGGTGTGTTCAGATATTTTATGAGTACGTTGGCCTCTCCGATATAGCTGATGGCGACTGTACAATAATTAGTTACAATACTACTAATGATTCATTGATTGTTTACGCATCGTAAAGTCTAATGGCGGTATTCATAAACGCGTTACTGGCCCGAATTAGCTATAAATCGTTTGTCTTTATCTGTCATTTTGACTTATGTATTTGTAGGAAAGGGATAAAACATAATTTAACTAAATCAGGTCCGTAAATTTTTATGAATAAGAGGGTAAGAAAATATCGTATCCGAGAGGAGGCTGAAGTAGATGGTACGGCGCTATATTTTTCATAGTAACTGGATTGTCAATCGTTATGTGAACCAGAATTACCGCATTTATATAGTGAAGTTCAATAGAAAATACCAATAATATAAACAAATATGACAGATTTCGTTAGCATTTGACGTATAACCTAAAAGTTATATATACGGTGGTTGTTTTCTTTGAAATGTGATTAACATACTTTAACTAGTAATTGATGTAACTAAAAGTTGTCCCCAAAAAGTGCGAGATTACGGAGAAATGGAGGTAAATTGGTGTGTTTACATAATTTGTCTTTTTTATTGAAAATACCAATAATATAAACAAATATGACAGATTTCGTTAGCATTTGACGTATAACCTAAAAGTTATACGATGGTTGTTTTCATTGAAATGTGATTAACATACTTTAACTAGTAATTGATGTAACTAAAAGTTGTCCCCAAAAAGTGCGAGATTACGAAGAAATGGAGGTAAATTGGTATGTTTACATAATTTGTCTTTTTTATTGAAAAATATGTCACCATGCAACGCCATCTACATTCGAAGCACAAATTTTTCTTAGACACGACACATCTCATAAAATCGATAAATCTTACTACTACTTACATCAAAATCTTGCAAGTTGCAATGTTGCAATAGGGGACGGGACTTTAAACTAAGAGCTATTACGCATTGTCGACTGGTCGCTGGCGATTCAGTCGACGGCGACTGTGACTTTCTATAGATTATATAATATAGGGACCGTGCGCGTTGGAGGGTCTGCCATCTTGTGGCCTGAATCGGAACCATAAACATGTACATTTACACGTCACGTGTTTTCTTGTGCATAGTAGGTTCTGCCATCTTGTGGGCTACATCGGAACAAGAAACATCACATTTACGCCACGCGCCAAAAATCTGGCGGCTCCTGTGCTGCCTCCTACAGTTCATGCACGCTCCCTATAGGCGTTTAGCGTGGTGGCAACGCATAAGCCAACCGCATAAACCACTAGGAACACGGGTTCAAATGGAAGCATTCACATTGCGAGCAGCTGGCGAGACGACTAATTTAATTTGTATCCTTCCCACTCCCGAACATAGTTGTGAAGAACACATGTTTTAGTAATACTTGGCGACCAAGTCGCCAGCGACTAGTCGACAGTGCGCAACGACTCTAAAGTACTTTACAGTATATATGGTGCTACTTTACCGCACTAGTGCGAAAATTAGCATATTACGTTACTGTGTCGAACATTTAAAGGGCCATATGTACTGTAAAACGTTGTACGATACATGTGCGAATAGGCAATTCGCAACTCGTGTCGATTTAAAACACTCCCTTCGGTCGTGTTTTAATTTATCGCCACTCGTTTCGAATTTCCTATTTTTCGCACTTGTATCGTAATGTACTATTATGCGACAGTTACATAAAAAGGTAAGTGAAAGTCTTCATTCTTTAATTTAGGCATAATATAATAAACTTGTGAAAGGATTTCTTAATTGAGGATACTTTGGATGTCACAATAGGTTATAATTTTCAAACAGTGGAAAGCGATATATATTTATGCGAAAAATCAAAGATTAAAGGCGAACGAAGAATTTGTTAGATTAATAAGTAGTTATATTGTCTCTGAGACTGTACAGGAATGTGAAAATGCAAAGACTAAAAAAAGAATTTAGAGTATAAAATAAAAATAGCATTACGGGTTTGTATACTAAAAAGACCATATAGGTGTAAATATAATTATAGGTATAATTGTAGCCATTAATTCATCATCATTATATTATGAAATATCTATTTATTAATAACATAACCAAATCGCTAATAATTACACTTAATATTTACTTCAGAAACAACATTTTACAGGTGTTAAAACCTAAACAGCAAAAAATACCAAATCTATTGCAACATACATTTTTAAAGTAATAGAGTTTTGTTACGATATATTTGGCCTTTTTGGCTGTTACTATATATTTGATGCCGACAGTATCTTTGTACATAATACATTTTTAACCTTTTAACCACCTTAGTCTGATATATAAGACATACAATATCCAGCTCATTTCGCCGCAGTCTGATATATAAGACAGAGCTTCGTGTATCGTACCGGCGACACAAGCGCGCTCGACGATAAATTCCATGCGGTTAAAAGGTTAATAGTGAACACGATTTTTATTTAAGCCACTAAAATAATACTTGATAATCCAAATGGTGGGCAAACCACATTCATTACAACATCTAGATATATTAACTTATAAACAAAATAAAAATCTTTAAAAAATACAACAGTAACATTAGAAAATTAGTCATACTTAGTCAATGTTGTCGACAAGGAATAAAAACGTTACACAATTTCTCAGTTTAACGTAACGTTTTATATATAGATCGTGCCATTCACGAAGACGCGTGCCTTGACTCGTATTGTCATGTTATTAAAGGTTAGATTTGACAAATCTGCGCGTCGTCGTGGATGACACGAACTATAAAGGATGACTCGCTAGACCGGGCCGGGGCCGGGCCGGAGCTTCCGGCGCTTCGTTTTCTATGGAAAGCACCACGTGATATTTTTAAATCTAAGAAACGAAGACAAGATAATTCATATTCCTTTATCGCTGACTGTACTTTTCTGCTGCTGAAGAACAGCTTCCCATAGAAAACCCATACTCTTTTAAATCTGAAGAAAGGAAAGTTATTATTATCTGTACGAATTGTAATTTTAAAAATGTTTTTGGAAAAATATGATTTTTGGTAAAAGCTTTTATCGCTGACTGTACTTTTCTTTCCACAGGCAACTAACACTTATTGAGACAATTCTAAAAACCCCAAACACAATCAGGTTGCGTTGTTTTATCACAGAGTTCCTATGGCTACCTCCTGTCTCAGATCATCAGATCAGCTTGATGGTACCATAATATTGCATTGTCACTCGACTTACATATGTATGGAAATTTTCAGCTTAATCGGAAACCGGGAAGTGGATCAAATTTAACTTGCAAGATTCCACGTGTCGGACGCCTCGGCTCGGGCGCGCCCCGGTCTAGCGTGGGTCATCCTTAATTGGAACCTTTTCATTCCACCAACGTACAGTAACCTATACTCTATATCTTTAGGTATTAAAAAAAAATAAACAAAATCTACCCGCAAATGGCACCTTAAGCCAGTTGAGGGTAGATAAAAATATTACATGATCAAATAATATAGGTTAAAGTCAGGTCGTTCAGTGACAGATCCAGGCGGTTTTGTATATGTTTGGTTAACGAATAAATGTTATAAATACCCGACAATTTATATTGTTTGTTTATTTTTATTTAAATACCTAAAGATACAGAGTATACATATAATATCCTAAGGTGGTGTCAGATTTTTCTGCAGCTGAATCTTCTGGAATGGCTAATCCTTTGTCAATTGTTAACTAAAACCGCGCGTGCCACTACCTGCAAAAAAAGGGTCGTATAATTCTAATTGGCATGAGAGCGCGGGCTTGTCCAACGCTCAAACAACCAGTGTAGGTGCGCTCTCCGATAACGCGCATTTGTTGCGCATCTCTAGGACACATTTTAGACTGGTTCGGTAACATTCGACTCGCCGGCACTCAGTAACCGTAGAGGGACCACACAAGAAATCGCAAATTATTTTTCCATTTATTCATTTTGAATCTTATTTCAATTACCATAGGAGTTGTAATTCAGTAACCGGTTAAAGTGACCGGACCATTTTTTATGCAGGTAGTGGCACGCGCGGCTTTAGTTAACAATAGACAAAGGATTAACCACTAGGGGCCAGCTACAAAGCTAACGACTATATATGTGAAGTGAGTTAAAAACTCATTAGGCGAGTTATCTACGCGATTAAGCAATGTATATCGTAGCCGTACGGTTTAAGACATTTATTTCTCAAACAGAATACAATTCACTTGATATGAGTAATACAAATTACATTTTACAGTAGCTTACATATCGTAGCTGTATCATTTAAAAATCGCTAATCAAGTAAAACACTTTCTGTCTGCCATATTTACTTTCGACAACCATCGTTTTCGTTAGAACATTTAGTAATTTCAACATTACAACAATTTATACACTATTAAACATTAAGAAAAGTGTACATCTTTAAAATCATTGATGCATTTATTATACAAGCCTTTCGTTGAAAAGTATAAAAACTTAAAAGTCATAATCATTTATTATAAAGTTATGTATTTTCAGTTCACCAAGTTTTAAAGACTTTTTAATACCAATTTATTGAGCTGCTTTGGCTAAAGTTCAATTTTGCCATTATAATGGATTCTCATAACGAAACGCAGACATTTGAAATAGTAAACAGGATGTTTTTATTTAATACTCTAATTGATCATACATAGTGACTCCAAAAGGAGATTAGGCATAAATAATGTAAATAAATTATGTAGTTATGTACTTTCAGTTCTTGTAATTTATTTAATACAGCTTATTAAATCATGAGACAAAAGCATCTATTTCGCCACTACTGAAAAACTACTAAGAAACGAGTCGCTTTATACAATTTCAACATTTTTAGGGTTCCGTAGCCAAATGGCAAAAAACGGAACCCTTATAGATTCGTCATGTCCGTCTGTCCGATTCTGTCACAGCCACTTTTTTCCGAAACTATAAAAGCTATACTGTTCAAACTTGGTAAGTAGATGTATTCTATGAACCGCATTATGATGTTCACACAAAAATAGAAAAAAAACAATAAATTTTGGGGGTTCCCCATACTTAGAACTGAAACTCAAAAAATCTTTTTTCATCAAACTCATACGTGTGGGGTATCTATGGATAGGTCTTTAAAAATGATATTGAGGTTTCTAATATCATTTTTTTCTAAACTGAAAAGTTTGCGCGAGAGACACTTCCAAAGTGGTAAAAAGTGTGTCCCCCCCCCCGTAACTTCTAAAATAACAGAATGAAAAATCTAAAAAAAATATATGATATACATTGCCATGCAAACTTCCACCGAAAATTGGTTCGAACGAGATCTAGTAAGTAGTTTTTTTTTAATACGTCATAAAAATTAAAAAAAAAAATTTTTTTTCATCAAACCCATACGTGTGGGGTATCTATGGATAGGTCTTCAAAAATGATATTTAGGTTTCTAATATCATTTTTTTCTAAACTGAATAGTTTGCGCGAGAGACACTTCCAAAGTGAAAAAATGTGTGTCCCCCCCCCCCCTGTAACTTCTAAAATAACAGAATGAAAAATCTAAAAAAAATATATGATATACATTGCCATGCAAACTTCCACCGAAAATTGGTTCGAACGAGATCTAGTAAGTAGTTTTTTTTTAATACGTCATAAAAATTAAAAAAAAATTTTTTTTTCATCAAACCCATACGTGTGGGGTATCTATGGATAGGTCTTCAAAAATGATATTTAGGTTTGTAATATCATTTTTTTCTAAACTGAATAGTTTGCGCGAGAGACACTTCCAAAGTGAAAAAATGTGTGTCCCCCCCCCCTGTAACTTCTAAAATAACAGAATGAAAAATCTAAAAAAAATATATGATATACATTACCATGCAAACTTCCACCGAAAATTGGTTTGAACGAGATCTAGTGAATAGTTTTTTTTTTAATACGTCAATAAATTAAAAAAAAATTTTTTTCATCAAACCCATACGTGTGGGGTATCTATGGATAGGTCTTCAAAAATGATATTTAGGTTCCTAACATCATTTTTTTTCTAAACTGAATAGTTTGCGCGAGAGACAGTTCCAAAGTGGTAAAATGTGTGTCCAAAGTGGTAAAATGTTGAACAAGATCTAGCAAGTAGATTTTTTTTTAATACGTCTTATATGGTACGGAACCCTTCATGCGCGAGTCCGACTCGCACTTGGCCGCTTTTTTTCAATTTTGTTATTGCTCATGACCTTGATCCCACTAGGGAATTTTGAGAGACATTAAAATATTGATTTGATAATTTGTCTAGTCCAATTTCAATACTAATATTACCCTTTCTACCAACTTTCATGCAACGGGTATGCACCAATATAATAATTTAAATAAAATTGAAGACCTATTGACCGAGTGCCAAACATTTACCCCCTTATTCATAAACGTGTACTAAAGTTACGATGCCGCTGATCATCGTTTGTCCCTTTCAATCATATCAATACGTCGGAAAGGGACAAACGATGATCAGCGGCATCGTAACTTTAGTACACGTTTATGAATAAGGGGGTTAGACCGTACAATTCGTAGCAGCAATATGTAATGTACAGTCGCCAAATATAGCGGAGCGATCAAAGTGCTCAAAAAAATCTGAACACGCACTCTAGCGCCTTGTCAATAAAGGCGTGTTCAGATATTTGTGAGCACCTTATCCGATATATCTGATAGCGACTTTACAGAAAACTGTACAGTTCAAGAATTTAATTTCCGTATTATTTCGAACTTTGTCACGGTGACAACCAATATGAAATTCGCAAGAGACCTCATGCTAACTGTGAGAAGGTTCGAAATGGTACTGAAATTAAATTCCTTGACCGTTATAAGAGCAACACTCCTAATTGACCGACAACAGACCTTATATCTTTGCAATAAGGTTTATTAATTGGCAGTTAACAGTGTCCATGATGGAGCAGACAAAATAACATGTCAAAGAATATAATTTCAGTATCATTTCGTACCTTGTCAGTGACAATCAATGTAACAGTCGCTAGGGACCTCATACCAAAGAGAATTTGAAGGGTCTATTGTTTCCCGATAAAGTTTTAAGTCATAATGTATTGTTTGTCCGCATTTTCGTTAGCCATCAATCGTTTTTTCTCAGAAACGCGTAACTTTTCAGGATTGCCATAAAAAAAACCTAACCTATAGGATAACCTAAGGAAATTCCTGAAAAGTCAACGGTTTCAGAGTTATGACTAATGATAATATGACTATCATTACATTAGGACTTTCAATAATTATGCCAAACAAAGCGATCCGGAATTTGACATAGAGGTGTATTGTCAAAGAAATCTTTGTAGCCACGTAAATTTACTGCCATTTTTCGACACATGATTAACATCTTACTGGGCACTACCTAAAGGTTATGGCGCCATCGCTCGAAACGATGCTGTCCTTTGGCATTAAATCTATTAGATGGCGCCACTTTTTGATATTTAACAAATTGAACACATATCAGTGAAAGAATAAGGGTCAAAGTCAAATGGCGTTCTAAAAGTTTTAAATATGTGTCGAAAGATGGCAGTAAAGTTACGTTTAAGAAAAGAGCGTACTCCCATCTTAAAGGCCGGCAACGCACTTGCAACCCATCTGGTGTTGCAGGTATCCATGGGCAGCGGTAATCGCGTACCATCAGGTGATCCGTCTGCTCGTTTGCCTCCTCTACCATAAAAAAAAACGTCGCTACAAAGTCTTTGACAATACACCTCTATTTCAAATACTCTTTGTTCATACTATTGTCACTGTGAGAAGGTACGAAATGGTACTGAAATTAAATTCCTTAACCGTACCTTATAAACACGGCACATCTTCGCGAACCAATATCGGAACAGACAAAATGTTTGGCGCGATCTAAACAAATCATAACTAGTCTTCATTGGTACTTAACATATATCAGCAGGATTGCAGAGCAATTAAATCTAATATTTTCCATAAATAATTCACAAATTTCATAATAATGCTAATTTTACTGTAGGAAAAGTTTTGTTAGGTTTACAGTAGCTTTCTATGTTTAGTTTAGTACGTTTTAGGCCCGGCGCCCACTAACGGCACGGGAAGAGGGGAGGCAAGGAATCCTTCGGCATATTTCCGAGGCGCCCTCAGACATGCCGAGATATACTTGGGGATGCCGAGGCATCCCTCAGGTGTTCTTAGGCATACTCAGAAATGCTAAGAACGCCTCGGCATGTCTAATGAAAATGAATGTCTGATTACCAGTTCCCCGGACGATATCGGACGGAACCCTATCACGTAACAGCCATTGGAAAACTTATTCAATTGTATAGTGTACGCCAGCTGCAGAGAAAAGGTACCCCATACAAATTTCTATGCAGGGGTGGTACTTTTTCTCTGCAGCGGGTACATTCACGCAACAAACTGGTTTCCAGTGGTTGTTAGGCAGCGGACTGGACGACAGCGGGCAGCGGAGCGACAAGCGGCGTTTCAAGGCCGTTTATACATTTATTCGAGATCAATGTGTGACTGCCCTTGAACGGCCGCTCGCCGCCACACTGGCACGCTGTTGTCCAGTCCTCGGCCTTATGGATGATTGGGCAGAGGTTCCGTGGCCCTTAGTAAACTTTGAAATTATGGTTCCTATTCGAGTAGCTTATAAACAAGGCCATTTTAGGGCGTACTGTTCATGTAAACCCATCAAAAGTTATACAAATTACATGAAATTGATTGAATTAAAATAACGAGACAATTGTTACAACCACCGTTCTTCCTATGGATAAAACAAGTAGGGAAGATACAATATAATAGTCGGACCAAGATAACCCGCAAAGCAATTGTAACGACAAAGTGTGACAAAGTCGTAATTCATGTAAATTTTTTATAATTATTTAATTTATCAGTGATCGGTACGAATGGTGCCACACTGCGGGATTTAGAGTAAAAACCTTATTTAAAAACCCTTATTTAAAATGATACTCATTAGAATTACTTTTCCGAACAAAATCGCGGCATCTGAGTCATGTCCATTCATTTCTAGTCGGAATCCGGCGATGTGGCACCGTCCTTGCCGATCACTGCAGGAGGCCTACCGCGAAAACCGAAATTCGCCAATTGCGGGGATTTTTCTCTTTTACTCTCTCTAAGACTCATTAGAGTGACAGAGAAAAATGCCCGCAATTGACGAACTTCGATTTTCGCGGTAGGCCCCCTGATTATATAATAATGACGTAGGTATAATGACACGCTCTAACTTTGTTCTATTTAAATCGGTGTTAAAGAACAGCTTCCCATAGAAATCCATACTCTTTTAAATCTGAAGAAAGGAAAGTTAATATACCCTGTACGAATTGTACTTTTAAAAATGTTTTTGGAGAAATATAATTTTTGTTACAAGCTTTGATCGCTGACTGTACTTTTCTTTCCACGGACAACTAACATTCATTGAGACAATTCTAACAACTCCTAACACAATTAGTATGCGTTGTTTCATCACACTGTTCCCTTTGCCACTTCCTATCACCATCATCAGATCAACTCCATGTCGTCATAATACTGCATTGTCATCCGATTTACATATGTATGAAAAATCTCAGATCAATCGGAAATCGGGAAGCGGGTCAAATAATAAAGAAATAGAGAACCAAAGGATGAACGACGGTTGAAACTTGACAGCAAAAAGATTGCACGGTACATTATAACGTACGTTCGGTAAAATCACGATGTCATACGATACGATAAAACGAAAGCAATACATGTACAATTTGCGCACGAGATCCGAACATTTTTCGGTTGAAAGAACACACATACCCTGGGCCGTGCAACCACTGCGGTAGGCGACAAGTAAAGATCACCTGCGATTCCTCAGATCTCGTGCGGAGACTGTACTAGATACCTCCTAATATATGGGCGTTCTACCGCGCTCATACATTTTTTCTGAAGTGAAATAGCATAGAGAAATATAAGTAAAGAAACTCCATACATCATTTTTCTTACCAAAACGCGAGTTAGTTCGTAGTCGACATCAAACGTTAAGTAGTGGATTTATCAGTACCGCTAATTGACACTAGATGTCATAAGTGTCGCGAAAAATGTATTGCCAAATTAATTTACAACTAATATTACAAGCAGAGGGAGAGGGAGTTGAAAATAGAGTTCCGGTTTATCTGGTTATAATATTAGCCAAAAATTGTTGAGCATTAGTTTTCGTTCGTCGTGACATCTATTGTCAACTAGCAGTACTGATAAATTTGCTTGACCCTAGACTGATGTTTACAAAATAACTCGCGTTTTATTAAGAAAACTGATGTATGGAGTTTCCACTCTTTCTTTACTTATATTTCTCTATGATTATATTTACAAATTCTTATACAAATTAAAATAAAATTTGACAAGTCCCCAATATTTTATGTGTGATTCTGTATGAGCCGGTTTAAATTAAAAATTTAATTGTGTCGTTTTCAGCCAAAAGTTACCACTTTGACAGCTGTCAATAAAGGTTTGAACGTAAAAATAGAAGTCTTCTTTATTCACAACCGACAATGCGGTATCTTTTATCAAATAAAACGTACGTTATAGACCGTAAGGCGACGCAAGCTTAATTATCAAGGCATGTGAAAGTGAGGTAGAAAGTGTTGGTGTCTCACTCCAACCCGAAGAGCCAGTTGATGCCCTGAGCGAGGAACATGACGAGTGGCTGCCAGGCAACGAGCCAGCGCAGCCAATCTAGTAGCTGACCGTAGAGCAGGTGCGGCCGGTCCCAACTAGTGTACTGTTAAGGTTGTAAATTGACGATAGATGGCGCAGTTAGGTCCTGCATCGCGCTATCGAAGTTTTTTCGCCGAGCGTATATAAGGCTGTTTGGAATCGAATTGTGTGACTTACACCAGCTACCCACACCGTCCCCAAAAAGACGGCCATTAGACCACCCCACCAGTCGGTGGGGAAGCGACCCGCGACGGCCGCCGCAGCCATTGAGCGGTAGCGGCCCCTCATACCCCCCTAACGGGGGGTATCGACAGATCACTCAAGTCAATTGTGTGACTTCATGGACCGTGAAGTTAGACAAACTATGAAGTTAACAAGTATAGTCGTGGAAGCTGTATAATACAATTTCGTAAAAAGGGCGTCAATAATTTACACGTCATTGACTCATTGTCAGGTCTTGTCGAGATTGTTAGATATTGATATCTGCTACCGGTTGAGTCTGTAATTCTACCTGTCTTTTCAGATAAGATTTCTTTAATGCCAAAACTGTGTGTTTTGTTCACCCTCTCTGCCTTTGTCCGTTCATCCCTGCGACTGTCTGCTTGAATGCCTTTTATTCTGTCTTCCATTCTATTGCCTGTAGTGTAAAACGACACACGATATGAATCGTTAGTCTCGCTCATCTATATAAGGACTAAGCCTGTCTCTAGAAAACCTACGTCTGTCTGTTATCCACTCAACTTTCTTCTGTTTTTCTTTGTCTTTAAGTTGTTGATTTGACTTTTCCAGCCATTTTCCTCAATCTACTAATATTATGTCAGAATTTATCGATATATTAATCCAGCATAGTTTCTTAAAAACTTACCTATGTTGTATACTTATCTGTGTGCCTGCTTGTTTCTCCGGAATTAGTAAAGGATACGGGTTGGTGAACATCCGCTTGAGGTCGACGCGCTCGCGGCAGTACGGGCACGTCTGCTTCTTGCCCACGATGCACCAGCCGCGGATGCAGAACTCGTGGAACACGTGCCCGCACGACAGCTTGTATGTGTTCTCTGTCACAATACATTTATTATTATTAGTTTCACCAACAAAAGCCGGTGTCAGTTAGTCTACTGTAAAGGTTTCAATTTGACGATAGATGGCGCTGTTAGGTCTTGCATCGTGCTATCGAAGTTTTTTCGCTGACCGTATATAAGGCCGCTTAGAATCAAATATTGTGACTTCATGGACCGTGAAGTTAAACGAGTCTAGTTAACGAAGCAGTTTAATATAATTATATTGTAGCCATACTATACGTGTGACAGTTGTCTCAAAACACGACAGTGGTTTGAAAGTTATCTGTCTGTGTGCGTGTATTAATGTGTAATAATTAAATCAAATATGTACCTAATGATATGAAAACCATCATGACATGTAACTTGGCGTTATAATTTCGAGCCCTTTCCTCTTTTACTGGATACAATTATAGAAAATAGGACTATATGAAAGTACTTACCAATAACACCTTCCTCATTAACAGCTACAAGAAGTTTGTCGCCGCATACAGCACACACGTCGCTTTCCAGCTGCCGCGTCGGTATGCCCTCTTGTGTGTAATACTGCAAATAAAAACACTGTGTGAGCAAAACTCTAGATCTGACAGCGTTTGTCGAAAACCATATTTTTTTATGGCGATAGGAGAGTTTAATTTCATATCAGATCGACGGATAAGGTAGACTCACGACAAACAGTTCGCGTAGAAGGTTAGGTCCTGCTTGCTGCTTAAGAGAAACCATATCAAAGGAAAAAAAACATTGCTGGCGTCCATACATAATTTTCAGATGACCAAGACTCGGAAACCGGTTAAATTTCGAAAACCGTTATCATGTACTTGGCGCAAAACCTTTTAATTTCGGTTTCACTTAAAAAACCGTTTTTTTAAGGCGCTCTTATAGACAGATTTTAGGTTTTTGAGGGGGTGAAGCAGACGAAGTGGTAAAGCAGGCAGGCGGGCGCCCCGCGCGCCGCGCTCGCAGCAAGCCTACGTCCTTATTCTGACGCCATCCGTATTCTGGTTTGTTAGTTCTGGGATCTTTTCCGGAAATTTATATTGATTATGATTTAAACTTAATGAAATTAAAAATTTGATAATTATATATAATACTAGAGTATACCGCGGCAAATTGAGAACCTAGTAAAATGATACCAAATCGTTTTGTGTCGAAATAATATTACTTACTAATTCAGACAAAAGTTACAACTGTCTGCTTTAAATCATATAGATACCTATTCAAAACTTAGTTGACCTTAAAAATGCAATAGAAGTCAATTTCGGGCAAGTAGTGAAAAAAGGAAGAATACTAGCAAAGCTAAGTAATTTGTGGAAGTGAACGTAAAAAGGTAGCATGTTTTTGCTGGTATTGAGATAACTGAAAACATAAGCATAAGATATGTACAAGCATATGTAGCTCCAAAAAGTAGATAAATTATGCTATCTTCTCGAAAAAGAACCATGACTCTAACTGTAACGACTATTTCTATATTATTTTTTGAATTGACGACAATGAAGACGATTATAAATTTTAAATGCAAAAGTCGAGAAAACTGCTATTATTATTTATTTTTAAAGTTTATAATGGCAAAAATGCACTTATACTACTACTTCGAAGTTATATAGTAATGAGTATAATTGACTGACTTTAATTAATGTCTAATAAAGAATCAGTCTGTTGTCTGTCTACTCTGTCTGTAATCAAATATTACAAGTATATTTGACCCACTGAGGTTTCAGATGAAGTTGAAAATCTGCATACATATGTAAGTAGGGTGACAATGAAATATTATGGTACCATCGAACTGATCTGATGCATGAGAGAGGAGGTGGCCATAGGAACTCTGTGTCAAAATATCGCAACCAAATTGCGTTTGAGGTTGTTAGAATTGTCTCAATGAGTATTATTTTCCTTTGGAAAGAAGTACAGTTAAGACCTGTTCCGTAAAGTTAATTAACACACAAAACTTTCCGATGAACAAAATTATTTTATCGTCAACTATGTTATTTATCCCTTCAAGTGGTGGCCCACCACTCACGGGTCGATGCGATCGCCAGAAAGCTGTCGGCCAACAGAGGGTGGTTAGTGAGGTGTTGCCATATTTAGTGGCAAAATTAAAGGCTTTGAAGTATATTTACGCTCTTCTAGCGCCCAAAAGTAGCTAGCAAGTTAGACAAGGAAAACATACATACACACGCTTGTTAACGCTTGGTTGCTAAGGACCATTCATCCGAGATCGAACGCCTAGGTCGAGTTCTGTCTTGATTTTTAAAGAGGTTATTTTGTAAATACACGGTACCCTCGAGGAAACGGAAAGATTTTAACAGTATATTCCGGATCGTATTTAGAGGCAAAAATGTCATATAAACTTTTTTAATTCGCCTAGTTTCAGAGTTAATACCAATTTAAAAAAATATTTTTCGTTGTGTTTTAGTGCATAACGCCTTTTTGATGGCTATGTCGCCAGTCGCCACTTTGGGACCTAGTCTAGACTACCTTCTTGACAGATATCAAAGTCACAAGGTACCATTTGAATAGACTAATTTTTACGAAAAAAATGTACCAATTTATATTAATCCATAAATTTTCCAAGAACATGAACTTAATATGTTTAAAAACATACAAAAAGTAAAAAAAAAAAAATTATTTTTGCGGAATTGACTTAAACTTGTACATGAAATTCTTCTTATGACCTCAGGAATACGTGGTTAAAAAAATTCCGTTTCCTCACGGGCACTTTTTATGACTTAACCTTTGAATTTTAAGCCCTACGTAGAAAATTAATTAACAATTACCTCCAATCATAACTTTGTTTTGTGGTGGTAGTCATTTTTAATAAGGAAACTGGAAAGCTGTCACTGTTGCTAGGTTTGATTAGTTAGGTGCATGTGGCGAAATACATAAACATTACAATAATTTAACAACAACAAGGACAACTTCAACAGAAGGACATGATGTCACGATCCTCAGCATTGAGGGACCAAGAAGAAGAAGACAATAATTTAATTGTTCTATTCGAATAGCGTATTTAGTGCTTATTCTAACGATATATGCTTCAATATATACTTTTATACATAGATAAGAGAGAGAGAGAGAGAGAGATTATTTATTTGTGAAAACACAGGTACAATGATCGATCTTACATAGGTTTCGTAGTCTCACCATGCTCTGCCAAACGTGGCGTACAAATACTAACTATACTTAAACATAAAACATGAATCATATTAAAATTTACAATTTGTAAATTAAATATTACATAATCATTTAAAACATAGTCACAAAAAATGGAACATAATACTTAAGAAATAAAATTTTAACATTTAATTTTCATCTAAATAATCACTTATTTTATAATAACATTTTTCAATTAATAGTGCAGTCAGTGTTTCTTTAAATTTAGATAGTGGTAATTTTTTTAGACAGTCAGGAATTTTATTGTATATTCTGGTAGCCATTCCAAAAATGCTTTTCCGCATCAACGTAGTGTTCCGTTGCTCATTGTGCAACTTCTGATCGTATTGTGATCGCGTTGCAAATCTGCGGTATTGTGAGACTTTACAGAATAAATTAGGGTTGCATTTAACAAATACTGCCATTTCTAATATATAAATACACGGAAATGTTAAAATTTTCATTAATTTGAATAACGGAACACTGCTTTCTCCGAATTTTTTTCCGCACATTGCTCTTACGCACCGCTTTTGGGCTATAAGTACATTTTCTCTATCGACTGAATTACCCCAGAATATAATCCCATATCGGAGTCTTGAGACTACAAGTCCATGGTAGGCCGATAGCACTGCGTCTTGGTTTACTATTTTTGATAGTTTAGAAAGTGCATAAGCAGATTTGTTTAGTTGTTGACATATCTCAGCAACATGTGGTTTCCAAGTAAGTTGACTATCTATTAATAGGCCTAAAAAACGTGTTGTGTCTACATTTTCTATTTTGTCATTTTCATAGTTAATTTCAATTATATCAGGATTAATGAAATTTATGCGATTATAGAAATGCATTACATTGGTTTTTTTAAGATTGATTATTAGATTATTTTTATTTAACCACATTATAATATTATTTAATTCAGTATTAATGTCCTGTGCGTAAGTCATTAGGCTATCGCAATTTATTATAGATGTGCTGTCGTCAGCAAACAGTACTATTGGATAATCAACATCATTTGGCAGGTCATTAATATAAACGAGGAACAGTAGGGGACCAAGCACACTGCCCTGTGGGACTCCATGTGTGGCATACTGCTCTCTCGAATAGTACTTTTGTTCTGTTTTTGTCTTCATACAGATTCTAGATATTTCCGTACATTGAGGCCTTTCTCTTAAGTAAGATTCGATAAGATTTAAACGCATTACCCCTAATACCATACATTTCAAGCTTGCATAATAGTCGGTCATGGTTAACATAGTCAAAGGCTTGAGTCATATCAGTAAATATAGCGCAAACGGGCTTTCGTTTATCAACATTTTTCATTACAATGTTAAGAAGATCATATATAGCCATATTAACACTTATATTTTTTCTAAATCCCTTTTGTTCACTTCTAAGTAAATTTAATTTGTTAAGATATGCATATAAACGATTATAAATTACTTTTTCAAAGACTTTTGAAAATACTGGAATCAAGGCAATCGGTCGATAGTTTTGTGTACAATCTTTTTCACCTTTTTTATGTACGGGTTTAATCACTGTTTTTTTCAATTGGTTAGGATAAATCCCCGTATAGATGACCAGATTAATTATGTGACTTAAGTGTTCGTTTATAATGTTGTTCACATATTTAACGACACGTGTGGCAACATTATCATACCCGACGCTGTTTGTGTTATTAAGTGAATTTATTAATGTCTTAACTTCGTCTGGCGTAGTTGGCTCTAGAAATATTGATCTAGGGTTACTCATTATGTTAGGTTTAGTCGTAGCATTCAATGAAATACGTTGAGAGTCTCTGTTGATAAAATGAGCATTAAATGTGTCTGCAATCTGTTGCGGCTCCGTGATAATTTCGTTGTGTTTTGCTATTGTTAGAATGCAATCTTTAGGGCGAGTTAATTTATATGAGTTAATGATTTGCCAAGCTGCTTTTGACTTATTTTTAGCTGTATTAATTGCGTAATTGTTTTGTGCTGTTTGAGTCAATTTAATTATTTTTTTATACATTTTTGAGTAGTTTCTTAAGAGTGTTTTGTTTATTTCTGTTGGGTGACGTCTATATTGCCAGAGTAACTTTCTTTGATTTTTTCCACAAATTCTTAATCCTTTTGAAATCCATTTAGGTTTTTTATTATCAGTAATAGTTATAGTTTTTAGTGGAAAACAAAAATCGTACAATCGCCTAAAATTATCACTAAGCTTAAATAGTTGAATTTATAATATTCTCTAAATCCGCGCTGAACACCGGACGGGGCCCCGCCACGTAACTACTTTTTACGTTTTGGCTTCTGCCACTTGAAGGGATATACTATAGGCCTTGACTAGTAATTCATTTCAAAATAAACTATTTTAATATATACATATTACACATAAGCACCCTAATGCAAAAATGAAGAAAATATATTTTGCGAAACTTTCGATCGATTTTTCCACTTATATTTTGTATTGGCAGGAAAAATAGTAAAAGCATATCACAAAGACATAACAAGGTCCAAGGTTTTAAAGAAGAAGGTAAAATTGGCTGAGACCTGAAACTGACGGCAGAGTGTCATCGAAATTTATACTTGAAAAAAGAAATAAAATGTCACCAGTTTTCATTTCATACAAAACAGAAATAGCATGGTATAAAAGTATTATACCAAACTTTTACAAAGGACTTTATGTTTAACATTATCAAAAATGGAATTTAGTTACATTCTTGAATTTACAGAATAATTAACCAGTGAAATAAAAATATTGGCGAGAGGTACAAATATATACGAACTGCCGAACCGAGTACTTGCAAAATTTTGAATGGAATTTGAAGGGTAAATATCACTCCTGCTCACCTTACAAAATAAAATAGTTGATAAATGTTGTAAATAAAGTCTTAAGTGTATACCATATGAAAGTTAATAAACCAGAAATACCAAACAAATTCAACACTTATAACATAAACTATTACAGCCATTTGAGCACTTCCACAAAAACGTGAAATGGTACCTTTCACTAAGCACTATTTAAATCCAGTATATCTCCTGCATCCTGTATGTGTTAAAAATGAAGCTGTTCCAATATAATGACTTATATAAATTAAACAAGCGGATTAATTTTATTTGTTTACGTTTAAAAATAGGTATTCAATTTGATTATTACTGTAATAGCCATTTAAAATATTATTTTACCTAAATTGATAATTAAAAGTAGGTACCCCTCACGACATAAGTACTACTGAATTTTATACTTAGCAGTGTTTTTTAAAATGTACATGTATTTTACCTTCCTCGTATTAAAAATAAAAAGTAGAGTGTTCTACTCGGGTGCAAGGCACCATTTCATCATTTGGTTAATCGTGGCTGTATGACGGACAGGTGCGTGTGTAAAACTTGTCAAAAAAGATAATATGTAGGATGGATGTCTGAAATGTCACCGTATTTAAGAATCAATTAGCTTAAAAATTAGTTTTTTGTGATGAAAACATTGTGTGTATTAATAGTGTGATTATCCATTTTATGTAACGTCCGCTAAACTAGCACAGGTCCGACGCTGACAGTGGTCACGGGCGTACTGGCGTACTGACGGTATTGCCGCGCAGGGTAACGTTTAGTAGACAAAATGTTGAATTCATAATTATGAATGAAAAATTTAACGCATCGATAAACTGACAAGCAAAATGTTAGAGTTACTTAAAAGCTATTGAATGAAGTAAATTTCACATTGATATTCATCATAGTACTTCTAAAATATCGAAATAAATACAGTTTTAAGCATATTTTCAAAGCCAAAATCTATCGAGAAAAAGATGAGCCATCGTGTTTCTGACAAGCATACGGCTAGTTCAAAGACTGAAGTTATACATACTAGAAAATAATCGATGAAATCCTTGTACAAGCCTGTAAATATCGATTTAAAAATAGCGCATTTTACTATACACCGCGCCTTAAACCGGTATTTAATAGTTCTTGTCAAATTAACCGATTTAGAACAATAAAAACCGGTTTCTTCCTATGTCGGTGTCTATTTTTACGTGGCATACCACCAGGTCGACCGACCGTTGCGTCGCTCGTCGAATGAACCGGTTTTTTTAAAACCGGTTCCGAGTCTGCAGATAACCATATACTTTCATGTATTATGAAATAATGTTTAAAATAAATAATTAAGGTTCGTCACGTACGTACTTTAGTAGCCAAAACCGTAACTTACTCTAATACAGGCAGCCATTTTGTCCAGTCATATACTGCCACACTTTGCCCCAGCACGTCGAAATACAGCCCGTAGAACACCAGCACCATATCCCACATCTATCCACGATAGCAAAAGCATTGCATACGCGGTTATCGCACTGATATAGATTCACACGCCGCAAGACCAAAATTGTATGTGGGCAAGGTACATTTAGCGAGGCCTTCTGGTAGCGCAAGTAATAACGAACATTTGTAAGATGTGTCCGAGATATAGGTACTTATTTGAGAGACCGCGGGGCCGTAGGCGGTGGCCCACGTCGCCCACCCCACGCCTACCGCCTCCTCTGTGTACGCGCATACTTAGCGCTGACTCGCTAAAGTGGTGCTTACCCCGATAGAGGCTGCCATCTTGTCCGCGCAGTATTCGGCCACGTCCCGGCCCAGCACGCCGAAATACAGCCCGTAGAACAGAAGCACCATTCCCACGTCCATCCACGACTGGAGAGAAACACAGAAATTAGAACTGCCTCCGCATTTTTAGGGTTCCGTACCCAAAGGTTAAACGGGACCCTACATCATACAACAAACGTGATTTTTTGCCGTTTTTTGCGTAATGGAACGGAACCCTTGGTGCGTGAGTCCGACTCGCAATTGGTCGGTTTTTTTTTTGTAACTCCTATTTTATAGATCTTTCTATCTAAAACGATTTGTTACAATGCTATACTCGAATAGAAGCACAAGTTGTTTCTCTCTGCACAGCTCCTATCAAATGTTCGGCCTCCAACCACGAGCAAACATAAGTATAAGTTAATATGAGAAACGAAGGTAGTGCTGGCATCACAATTAATTGAACTCCTTTTAATGAGTTTTCATTGGTTTCTAAATAATTGAAAGAATATAAACACGTTTGACTTTGTATATTTCCGTAAAGATTTCATAATCTGATATGTAGTAGGCTATAAACTTGCTGAGGGGGCAGCCATAGGGGTAGGATATACCTACCTAATTAATTCATCATATCCAGGGGAAGTGAACTTCATTATAATAACTTAATTACAAACGTAGAAATTCTTTAATTCACACAGTTAACTGAACAGTTGTAAATCTTATTGCAATGAGATAAGGTCTACTAAAATAAGAAATAAGTACTAAGTATTGTTGCTGTTCTCACCTGAGGTTTAGCACCAAACAGTAGGTTGACTCCAAGGAACGTGAGCATCATAATGACGTAGCCGATCACGCCGATACAACAGCTGATTTTGTAGATTAGGTAGAACCATTTGTACACTAGTCTGTAAAAAGAAATTCTTAGTCAGCTAAGATTTTTAAGAGTAACACGTACCCACTGCCAAAACCCAGTTCACATATAGTGGGCGGAGGGGTCCCGTGTAGAGCGCGCGCCAAAGCAACAACGTTGTTTAAAACGTGTACCGTGGTGGTTTTAAGGTTCAAATCTATGTAATAATATGAGCGCTCGTCTTTCAGGTGGTCGATCGTCCTACATTACCAAAACATGTAACATGTACACACCTTATGGTGTTTTTGGTGCTAGTACAGCCACCATCAGATTGGAGCGGCGAAGGTGCTCACAAATATCTAAACACGCCTCTATTGTCAAAGCGTTAGAGTGCATGTTGAGATATTTTGGAGCACTTCGGCAGCTCCGATATATCTGATGGCGACTGTACCTACTAGCGTAATAGAAAATACAGTATGATTCTCTCTTTCTGAAATGAGACAGTCCCCGACCAAACTACATATAAGAGCGTAAATTCGATTGTATGTCGCGGCCAACTTCTTGTGCCCACAAATAAAGACCGGTTTTATCTTTGTGTTGCAAGGTTTAGAAGTCGATGACGCTAATTCCCATCAGTGAATGAAAAGTCTATATTTGGTTCCGGCGATTCTTATCGTGTTTAGGGGGAAAGATATCAATGTTTAACCAATGGGAATCCTAGAGAACCATATCAAAGTGACTTTATAAATGAAATCGTTAGAAATGTATTTCTATTTGTGATTCCAATTCAAGGATCTCTGGTGGCCGAGAGTTCCAATTGTTTGATTAACCACAACTACGGTCCCTGGCCGGTAAGACGTCAATTTTGACAGTTATGAATTGACCATTCTATATAGCCTTAGCTATCACTATCAGTTAAACGGTAGGTCTTAGCTACGTAAATATAAGGGTCAATTCATAGCACTCAAAATTGTCTTCTTAACGTACACCGACTATAGAGAATATATTAAAAAAATCGTGAATTGTTGCGATTCTAAAATTATGTGTAGTTATAAAAAATCAGTCACGATTGCCGCCGATCGGAACGTAGATACTTATCGCGTTTCTTACTATTTTTTCTTAAAGATAAAACTTATGCGGGGAAGGATAATATATATATATATAAGTCTTAGGTATTTAAAAAGTCCACACATAAATTTAGAAAGAGGAAAATAACTGTAGCGCGTGACCAGTGGGGCGGCACTGATCCTTTCGGGCAATCTTGACTCCATTTGGCTCAGCATTGCTACCAGCAATTATTATGGTTGGCGACAACTTGACGTCCCTTTGCGTGCAAAGATAATATAATGACTTGAATTTTGCGAGAAAAAGATTATCGCTGGTCGCTCCCTCGCTGCCTGGCGGTTATTATCCACAACGGGCGATTCTCGCTGCAAAGCTCTTCAACAAAATGTTACATAACTATGGCTAATTTATGGCTCTTTAACTCTCAGCTTGAGGAAGATATTTTCGTGTTTCAGTATGTAAAATATTATTGCCTTTATATTATGAGCTTCATACTAACCTAGGCGTAGTAGCGCTCATGGGTTTAATGGAGCTCTTTCTCATCACAAGCCCTGTTAGTAATGTGAATATGCTCCAGATGATGACGAACCGCCACCAGTGGCTTCGAGCACTCATGATGAGTGGTATGCACCACATCGCTATCATTGTGAAGAACTGTTGAACAAAAGCATAGATTATAGACCAGGTAGAAAAGAAACAGGACATGGCTACGAGTCATCACCAAGCCGCCATACAATTAATTATTGTGTAGCAGTTTTACATACAAAATGTTTACTTGCTTTGTTTTCTTTATATTATTATATTATATTCGATAGAAGCGCTGGTGGCCTAGCGATAAGAGCGTGCGACTTGCAATCCGGAGGTCGCGGGTTCAAACCCCGGCTCGTACCAATGAGTTTTTCGGAACTTATGTACGAAATATCATTTGATATTTACCAGTTGCTTTTCGGTGAAGGAAAACATCGTGAGGAAACCGGACTAATCCCAACAAGGCCTAGTTTATCCTCTGGGTTGGAAGGTCTGATGGCAGTCGCTTTCGTAAAAACTAGTGCCTACGCCAAATCTTGGGATTAGTTGTCAAGCGGACCCCAGGCTCCCATGAGCCGTGGCAAATGCCGGGACAACGCGAGGAAGAAGAAGATTATATTATATTCGATATCCTTAACCACACCTGTATATGGACAAGCCTGAAACAACAAGGAGTACACGAAGTATACGTAGAGATCATCAGACGGATATATACCATTAGCAAAAGCAGAATTAGACTGGAACCGACTGGTAAAACATTCCCTATACAAAGAGGAGTCCGGCAAGGTGACCCACTATCACCAAGATTATTTTCTGCTGTCTTAGAACTAATATTCAGGAAACTCGAATGGGAACACTTTGGCCTCAACATAAATGGCATACGCCTAAATCACCTAAGGTTTGCCGACGACATAGTCTTGTTTGAGGAAAACCCAAAAGAACTAGAATGCATGCTAACAGATCTAGCAAAACAGAGCAAGGCCGTGGGACTGGAGCTTAACTCAGACAAGACTAAATTGATGACAAATTCTAGGATTCAAGAAATCACAGTCAATGGATACATTTTAGATTACGTTGAGGAATACGTGTATCTAGGTCAAATAATATCTTTCAAGGACCAAATGGACAAAGAAATCGAAAAAAGAATATCATCCGGCTGGAGCAAATACTGGTCACTTAAAGAAATCATGAAAAGCAACCTAGGTATACGAATAAAAAGCAAAACTTTCAACACATGTGTCCTTCCGTGTCTAACTTATGGCTGCGAAACTTGGTCTCTTACTAAAAAACAAAGAGATAAACTTGCAAAGTGCCAGAAAGCTATGGAGAGGAGCATGCTCGGGGTAAAACTACAGGATAGAAACCGCAGCTCTGACATAAGAGCTAGAACAAAAGTAGCAGATATCCTCACTCACATAGATATGCAAAAATGGAGGTGGGCAGGTCACACTATAAGATGTAAGACAGAAAAGTAGAGCCAAAGAGTTCTCATGTGGCACCCTACAGACGGGTCAAGATCGCAAGGCCCTCAAGTAACAAGATGGGAAGACGAAATTATTCGTACAGTGGGACCACTCTGGACAAGGGTGGCAAGAGAGAGAAGATACTGGAAGGAGTTGGAGGAGGCCTTTGCCGACAGGCACACTGAACTAAGAGACTTCATATGATAATTCAAGACTATCAAAAAGAACAATCATGTTCAGAACAAAGGGCTATATAATATAATATAATATAATAATAATTTATATCTTTAAATCGTAAGTGTGACCAGCTTCATAGCTGTCATACACACTAACCCACAGAAAACGTATAATGAAGGCGTTTTAGACATGGAGGTAGCACCAGCTTAGGTTTTACGGCAACGGGGTGTTCCAACACTCACATTTTTTTATCACGGCCTGCATGCTGGCTGGTCTTTTAAACCAAATCCTATAGAACAAAACTAGAAATAGGGGTTATCTATGCTGGCACCATTTATAAATACCTTTGACAGTTGCAAACTCCACTGTGCATTGCCAAGGGCGTCGCCAGCTGATAGGCTAGGGGGGGGGGAGCAGTTCATATAGCAGATGGCCAAGTGGAGGGTGAGGAGCAAACATTTAGTTAGAGATTTCATAAGGGAGCAGCTGCTCCCCGCGCCGCCTGTTGGTGACGCCCTTGTGCAGTGCCATTCAGTGAGCTTTTTAAGAGGGTTAAAATAGGAACTTACTGCATAAGATCTATAATGCCTCTTCTTCCATTCAACAACTATGATTTGTGCTACAATGAGGGTCCCAATGAGAATCAGGATCATGGTGGTGTGCATGCCCTCATGTCCCCGATGCAGCTCATGCAGCCTTTGATGGTCATATCTGTAGGCAACATTTTTTTTAAAGATTTGTTGATGATATGAAAGGAGAAATAGATGAAAAGTCAAGCAGCAGACATGGACCAAGTGAAGGAGAAAGTGAATCTCGTATTGTATCAGGCTATCAAGGAAGAGGCCAAAGAAAGGCATGCCTGGACATCGCTTCACCAACAAGAGCGCAGCTCTTAAAAGTAGCACCATATGTACTGTACAAATATTTTCAATAAAAGGACACATGCTTGTTTACCCTTTTACTAATGCTAAAAAAATTTGTATAGTTATGTCCAAAAATATAATGCTTTTGCACTGTACTCTACAAAGGCAAGTTATATTGTTGACGACCAGTTTGGCCTAGTGGGTAGTGACCCTGCCTACGAAGCCGATGGTCCCAGGTTCAAATCCTGGTAAGGGCATTTATTCATGTGATGAGCTTGGATATTTGTTCCTGAGTCATGGGTGTTTTCTATGTATTTAAGTATTTATATATATTTATATATTATATATATTGCTGTCTAAGTATCCTCAACACAAGCCTTATTGAGCTTACTGTGGGACTTAGTCAATTTGTGTACTAATGTCCTATAATATTTATTATTTATTTATTTTTTATATTGAATTAAGATAGTAAACTGATAGTGTGCATTGCATAGATTCCACTTCAGTGTATAAATAACTTTTCTCATAAAGAACATATTTTGTTGTTGTATGTAACAGTTATTATCCAAGTTATTCAAAATGTTGCCTTATTTTAGTGCAGTATGGTATATTTTTATAGACATTATTGGCATACAAAACAAGTCTGTTATTAATGCAGTGAAGAAACGAGGGGATTCCCCATACGTTACGTTTTAAAATTATGAACATCTTATTATTTATTTTAACTCTTATCATAAGTCCAGCAACTTACATAAGGTTTACTCAGGCACAAACATTAAAGCAATATGGTAATAAAATAAATAACAGTCCAATCGGCACATATTTATGTTAGCATTACCAAAGCAAACAAAAATCAATGACTTTCTAACACGATCTAACTACCGTTATTAATTACTAGAAAAAGTAACTAAAAAAGTTGTACTCTCACCTCAGTTTTTCTTCCGATGTTAGTTCCTCGTAAGTCTGCAATTAGAAAGCTTATTAGCATCCACAAATACTGTAAAATAAGGAAACCTTATCAAAATTTTCAGGTTGCTTCACCTTGTTTGGATCAACGGGCCGGTGGAGATCCATATTTAATGTTGTGTTAGTAAAATCAACGCACTATAGACTAATTAACATTTATTCTTATAAATAATGTTAATAATTACAACGAAATTGCAATAATTCTGCGTGTTTATTGGAAAATTAAACGTAAGCCGCTGATAGCAGTCGTCATTTTGGCAAGTCTGACAAATGTCAAATTGACAGTAAGTGCACGGCTGTCATTTACAGTGTTGCCATTCTAGATTATTACTGTTACCATTGTCTTAAGCTGTGTTCTCACGATCGTGCAATTTTCCACATGCAAATGAAATCTATCCTTTTTAGGACATTTTCTCTCGAGAGCTGAAACGGACAGAGAAATGTATATGTTGTTTCCCTGTCCCTCTTAACAGCAACACGGTGTGACACATAACTACATACACACGTAGAAGATACGAACTGTCAACTGACATTTGTCATTTGTTGTTTATCGCCTAACTGTCAACAGTGTCAATCCGAGAGTGACGTCATCAGAATCTTCAAAGACGTTTCGAGTTTGGTCACGTGACGTGTGCCAAAATATATTTTAAATTCAATATTTACAAAAATATGGTCATTACAGTTCCCCTAAAAATAGTTTAACATGTTCTTATAATCCAAAAGAATTTATTGGGATACAATTCTGCCCTAAGATTTGTAGATGGAAACAACCCTATTACACGGATATAACCCGTGCGAGTGCGCAACTTCCATGCACAAAACGCTAACATCGTTTCGTGTATGCACCACAACTTCGATTACATAAGTCCGATATGAGTCCATCCCTAGCCGCAAGAATCTGTCAATGTCAATTGTCACTTATGTCATTGTCACATTTGACGTTCCTGACGGGTTTTTGTTTTGGCATCGAACAATTAGTTTATTTATTTTATTTAACTTTTGCACAAGAAAATAGCTATGTGCTTTTCGGAAAATGTGACACATTTACTGAGACTATTTTATGTCTAACAAGGCCCAACCGTCAACCATGCCGAATAAAGGTAAATCTGGAATATCCCTTTCCAAATTATGTTGTTGTGGTTTTGGTTATACATGTTAGAATTGTGATTATTATTGATGAGTATTACCCTTTATGCTCCTATTTTATTACATTTAAATTGTAAAACTTATCAGTTCCTTGTTAGATAGTAGTTCCTTGTCAGATAGTAGTAGTCGGTGGCAAACAAGCATACGGCCCGCCTGATGGTAAGCAGTATCCGTAGCCTATGTACGCCTGCAACTCCAGAGGAGTTACATGCGCGTTGCCGACCCTAACCCCCTCCCGCCCCTCGTTGAGTTACCTTATTGATGTAAACAAAAACAACATATCCATGTAATCCATGTGATTTCTTGTTAGCAGAGCCCAACCGTACCCAGGTAGCGGAGGTCAAAGTAGTGCCAGTGGTACAAAATGTGACTCCAAGCAAGACTGCACCTGGAGCCGTAGCTGCAAAGACTAGTATTGCTAAGGTAAGTGGTTATCTTGAAAGTATGGTCTTTTGTCATGGTCCAAGGAACACATAGAACACATGAACCACACCACTAATACAAAACTGTGATTTGTATTAGTGGTGGTGTTGTAGTAACACTACTCAAGAGCCAAACGGTGAATGGTCAAACATGAATGGTGAATGGTGAAACCTGATAAGACCCATGAAAAACCGTTGTGTTAAGAAATCACAGCCCTGTCTGCATCATGCGTTTTTGTTATTTGTGGAAAACAGGACTTTGGATGCAAAGTTCATATTAGTATCCTCTCAGTGAAGCTGTGCACAAAAAATGATATTGGTATTATACACTCCATACAATACATAATAAAGGGAGCTTTCTTTGGAAGGGAGGAATCTTTGGTCATAAGTTTATTCGAATTTGGGCTGCTGGTTAGCTTCTTTATTGTATAAATCCTAATTTTAAAACCTACAGAAAGAAAGGTTGGTCATTAGGATAGGTTATATGAATTTGACTTTTTTATATGCAATATCATAGAAATGTCAGACTCCAGGGCTCCTTCATAAGGGCACAAAATTGGTTATGTCAAAAAGCACTTTAACATGCAAGAGAGGTAGGTATCCAAGTGAAGGGGCTAGATTAGGGGTTACAAATTAGTATTTTCAGGGGTCCGGTTTAAAATTAAAATGACCATTGCTGTCCATTATTACTCGAGTTTATTAAATAAGTAACATTTACTTATTTAATAAACTCGAGTAATAATGGACAGCAATGGTCATTTTAATATACATAAGTATAGGTTGGTGGTCCGGATACGGACTGCAGTCTGCCATTTGGTGACCTCTGGGTTGGATGCTTGCAACCAATAGCTTACAAAACAAATCAGCATCTCTTCCATGGTGTGAATACTGAAAATTGATTTTATATCTTAGTTACTTATAATGTAATTTAATTATTTTGAGTTGATAGCTGGAAAATGGTTTCCATTGAATTTGAAGATGGTCCACGCTGATGATCAACAGAATATTCAACATTGAAGAAAAAAAATTGTGGCCTTAGCAGGGCTTGAAGCCACAACCATTGCCAGACCAATACTGTTAAACACCTGAGCTATCTAGTCTCCCTCCTCATTCACTGAATCATTCAAGCTCTTCATTCCAATTATACTATACCTACACCTTTGGGGGGTGCTCTTGTCTCTCAGCATTCTGTATATCTGACACGTAAGTCACAAAGAAGTAAAGTCAGCAAAATCCACTTTATTCTGTTGAATGTTGCTGATTTTGCTTCTATATGACTCTACCATAACTGTAGTAGATATTTCACAGGATAAAATAAAACAAAATATTCATGATTGACTATATCTCTCATATAGATTATTAATATGTTTAATCAAAGGCTTGTTCAATAATTTCCCCACATCTTTAGCGAATACAAAATCGAGATGGTTGAATTTGGGCCAATTGCAGCCGGGCCGGACGTCTTCTAGCATGCCGGTGCTGTTCAGGACTGCTGCTAGACGCATTATTTGCTGTTGACAAAGTTTGGGATTAGTATCAAATGTTACATTTAGAAACAGCTGAAAATAACGTTAAACATATTTAAAATTATTGATGAAGGTGAACTGCACACCTTGAAAAAAAGAAAATACATTTGTTTATTACAGGACTAGATACACCTTATCCTATTTTAAGTACAAAGTTTCAGAGCAATCTAGCTAGTCGTTTTAAAATGAGTGCGTAACTACGTTTGTATGAAGAACCGAGCTTGCTGGGGACCCTTAAGTGTATACACTGTCTGTGTATACTCACATTTTTCTCAGTCAGCTGGTCATTTAGACCGTAGAGCAGCGTCACGGGCACTTTAACGTTGGTCAAGTCGTATGGTTTCACGTCGCCATACAACCCGTTCTCCCATGACGTGAAAACGCCTGTAAATAATAGGGAAATAAGTTTTAATATACTTAAAAAACTCATAACTGTAGGTTTAAATGCAACTCTCTGTACAATTTGTATAGTTAAGTAGATTCAGAGAGTATGACAAAACTGGGTACTGTAACATAGGGTTTACTAGCTCATGTTTTAGTAGGGTCGAGATTTACTGTATACTGTATTGTCGTTTGGGTCGTGATTTACTGTATATTGTATTGTTAAATTTATTGATTTATTGCTGAAAGGCTAAAAGTCCTGGGAGCCTATAGCCAAGCAATCTATGACAATCGTTCGCAAAGAAACGAAACGCTGTCTGTCTCTATCGCTCTAATTTGGAAGAGTGATAGAAAGACAAAAGCGTTTCGTTTCAGCCTCTGATATAGGCACTGTTTTCGTTTGTTCTAACGATTTTCGGTCGCAAGTGTAAGATACTAAGACTACTAAGTACAAACCATTTGTAATAATTACGTATTGCAACATATAATCATTTTTGCCAGAAGTATATTTAAAGATGTCGCGCCTTAGGCCTACAAGGGGTGGCTATGAGGCGACAAATGCCTCAAAGCCACCCCTTGCAGCTTTCCGCTCTGGACCCAGGGTACGCAGGAACGAATTGATTTGTTATGAAAATAAAACAAGATGCAAATTGTATACTTACTTGACATAGCGATTTTGGCAAAATGCTCTAGTTGTCGCCACGAGGCCGGCTGCATTCTAACCATGATAACGCTTGACATCATCTGCAAAAATAGTGGATAATAATAATCGTGTACTTGCGAAGAATAATAACAATGGCAGAAAATATTCACTTATTAAGTTACAGTTTTGTGTGCAACTAAACCCTTACAGAAAACCGCAACCAATAAACACTCCCTACTCATAGTATTGTTTTCCTGCCGGTGAGCAAAGTTGCCATAGCTCAACAAGGGTGCGGAGTGTTAGGGTCGGTAACGCGTGCGTAACACCTCTGATGTTGCAGGCGTCCATAGGTTACGGAGACTGCTTACCGCCACCGATGTAGTATTAAAAAAAGGTGAAACTGTACCTGGACTGGAGGGGCACGCATTTTAAAAATATAGTTTGTTTCTACCATGTAAAAATGTAGATTATGTATTGACTCTATACTGAGCAGTGAGTGAGTTTAATTGCAGAAGTGTCAAAATGTGCCGGTGGTCGCGGGTCCTTGGAGTATTTGTGTTTCGGTTGAACTAAGAACAAGATCAGATCAGATACTCACTGGATCATTCTGCTCATAGTCGTCACCCACGACTGTGTAGACTATCTGTAGGCACAGGTCCTGGCGAGGGTCCCGCGAGTTACATAGGCTTCCGAGGACAGTATTCATGAAGTCCTGCTGTAGGTTCACTGATATTAGGCCGCGTTGACGCATGGTGGCCTGGGCAATAGACAATATATGTTAAAATGGGACTCGCTCAGACTGTATACTGTATAATGGCCTGCGCTGGAAACAAGAGTTTGTGACAAAACCTAAACCCTGAATCGAATATATTCATTACAGATTTATAAATAGACAAGGGATTTACGAACTCATTATGTAGGTATGACAATAAGCTCTGATTTTTCAAACATCAGATAAAATTATCTGTAAGAAAAAGAGTGTTATCTTTATCAGACAGATAATTTTATCCGATGATTGAAAAATCAGACCTAAGTGTCATAACTGTCATAAGTCTTATGGCTCTGTAACAATTTTTTCGCGCTTCGTTGTGTAAGATATTATTGCCAGCGAAGTTTTTGATGTGTAATGATAGGTTTAGAATGATCCTACGCGTATTGTCGCAGCAATTACAAACATATAGCTTGCTATCATGATAAATACAGGCGCAGCGATAAATCCAGAGATTAGATACAAAAATATATTCGCTCAAATTATGCGGTATGGTAGGTAATAAGCTGGTAAAATATCTATTAGAAAATTAAATCTCATATTGTGTCTCTGATCTGTAGACGATATCATATATTCGGTTCGGTTCTAGCATATAGTTAAAGGAGCCTGAAATCTAGAAGAATGAGGGCAAGCATCAGATGATGACTTACAGGAACATTGATGGTCTTGATGAACAAGTCAGTGAAAGGCCTGACGTTGTCCAGATACACAGCCGGTGCCAAGGCGACCATGGCGATGATTTTCTCGTTGTATTCCGGCCTTTGCGCCATCATTGTGAAGAAACTGGTGGTGCCCATGGAGTAGCCCACGTACATGATCTTGGATAGACCGGTCACGTTGAGGATTTTGTCTATCATGGCTGGTATGTCGTATTTGCCGTGTTCATGGAAGCTGAAATTATGAATTACGTCAAATTTGTTATATAAGCATTATTGCGTGGCGATCTCACTCGGATCGACCTACACCAAATTAAAGTGTATTTTAGTAAGGCAATCTATAAGGTAAAATTGTCTACAAGTTCTTTCGTTGCTTCTCTTTCGTTTGTACATACACGTACACCACTTAAAGACAGTCGGTAACCAGAACAGAACTGCCGTGCTGTGTGCTATGACGGTCTTCCCAACAAATAATTTCATTGCTGGTCTTTTCTGCATTGAACTTAGTTGGTTTTATCCGGGAAACGTCAATTTTACTAACCTGTATTCCCAGAAGGCTGGATTGTTTCTCGTCATGTTCTGATGTGACGTGTATAGGTTGCCTCTGAGGTTGCCCAGCCATACATCGTAGCCGGCATCAGCTAAGAGGTAGGCTGAAAAGAAAACTCAATTTGATTCATGAGCAGGAGATTATTATCGTAATAGGTATTTGTTATTTAAGGACAATCAGGCTCATAACATAATGGATTACAAAGAATACCAAAACAAGTGCTGTTATTAAGCTACCATCATTCAATCCAACCTCCTTCGGTTGATAGTCCCATTATTGTAGCCTTTCGACGTTGTTTAAAAAAATATCTTTCATATTTCGCTGCGCCTAAGAATTTCTCTTTCATAATACGGACGTAATGCCATAGAGTATTGAAAGTGAGATGAGAAGACAATATTTCCACAACAACCCAAGTACACCGAGCAGATCTCTCTTTTCCTGACAGTTGCCAGTTAGGATATTTTCTGCTAGTAATCTTTAAGCATCTTACCAAGACTCCTCTCAGGTCCCATGATGACGAAGTCTCCACTGCACCCCAAAAGTCCATGGATGACTATGACAGCTCTCTTCCCCTTAGACGAGTCCGACCGCCGCGCTGATCGCCTGCCGGTTGGTATTCTGTGCATCTGAAGGATGTAACCATCGGTTGTTCGCACTCGGTGCTTCTCTGTTGGGTAGCCGGCTGCCGTTATGAGTTGTGGCTGAAAAAATATATAAGAAAAAAGTTAAAGAGATTAATTTTTAGAGAGGCAGCCAGGTAAGTCGCGAAAATGACCTGTCCATAAAAAAAAAACATTTTTCGTACAATTTGATTGAAATAATTCTGGACTTCTGGTTATGTTAGTTGCGGCGGATGTGCGGTGTAACGAGGCTCGAGAAGATAAGCATTGCGTACGTTCGCGGAAGCCTCGCAGTACGCCGACGAACAGGAAAGCCGGCTAAGAGACATTCTGAACATATATCGAATACCATCATGAACTTCAAAATCTCAGAGGCCAGAGAGAGGGGAAGGTCGAAGGGGACTTGGATGAATTGAATCAAGAAAGATCTCGATTGTTGCAATGTTTCTGAAGCCAAGACGTCAAACAGAGCAAAGTAGAAGGAGAAAACCTTTCTGCCTTCTTGGCAGACCCCGTCAGATGGGAATAATTATTGCCACGGGGAACAAAGGAGAGAGATTTCTGGTTAGGTTAGGTTAGTGATTTGTAGGTTCTACTAGTATTTGTATTGATTTTTAATAAGTAACTATATATCTGTGTATGTTTATTGTTTGTAGTAGAAAAGAAACATGTTTATTTCCACACAAGATAACAAAGGACAATTTTCAAAACAATTAGTTTCACTGTCTTGAAAGCGGTTGTTTATTGTTGTCTAAGTTTTCATTAAATAATGACTAAGCGAATTATGCATCAATGCAAGGTCACCACTTATATGTAGGCTCGTGTCATCGTAAGAATGTGCTATTTTCTCTAGTGCAACAATGTTAGGAATTAGGTATCGTTGTTGTGATATCACGAGATGATGATTAAGTTCATCCTTTGTGGTGTAAAATGTATAATCATTTATTTATTAAAAGACTCCGCAGATTATTTTACCTACTACACATGTGCAATTTGTGTGCAACTTTCTCTAGCGCTGTACCTTGAACAAAAAAGAACCGACTTCATTTACATAGTTGAAAATGCCATCATGTTATGGCCTTCATCACAAGTTCCACTTCACCAAATCTAAAACTTTACGAAAGCAAATAGGTGTTCCATAATATATGAAGAGTTCCCTGGATTTCTTAAGGAGCCTAATATTAGCAGATCCTGCATGACATGATATCGTGCGATTGTAAATAGCCTCAGAGGCCTACTGGTAGAATAAATTTTTTCTATTTTGAATAAACTGTGAAGTAACCAACAATAATTTCCCAGATCGGTCTAGCTCTAGGCGCTCTAGCCGACTTCGAGAATTCGGTGAAAATGTCTAATGAAAAAAAAGTGGCCGACTATAGATCGTCTCATGCACGACGACGCGTGCCTTGATTCGTAATGTCATGTTATTAAAGGTTAGATTTGACAAATCTGCCCGTCTTCGTGGATGACACGAACTATAATTTGTGAACGTCCTTCTTTGACATTTTGAAGTTGGTTAAAGGGCACAAGGAAGATAATTTTGAGCATATTCTCTTAATGCCCTAGATGTGATTGGTCCTTTTAGAAGAATAGGTAAAGGTTATAAAAGCAGATTTTTGTAGGTCACGTTTGACGTAGGTAAGATAATTTTGAGAATAGTCTAATACCCTAGTTACTCATTGAAACAGAGTGCGTATAACAGTTACATAAGTCACGTCACGGCTAAGGTGGTACGGCCATGTAATGCGAAGATCCGAAGACCAAGTCGTAAAAAAGTGCCTTTCTACGGCTGCGCATGAAAGAAGGAGAGGTAGGCCGCTGACTACCTGGATGACGAATGTCCAGAGAGACATGAAGGAGCTCGGCCTAATTCCCGACGACGCTTATCAGCGGAGCAAGCCCGGGAAGTCGCGAGGAGAAATAAGAAGTCTCTAATATCCTATAGGTGTTAATTTTATTCCCTAGATAATGAGTAAAACTAGAAGCAGATTTACCTAGGTCACGGCTGGCAAGTGGACTCACCTTGGGCGACCTCGTTAATGTAGTTTACTCCTCAAACCCGTTTGTTTTATTGACATAACCGTAATGGTTAGGCTTTTTCTAATTAAATAACAAGTTAGGTATAAGGTGGTCTTTACATTAGATGTGAAATCACTTCGGTGTGCGGCTGGGGTATCGCTATATATCTACATGCAGAGCGCTGCGCTGAGGGTCTAACACGAAAATCAAAATTTCGTTATTCTGTCTCTTATCACTCAGGTATTCGAGCAATAGAGAGGCAGATAACGAAATTTCGATTTTCACAATAGACTATCTGTCACGCCCATACGCCGGAGTGACGTTCGAATACGCATCAGCGTGATAAACGCGTACCAGTACCATCGTCCATACTGGTAGCAGAAAATTCGTATACCTTATTATAATGAAATGACATATAATCCACCGATGGTCAGTTAAGTGTTGCGAAGTGTTGGGTTCATACAAAATCTTCTCTTCCTCCTGCCCTTATCCCACGCGTTATGTAGGGTCGGCACAACATGTTCTTCTCTTCCATTCTCCTCTATCTTTCGTCACCTCAGCACTCACTCCTTTCTTTCTCATATCCTCTTTCACACAATCCATCCATCGTTTTTTGGGTCTATCATCTGCTCTCCGTCCATCAACATTCATTCCTAACATTCTTTTTCCTATATGGCAAACAAAAACATACAAAAACTTATATTTTATTAAAATTAAAAAACTCTTATGACTGTTTTTCTAGTCCAAAATTAACTTAGATGTTACATACAGTCGCCATCAGATATATCGTAGCTGCCAAGGTGTTCAAATATTTCTAAGCAGGACAAAATTTCATTAAATTATGCACATTGCACATACCAATTATGTCAGAACTTCTGTAATGCCATTAATAACACGCTGTTATTCAATACTTTCTTCACATACCTACTTCCAGCCGAAAGTTATTATCTTCAAAATAATGTAAGGAGAACCTTCAGCTTTGATACACAAACGGAAACGTTCCTTAAAATTATGAAAAATATGGCGCAGAAAAAAAAAACAACGTATCTTTGGCCATCCCCTAAGTAAAGAATAAAAGTTCAACTATCTTGGCCCGTTTCAGTCATTATTTAATTGATTTATTGGTAAATTGCTTTTTACCATTAAAATATTTGTCGATCTGTCTAAGCCCAGCTTTATGAACAATGGTCAGGGTTAACCAGAGCCACGAATCCAGGGCATACCTTATACCTATAGCTTGCCTTGTGATTAGTTCAAGTTACCAGCCCTGAACTAGTACCTAGGCCTAAATTTCTATAAACGGTGTAATGATAGTCATTAATGTTAATGATAAATGTAAACGTACGATGACTAAGCCGAGAATTATTTATATCGAATATGATAATTATGTGTTCAAGGTCATAATTAATAAAAATTACAAAAAAAAAAATTGTAATTTTTACGAGATTGCAACTCTCGCGATTGTATGAAAAAAAAAAATATACCTTCAACAGAGGTCTGCGGCTCTCTCTTTGTGTTAAAATGTCAGTCTTGTTACTAGGTCAGACGAGGTATCATATGAAAAGCTTGGTATATTTCTGGTCAAAAATCTTTTGTATTTATAGTTGCATGAAATATTTATTTATTATTATTTATTTATTATAATCGCGGATTTTGCCGACGAAATACGTTTTAAAAGATATATAATAAATCTCCTGTGTTTTTAAAAGCTGATTACAGAGTTATTGAATATAATACTTACTTATTTGTTTAAATGTATTTTGGGATGAGAAATTCCTTGATAGTCTGTTTCTTTTTCATATTTCCTTAAAACTTGAAAAAACTAAAAACTTGAAGAAACTTCCTTAGTCCTACTTGATAGTGATGAACCCTGAATATTATTTATGTCTTAATTACGGGTCATAATCATAATGTATGCAATTCTCTTGTTAAGGTTTTTATATCATGTTAATCAGTACCCCTAGTGTAAATAAATTCGATTTCGAAACGTGACGTACGCGTTTGCGTTTAGTCTCATTTTGTATGTGATTTAGAAAGAGCGCGCCAAGCGGGTCGTTTTGGAAACTCAAAATCCTATACAAAATGACACTTAACGCAAACGCGTTCGTCACGTTATGATGTCGATTAAATTTACACTAGGGGTACAGGAGAATCTGAAGACAAGCATAATTGCTATGTTAATGTTAATTTTGTACTCGTCGACTGTAATGGTTGAATTAAGATTTCGTATACCAAATTATAATTGCGTACTTTTCATGTATGGGCTCCCAACCCAACTATAATATTAATTTCGATACGCTGTAGTCTAGAGATAAATTTTTGTCTACTGAGATACTTACCAGTTTTCATTATTTTTTTAGGTTTTATTAGGACTAGTGATATAATCAAGCTTTTCAATCTCGTACCTAAACACAGTACTCGACTGAAAAGCTCTCTATTATATCACGATTGCATAAAATCCTATTATTTCATGCTGCCTTTAAGGGAATAATATTGTGCAACTACACATTTTACGACGACACCGGTTTATCCAGTCACATTTTTGGTCGCAATAGGTATATTGTTAACTAGCTTTTGGCCACGACTACGTCCAGCAGCAGTCAGTCAGCAGAGATACAAATACTTATTTTTATGTCCGTAATTATTATGACCAAAACCTACTCTAATCATAAGATTTTATACATTTTTACGTCATTTTTGAAAAGAGCTGATACCTTTCAAACACCTGGGTCGATTTTTATCAAACGTAAGCTTTCACGTAAAAAAATCGTACGAAATCGGTCCATCCGTTTGAGAGCTATGCTATGATGCCACAGACAGACTTGGCGTCAAACGTGTATTAACCCCTCTTTTTGCGTCGGGGGTTAACTACATTGTGCAACGAGGGGGTAAGTAAAATCTTGGATACGAGGGTGGTAAGTCTCGACAGCCGCAGGCTGGGAAGTTATACATCTAAACCTTCTTCAACAATCATTCTATTGATTGCTAAAAACCTCATGAAAATCCGTTGAGTAGTCTTTGAGTTTATCGCGAACATACATACACACAGACAGACGCGGCGGGGGACTTTGTTTTATAAGGTGTTGTGATCTATACCAATCTGCAATTTGTATTTGTCTGATACCTACTTCAACTGTCATAATCCCAATGAGGAAAAATACAAGACGTGAAGACGCTACCTGCATTTTAGTGGGCGCTAAGTGGTTAGTTAACCATGCAGTTAATAGCTTACTTAACACGTTTTATTTACCGAGTAGCTACTTTGCAAAATATGTTTTAGCATTGTAAATGTTTTAGTTGTTTGGTTTTGGATGGTCCTTAACCTAAATTAGGATCATACGTAACTTAATTAGGAACGTAGATTTAGAGTAAAATGCGAATTTCTCCTGGATGGTACACATTTTCAAGATGGCTGCGATGCCTCGAGGTCCCCAAATGTCAAATGGTGTGTGCATGAAAAAGGGGCCTTTAAATTATAATTATTATTAGGGGTATTTAGGGTTCTCAAGGGTCGGCAACGCTTAAGTAGCTCCTATGGTGTTGCTTATGTCCATGGGCGACGATGACCACTTCCCATCAGCCGGCTCGTCTGCTCGTTTGCTGACTATGCTAACATATCATATATATATATATATATATATATATATATATATATATATATATATATATATAGATACCAAATTTCATGACTGTTCCAGAGATTTCGAGGTTGGTCCTAATCCGATTGTGCTAATATCTGTAATTCTGTATATAGGGACCGTGCGCGTTGGAGGGTCTGCCATCTTGTGGCCTGAATCGGAACCATATACATGCACATGTACACGTCACGTGTTTTCTTGTGTATAGTAGGTTCTGCCATCTTGTGGGCTACATCGGAACAAAAAACATCACATTTACGCCTCGCGCCAAAAATCTGACGGCTCCTGTGCTGCCTCCTACAGTTCATGCACGCTCCCTATTGTATTAACTTACTAGGTCGATTTGTGTAAGATAGTCCCATAATATAGATTATATGTATTATTTATTTATTTTAACCGTATGTCTGCCAATAGGTATATCTAAACCAAGTCACATAGTGGCAGCGTCGCAGCCAAAAATGCGTTTTTCACTAAGTTATTACAGAAACAATTTTTTACAAAAATTGTCATTATCTCTAAAACAAGACCGATTTCAGGAAACTTTGTATCACATTTTAGTCTCTAAATGCGGTCAAGAATACACCTTTAAAATCTGTCGGGTTTTATCCGCCCACGGTGTATATATTTTTGCCTATATTATATCAGATAATTGTCCAACATGTCCAATGAAAAAAAAAAAAACAATTTGTAATCAATTTCAAATTTTACAGTAATCTCCTGTATGTATGTATGCCTAACAGGAAATATATGATCAGGTTCCGCCCTGTTAGTCGTCTAATGGTTCTCGTAAAGATTTGACAGAAGTAGATAACAGACAAATCGTTTTCCGATTAAGGTAATTTTGTCAGAATTATTATGGCTAATTCAGCTTATCGCTAACAACAAAACGCACCCAAGCAAAACGTTGAAAAAATAAGCCTACGGTTTTTCGTAAAAATCTTCCTTGTAATACCTATAAACCAAATATAAATTAAACAGTGTGTCCCTACTGTCTCTAGTCATTAGACAATGCCGAAATGTATATAATTACATATGCATTAGGGTATTTAGAACCAGTATACAAATTATCATAACAACCGGTGTAGCGGTTACGAAGAAATTAACAAATTACAATTTTTTACTTTGGAGCAGTCTGTATGTTAGTCAATTGCGGGCATTTTTTCTGTCACTCTAATTACGTCTTAGTGAGAGTAAAAGAGAAAGATCCCCGCAATTTGCGAATTTCGGGTTTCGCGGTAGGCCCCCAGCTCTTGAGGTAATACATCCTCATAGAATAGTACGAAACATTCTTCGACCTTTTTGATTATCTTTTTTATTTATGATACTAATAAGATTCTGTCTTGACAAATGTCATCATTGCCGAACATTTTCGAACAAATTATCAAAAACACTGCCGACGATTTCTTTTTGCTGTCGATTATTGGAAATAACTTATGTAGGTATGAACATTGTTTTTTTTCTTTTGTTCTAATTAAAAAAATATTAACGTTAGAGCATTACTGAGAAGTAACCATACCTGGGATTTCCGTACAGTCAGCATCAATAGTAGCGGATGAAACAACGCGCCAAAAGTATCTGACATCACAGAAAACTTTTCCAAATATAGATAAATTTCTAAAATTCACGTTCCAAAGTATATCTTTTACAGTCTCAGTCGTTCTATATTAAAGAAATCAGTTTTTATTAAGCTGTTATAGAATGGTAGATACTTATGTAGCGTTATTTGATCCGCTACTTTTGATGCTGACTGTGCAATGATTTTGGTTCTTAGACCCCATTTGGTTTATACAAATAAAATAATTCCTACACCCCGTTTTTTTAGATTAGAAGCTTCATAACCTCGAAGGACGTGGTATTTTTTTTCTCTAATATTAAATCTGAGTATCTATGAATTACAGTGTCGTTTACATAATATGTGTCGAAGTCTATTCAAAGTTCCCACTTTGTCGCTTACCTTAAAAATGAGGTTTGCCTGCATCTTATACGAATAAGCGGAATAAGCGTCCTTATGGCAAGCGACAAAGTTGGACTTTTCCCTTGGAAACAACAAAAACCTCAATATTATTTGTTATTATTGTACCTCAATATTTGATATCATGGGAACCCTAGCATTTCGGAAGAAAAATTTAAATTACTACTACTTTTGAGGTTAAAAAAATTCTAATCATAAAAAAAAGAGTTATTAACTTATTAGTTGACCCAGTGCCTATAATTTCCACCATTCTAACATATTTACATTTCGCAACACTAAAGCGATATGATCATTAAAATTCCGTAAACAAGTATATATAGTAATAGCCATTGTTTACCAACAAACGTCAAGCAGCAATTAACACCGTTTTACATCAATTATATCAATTAATGATTTCTTAATAATAATCAGTTATCAGATTCAAACTGGTTGTGGTCACGCTCCGGGAGCTGTTTTTGAAATTTTATTAGCTATTTTTGCTGTCGTCAGGTGTAATTTATTAAGTAGGTAGCTCTCCCAAAAAGTATTAACCACTACAAACTAATGTTATGTTATACATAACATATTATGTTATAAGTATGTAATTTTAATTTTAGTGGCATTAACGTGAGACACTTCATTCGGTTCTTGTCTGTTCCTCTGATTTAATTTCTTGTCTTTTAATTATTTATATAAGAATTCAAGTGTTGGAGGCCCTTTACATCTCTAATGATAATTTAATGATCTTTTTTTTATTATATTTTATCTCTGACACTCAGAGACTTTTTTTGTGTAATCAGTTATTTAGAGACTGTATACATCTCTAACAAAGTATCAAATATTTAATTGGTTCAAGCATTAGACAAAAAAAAAGTAATGGAAAAGACGCAGGTTTGTAATCTTTTCCGCATTAATTTTGGAAGAATCGCAAAAATAGTGCGAACCGGAAGTTGACGTCACTATGCCCTGTACAATCAAGGGTGACCTTAGGGCCGCTACAGACGGACTGCAACCAGACTGCAACTTGTATGGGAACTGCACGCTGATGTTGCAGTCGGCGTGCAGTTCCTATACAAATTGCAGTCGGGTTGCAGTGCGTCTGTACTCTGTATCGGCCCTTAGTTGAGATGTAGTGAAACAATTAAAAATTGTTGCATCCGGTTATTTTCAGACTTTTTTAATGCTCCAATATCATTCACAAATATCTGAACGTGAGAGTGCGTCCAGTACGTATTTATGAATATTCTAGCCGGCCTGGTCGCTCCTATATTCCCACGAGTCCCACAACATTATTCCTTACGGTTTTTGCCGGTTACAATGTTGATAAAAAAAAGATAATTGTTTAAATTAATTAGACACGAGACGCAAGCACGTGCTCGTAGTTAATTGGACCTTGTTTCAGCCAAATTAGTGAATGATCCCATGGATAAGTGTAATTGCACGTGAACTTAAACTTGTATAAAAACAATGGGTGTCATCATTTTTCAACATACATTGTCATTGCTCGCAGGAGATCTTTAGAAACAGTAGTGTAAACTGAAGGGTACACGGAAAGAATATTAGTCACATATAGACTAATCGCGTAAAGTCGTTCGATTTGAAGCTGGCCCGAAGCGGCTAATATTTTGTCTATTGTTTACTAAAACCGCGCGTGCCACTACCTGCAAAAAAAGGGTCGTATAATTCTAATTGGCACCTGAGCGCGGGCTAGTCCAACGCTCAAAAAACCAGTGTAGGTGCGCTCTCCGATAACGCGCCTTTGTTACGCATATCGAGGACACATTTTAGACTGGTTCGGTAGCGTTCGACTCGCCGGCACTCAGTAACCGTATAGGGACCACACAAGATATCGCAAATTATTTTTCCATTTATTAATTTTGAATCTTATTTCAATTGCCAAAGGAGTTGTAATTAAATGACCGGTTAAAGTGACCGGGCCCTTTTTTTGCACGTAGTGGCACGCGCCGTTTTAGTTAACAATAGACAAAGGATAAGCCGTTGGGGGCCAGCTACAAATCTGGCGACTATACCTACATATATGTAAAGTTTGAAACGATGTAAATATTTACGTTAACTTAATTCAGTTAAAGTAACAAGTTTTTAATTAGTAATAAAAGAAAGCTACAATCGCGTAGCCACTCACTTGCTTCATATTTTTCAGTGACCTCTATTATTATAATAAAATAAGGGTGACAGCTGGTAACTACAGTTACCAAAAGCAATTAAGTGGGTAGGCTACTTTCAAAGCAACATTGCCAAGGATGGTCCTTAAAGAACTATTTTTATGGCGAGAGGAGTTTTTATTTATTTATATAATAATAATAATTTAGCCTATATACGTCCCACTGCTGCACTCATACCCGAGAGGGTTTGGGCTATAGTCCCCACGCTGGCTGGTTTATTTATTTAAACTTATTTCAAAAAGCAATCTATACTTATTTATATCATACCTATGTCACAACCACAAAACGTCGCACGCACCGGTTTGCGTGCAAATTCCCCATTCATATTACGATCACGCGCGTATTTTATTTTCATGCTTAATACCACTGTCAATAAAATAATAAGCTCAGAAATAAATCGCCGTACTGCTTCCATTCTGTGTTATACCGTTATGTCACTAACCAGCCGGCGTAGTACGAAGCTCCATTCATATATTCTGTTAATTCCATGCTTAGGTTAGTGCCATTATCAAGAAAGTTATTTAAAAATATCGTTGTAGCTAACGTCCTAAATCTTAAAGATATAAGTAGTTATGTGTCAGAAAAAATAATCATACTGATCTCAAGTGTATACCAAGTATCCCAACATCTGTGTTATACTGTTATGTCACAAAGCGACGCACACGCCGGCCGGCGCAGCGTGCGAATTCCACATTCATATTGCGTTCACGCACATATCTTGTTTTCATGCGGAATCGTTTGGATTATATATAAAAGTACTCTGTGTCGTTTGGTTTCCTTGAGCGTCAGCGAATCCCAGATGAATTTAATACTTAAGCTATTGTAGACCGTATTGCAATGGATTATGGTTGAAAAATAGTCCGTTCATCATTTGTGAATACGCATGTATGAAAATCGCTTCGTTTCCTTGAACGTCATCGAATCCCATATGAATGGGCTACGTTTTTGTACCACTGTCAAACTATTGTAAACCGTATTTCAAAGTGATATGGTTTAAAAATGGTCACGAGTGCATTCGTTTGTGAATACGCGTGTATAAAATCGAAAATCGCTTGCTTCCTTGAACATTAGCGATTCATATGTTGTATCAATACAAAACAAAACCTTATCGCGGTGCAGCATTTCGGGTCGGACCACGTGAAATTGGAGGTTTTGTATCTTTAGTTATACGAGTGATGGTCAAGTATCAGGTCAGGGGTGAATACGAAATGGTAGTCGAACTAAGATGTACTTACAGTACATGACGGCAAGACTTGAAAGAAGGTGCTAACCCTAGAAACATACCTAAATAGATTTGGGTCGGTAAGTCGCACGCTTATCGCTAGGTCACCAACGCTTTCACACAAAAAACAAAAACCACTTTAACTGACCATTGGTAAATCTCTTTGCAATGGTCCATTAGGGTCATGTACATTTTACATTTTATAGCAGCAAACTCATTCGCGTCTTTCCTGTAGACATCACAAATTGAAGGGAATGTAAAGCAAATTTTTTTGCGGCACCTGTATATACAGGCGGCATACATTTTTTCAGTACTCGAGACTCAAATAAAAAATACGGGATATCTATGATTGACAGGGTCGTTAGCTTTTATTGTATTGTAAAGAGAAGTGACCTTAAAATTCATAAATTCAAAGATGTTTGGACGGACTCCTTCGCGTAGATATCGTAAATTTAAGGGAATGAAGCTGATTTATACGCGGCAACTTTACCGGCAGGATAATTTTTTCAGTATTTGAGTCTCAAATAAGAAAACCGGGTTAACTTGTATTGTATTGTCCGCAGAAGTGACTATTTCTAAAATGTGTTTGACCCATTAAATATGTCAAAGATGGTACGAAAAATGCTGGATGTTTTTGACTTAAAACTACTAAAAGTAAGGTCGTAAACCTCAGATCATAGAAAGTACTAGATGGCTGACGGAGGCGTGGCGCGTGTCGCCGCGACATGGCCACATCGTGGCCATACCGGCCCGCCATAAGACAGTAGCAAATTAGCTGTCATTGAACAATGTGCGCGTCAATTTTATTGAAATGCCGAATTATAGCGTTATTTTGTGTCGAAATAGGAGTGCATCCAAAAACTATAAGTTACATACTACATGTGAGTACATTTTTTTCACGTATTAGTCAATAAAACCACACATTTTAACAAATAAATCCAGTGACATATGATTTTTCTGAATCAGACCATGTCGTCATACAAACGCGTGGCAATTTGTCTATGCATTCTACATTGACGCTTTGGCATGGAAAACTATTTGTAGTGTCCTAAGCAACGGCGCAATGCATTAAACCGCTAACGATATTCACAGGGGCATTATTGTTTCTTGGTACGACCGCCAACCGCTGCCTTCACTGACGCCGCGAAATAGAGTGGTGCTCGTGCATATAATTGATCTTTGAGCGTTATCGATAAAAATGTTTGGATATAGTGTGTATCAAAGTAATTATTTTTCAAGTAAAATTTAACAATTATTTTATATGCACCTAATGTTTAATTTAATACTTATTAATTTGGATTAAAAATCGAATAAGTACGCCAAAAAATAAACTGATTTAATTAAGTACAATTTATTTATAACATTATAGTTTATACCTATAAGTATATTTTATTTGAAGCGCTGGTGGCCTAGCGGTAAGAGCGTGCGACTTGCAATCCAGAGGTCGCGGGTTCAAACCCCGGCTCGTACCAATGAGTTTTTCGGAACTTATGTACGAAATATCATTTGATATTTACCAGTCGCTTTTCGGTGAAGGAAAACATCGTGAGGAAACCGGACGAATCCCCACAAAGCCTAGTTTTACCCTCTGGGTTGGAAGGTCAGATAGCAGTCGCTTTCGTAAAAACTAGTGCCTACGCCAAATCTTGGGATTAGTTGTCAAGCGGACCCTAGGCTCCCATGAGCCGTGGCAATATGCCGGGACAACGCAAGGAAGAAGGAAGTATATTTTATTCAGGTTCTTAGCTACGATTCGAATAACTGCACTAGGTAGGTATAATCAAATATGTTCATGATTGCAATTTTTTTCAGTTTCCCGAAAAATCCGAGTATAAAAAGAAAAATGGATAAATGCTACATGTAGAGGCCCTAACTGGTTTCCAAGCGAGAAAAGTGTTATTTGTTTGGATCATTTTCATTTATATAACGATAGAATATAAATATGTTTAAAATATACTTAGTCGATCCAAAAGTTCTATCAGAAAGATTTTTACTGATAATTATGATTACTCTTTTCTTATTATTCGTACATATGATTTAAAAGCTTATTTTAATGGTGCATTATACTTACAATATAATTTACTATAACTTGCTTTCGCAGTTCTTCATAACTCTATGTAACATGCTGGAATTGCTTTCGATTGGTGACGAAATATGCTATAATAAACTGAAACTATTTTTTTTTAATGAAACACTGATTTTTACTCCGTTTTGTGAAGTAGAATCCAGACGAGCGCTCGCGTCTAACGACAATCCCAAAGTAAACAATTTAAACAAACATTACATCAAATAATGACTAAAATTTAAACCAATTTGATTAGTTTAGCATAAACAAGTTTTCGCATCATGGTACATGTTTTTTTTTTTAATTAAAAGCTTTGTATTACATTTTATCAGTAAAAACCTTTGTGAGAGAACTTATGGATTAACTAATATACCTTACACGTACCTTAAAATTCTTAGCCCGCAAATAAGGTCAAAAATTTAAAGGAATATAAATTAAATCTATGGCAATTATTACTTAAAACAAAAATTTCAAAACTCTTAAGGTCATGTTCAGAATATGTAAAATATCGATAGTTCTATCGCATTGTCCTCACTCTAGTGCCGCCGCTCTAGGCTCCCACACCGCGCGGTTTGGCCAATCACAGCGCGTGAGTTGGTTGTCTGGCCACGCCTTTAATGATGTAGTGGGGGACAGTTGGAGACAGCGAGACTCGTTGAAATTATGCTTCGTTATAAATCTCCTTACTTCTTATATCTATGTCGTAAACAGATGTAAATATCGATAAGATCAGCACGTACTCGCCTCAAAATAGAATTTCACAGGAATTCAGTGATCTCAGCATACCAGTTAAAGAGATGAGACGTAGTTTAAGAAAAAAACAGAAGTTTAAAGGGAATGTGCTTTAATAAAATGTGTTTTAAAAGAAATACAATAGGTAAGGGTCTAGCAGGCTAAGGAAGGAGAAGTGACCCCTGTGACGAATATCGGATTTTTATAATGTCATTTGTTGGCTATCTTATTATATAGAAACACCTTAACTTTCAGCCCCCTATCTTGAATCGTCACCGAGATAATGTCAAAAACGTCATTTAATGGACACATTTTTCAAAGTCGTTATTCTCCTGAACTATATATAAACATAGAGCAATCAAACCAAATCATAGCAACGAAGAATGAGTAGGGGTAAAACACAGATCTTTTTAAATATTTAATTCCCTGAAAAAATAATGATTAAATTGTCAGTTTTTTTTTGACAACTCTTTTCAACAAGTACTTGTAAAGGTACAACCTATGGAAAAAATCACATAAACTGCAAATAGTATTAGCTAAAGCCATGCGAAAAATCAATTCAGTAAAATTGGTGCAACATACTTAAAAAAAATTAAATGTCAACGAAAGCGTTTAGCTATCAAAGGAGTCTTTCATTCTGAAGGAGATTTTCTGTTTAAATGAGGTTTAATTTCGTTGCCTAGCAACAGAAAGTGTTTATTTTGAACTTGACGCATGACTGTCAAAAAAGGTTGCAAGACTCATTTGATAGTTGCACAGACTGGGCTATCAAAATCACTGCCAACTTAGCCTGGTCTGACTACAAGCTCATTGTAATATGTCTACTTGGAAAATAAACTACCTTTACCTTATCTTAAATTAATAATTAATTGACTCATACGGATAATGCACACCAGGCACTATCAATAAAACCTGCATTATCGTTTTTCCTCTACACTCTACACTCGTCAAATAATTATTCCTACTACAGTACCCCTAGTGTAAATATTTTCGACAGCGAAACGTGACGTACGCGTTTGCGTTAAGTGTCATTTTGTATGAGATTTTTGACTTTCCAAAACGTCCCGCTTGGCGCGCTGTTCAAAAACCCATACAAAATGAGACTTAACGCAAACGCGTACGTCACGTTTCGCTATCGACTAAATTTACACTAGGTGTACTGATGTTATTTTGTTGGCAAACGCAAATTTTACACGTTTTAAAAAAGGACCAATGTGATAAAAAACTTACGCGGAAACTAAACTATATCAGGGCACTCTCACTAAGCAAAACCTTAAAATTGTTAAAGTTGACTATTGAAAAAAAGATCACGAAAACATATCTAATTTTCATTTATTTTCAATTGTATGTATATCGTTACCCTGCTTACCATAACAGTACACTGCTTACATAATTATTTTAGTATAATATAACTAATGATATAGCCGAAGGATATGACTAGCCAAATTTCAAACAGAACTATATATACTATATTGCGGAAAAACGTCAAATTTCGCGCGATTGCTAAATCTTACGTCGCAAACAGCGGAAATGTCAAAACGTCAAATATCTATGAAATTATGACGTTTACTTAACACTATCAAAATTGTTGCCAACTTACCTTGGTCTGGCTCTAAACATAAGTATTTCATGCAAATTTTTAAATGTTCCTAACTTTTATAATAATTATAAAAATTTAAAAATGTAAGGTGGGGTAGCTGTGGTTGATATACAATAAATTAAGTTAAAATATGTTCAATATAATGTTTATATCCAGAGAAGAAAATGAGGACTACATTTGTATGAAAAAGCGATTTCACGTGGTCACTTTCGTGTGACGATCCCGAGTGACGTCCGTCTCTACGCAGCTGTCTTGACATTGATATGAACATGACGCGGGGCTGCTCAGTACTCAGCAATTGAACTGATGGCGTGTAATCACCCTCATTAGGGTAATCCGACAATAATGGCTATCAGTACATCGCATCATACGCGTTTCCGTTTGCCATGTTTATGAATTGTTTAAAAGCAGAAGTCGTCCTGAAAGTTATTAAAATTAACCTCTCTACGAGTATTAATATGAAGAGAAAATGCAAGGATATTGTGGGAAACGGAATTTTATAAATGTTATAAAATATAATTGAAACCGTTAAAGATATCTTTGACACAGAGAACTATAAAACTCTTGGAGGATTTAACAACTGGACACGCCTTATCTGTAATTTTCTGTACAAAACATTTTTGCCGCCGAGCCGATTTTTACTGGGGAGGGGCACGTCAAATGTATGGCTATTTGTACGTTACGTACTTGCGGCATTACCCCGATGAATGGCCAGTGATATCTGTTGGATAAAGAAAGATCCAGAGCGAGGGTCGCAGCCCCTTTCCATTAAACCGTGTGGTTGGGATCACGGGGCTAACGGTATACCTAATAGCTACACTTCAGTTCCAGATAACTTATTCACAATTTTAAAATCTCAGTTATTATATCCACTTCAGTTTTAATGATTGAATCTGACAATCGCTATTAGTGCATCGGTCGCACGTTTTTCCTACCAAACAAGTGAGATGAATTGCAAATGACAAAAGTTACTCGGAACGTCATGCGGATTAACAATGACATGCCAGCCATGCCAGGGTTATTAAAATCACTTATCTCGCAATCGAGACTCAGATTCAGGAGATACCTATATAATAACTGGGTGGATTAACTCAATCGATTTCTTATTGTTATTTTGTCAAATATTAGTAAATGGTCCATCATGGAGTGGCCTTTTACTTACCACAAATTTTATATTATAAAACCGAGATAAGAGTGACCCAGGAGAACGTAGCCATGGCAACGAGTGACAAGAAAAAGTTGATTCACCCAACTAGTGACTTTGAGCTATATACTCCGCGAGTCCAATACCGCCATTATGAAGAAATTCCAAAACCTGTTACGCCAAAAATATCCATATACTATAATGATATCTCACCTGAACGAACACCGAAGTACGCACACTTAGGGCATCTTTCTCTTTTACTAAAATTAAGGCGTAGAGTGACAGAGATAATTGCTGAATACGAACTTCGATTTTCACGGTTATAGACCAGAAATTCTACATAATAGTAGTCCAAGCTAAAATGGAGGATGCTTTGCGCTCGTTCAGTCAATTATTTCTAGCGTTCAGTCGAATAAATGATTTGTTAATAGACACGCAGATCATGCTCAGTTCCTCGTTAGGTTATAACAATGACTATAGGAATGTTATAATTAATCCCTTAGTAGGAATCTGACCTAATCAGGGGTACTAATTAATCTATTACAGGCTTATTATCATTGTCATCATACGATCGTTTGCATATATTGCATCTCATTAACAGAGGATTATTTTAAATCTAAAATAGGCCCTTAAGGCATTGTACCATGGATGCTGGCGCCATTTCTTCGTTGTATCGCAATACTGAAACGTTGTGCGAGGAAGCTCTTCGGTCACCAGTTACGTGCGTTACGTAAACCAGACGCTTCGCGGTTTCTGTAAAAAACTTGTGCGCGCTGGGACCCCACGGACCTAGAGTTTCAGCGCCAAATGGTACAAAATGGTACTCTATCTCTACCGAGGCTCTTATATTTATTACGTTTCAAAAATCTCGGCGCTTTCCGCCGCTGCGCCCGCTTTTACATTAGTCCGTTGAGGTGGGAGTGGGACGGTGCCAGTGTGTCTACGCAGGTAGCATCCCACATAACACGTCTCTTGCCATCATCCCTGATAATGCCAGTCGGCTCAAGAAGAGCAGGCACATTAATAACGTATTTAGGCCGCCTGTTGTCTACCTCTATCCTTAATCAGGTATCTTTTACTGAGGTGTGTCAATGAAGAGTATTCTACCTAGAGTCAGACCAAGACAAGTCTGCAACGATTTTGATAGCACACGCAATGCAAGTGTTATTTATACGTTATAATTTCATAGAAGTTTGACGTTTAAAATAACACTTGCATATCTTTACTGCCTGACTGTGAAGGTACTTAAATAATTTAATACATAGTAGTAAACTTCACGCTTAAACCGCTAAACCGATTTCGATGGAATTTGGTATGGAGTTAGTTAGAGACCTGGGGGAGGAAATACGTTAGTTTTTATCAATCATCATTAGGGTTTTTTAGGGTTCCGTACCCGAAGGGTCAAACGGGACCCTATTACTGAGACTCCGCTGACCGTCCGTCCGTCCGTCTGTCACCAGGCTGTATCTCATGAATCGTGATATTTAGCCAGTTGAAATTTCTACAGATTTTGTAGTTCTGTTGCCGCTATAACAACAAATACTAAAAACAGAATAAAATAAATATTTCTTTCCAATGTCGAGGTTCTCATCCAATCACCGAAGTTAAGCAACGTCGGGCGGGGTCAGTACTTGGATGGGTGACCGTTTTTATAGATAATGGTACGGAACCCTTCCTGTGCGAGTCCGACTCGCAATTGGCCGGTTTTTTTATTTATTATTTATTTCAATACAATACAATTGATACTGACTTAATATTAACCACAACGTCCCACAAAACTGTTTGCACAGTTTGACTGAGGGAAGGTATCATCATCATCATCGTTACATGGAAACGAAGTCTTGGGCAGAAGCTATAGTAAAGTATATATCAGAAAGCCTTGGATCAAGTTAAGTCAAATTCTCCAAAATCAAATAAAAAAATCTAATCAATAACAAACGTGCTCATCACACAAATAAATGCCCTTACCGGGATTCGAAGCCTGAACCGGCTTCATAGGCAGGGTCACTACCAACTACTTAGGCCAAACCGGTCGTTAAGTATTATAGATATTATTAAATTAAACACTTTGTTCTGTCAAAATTAGCGCAGAGTTAGCATGGACTGAGTCTATTGATGCTAATCTATTATTATTATGACAATAATTTCGTGGGCCATATCATATTTATGCTAAATTTGTCGCGTGAATGACTTCGACCTTGCCTGTACTGATTGAAATGCAGTTTTCTATAAACGAAGTTTATATTTCTGGTTCCTCATAGTCCAGTGACTCTCATTATGAGTCTCATTAATGTCACACGGTCAGAGGATTACGGACACCAATGCTTGCAATTCAACAATCTTTTGTTTTTGTTAAATGCAATTATAATGACATTAAGTCCGCCATTTGTACATTTTTTAATGTATTTTGTGCATTAAATATTAAAAACGAATAGAGCTTTTAAAGTCAAACATAACATGACATTATAAAATAAATAAAATAAAAAGCCCATTTATTCTAAAACTAACTTAGGCTATAGTTACACGGAAAAAAAATACAGTTATAATTTTAAAGTAATTAACTAACATAAAATAATTCATTAACTCTATAACTAAGTCGGTTTGTACCCCTCATGGGTAAAGGCCTCCTCCAAATCATGTCATTGCGCTCTGTCTTGAGCTACTTCCTGCCAGTGCTTTACTTTTCGTTGTAAGTCGTCTGCCCAACGAGCGTTTGGTTTGCCCTGTCTTCTCGTTCCTTTAGGCCTAGTCCATAGCGTGACGATCTTAGTCCATTTCTAAAAAAAACTATACTTGTCCCTTTTTTGGGTGCTAGTACTAGCGCGAGAAAAAGACAGGATGATTCTCTTTATCTACGAGTCTGTTTGAAATGAGACAGTCCCTGGCCAAACTGTATATCAATGTTGCGAATTTAATAAAAAAAGTAAACAAGTGAAGAAAGATTTATCGTAGGCTACAAACTTTACATAGTAGGAACCGTTATAATTTATGGGTTGTTTTTAAACCTCATTATTTACCTGATTATAGCCTATTTGTACTTTCAATGCTCAATAGTGATTATTCTCACACTTAATAACTCTTTCATTGCTTAGAGCAAAAAATAATAGTTTAAAAATAGCTTAGTAAAACATAAGATTGAAAAACGACCGGTTAACTATGTTGACGATCGTCAACTTTTAATTGACGTCTAGTGGACCTTATGTCATTGTAATAGGGTCTATATATAATTAACTGGGTTGACGATTGCCATACGTCGTGATTTCTCCTGACGTGTCAAGATTTTTGCCATCACGAACCACCAGAAACTAACTAAAAGTTTGAAAGGACAGAAAAAAGAGAAGTTTACGCTGTAGCTACAACATATGGTGGCGAATGGCGTTTCTAGTAGCCCACGAAATGTTTAGAGAAATTACCAGATGAATGATGATTCAGTCGTCGGACTTCGGACCGTCAACATCTCCTGAGGATGCCTCGTAGAGAGGCGAAATACGTGTCGAGTTTTGTACTTTCGGCGGTTCGGATTTATTTTTTCGTTGGGAGTGTGGGAACATTAACTGCATATAATTATAACGGGTTAGCACTGATTGACTAGCACGTTATCTTTTCGCGGATTAACAAACTAATATTTTGTGTTTAAATTTTATAGAATTGACCGTCCAGGAAATGTTAGGATTTTTAGAGTGACGTCCAGACTTTTGCCTGGATATAAAAAAATTTCATGTAATAACCTTAGTTGACGGTACTTACTAGCGATGGAGAATATAATTGCTGACACGAGACTGTCACAGGCTAATGATAATTGTTGACCATTGTAGTCTTTTTTAATCGGGTAACATTTGAACTTGCAAGTGATGACTCTTATTAATGTCGTTATACGGTCAGGGAATAACGAACATGTTAGCAATTATTTGAGAATTTTGACATGTTGTGAACGGGATGGTCAATTGGTCAGCATGGTCACCATATTACGAAATTGGATCTTGTATGTCCAACAACACAATATGTATGTGTAACAAAAATATTGGGGATCCGTTTTTTAGGGTTCCGTACCCAAAGAGTAAAACGGGACCCTATTACTAAGACTCCGCTGTCCGTCCATCTGTCCGTCTGTCACCAGGCTGTATCTCATGAACCGGGATAGCTAGACAGTTGAAATTTTCACAGATGATGTATTTCTGTTGCCGCTATAACAACAAATACTAAAAGTACGGAAGGCAGTGTTTTTGACAATTTGTTGGAAAATGTCCAGTTATTGGAAGGTGGCCAGTAATAGACGATGTACCCTATATAACATTATAACATTAATATGTATATTACTTACCACTGTCATTGACGCCTCCTTCCTCATCACTTGGGATTCACATAACATCAAGTTCATAAACACGATCAAAAACAACCCTAGTTTTACCACCGACATATTCACTCCAAAAGTCCTTTCAAATTTATTCTAAATTCGAAAAAACACTTTAATTTAACGTTTACAATTGGCGAGTGTGTACATAAAAAAAATATCCTTTAATTGTTTGGCGTTTGTAAGTGGCCAGTATTTAAAATGTTTTTTTTTAAACGTTCCAGTCAAAGCGGTGTGTGTTGAGTGCGCACGCGTTTGTCCTGCCGGCGTTTTTATCATTCAGTCTCGTTTGATGTTATTATTGTGTGACGTCACGCGGGTGAATCTCCAATAGCGATTATACAAATATGGGTGTTTCATTTATGCACTGCACGGCAGGTGGTGTCAACGGGTCTGGTATACTTATAGTCGCTAGTTTATACTTTGACGTCTTAGCCAAAAATTCAAAAACTTCATTACTCTGATATGAGACACATGGGATTGCAAAGTTGATACTAATAAACACTTGTAGAATTTGTGAGCTTAATTGTAATTAGATAATGATAATTATAGGATGCGTGTAAGTAATGGTAGGGTTAGTTAATTATCATATAAACAGAACTTAATTTTAGGATTTCGGATTAGTTAAAAATGGGTCGGCAACGTTTATGTGACGCATTAACAGGAAGCATTAGTGGTCATTTTTAGGGTTCCGTAGCCAAATGGCAAAAAACGGAACCCTTATAGATTCGTCATGTCCGTCTGTCTGTCCGATTCTGTCACAGCCACTTTTTTCCGAAACTATTAGAGCTATACTGTTCAAACTTAGTAAGTGGATGTATTCTATGAACCGCATTAAGATGTTCACACAAAAATAGAAAAAAAACAATAAATTTTGGGGGTTCCCCATACTTAGAACTGAAACTCAAAAAATAATTTTTCATCAAACCCATACGTGTGGGGTATCTATGGATAGGTCTTCAAAAATGATATTGAGGTTTCTAATATCATTTTTTTCTAAAATGAATAGTTTGCGCGAGAGACACTTCCAAAGTGGTAAAATGTGTGTCCCCCCCCGTAACTTCTAAAATAACAGAGTGAAAAAACTAAAAAAAATATATGATATACATTGTCATGCAAACTTCCACCGAAAATTGGTTTGAACGAGATCTAGTAAGTAGTATTTTTTTTAATACGTCATAAAATTAAAAAAAAAAAATTATATCAAACCCATACGTGTGGGGTATCTATGGATAGGTCTTTAAAAATGATATTTAGGTTTCTAATATCATTTTTTTCTAAACTGAATAGTTTGCGCGAGAGACACTTCCAAAGTGAAAAAATGTGTCCCCCCCCCCCCCTGTAACTTCTAAAATAACAGAATGAAAAATCTAAAATAAAATATATGATATACATTATCATGCAAACTTCCACCGAAAATTGGTTTGAACGAGATCTAGTGAGTAGTTTTTTTTTTAATACGTCATAAAACTACGCGAAAAATCAAAACTACATAAAAAATGGAAACGTTTTTCAAATCCGCGTGACTACGATGAATTCTCACTTCTTAGAGCTAGACAGAAACGCGTGCAGGAACAGTGTTTTCAACGTTTCACTCAAAATACGGAATTATACATAAAGCGTTCCCCTAAATTTTTCTGGAAGTATGTTAAATCCAAGAGAGGAGGATCTAACTACCCTAGCAGTTTTAATCTGAACGATCGTACCTATAATGACGGCAAGACCATTTGTGATGCTTTTAACAATTTTTTTGAAAGTGTTTTTGCTCCAGCAAGTCCTGCGAACCTCACTAACAAATCCAAGAGTTATATTCAAAGTGACGTCTTTTGCGGAATCCACATATCTTCTGACATAGTGTTGAAGTTTTTAAAAGCCCTAGATAAATCTAAAGGACCAGGCTGTGACGGCGTCCCGCCTATTTTTCTTTCTTCCTGCGCCGAAAGCCTCGCAGTTCCCCTGACTATTATTTTCCGCCTATCACTAAAGTACTGCATTTATCCTTCTTTATGGAAAAAAGCCCATATTATCCCTGTTCACAAAAAAGGATCAAAAACTAGTATCGTTAATTATAGACCAATATCTATACTCAATACAATGGGTAAACTCTTCGAGTCAATTGTAGTAGATAGCATATATCCTCTTGTAAGTAGTGGCATATCAAATACTCAGCATGGTTTCTTGAAAGGACGCTCGACAGTTTCAAATCTGGCATGTTTTACAAATTTTGTCTTATCGGAGATGGAGGGTGGTGGACAGGTTGACGTGATATACACTGATTTCGAAAAAGCGTTTGATCGTGTAGATCACGCTATTCTTATCAGAAAGCTCGAGGCTTTGGGAATTCATGGAGATCTGCTACGTTGGATTGAATCCTACCTTACCAACCGTTCCCAAGCCGTGGTTCTTGGAGGTTTTAGATCAAATTACATTACAATCCCATCTGGCGTTCCCCAGGGCTCTCATCTTGGACCTCTTCTATACATTGCTTACATACATGATATAAATAGATCTATAAATAATGCCCATCACCTGTTATATGCAGACGACAAAAAAATATTCATCCGTGTCAGAACTCTTGAAGATTGTCATCGTCTGCAAAGCGATCTCAATAATCTTGACTATTATTACTCCCTGAACAAGATCTCTCTTAGTACTAATAAATGTCAGTGCATAACCTTCACTCGCCGAATCACACCAATAAAATTTTCATATAATCTTAGAGGTACCGTGGTGGAAAGAGTCGAAGTAGTTCGTGATCTGGGAATAATACTCGACACCCAGATGTCAATGAGGGAACATGTCGACCATATAGTCAACAAAGCGTATCGTAATCTCGGCTTTATGATGAGAACGTGTAAACCATTCTCAGATGTTCTAAGTTTGAAGATAGTATACTATGCATACGTTAGAAGTATTTTAGAATATGCCTCTCCCATATGGTCAGTCAATTACGCCATTCATAAAGATCGTATTGAAAAAATTCAGAAGAAATTTGCGTCACATTTAAATCACAAATTCAAAAAAATTATACCATCTACCTCCTACACTAATAAATGTCGACAATATAATCTCTTAACACTAGAAGACAGACGTAAACTTTCAGACATGAGGTTTCTCTTTGATATAATTAATGGTCGCATCGATTGCCCACAACTGTTGTCTGGTCTATCATTTCGAGCCCCAAAGCGTCGCACTAGACATACCGCCCTATTTCATGTTCCTTTTCACGTGACTAAGTATGGTGACAATGCAGTGTTATCTCGAATCCCTCGTTTATATAACATGGAATTCTATTCTGCAGACCCCTTTCTCGGATCTAGGAATAAATATATGGACAATATCTACAAGACACTTTCAGAAAAGTACAAATAAATTAAAATTAAGATTAAATTATTCACCAGTCTATTTAGCCTGTCCATCGGACACACACAATTATGTATATATAAATATATCATTAAATTTACTTCTATGAGTATTACCATGCAACTCTTCTTTTTTTTTATTTGTGTTTAATATTTCTAATCTACTGATGTAAAGTCATACAATTGTGTAGTATTGACATACCAAAATAAACGATGAACTGCGGATTTATTGAGGCATATGCACTTAAATAAAATGAACAATATTTGTACATACATATAATAACGTCACATCAGATCTTTACGTCTACGAACTTATTGACGTATCCGTCTTGGCTAAAATTTATGTATTTGTATAGAATCATAAACTCATAATTAATGATGAGCATGTTGTGATGAGCACACTGTCTTATTAAAACTGTTTATTATGATAATACCTAGATACGAATTACGTTATTCTAAGTAAAATGTAATTAGTGGATAACTGTCATTGGCCATCTGTTATGTAATCACTCATATGTAAAACTTTTATTTACGGCTGTTGTTGTCCTAAATATAAATAAAAAAAAAAAAAAAAAAAAAAAAAAATTTAAAAAAAATTTTTTTCATCAAACCCATACGTGTGGGGTATCTATGGATAGGTCTTCAAAAATGATATTTAGGTTCCTAATATAATTTTTTTCTAAACTGAATAGTTTGCGCGAGAGATACTTCCAAAGTGGTAAAATGTGTGTCCAAAGTGGTAAAATTTTGAACAAGATCTAGCAAGTAGATTTTTTTTAATACGTCTGAAATGGTACGGAACCCTTCATGCGCGAGCCCGACTCGCACTTGGCCGCTTTTTTTCATACTAAGGGTATCGACATCTTCCTCTCTGGGTTTTGGCCTTAGATGTATTTTTTAATATGAGTTCAATATTATCACTACCTGTGTCTGTACGTTTTGCTTTTTTGATATTCTTGTTTTTAAAAGAACTAGGTTATTTCAAAAAGCGCTAAAAATGGCCAACAAAATGCACCGTAAATAGACGCCTAGCATACAAATAATTTAATTCTCATTCCGTCCCCAAAATTTCGTTATGATTGGTTAAGTTTTGGTGGAGGAAAATGTTCAAAATATCAAGAACGAAACCTCGATTTCTGAGATGTTCGCCTAAGCTACAGTTATCCTTATCGCACGAATTTTAGGAGCCACCCTCGTCAGCGCGACGGAAATATTAAACTAAAATTCTCAAATTTGAGAAAGTTGTTGTTAACCGCCATCATATAAAAATGTTTCCTCATATAATGCTCGTGTTTTGTAACCTGATTAACTTAGATCTTACAATCAAATCCTTAATCCTGATGAACCTTGAATTATTTTTAAGATATTTAAATATTGACAGAAAAAAATACTTAAGCAGATGCTATTAGTGTTATTACTGAAACTGAACGTGCATAAAACATAAACATTGTCTATGGAAATATAGTTTAAAAAAATATATGCGATAGGCCACCTCATTGTTTCATATTTGTCTATATTGCAAAACTTATCTAGTGACCTACGTGTATAGAACAGAGCCCCTAGTGTAAATTTATTCGATTTCGAAACGTGACGTATGGTATGGGATTTAGACACAGCGTGCCATGCGGAACGTTTTGGAAACTCAAAATCCCATACAAAAAGAGACTTAATACAAACGCGTACGTCACGTTACGCCAACGAATAAATTTATACTAGGGGTACAGGGTTTGGTAAAGAACACAGAGCGTAATACAGGAAGACAATTTAATGCCATAGGGCGTTCGGATAGAGTTTAATCCTTGTTAAGTGCATCTTTATCACGACAAAAATTACACTTGCATATGTGTATGCAAATTACCCGTCAACCGATGTACGTCATAGGTTCCTATTTTTAGGGTTCCGTATCAAAAAGGTACAAAAGGAACCCTTATGGTGCGACTCTGTCCGTCCGTCTGTCTGTCACAACGCTAAATATTTCGAGAACTATTTCAGCTATCGATATGAAATTTGAAATAGTTATGAACAACGCTAATCCAGACTCATTGAAAGTATTATTTTTTATTTCTTTTTTATTAACTACTTAGGGGGCGTCCATTAATCGCGTCATATTGTATAGGGGGGGAGGGGGTCAGCAAAAAATCACCAATGATCACCACAGGGGACGGGGGGGTATGGACACGTATCACGTGTATTTTTTTTTTCATCTGTGCTATACTGTATTATAGTCAATAAAATAAAAATAATAGTTTTCCCCCATTATCCTTCACGTGTACTTAGGTTCATTTGTTAGAAAACTGTTCTTTAGTTATCGAAAAAAATACACGTCATATTGGATGGGGGGGGGGGGGGGGTCCTGAAAATATCACCAAAGATCACCATGGGGGAGGGGGGGGGTCTAAAACAAGCCAAAAACGTATGACGCGATTAATGGACGCCCCCTTATGTAAAATGCCCAATATGAAGAGGGGGCAAAAAGCGAGATGGCCATGCGATGGTTGAGAGCACGCACTATGGAATGGGCCACCTTAGATGTGCGGACAAAAAACCGACACCGTGGCCGTCCCATCGCCATCCCGCCGCGCCATTAGCCATCCGACACCACTCACCTCTCTACACGTTGGCCCATCTTAGTGGGACAGTATGATGGCCCAGCGCTGGACTAGCGAGATAGCCATGTGATGGTCGAGAGCACGCACAATGGAATGGTCCACGTGTAGATGCGTACGGACCATCGCTGGCCCACTACCTTTGATTTGCGGACGAAAAACCGACACCGTGGCCATCCATTCGCCATCCCACCGCGCCTTAAACCGTTCGAGACCACCTCTCTACACGCTGGACCTTCTTAGTGGGACAGTATGATGGTCCATTGTGTAGAGGAGCCATGAGGCCAGGAGAAAGCCATAAGATAGTATTTATCAATCATCATCATTCCAGTCAGACGAAGTTGCAGGCAGAAGCAAGTAGTCAAGAAAAATCTCTGCAATGGATTTTGCTGGTATACCTAATGGCTAAAATAAGCCAACAAATAGTAAGGTACTTAATACTTTTGACGCTTGTTTTCTAGAGCCGGTATCTATAAATAACTTCTTAATTAATTTAGTAAAATTCCATTGATAAAAAAATTAGGATTACTTATTAATGAACGAGTAACGTGAATACTCGAATGAGTGTTAACCGATTAAGAGACAATTGAGGCTTTGTATTTTTATATTTCATGACTTATTTCTTAAGTTATAAGATTGAATTTCCAATGTGAACTAAATGGGAAATGTGACCTTTTGGAAATATGCACTTCAATTAAACTATCGATTAAACTTATGTATTGTTGACGTAGTGGGTGATATGGAAAATTATAGGCGTTATCCTCGATTTGAAAATTCTCTACAATTATATTTGGAAATTTTCTCTTTCGTCTCTTTACTATTTGTTATTTCTTAAATACTTACAATATTTGTATTTTCGGATAAGAGTTACGAACCATTTTGTTTTCAGGAACCCGTCCACCTTTTCCCAGAAGAAACCATTTTAATGGCTTAGCCGTTTATCGAATAACCCCAACGATTGGCTTTCCCTTTCAACAGCTTACCCATTCATTTGATATAGCTCTAGGAAGGGGTTTCTCTGTCAGAAATACCGCTAAAATGAAAGGGTATCCTTTCTTAATTCAAAAAATTGTGACACCTATGCTGTCAACGCGCTAGACACCCAGTCCTTCACTTTACTAAATAAGCAATATTTGATTCCATTTTTACGAAGAGAATATTGAAAATGGCATACGCGTTATAATTTATAATTAATACCCCTTCAAGAGGTTAGCGCTTAGGGTGCCTATTTTGCGTGAATCGAGATAGCGCTCTAACCACCCCAGCTCCTCCACGAAGCCTAGCAATGTTTTCAGGTTGCTTACTGCCTCCTTTTGTGTGCACGGAGTCCGTAGGGATTTGCTCCTGTATACTTCTACCTGTTCACAGTCTAGGAGAATGTGTTTTGCTGGTTCCTCTTCTTCCATGCATGCTCTGCACATGGGGCTGTCTGCCTACAGCTATTTTTTTAGTCAAACCTTACGGCCACAGTCAGTCAGAGTGACGTCTAATTGACTGTCAAGCTTACCTTACACATCGGACCCTATTCTTATTATCAAGCCATTGGCCCCATAAAATCGTAATAAAACTATAATCAGAAAATACAAGTTAAAGTTGAAAATTATCCTAATTAAGCTGCTGCACTGAAATAATCCATGCAAACTTCGACCTTACCTTCTAGGCTAGAGGATTCAAATCGTAATGTCTTTGGAAATCATATTCATTTTAAATTATTTTAACTACATGCAAAGTATATTTTTAATCGATACAAATAAGAAGAGTGTACGAGTAATATATTACACACGCACGCGTAAAATTAAATGCCTTTGTAAATAATAGTATCTCGTCTCGTTAAAAGAATCCGGTTAAGTGCGATGTTCTGAACCTATAATATTTTTTTGCTGTGACTATACAGCGGACCAGACCCTATTAGTAAGAATTAATATGAAAAGACGATATTACTTGCCAAATTTCATAGTTCTAGGTCAAAGAATTTTGATTCCATTGCGTGTCGTGGTTTAGGTTTTTTGCGGCAAAAACGGCCGTATCTTTTTTTACGCTTTTCTTCTTCTTCTTTATGAGGGTTCAGTTTTTTTCCTTTTGAGGTACGGAACCCTAAATAGCTCAGTATTTCATACAACACAGTGAGCATCTAATAATAGTTACGGTCATTGTGGCCAAATATATCGGAACACATCTTTATTTCTATAATAACAAAGGTGTGTAATATATTTGACCACTTAGACCGGCACTGTCTATTTGATGCCGATTGTACAGTCGCCATCAGATACATAGGAGCGGCTGAGGTTCTCAAAAATATCTGAACACACTAGCGACTTGATAATAGAGGCGCGTTCAGATATTTGTGAGCACCTTGGCCGCTCCGATATATCTGATGGCGACTACATTTTAGATTGCATTAACTGACAATAGCTCACACCCGGACGAATGAAAGATAAATAGAAAAAAAAACAATCAAAGTAAAAACGATTGTCATAGAGGCAAGCTCAGTGATTACAATAATGGTCTTTTGTTAGGTATTTTGGTTAAAATTACAAAGTCCGATACCATTAGTGTGATTATAGTCCATTATAGGTGATATATATTATACCTATCTGGAATATAGTCAGGTTACCAAGCCATTTAAGCCATTTTTCGTGGTTAAGGGCGATTGAAATTAATGAAGATGAATTTTAAATATTGTATGTACTTCAGAATCTTCAAACTGTCTTAATAATCTCTCCATCCATCAAATATCCCGTCCCGTTGTTGGTGGATTTTGGTCTACTTCATGGCATTCTACGCTAGTTTACTAGGTACAAAAAAATACAAGTAAAAACAAACGACTAGAATTTTTAAAATTATATAAAATTATTTATTTTTCTAATCGTCAGAATAAGGGTACTGCTTCACTTTATCGTCAGATTAAGGTTTCACACAACTGGGGCATCAATCTAAACCTTTCTGTATAATAACCGGTCAAGCTCGAGTATTTCAAGATGGCGGTTTCTTTTGCAACTTTGTGACCCTGACATTTTTATGCGTATCGCCGAAATCGTCAGATTATTGGAATAAACGCTTTTGTATGGTCCACTTAACATCCCCTTTGAATATCTGACGCGCTCGTGTAGATTTTTCCTAATTTTCTACATTCTACCCTTCCGTATGACCACCCTGACCATGTAAACAGGCAGGTTAACATACCCTTGTTATCAGAGATATGTTGCGCGACTGACAATACCAATATCTGACTCGCTTTTAACATTTTTTTAAATCTGTACGAGTAGTCGCTTTCCTGCTCGCTGAAGCAGAAAATATTGTATAAGTAACCTTATTTTCTTCCTATCATCTAATCTTTCGAATCCAATAGGTCTCTATGACGTCGTCGTCAGTTGTGGCTGTCCATTAACGATTCAAAGAAAGAAAGAATGAATGAGTACGCGTTAATATCTGGCGAGTTAGTTTGGCCCTCGAACGCAGTGAGAGCACCAATAGCCCGATACTGAAATGGTGCCTTTTACCCGTCACTCTACTTTTCATTTCGAATGCGCGGAAAGTAAAATACATGCATGTGTATTTAAAAAAACATAACTAAGTATAAACTGTTACAGTATTTCTTGAGGGTACTTTCAATTAACAATTTAGGTAAAAGTATCGTGATTTATGGAATTAAATATTAGAATGGAAACTATACAACATATCTACTCATTTAATATCAAATTTTAATTCCTTATCGTAATATAAATGAAAAAAAAAGGTACTAGGAAAGTAAAATGCTAGTGCAGAAACGTATCATTTTCTGCACCCTTTTTAGAATAACAACTAAAAACTAACAATAACTAGAAATAATAGATGAGATAACCTTGATTTTATTTCATAAAAGTTCTTCACAAACAGAAAATCCATTCTGTACCCGAAAATTCAATTTCGGGAGCTTAGAACTTGGGGGCATTTTTATGACCGTTACTTTTGGGTACACAAAACACAAAGAGCACTAAATCTATGTACACCTATTAACTAACTATGTATTACCTATTAACTATATATGTACAACTAGGTATTTGGTCAGAAACATTAGCAATGAACATTAAAAGTAAACAACAATAAACATAGGTTATAGCTTGATTGAAAATGGCTGGCCTTGGCCAAGAATTTCAGATCAGTTTGTATGGCACGGCCGCTGACGGTCGTTATGCGAATGGTAATATTGGTTAATGTATGCACGACTCGGCTGTCATACATATTACATACATGTTTGCGTCTTTGTTACCATAACCGAACGATAGCTGTGATGCTTGTTAACGCTTTGTTTTATCTGTTTACTTCCTTGTCTATTATGTAAGCACTTTTTGGCTATATTCTTATATTACAAATATAACTTTATCATATACAATATGTCTCAGAAAGCGACGATAAAATGATAGAGCTCATGAGTTATTGAGACCACCCCATATGTGTTACGTGTCTTGACGTAATTTTCGGAGATATTGCCCGTTTCAATCATAATTTTCTGATTTTTAGGGTTCCGTAGCCAAATGGCAAAAAACGGAACCCTTATAGATTCGTCATGTCCGTCTGTCTGTCCGATTCTGTCACAGCCACTTTTTTCCGAAACTATAAGAGCTATACTGTTCAAACTTAGTAAGTGGATGTATTCTATGAACCGCATTAAGATGTTCACACAAAAATAGAAAAAAAAAACAATAATTTTTGGGGGTTCCCCATACTTAGAACTGAAACTCAAAAAATCTTTTTTCATCAAACCCATACTTGAGGGGTATCTATGGATAGGTCTTCAAAAATGATATTGAGGTTTCTAATATCATTTTTTTCTAAACTGAATAGTTTGCGCGAGAGACACTTCCAAAGTGGTAAAATGTGTGTCCAAAGTGGTTTTTTTTAATACGTCTCAAATGGTACGGAACCCTTCATGCGCGAGTCCGACTCGCACTTGGCCGCTTTTTTCAATGTTAGTGTAATACTTATAAATAAGCTTCTTAGAAGTTTTTACTTAGTATGGAAAAATAAACATTGGCTATTTAAAAAACATCATTTGTTTTTAAACTTTCCCATGATTTTAAATGTGTTAATAATTCCGATAAATAAAAAAAGTTTTGTGAGTATCTATCGCGCTCTGACGTGGCAAGGTCTTTTATGACATATTGTGAGCTTGCTTCGCTCGACTAGGGATTAGCCATTCTTTGTTTTATCTCGTGAGACGATCTGTGATAAAATATGATTTTAATTAAGGAATTGCCTACTCTTATTTTAATCTATAGCAATCAATATTTTCAATTTGTGGTTAACTAATCGAATGATTCATCTCTGAATGTGTTTTAGTGCCGGATGGCGTTTAGGATGTCAATGACGTTTGCGGTTTATTGTTGCGTATGCGCATAATTTGTTGATAGATTAAACATAATTGACATTGTTTATGAATAAACTAGTGGCTCTGTGAGCTGAAGATATCGCGATAAGTTTAAAAAAAATTTAAAAAAACTTACTTCGTTGAATCATTATCACCGCGAACTCACAATAGTTTTAAGTGCTATTGACCCTACTGGCGCTTAAGTCCTTTAAGCCAATTTCCGCCATTTTGAACATTTTCTAGAAAACGAAACGACAGAGAAAAATATCTAACTACCGAACATACTCACAAAATTGCATGAAAATTCGTCAAGTAATGCGACCTGCAGAGGAGAACATACAGACATACGAAAGCATTTTAGCCCACGCAGAAACCGAGACGCGAAGAAAATAGCGAATCGCCTTCTTATTCTATAGCTGTTATAATTAAAATTTCGTTCATTTGTTCGTCTATGAATCTATGTGCCTCTCTATTATTCCAATGTACAAGAGCGTTAGAGATGCAGATAAGTAACGAAATTTGTATTTTCGCACACGTCTTTGAGCATTGGAATTTAAACTCTCGCGTTGAAGTGTTAAAGACGGAGCTCCTATAATTGGACTGGCCTTTTTACTTCACGTACTCTTCCTAGCCGTAAAATCCATTGATTACACTATAATTAATTTTATTCATCAATGCATAAAATGCTTGTTATATCTTATAAATATTGCGTATAAATTGACTCATTATTGTATTACCGCTTGTCACCATTAACACCTTATTCGGAATAAAATATCACCTACATCAACAACTGGCTAGAATGGTATGCACACACCTTGATTCGTAAATGGAATTAATGGATTGTTATTTTTCTATTAACATATGGTATGTACTAGTATTTTCTCCTGGGTTCCTTCCCTCTAAAAGGTCAAATAGAAAACACCCATGACTCAGGAACAAATATCTGTGCTCGACACACAAATAAATGCCCTCACCGGGATTCGAACCCGGGACCATCGGCTTCATAGGCACGGTCACTAAGCCAGACCGGTCGTCAAGTTTGTGCAAACTTGGCGTGGTCAGAGTTTACCTACTAACAGCAACCCATCGTTCTTTGCAACAAGGTAAGGTAGGCTGAAAAAGGATACTATATATTTAAATGTCATTTTTTATTACCATATTTTGTGTCCCAATGTTGGGCAAAGCCCTCACCTTTCTTCCGCCAGTCACGGTTTGATGCAAGCTTCAGCCAGCTGCTACAAAATGCGTTGAAGTTGACCTACCATTTCTTTTTAGTGCTCCGTAAGTCCGTAAAAAACTTTGTTAATCCGTACAACTAGGTCTTACAAATAGGTTAAATACGTCTTTCTCAGAGACCGTTTGACAAAGAAGTAGAAAGCTAAACTTTAAAGATAAAGATAGCTTATTTTTCAAGTAGGTATATTACAATTCGTTTAACTCTAACCCGACACCTTTGGCCCAAGAAGATTTAAATCCCTCCTGAATTATAGGAATATGGCACCTATCCCAATATGGGACCGGCAAACAACTAGGCAGGACGCTTTGGAACAGTTACAGCAATTACCAACACTAACACAATAACAACGCTCGCTTAATGATAAATGGAATTAACCCGAAATTGGTGTAAAACACTTTTTTTATTAAAACATCCGATGACTGTTTTTATGTGGGTTAAAAAGAGATAGCTTATTAAGTCAAACCGCTTTTTGGCATTAAGTAACTATATATACCCGTTAAAGTAAAACTACAAGTGTCTGGCAGACTTTATTTACACAAGTTTTTCTAGCTAAGTTGGTAAAAATAAAAATAATTAAGTAGGTACTTATTTGCTTTCAAGCAGTTTATACAAGTGGCAATAATTTCCGCTATCTTAGTTGGTCTTGACTCGTGAGTTTCGTGCTAGAATCCCCTCTTTTGCCTGTGAACCTACCCTCACTGTGTTTACATTGTTGCAGGCAACCACAAAAGATAGCGCAATGTCACCAGGCGCTGCTCCAGCCGCGCACTCCAGCAGCGAGCTGTTGGGATCCCTGACCACGCAGCAGCAACAGCGCACTAGCGCCCGTGTCATTAAAAAGTTGAGGACGGAACCAGTCCCTGATCCTGACAAGAGAGGTAACTTTAAAAACTTGACAGATGAATTCAGGAGCGTCCATACGTCCCTGGACAGCATATGTCGTGACTAAATGCCATAAGCCATATGGCATATAGTATATGCGTTAATAACATTTACGTCCGCATTTGTTACATGTATAATGAAGGATTATGCTTTTTTCCGTGGTTTAAGGCCAGATCTAGGAAGGAACCAAGTGTTCTAATTGGTTTCAAAGCTCTTTACGACGTCACTTTTCCACCCATTACGATCTTGCCTGCTGCCTCTGCTCTGAGCTCCTAACCATGTTCAATGCGATGCGACCATTTCACCGCATATTACAGTACAAAAATAGCCCACAACACCATGCTATACTGAGTTGAGCTGTCGTTAATTTCAGATATACCAGAATGCGACACCCCAAGCAAAATCGACGAGAAAGAACTAAAATTCCCCACAGTCAAACAGCGCATGCCCAAAGCTCTCTGGTCGGCTGACGAGAAGAGTCTGTTCTTCGAGGCTTTAAACGAGTACGGCAAAGACTTCGATGCCATCACCACTCACATTTGTGCCAAGATGAAGAAGAAAGGCATGCCAGACGTGAACCTGAAGACGAAGACTCAAGTCAGCCATTTTTATTACAGGACCTGGCATAAACTGTCGAAACATGTGCATTTCGGGGAAAGTGAGTATCTTTTACTTATCGATGTTATAATTTTATTATCCTAGAGAAGAATAATATAAATCTGTCCAACAAGCTTTTATTTTTATTTTTGATAGGTTTTGTTGTTGTGATCGAAAGAGCACATAAAGTATACAAAGTGTAAAAAAATATATAAGAAACTCTTCTGGAACAAACAATTCAATTGTTGATGTTATTTCATTAAGACAAGATTCAACGCATTTCGAAGAGTGGGTATTCGATATACGTGCTTGAAATGTTCGTGTGTTGTCTTCGAACAAGCGTTTATGAAAAGCGTTGTAGCAACGTAGCAGCAACTTCTACTAGCAACGAAACCACATTAAAAGTCTCTTTAATTTTATGACATGATACCTTAATTCCTAATTATCCTGCTCGTTGATGATATATTTATATTTTTCTCAGACGTGAAGAAAGTAGCCCAAGAGCTCTACGCTCTCATCAACTACGGTGAGCTCAGAAAGAAACTGGTATCTGTGAGCGAAAAGACTTGCGCACGGCTACACGAGATGGTGCTAAGCGGCAGCATGGTGGTTCGACACCGTGGTAGGAACGTCCGTGTTCGGACTCCTATGTGCCGTGCGTTGCGAAGATTGAATCAGATTACAGGTGAGTTTCCTACAGATACTTCATCAAAGACATTGTGAGAAGACTTGCGCGTATTATAAGAGCATGTGCCGTGCGTTGCGAAGACTGAATCAGATTACAGGTGAGCGCGACCGCTTATTTTAAAATTGCCTTACACTCTGCATATTCATAAATCATAACACAATACACACACAGAGCGGTCGCTGGCGGTGGGCGTGTGCGCGCTGGCCACGGTGTGGCTGCGCGCGCGCTCGGCGAGCGCGTGGGCGCGCGTGCAGGCCGCGGCGCACAACCCGCGCGCCTGCGTGCAGCTGTCGCCGCGCACCAAGCTGCACGCGCTGCTGAGGGCGCTGGACAAGCGGTGGCAGGGGAAGGTGAAGCTTCATGTATCCTTTTCATTTTCTTATACCTTTTCCTTTTTTTTTTACATTTGGAAAATGCCTTTACGCATCCCGTCTCGAGGGGAGCAAGACAAGTATGACGGACTAAAGGACGAGGATGCCTACTACCGTCTAAAAACCCAACGAGTGCCACCTCCGTCTATAACGGGGCGGCGCAGGATCGCGGTGAGCATTCAACTGCGACATTTTCTTATGCCTAGGCTTTGGGCTACGGTTGGAGCTGTAATATATCTTCAACACACGCGTCAGCCGGAGACCATCAAAGTCTTGGTAATCTGGTGGACCCTAGAGAAATGCGATATCAAATGGACTAGTGCTGATGCCTGACATAAAACTTAAGTTCACATAAGAAAGTTAATAAATCTGGTTACAGGAGTAATAATATTATAGCCCTGGTGAGCGCCTCTAAGGAGCGATGGGGACCAATTATAAATCCCATAAATATAGTCCTTAGCCGCTACCAGTGTAAACCAAAGTTGGAGAATATAGTAGAGATGGAACCTGAAGAGCCGGAACCGCCTCGGCCTGAAGAAAATGAAGATGACCTGGAAGACCACCTCAACTTGGAGCCCGACAGGATTATAGTTCAAGGTACATAATTATATAACTTATTTTGAACTACTTACTGTCAATTGTGGTTACAATACTTTACTTAGTTATAGAGAATTGCATATACGCGCGCGCAGTGCACATGTCATGCTACGTAATACACAGTTAACGAACCTTTTGCCAAGTCAGGTCTGGACGCTCTTTTCTGTGCTAGGTCGCCAATTCAAATTTAAGCCAGACTTTATCCATCGACATTTCATTTTTCAAATCGTAATTCCTTTCCTAAATATTTCGACAATTATCTTTTTATATAACTCCTGTCTTCAGAAGACTTCTGCTGTTTCTAAAAGTCTTCGACTACATTAACGGCATGGAACAAAATATATTTGGAAAGACATTAAAAAGTTGTACAATTTCAGAACAAAAGTTAGCAAAACGGCCGGTGCTTCACGTGGGCCCGCGGCCCACTGCGACCGTCCGACTGCCAGTAGTGCGCGCCAGCGAGCAGCTCTCCAGCCAGAAGATATGCTTCTCTAGCTACCTCCAGCGCATGTATTCACAGGACAAGGAAGCCAGTGAGTACTAGACGTATTTGTATCCATATTTACAGCTGTTTCTATCGCGGAAAGTTTGCATTTGCACCTACGGAAACCCTAATGGGCCCTTTATAAGACAAGAAATCTTTCTAAAAAAGGCGTTATTAAAGAGACTTCCGCGTGTGTTACAAGCTTGTTTTGTTGCTTTCACTCACAGTGCTTTCTCTCTCGTTCGTTTGTGTGAGTCTTAAAGAACATAGCCGGTGCCATACAATTGAAGTTACTTTTATAGCGATATTCTTAAATAACTTAACATCTATTACTCTGGTGGTTTCGTTGCTAATAATTGTTATACAAAGAAACTAGAGCGAGTAGAAGTGTTGTATGTTAAACGTATACTTTCTCTTTATTTCCTTGTATTACCACAGAATCAATAATAGTACTACCTTACAGAAAGGAAACTACCTACAAAACCGAAGTTTGACAGCGATTCAGGGCCGAATCGTGTTGTCCCTTTCTAATGCATGGAACTATCCCTTACGGCTATTAAGGGTTGTCAAAATTCATGTAATTATCTTATCTGTGGTTGTGCACGCAAAGGGACGTCAAGTTGTGCCAACCCTAATAATTGCTCGAAGCAATGCTGAGCCGAACGGAGCCCAGAACCAGATTTTTTTTCTTTGAGTTTTGACGAACAATTTTATTTTGCCTAGAAATATAAAAGAATGATGTATGTATTGCTAATGAATTCTAGATTAGGAATATTTAGTATTTTGTTAAGCCTTATCCGAGTCTTAATAGTTATGTATGTACCTAGCATTAAGTTGCATTTGTCTACTGTAATCTTTTTTTTTATATACTACGTCGGTGGCAAACAAGCATACGGCCCGCCTGATGTTAAGCAGTCTCCGTAGCCTATGTACGCTTGCAACTCCAGTTAGTAGTTGCAATCTACTTTGGTTACAAATAAATATTGAAATTAAAATTGAACGCTCTAGTTTCCTGCCCCTGGGATTACTAATACTACTATGAATATTTCGGAAATTTCATGTAATTAAACATAGGTTAAACTGTCGTAGTTTGTATGAAAGCGTCTTTTTCACGGTGGGTTCGGGTGACTCTAAGTTTTGATTTCAGCCAAAATCCGCACTCCAAAACGGCACCGTAAAGACAGCAGTGAAAAAGACAAGGAATTGGAACAGAAACGGCCGCGGCTGGAAGATGAACCTAAACTCGATATCGACGAAACGGCCGTCGACGGGATCGAACTCATGGCCAACTATAAGACAAATCAGGTAAAAAATATAAATACTAATACATCATAACCCAGGAATAAATATTTGTGATAAACATACAAAGAAATGCCCTTAGGCCAAAGAGAATTTGAAATAGAGGTGGAATGTCAAAGTAAACATTTGTAGCCACAGGAAATTTACTGCTATCTTTCGACACATGATTAAAACTATCAGAACGCCACCTGACTTTGATCCTTATTCTTTCACTGATATGTGTTAAATTTGTTAAATATCAATAAGTGGCGCCATCTAATAGATCAAAGGTCTAAGGTATGGCGGCATCGTTTCGAGCGATGGCGCTACAACCTTAAGCTGATGCCCGGTAAGATGGCGCCACTTTTTGGTATTTATCAAATTTAACACATATCAATGAAAGAATAAGGATCGAAGTCAAATGACGTTCTAAAAGTTTTAATCATATGTCGAAAGATAGCAGAAAATTAACTGTACAAAATTTTCCTTTGCAACCCACCTCTATTTCAAATTCTCTTTGCTTAGGGGCCCTAATTTTATTACCGTAGACGATATATGCTCCTAGACCGCGGTCTATATTAACATGTTATAAATCAGTACACGGCGGGTAGAAACTGATAACACGAGATGTAAAATTGAAGAAATATGAACTTAAAATAAAATTACATAAGGTTCAAATTTCTTCAATTTAATATCTCGATTTATCAACTTCTTCCCGCCGTGTACGGAAATATAAAGGTATCAACAATTTTGTCAATTTCAAGCGTATATATAAGTACATACCTCTATATAAGTACTCACTAATTACTCTACCTGTTTTTTAGGAGGATGAAGAAAAACCTAGCACCGAAGACGAGAAAGAGATAAAATCCGAAGAAACCGCCGAAGAAGAGGGGGATAAAGAAGGTGAAAGAGACAAATATATGTCCGAGAGAGAGAAGGATAGCTTTTCTGAGATGGAAGATGACGAGAAGTACATCAAGAGCGACAGTGACAACGAAAGTGATAAAGATAAAGGAGAGAAGAAGACAAAATTTAAGAATTTAAAGGTTTGTGATTGCAAGTTATAATTTTAATTCCGTCCGCAAGCGGTCGGTAGGTGCTTTGTTCCACCGTACTCTAAATTGATATGTAATAGGGACTATTACTGCTTACATGCCCGAATTAGCTATTCATCGTTTGTCTTAATCTGTCATTTTGACTTATTTATTTGTAAGAAAGGGATAAAACATAAATTAATTCGAAGCTTGGAAAGTTTGATAATAAGGGGGTAGTTATTTACTTATCTAATAAATTTGATTAAGGGCGTCCGCTAGCAGGCGCGGGTACACAGAGCGGGCGCACACACGCGGGTGCCATTGTAGGTAAAATCCGTCACACACGTCCGCGCCAGTTATGCCGGCTACACACAAAACTATATATCGTAGCGATTAATCTGTGCAAACCGATTTGCGCAGATTTATCGATCGTGTGTATGAAAAATCGTTCGTTGTAGATTATCGTTCATCGGGGGCAGTTTCTATTTATATTAAACCTTCGATTTATCTGCACACTCTGAAATCGCTACGATACATAGTTACGTGTGTAGCCGGTATAGTTGTGTCGTTCTCGAGAATGTTCTCCGTTTACTATAGGGAATATTCTCGCACGAGAACTTTCCCCATACAAAACTGGGAACGTTCTCGAGAACGGCACAACTATAAGCCGGCATACTATTACTCATACTATTTATCGTTAATCCGGTCACCCGCTCCGTGCAACCGCGCCACCTAGCGGACACCTTAATCCTATCTACTGATAATTCAAATATTATGAAGATTAAACAGAAATAGATGTCAACGTCAGTATTAGTACATTACGATACAAGTGCGAAAAATATATTTTACAGTACATATGGTGCTACTTTACCGCACTAGTGTGAAAATTAGCATATTACGTTACTGTGTCGAACATTTAAAGGGCCATATATTATGTACTGTAAAGCTTTGTACGATACATGTGCGAATAGGTAATTCGCAACTCGTGTCGATTTAAAACACTCCCTTCGGTCGTGTTATAATTTCCTATTTTTCGCCCTTGTATCGTAATGTACTATTATAGTACATATGGTGCTAGTGGTGCTACTTTCCCGCACTAGTGCGATAATTAGCACATTATCTAACTATGCCGTTACGTACCTTAAAGGGACATACGTACTCTAAAACGTTGTACGATACATGTGTAACTCGCAATTCGTGTCGAATTTATCGCCACTCGTTGCGAATTTATCGCCACTCGTTGCGAATTTATCGCCACTCGTTGCGAATTTCCTATTTTTCTCAATTGTATGGTAATGTACACATGTTGTTTAGGTGAAATTCCGCATACGCCCCAAGAAACGCGGCGGCACCATCTACACCCTAGTCAACGAGGATGAACCGAAAACAGAAGAGCCCAAGGAAGAGGAACCTCCTGACATTGACGTTGACAGCGCTGTCAAACAAATCAGGAAGGGGTGGAGTGTGTACGATGCGGGCGATCTTACTATTGGGGACTTGTATCTTATGGTGAGTTGATCCAATGTTCCATCTACATCAAATATATATATATATATATATATAACTCCGTGTACGATAAATACGTGCCTCGAAAAAGCATGAAAAAATTATGCTCGAATAGATGGCGATACACCTTTAGCATATTATCGAGTAGATCGCGACATTTGATATTTAGACATGTCAGTGAAAGAAGTTTTAGTCCTGTGCCGAAAGATGGCAATTAATTTAGTTGACTACAATATTTAGGTACTTTGACAATACGCCTCTATACTAAATTATCTTTGATCTGAAGTGAGATCTGGGCTACAGTATGGGGTTCTTCAAAAAAGGAGTGTACAGGTTTTTAAAGGGTCGGCAACGCGCATGTAATACCTCTGGTGTTGCAGGCGTCCATAGGCTACGGTGGCTTACCATCAGGCGGGCCGTATGCTTGTTTGCCACCGGCATGGTATAAAAAAAAGACCAACGAAAAGAGATAAATAATGTAAACAATCAGACCTGTACTGAGTTACATTGCGAATTTTATTGTCATTATATCTCGTCTGCAATAATATCGTGAATTGGTCGACAAAAGCTGTTGTTGCGTGTATCGTGGTACAAGGAAGTGTCAATACAGACGGTCTACCGCGAAAAATGGAAGTGCGCAAATTGAGGGCATCTTTCTCTTTTACTCCAATCAAGGCGTAATTAGAGTGACAGAGTAAAATGCCCGCAAATTTGCGAACTTCGGTGTTCGCGGTAGGCCCTAGGATATCAACATTTGGGCCGCCATTTTGTGAACATGAATCAATGGTTTTTAGGGTTCCGTAGCCAAATGGCATAAAACGGAACCCTTATAGTTTCGCCATGTCCGTCTGTCTGTCTGTCTGTCTGTCTGTCTGTCTGTCTGTCTGTCTGTCTGTCTGTCTGTCTGTCTGTCCGAGGCTTTGCTCCGTGGTCGTTAGTGCTAGAAAGCTGAAATTTGGCATGGATATATAAATCAATAAAGCCGACAAAGTCGTACAATAAAATCTAAAAATTTAATTTTTTTTAGGGTACCTCCCCTACACGTAAAGTGGGGGTGAATTTTTTTTTTCGCTTCAACCCTAGAGTGTGGGGTATCGTTGGAAAGGTCTTTCAAAACTAATAGGGGTTTTCAAGAAACATTTTTTGATAAAGTGAATATATTCGGAGATAATCGCTCCGAAAGAAAAAAAAAATGTGCCCCCCCCCCTCTAACTTTTGAACCATAGGTCCAAAAAATATGAAAAAAATCGTGGAAGTAGAGCTTAAGAAAGACATTAAACGAAAACTATAGCGGACATGATCAGTTTAGCTGTTTTTGAGTTATCGTAAAAAGTTTTCCCTTCATAGTAAAAAGACTTTAATTAGGTACTGATTATGCAAATTTGCCTATTTGTTTAACTCGGGTGAAAGGTACCGTTTCATCCCTTGGTTAACAATTTACTATACTTTAAGCTCCAGTTTAGCTTATTGTGACGGAAGAGTAGCTACGGAACCCTACACTGAGCGTGGCCCGACATGCTCTTGACCGGTTTTTTAACTTGTTGCCACTTGTAACAATTACAAACTCAATATTACTGTAAGTACATATAGTCAATAATGACAATATTGCAATATTCCTCCACGGTCCTACACATACTAATGATAAAATTTAAGTCAATTTCAGTTTTGCATTTGCTTTATTTCGTTCGATTTATAAATTTTCTTTACTGTATGGTAAAATTATACTCTTACTAATCGTGTTACACCCGTTAATGACATTAAATATGTGTATAGTATAACATATATAATTGATTGAATGGTGTGATTATTACAATTAATAATGTAAACTAAAACTAAAATATAACTAAATTAAATCTAAAATAAAACTAAAACAAATCTAAAAACGGCCCCTGCGGCATAGTACCGAAGACGCTGGCAGCATTTCCTCGCTGGATCGTCAGACTGATGCGTTGAGCGAGGAAGCTGCCAGCTCTTTGATCTCCTGTGGCGTCTCTGAGTCTCTTAGACAGATCTTTGAAGGGACTCAGAGCGCCAGGGCCCCACGGATTTTAGTTAACAATAGACAAAGGATAAGCCGTTGGGGGCCAGCTACAAAGCTAACAACTATACAAAACGTGACCGTATAAAGTGTTACATGTATACTCGTACTTTGTTTTTCAGTTCGGCGCCCGCTCCAAACTCGACCTAGACTACTGGTGGGCGGAGCCCACCCCTCCCCTCCCCAAAAAGGAGCTCGACAAGACCCCTCCCCAAGAGAAACGGCCGGAGCGCACCCCCGACAAGGGCACGGACAGCTCGGTCGAAGATGAGAGAGAGAGACGGGAGAGTGACTCTGATATGTTCTCTCCTAAGGCGTCCGGGCAGGATAGTAACGATGGCTCTGGTGACGAACGGAAAAGTAAGTGATTCTGGAATAATTATTGAAACACCCTCGAGAGCAATGAAAATGGGTTGTTTTGTACGGAACAGTTTTACTGTGAGACCTATTTTCTTTGCTATTCAGTATATTGTTTCTAGTAGCAAAAATGTTCTAAAGTCCAATTAGCAAAAAATACGTACAGTCGCCTTCAGATATATCGAAGCGGCCCAAGGTGCTCATAAATATCTGAACACGCCTCTATTATCAAGGCGTTAGAGTGTTCAGATATTTTTGAGCACCTTGTCCGCTCCGATATATCTGATGGCGACTGTACATCCGGTAAGGGTACGGTCAGCTCGGTGGAAGATGAGAGAGAGACGGGAGAGTGACTCTGATATGTTCTCTCCTAAGACGTCAGTGATTATTCGTCCGATTTGATCGAAAATATGCGAGTTCGGGAAAACTTGTTCGAATAACGCGAATTCGAGGCAGGTGGAGTAAACACAGATAAACTGTGGAATGAACTATCCCTGGCGGTATTCCAGGGCCGATATGACCTTCAAGAAAAGAGCGTACTCCCGTCTTAAAGGTCGGTAACGCACTTACGATCCCTCTGGTGTTGCGAGAGTCTATGGGCGACGGTATTCGCATACCATTTATATTAAAAAAAACTCCCAACGATTGGCACTATACCAGTTAGTCTATGTATACGTCTCGCGTCGACGCATGTTGCGTCTCGGGTCGGCAACGTGCATGTAACATGTAACGCCTCTGGAGTTGCAGGCGTCCATCGGCTAAGGAGGCTGCTGACCATCAAGCGGGCCGTATGTTTGTTTGCCACTAACGTAGTATAAAAGAGAAAAATAATGATACCTATATTTTCATATAGAGTAGCTGTCACTTAAAATGTTTGTAGACATTTTTTGGAACGTTAAAACATTAACATTAACATTATGTATTTAGATATGTAACATTGAAGTAATAAAAAAACGTCAAAAACGTATTTCTTGAATTTATAGCAAACCGCGTAGATGACACCAACGGTCAAACGTCTACCGCGTTCAAATTACCCGCGCGCGCCTCTCGTGGACAACTCCCGGCACGCTACACGGAGTAGAGCGAAAGCCATTTATCTCACTCTAACGTTAGGAGTAGTAATGTCGTGTTAGTGGTCAAATAGACTGATTCTTAACCTACACGTTTCTGTTATCTCATCAACCCCTGAGAAACCCTCTCATAAATTATTTTTTGAATTAAGCTCAACCAAAACAGATTGAAAAGAACTGTCATAGGGACTATATTTCGTGTCATCCACGAAGACGCCCAGATTTGGCAAATATAACCTTTAATTACACGACAATACGAGTCAAGGCAGGCGTCGTCGTGAATGACGCGATGTATATCATTCGATGCCAGAGATAAAAGTGTATTATTTTTAGTCACTATGGCTGATTTAAAAAAAAGTCCCAACAATTGATGGAAAGCCCACAATAAACAGATCTATCAAGTCGAACGAGTTTGACGACCGGTCTGGCCTAGTGAGTAGTCCCGGGTTCAAATACTGGTAAGGGAATTTATTCGTGTGATGAGCATGGATATTTGTTCCTGAGTCATGGGTGTTTTCTATGTATATAAGTATTTAGTAATGCAATGTATAGTATTCTATACAATCGTGATATAATAGAGAGCTTTTCAGTCGAATAACGTGTTTAATAGGCAACGAAGCTTGCTGAGTTGCCTAAGTAAGGCTAGATTATATCACTATTGTATACAATACTTTTTCTACGAGTTATCATAAACAAAAAAAATTCTTGTTTATTTTATGATTAAGTCTGCTCTAAAATAATACTTTTTTTACTACAAAACCTAAACAATTAATAAAAATGGGTAAGTATCTCAGTTTAGTCTTTTCTTGGGAGCGCGGCGGCACGTGATTGGTCAATTTTTTTTATAGTTGACTACAGCGTATCGAAATGAATTTTATAGTTGAGTTAGGAGCCCATACATCAAAAGTACGCAATTATAGTTTGGAATATGAAATCTTAATACAACCATTGCAGTCGACGAGTAGAAAAATATACATATAAATTTGTATGTTTTCAGCGGAGCACCTAGTTTCGTCCCCGGAACGAAAGCCAAGCCTCAGCAGCCTGAACCTCGCCGGAAAACTGATCAACCGGCCTGCGCCTGCGCCGCCTGACGACGGCTTCAGCCAAGTTAGCGAGAGGTGTGTTTACAATTTTTTTTATTCATTACATGCCCATGGATACAAGTCCCTTCAGTCATATTCATTGACATTACATGAAATCCCTATAAGGACCCGGGTATGTCCTTAAACTACGTCCAAAAGAGAGGTATGGGCATTGTGAATTTCATCTCGCTTTGTGTGGTAGGGCACAGCCAGTGGATGTCATTCCAGATCTAGAGCAGAGCCCAACTGGGGAAGTACCTCCACCTTACAGAAAACCGCAGCCAAATAACACTAGACCCTACTCATAGTGTTGTGTTCCTGCCGGTAAGTAAGGTTGCCAGAGCTCAACGGGGGGGGGGGGGGGGTTTAGGGTCGGCAACGCGCATGTAACTGGAGTTGCAGGCGTACATAGGCTACGGAGACTGCTTACCATCAGGCGGGCCGTATGCTTGTTTGCCACCGACGTAGTATAAAAAAAAAAAAAAAGCATACAATAATAACCATAACAAAAACAGATAAACCAGTACAAAGAGTATAAAAATTATCAATACAACCGTAATATAATAAATAAATAAATAATAACGACGACCGGTTTGGCGTAGTGGGTAGTGACCCTGCCTACGAAGCTGATGGTCCCGGGTTCAAATCCTGGTAAGGGCATTTATTTGTGTGATAAGCATGGATATTTTGTTCCTGAGTCATGGGTGTTTTCTATGTATTTAAGTATTTTATACATATTTATATATTATATATATCGTTGTCTAAGTACCCTCAATACAAGCCTTATTCAGCTTACTGTGGGACTTATTCAATTTGTGTAATAATGTCCTATAATATTTATTTATTTATTTATTATTTATTTAATAAATAAATATTATAGGACATTATTACACAAATTGGCTAAGTCCCACAGTAAGCTCAATAAGGCTTGTGTTGAGGGTACTTAGACAACGATATATATATATATTACATAAATATTTATAAATACTTAAATACATAGAAAACACCCATGACTCAGGAACAAATATCCATGCTTATCACACGAATAAATGCCCTTACCAGGATTTGAACCCGGGACCATCAGCTTCGTAGGCAGGGTCACTACCCACTAGGCCAAACCGGTCGTCAAATATAACAGAGAGCTTTTAAGTCGAGTACCAATATCGGGATAGTTGATATCGGGAGCTCGAAAACAATGCAGAAGGTAATCAATGTCCATATCCTGGTCAATATAAGTCCTATAGTTAAGTAATTGTTTGTGTTTCTAGACTGAAACGGTTGTTAGCGTTGGCGGGAAACCCGCACGTCGGAGGGGCGCTCGCCCGCTGCTCGTGTGGCCACGTCTGCTCACAGCGGAAACATCAGGTACGGGTCCATATTGGCTTGCATAAAAATTTAAGTCGTATCTTTGATACGTATAACAACTTGTGTCATAATCATCATTGCATCATATTATATTGTGTCATACATTTTTAGCCATAATATTTGATAGCAGTTGTCATATATTTTTTGTGCATACCTAACGAACCTAACCTAAAATTTTATGCGAATTAAATTTATGACTATTATTAAAATTAATACATAACTCATTTATGACAATAACCCAGTTATGCTCAGGTAAAATTCTGACTAAAGGTTTTTATGACTTACAATTTTATGCATACAGTGTTATGACACTAAAAAATATGATAAAAGTTGTTATGCGACCAGAGGGAGTCCCATCAGGTACATTTGACTACGTCCTTGCCAATATTGTTTCTCTTAGAACGCACGCTAGGCTCAGAACGCACTGCTGGAATATTATGAGGTGTGTTTAACAAACGAGAAGAGGTTTTATCTAGAGCTTACTCAGTCAGGCACAGAAACATGCTTATGCTGCCGCCATCAAAATTGAAAATGCACTCAAAAAGCACATACGTCATGGTAATAAAAATGTTCAATAAATTACCAGACAAACTTAGAAACGAAGAACCTCTACCCACCTCTCAACCTCTCTACCTTCATAAGACGTCTTAAACAATTAGTTGTCTTAAAATGTTATTATCAGGGATCGGAAACCGATATTTTTTGTATGGGAACGAAAACGGTATTTTTTCGTTCTTTGTTAATTATTTCATTTCTAATTGGGCAATCTAATAATACGAAGTCGTTATCTAAAAACACAACCGAGTCCTATATTTGGAGTATAAAATAAACCGAAATATATGTTTATTTCAAAGTTTTTCCAAAAAACCGGTTCCGATCCCTGGTTATTATACTATTACTGGGTACTTAGATGACAATTTAACTAATTTATATATAATTTATAGTATTTAATTTTATCATTCTAATATACTTTATTTATTACGAATTGACTATTATTCATTACTCTTATTATTTATATTTCCACTGCAACTACCAATTTAATCATATTTTGTTTTGAATAATTTTTTTTTAGTTTTAAACTATTTTTTACGACAGTGCTACGCCCTTGCACCAAATGATGTATAGGTAAAAAACTTAAGTCAGTCACCTGTTGTATGTAGTTGTGACGTGTTCGAATAGACAATACACGTTTAAAAGACACACACAAACAAAACAAATGTCTATTCGAACCATACGTCGGGGTTTTCGGTGCGGGAATGTTTTCTTGTATTTATAACTTCGTCTATTGTAAAATAATTACCAAACTATGAATTAAAAATAGATGGTAAGCTTCAAATGCGCTTAGAAATATTAAAATAGTATTAGTTTTTATAGTTTTAACCTGTTTTTTGGCTAGTGTAAAACATTCCCGCACCGAAAACCCCGGGGTATGATTCGAACACGTCACAACTACATACAACAGGTGACTTACTTAAGTTTTTTACCTATAACACCTTTTATAACCATGTTTTAGCATGAAATGTAATGTATATGAGTATTGTGTAAGTGCTTGTGTGTGTGGGCAGGCCAAGCCGCCGCTGGCGCCGGCGCGGCCCGAGCCGCTGTTCCGCCACCCCACGCCCATCGCGCCCAAGCCCGCCAGCGAGGTACCATACTATACTTTTTTATTTATTTCATCGTATGCCGTATTTACATAAACATTTCAAACGATATCCTCGTAAAGCCTTTAAAAAAATCAGTTTTTAATTGAAACATTGTTGTATAGCAAATTAAGATGAGTTTTATTTTATTGCTCCTTTTTTTGGTTTATAAATGTTGAGGTACATAGAAACGAAATGTACAGTCAGCTGCAGAGAGAGGTGACCCCCCTGCATACGACTAGTATATGCAAGGTCACCTCCCTCTGCATCTGACTGTACATTATAATGCACATTGGGCCTTATGAGGATAAATAGTGGAATTAAATAGTTATAAAATAAAATGTACATTCAGGGTCCCGAGCCCGCGCAAATATGCCTTTTCATACAAACGTACTCCTAATTTTCCTCTCTGGATGATAAAGTTATTGAAAATATTTTAACACAATTAGATGTATATCAACCATAGCTATGCCCCCTCGTTTGATTTTTTTTGGAATTTTAAATTATTACAAAAGTTGGTATTTAAAATGTATATGGAATTTGTTTTTGGCTCGCATTTCTTATTATAATCGGACAAAGTCATACGAAAGGGCATAGTTATGGTTAATATACATCAAATTTCATAAAAAATCTTTCTCACCTCAGCAGCTCGAACAAGCCTACTTTAGTCACTCGGGAGTGACGAAAGTGCAACTCTGCACTAGTACTCGACATGGGCACTTTATGTCAAAGTGACAAGGATTAAGTTCGAATACCGAAAAATCTTCGTTCAAATGTAACCTATATTTCCATGAAATAAAGTGCCCATGTCGGTGTGTCGGTAACTAGTGCAGCGTCGAGCACTAGTACTTCTACCTTACCTTTCAAGTTTTAAACCCCTTCGAACTATAATCAATCGTGTTTTATTTACGTTTTCCTCACGCCATCCCGCTATTCTGAAATGTTATTTCTATCGTGTGGTCTGCGCAACTTACGTGACTAATTATATGTAAATTCTTAGTAACTAGCCTACCATTGTAATAAATTCCCACTAAAATATGATACCGCTATTAAAATTATGATCTGAACTTGCTCGGGAGCTGACATAAGGTCAAGATCGTCTTTAATGAAGTTCCACATGATAATTTTAGCTCATTATGTGTAATCTACTCGTAAAAGTAGACTTTATACCTCAGGTATGTATGAATGATCTTTGATCGGCGATCTTCACTCCGGTGTCCGAGCGGGACATCCCTATATGCGTGTATAGAGCTGTCTCGCTCGCACATCAGCGTGCGTATCAGCATCAGTGTGATAACTAGAAATGTTCCGAATAGGGGTTTTGGCCGAATATCGAATATTTGGCCTCTCTCCCGGCCTAACCGCCGAATATTAAGCGACCGAATATTTTGAGTCACATTAATTTAAAGATAAAAGTTTCTTTATTGCACATAAATAAATAAATTAATTAATTAATATTATATGACATTATTACACAAATTGACTAAGTCCCACAGTAAGCTCAATAAGGCTTGTGTTGAGGGTACTTAGACAACGATATATATAATATATAAATATTTATAAATACTTAAATACATAGAAAACACCCATGACTCAGGAACAAATATCCATGCTCATCACACGAATACATGCCCTTACCAGGATTTGAACCCGGGACCATCAGCTTCGTAGGCAGGGTCACTACCCACTAGGCCAAACCGGTCGTCAAAAAAAACAAAAAACATATAAAAAGAAAAGTTACACAGAGATAACAGTAAGTATTAATAGTAATGCGCAAAGCAGTGTGTTCACAGACATTGACAACAGATATTTTGTATTCGGCCCAATACGGAATATTCGGCAAAGTGGCCGAATAGGCCGAATTACCGAATATTTGCCGAATATTCGTGGCATCCCTAGTGATAACCGCGTTATATATTAGACATAATTTTCAGTATGACACGTGCAAACATGAACAATAATCATGCTCTCTCACGTACAGACGTTATCATAAAGGTAATTGTTTATATCGCGTACAATTACAACCTGTACAGTAATAAGTATAGCATAAAAATAGATACTATACAATGTAAGCAAATTGCTATCAATTTACTTACTTTGTATATAGTTACATAAAAACAATTTTTTATTACAATTAAATATACAACGTGGCCAAAAAATATGTGCATTCCCGTTGCCAGGCAGGTTTTGGGCTTATACTGAGCAACTTTTAGTATTGGACCAACCCCAAAATAGCGAAAAAAAAATCTGACTGCCTCATACATTTTAGCTGGTCCATTTTCTATGGGAGGGTACAAAACTTTTTCGCGATTTCGGGGTTGGGCCCATAGCAAAAGTTGCTCAGTATAAACCCAAAACCTCCCTGGCAACGGAACTTTTGGCCACCTTGTATACTCATGATGTTGACAGCTAATTTACAAAGTGCGCCCGTGTTTAAATATGTAGATGAATAAATATAAATTTATGGACAATCTTAGAAGACTTGCTGTGCGCCGCTTACGACTTGCTAAAGCTCGAAAATCATTTATTGGACAAGCAGTACATTTCTACAAGAAAATTCCAAATCATATTATTAATTTGCCAGATTATAAATTCAAATTGAAAAATCGTACTATAAAGCCAAATAACAACCAAAAAAGCCAAATTGTTACGAAACGTTCAAAAATGCACCCATTTTTGATCCTAGTTCGTTGTAACGCAACTAATTACGGAGTGTAATAAAAATCATCTTTGTAATTTTTTATATAATTTTAATTTCATGTTATCTAATAATCTCATAGTTAATTATATTCAGTTTGCATATTTTGTAATTAAAATATTCATTCAAATGTATAAATTCAATAATGTTTCAAATCTCTATTCAAATTCTAGCATGGCAATTTTATATTCAAAACTTTGACAGTTTACAGAGCTTTCAAAAACTTACGGTTATTGTCCAATCCCCCAACGACTATTCACTTTGTCACCTTTTTGTACTTGTTAAGGCATATATTTGTGCGTTTGTGTGCCTTGCAACGAAAGCAGTGCACCTCGAACTTGTTTCGGATTTAACAAAAGAGGCTTACATTGCAGCCTTGCGCAGATTCACTGCACGCCGGGGTAAGCCGCAGACAATATTCTCTGATAATGGCACGACTTTTCAAGGTACTTGTAACGAATTCGCAAAAATTCTAAATGCATCGTCCTCATCAGAGGTCGCCGAAGGTATCAAGTTTTCTTTTATACCGGCTTATGCACCACACTTTGGCGGTTTATGGGAATCTGTCATAAAATCGGTTAAACATCACCTCCGCCGGGTACTTGACCAAACACACATGACATACGAAGAGATGTCTACTCTGCTGATCCAGATTGAGGCAATTTTAAACTCAAGGCCGCTGACTCCAATGTCAGACGACCCAAATGACCTTTGCCCCCTAACTCCTTCCCACCTCCTCATAGGGCGATCCACAAATTTCGTGCCACACCCACAGATCACAGCTTCCAAGATTTCATCACTCCAACGTTGGAAACGCATTGAGCTGCTCAAACAGCAATTCTGGCACCGTTTTTCCAACGAGTACATCCTCTGGCTTCAACAGAAGACAAAATGGCATTCATCCGCAGGAGCACTCCAGGAAGGCGGTCTGGTTGTCGTCAAGGATAGAACTCTGCCTCCCCTCCTCTGGCAACTCGGTCGAGTCGACCGAGTGATTCATGGCAGTGACGGTGTCGCACGCGTGGCAGACATAAAGACAAAGCGAGGAGTCATCCGACGGGCTTTCAACAACATCTGTCCTCTTCCTGTCGACACATAATTGAAGCTTGATTGCTTCAAGGCCGGGAGCATGTTACGAATCGTTCAAAAATGGACTCATTTTTGATCCTTTATTCGTTAGGTTAAGTCATTAATGTTTGCTATTAAAAATCAATATTTTTTTTATATAATTTAATTTAATGTATCCAAATATTCTAATAATTAATTTCATTCAGATTGCATATTTTTTAATTAAAATATTCAATGAAATGTTTAATTCAATCGTTGCTCAATGTCTTTATGTTCTAATTTAAATATGTCAATTTTGTGTTAAAAACGTTGACAGTTTACAGAGCTTTCAAAAACTTACGGTTATTGTCCAATTCCCCAACGACTATTCACTTTGCCACTTCTTGTATTTTTTTGATTTTTTGCAATTTGGAATCCATATACGTAATTTGGATTTTACATGGTCCTTACGAAGCCTCTGAATTACGAGAAGGCAAGATTGTGGCATCGAGTCGTGCTCCACATATTCAACGGTTCCAGTGAAGCCGTGGGTCATCCAGGTTGGCGTAGGGCACATCCAGCTACGTGCAAGTTCCAGAGCTGACACTCATCGCGTCCCAGCAGTCAGGATCAACGACGAGTGGATACAGCATCGACGAACACACGGAGCATCCCATTGCAGTGGGAATCCAGCCGTAACCGGAGTCAGTTACGGAATCCAGCCCATCCAGCACCAACCAGACCAGTCCAGGAGCATCCAGTGGGGATCAACATCAACCAACATTGCAGTTGAATGAGACAGCAGTGCTCTTCAGATCCAGAGGCAGTCAGCACAGAAGGAACAAGCACGAAATTGTGAGATCGTTCCATTTCCTTTCAATTCACATTTCCTTTGTTTTTTGTTGTAGCTGCATCATCCATACATTTCAACCATATCCATATCCATATTCAGTTCAACCATATCCATTATTCATTACTTTTCCATCCAGTGCAGAAAGTAGATTCATTGTCTTCATTGCCATCATTTGATCAGTAGCAAGTAGATATTCAAAAGTATTCATTAGCGGTATTCATAATTGTAGGCAGATATAACCTCTTAGCACATTTCACAGTAATATTAAGATTTCATTTCACAATTTCACTTCCAACTTGATATCTAACAGTTCATTAATCACAATATACATTAACTAATCAATTCAATAGTCTAATTTCAATTTAAAACCATTATAACTTCACCAGCACACGTTAATCGATCAATTTTTATAGTAAACTGCAGTGTGCCGAGAAGGCGTAAACAAAGTGATTAAGTGGTTACATAACTTTATTGCATCTCGCATCTGCATTGCATAAAAGTAAAGCGCCTAGTTCTTTCGCATTGCAAATTCTGTTTAAAGATAATTTCAAATTTGTTTGGAGTAGGGTCATTAATTAATTCACATTTTTTCACAATGTCTTCTGAACAAAATTTACATAAACTTAATTACAAGCGTGGGATTATTAAAGGCAAACTTAATGCCTTTCAGAAGTTCGTTTCGAATGTAGCAGCCGAGCCGCAATTGAGTGATTTGCAGCTTGCCGAGTTACAGTTAAGATTTGACAATACAGAGCCTTTATACGATGAATTTAATGCATTACAGACAGACGTCGAGATTTTGTCTGCGTCTGCAAGCGAAGGGGATATCGGAGAGGAGTGGACTCTCTTCGAAGATACCTACTTCGCGAGCATGTCGTCTGCGCAAGTGCTAATTCAAAAACATTCGAGGCGTAATTTTCCCGTCAATGTCTCGGAGGTAAGCTCTGCTAGTACCGTTGTCAGGGCACACAATTCAGACTTCATCAATTTACCAAAAATCAATTCACATGACATACCGTCAGATTCAATTCAGTCAAAGCAAAACGTTTGTGTGGAGCAGTCTTTAAAGACCGATCCTGACGATCAATTCAATGTTTCAATGCAGTTGAAGGAGTCGCCTGAGGTTCTTGGGGACTCATATCAACGTCCTCCGGTAACGTCTCTTTCAATAGAGCGTCGCTTAGAAAGCAATCCAGATAGGGGATCAATCGTTGATTTGCCAGAAATGGCAGAGCAATCTCATGTTGTCAATCAACAACCAGAAAACACATTCACACGGTCTCCTCCGTTTCACGGTGATGGCAAACTCATTTGTGTGGGGGGAAGACTGAGCAACTTCAGCTACAATTATGAGCCCAGTCATCCAGTGTTGCTCAGTTTAATATTCAAGTTTTATAACAGCGCGTTCTTGCGTGGTGATCTGGTCAAGATATCCAGCCAAAACAGTACTATTTCAGCGTCTGTGTGTCTTGCAACGGAAGCAGCACACCTCGTACTTTATTCAGATTTTAATAAACATGTTCAAATTGCAGCCTTGCGCCGACTCATTGCGCACCGGGGTAACCCGCAGACAATATTGTTTGATAATGCATCAACGTCACCAAAGGTAACCGAATGCATCCAGTTTTCTTTCACACCGGTTTCACAGCACATGATATATGAAGGGATGTCTGCTTTTCTGTTTCCAATTCAGGCAATTTTAAGTCCCATAACTCCTTCCCATTTCCTCACAGGGCGATCCACAATTTTCATGTCTCACGCACAGATTGCTGACTCCAGGACTTCATCAATTCCATATTCGTGGCAGTCATCAACAGGAGAGATCATGGACGGCGTTCTGGTTGTCGTGACGGATAAAACTGCCTTCTCTCGGTCGAGTCATCCGAGGCATCCATGGCAGCGACGGGTCCGCACGCGGAGCACAGCATATACAGACGAAGATAGGAGGCCACCCGACGGGGTAGTAAACAACATCTCTCCTCTCGCTTCAAGACCAACAATTGAAGTTCTCAGACTTCAAGGCCGGGAGCATGTTACGAAACGTTCAAAAATGCACCCATTTTTGATCCTAGTTCGTTGTAACGCAACTAATTACGGAGTGTAATAAAAATCATCTTTGTAATTTTTTATATAATTTTAATTTCATGTTATCTAATAATCTCATAGTTAATTATATTCAGTTTGCATATTTTGTAATTAAAATATTCATTCAAATGTATAAATTCAATAATGTTTCAAATCTCTATTCAAATTCTAGCATGGCAATTTTATATTCAAAACTTTGACAGTTTACAGAGCTTTCAAAAACTTACGGTTATTGTCCAATCCCCCAACGACTATTCACTTTGTCACCTTTTTGTATTTTGTAATTTTGGAAGTAAACCAGCGTTTATACTATACAGTCCACTCTTATTTATCACCTCGACAACACCTGAGACCAGCGAAGATTTTACACAAATAAATAACTTAACCTAAGTGTATTTCTACCAATGTAATTAATTATCTTAAGATAAAGTGATATATGTATAATGTAAAGTGATTAATTGAACTGTTTGACGTGTAAATATGTTGTGTTTATAAATACCTAAACGAAATGAAATGAAATGAAATGAAAGTGTCAGATTATTTGGAAGAAAAAGACGTATGGGATAATTGTATTTGTTAATTGTATTACTCAAGTAATTAAAAATGTTATAGGTTTAAGGAAAAAATGTGCGATAATTGACGGACATAAGTGTATCTTTGTATTGGGAGCGTGCAAAGTGGGTGGTGGGGGAAGCCGGAACGATCACAGCGCTTGATGTGGCTAAATATGGCAAAAAAGCTACGTGTGTTTCTGTCAATTCCCATACTATTCCGTTATTTTTTCACGTTTTTTATTTTAACATCATATTTACGATAAAAATAGGTCACGATAGCTGATAAATGGTAAACTGCAATAATACTGGACGAAACTGTAATAAGTAGTGAACTTTATATATTTCCAACATCGAGCTAGAAATTAGGCTTTTATATCATATAGTATTATACCAGGCTTACCAACGTAACGGCTAAACATTTTATCTAGTTTATGTCAACGCAGAGTTTTGCTTGGATGTTAATAAAATAGTATGGCTAATACAGTGTAATAAGAAAATTAAAAAAAAAATTGAAATTGAAGTTGCAGGCGTACATAGGCGGCGGAGACTGCTTACCATCAGGCGGGCCGTATGCTTGTAACTCCGCATGGCATCTGCAATGGCAAAGTGTGTCAATGTCGTCAATAATGTTAAATTTATATGAAAATATGACGTTTATACTAACACTACCACACTTTGCTCTATTGAAGTCGGTGTAAAACTAGCTATTATAACTTAGATGGACTCTAGCTGTCCAATCACATGGTACATAATTACATACATAATCTCCCCGATTTGATCAGAGAAAGTCCGCCTAGGTCTACCCCTTCCAACTCCCTCTTTTACAAATTTTAATAATAGAAATAAAAATAAGTTTTTGCCAAAAAAAATGGTCAGAGTTTGGTCTCAGATAACAAATTCAACCTATATTCGTGGTACAGATGCTTATCCCTGTATCCGGTTTGTAACTTTATGGCCGACAATCCCTTATTTCCCGGCCTCTATAGTAATGTATTGTCGATTGGACACAGCCGCCGCTATCGATGTCACTATCGGACCTGCCCCGCTGGCGCCGCGGCCGACCGCGCGCCGCCGACCGCCGCGTCGTGGTGCAACGTCTGCTGCCCTTGTTACCGAAGCTGCCTCCACCTAGCAGTCAGTATACATTTGTTCACCCTTTCACGTTTATGCTGATGCAAGAGATTTTGGTATTGGTGCTTTGTTAATACAGAATATCATCGTTAAAGACGCCAAGCATGAGGATTACCTTATATTATAGAATCGATATAACATATCACTGAAACCATCGATGTAAGTATCACTAACTGGATTCACAATTAGCCGAAAAAAATGGCCCCATAAAAGTAATGCTCGAACGGCTTGGGCACGACTTTTGCTCCCAGTCTCGTTTCGGCCGTCGACAACGACAATTGTCAAACATGACGAACTGTTCTGTGAAAAAATGCGCTTATAATAGCAAAAAACAAGAAAAAAAGGACGGCGTATATTTCTTTCAGTGACTTCTATGGATATTTTAACAGAACTAATGTGAATTAGTCGTAATTTCATGGTATTTAATCATTCATTCACTCGCTATTCAATTTTACGTTTATAACAATGATCAACTTACGAAAACGTCGTTTAATATTGAACACTTTATGTATTCAATGTTTTAAAATGTGCGTTTGCAAATTTATCACTTAAATTGTATCGCATTATGTTTACTTTCGTATGAAATACTTACCTTGACAAAAATTATAAACAAACGTTATTAGCATCTACTATGCATTTCCTAATGTCAGTTTGCTCCATATATATTTTGACATTGGGCGTTCAATTTTTCGTCAATCATGAGTACTTATACGTTTTGTTCGCCTTCTATGTGCATGCTAATGCAAGAGGTTTTGGTATTGGTACTTTTTTAACACAGAATATCATTGCTAATAACGCCAAGCCACGAGGATTACTTTATATTATAGAATGGATATAACATATCACCGAAACAGCAGCTCTCTTTTTCTGAAGATTTTGCAATCGAACATTCTAGTACGTACTTAGCATTTTACTACACAGTATTCGTCATCCATTCGTTTGGGTGTGTTATTGAACCTCCCTAGCTGTGGCGTGATGTGTTGGTTGCCTATCCAGTAAGGATTATGTGTACTGGTTATTTGATGATGGTAAGCCAAATAGCGAGTATACATGTTGCCATTAACTGTCCCAGTCTAGTAGTAGCAGCTATTCTCAAATTGTTCGTGGAGACCAAACTGACATCAGTCTGATAATAATTAAAATAACATCGAATAATAATTCAGTTAATATTACTGTAAAAGCGATTATAATATTTAAAAAAAATATAATTATAATATATAATAATATTTAAGATTTAATTTTCACTTGTCCTTGCACTTTTTTCACTAGTGATTTGTCAAAATTACCCGTGAAATCGGGGCGGAGTATGGTAATTAGAGTAGTTAAATTAATATTTGTATTAATTAATTTTCTTACAGACCTGATCCCGGTGAAGATCGTCCCGAATTCGCCACCGGTGCCGCCGCGTATCTTGCCCAAGCCACCGCCTACATCCACCAACGAGTAAGTGTACCCACCATTTTCACACCAGTAAAAATGAACCGAGATTTGAATTTCGAACGTGAATTAAGAGCAAAGTGAAAGACCGCTTCTCCATATAAAAGTAGTGCCCATTTTCCTCTCTGAATATTTCCTGAAAAATATTTTTACACAATTTGATGCATTTCAATTTAGGTTATACATTTGAGTTAACAGTGAAAATCAAATTGCGAACATTACTTGGAACTCAAAATCATAAAAAAAAATAAAAAAAGGAAAATGAAGGGGCAAAGCTAATTGCAACACCAGATATTTTATAAATATTTTAATAGGCTTCTTAAAAAAAAAAGTTCCTCTACGCGGTTTGTTGCGAGGTCTTCCCACGAGTCGCAGTTGATATTAAACGCAACCATGTCGCGCTTTACGCAGTCTGTAAATTGGAATAATGGGCGTCCCACGTTGCGCTTGCATAATGCAACCGTCTCTGTTTGAGTAGCTCAAAACAGCTAGGAAGTTGAGCAACCTTCAGCACAATTTCGCCTTTTAAGAGGTCGCGAAACCCATGATAGGTCTTAGTGTCAAGACTTGGCCCGAAAACGGGCAATAAAACACATGCGCGATGAGGGTCGCCTCGGTGCGGACCCTCAGTCTACGTGCCGTAAATGTTGGCGGTTATGGCGTTCAAGAATCGGTTTATATAGCCACGAGCGGCGCTATCACTAGATTATAGATGCTGCTTAAATAAATAAATATAAATAAATATTATACGACATTATTACACAAATTGACTAAGTCCCACAGTAAGCTCAATAAGGCTTGTGTTGAGGGTACTTAGACAACGATATATATAATATAAATACTTAAATACATAGAAAACACCCATGACTCAGGAACAAATATCCATGCTCATCACACGAATAAATGCCCTTACCAGGATTTGAACCCGGGCCCATCAGCTTCGTAGGCAGGGTCACTACCCACTAGGCCAAACCGGTCGTCGCCGATAATAATTTGTAAAGATGTACAAAGCCTGATGATGAATAAGCAGAGAGTCAAATGGGGACTATAATTGTATGGAGAAGCCGTAGTATACTTTCGTATTTAAAAAAATCAAAAATACTGGTCTAAAAATATTCTTCGCTATAGATACTGGGACTTAGGTTTATATTTGCTTGCAGCCTGTCACTCTTCTACGTGCTGAGCGAGTCGAACGGTCAATTCTTCTTTCATGATGGCGACCGCCGCATACCCATTTCGGCGCAGGACGATAATGAAGAAAGTATTAACAGTGAGTATTTCACTGACAATTAGTGGAGATTTTATCTTATGTCAATAAGTTTCACATGTATTTTATTGTTGGAGAGATTTGAGTTCATACATTGACACATGACAAAATCGACTGTAAAATCGTTTATAATGGCTAGATTTGACAAACCATACTGTCGGTAGTTGAGAATTGTGCACCCACCCTAGATTATTAATAAACAGTCTTGAAGTCCAACTCGAGTATCATTGACGCCTACCCTGACATGGCGCAGCCGGAAATTATTTAAATGGTTCAAACAAAGATAAAATAGTATAAAAAGTTATAATATTTAATTAACAGGACTCAGTTGTTTATATACTAAAATGGAAACAGTGCTTACGCCTCCGTTACCGTTTACTTATGATCAAAGTTTATTGAACATTACTACGGGCAGTTTAAGTGATAGTTGGAAAAAATGGAGTAAGGGATTTACAATATATTTCGACGCGTGTGAACTTTCTAAAAAAACATCGGCCATACAAATAAATATATTGCTTCATATAGTGGGTGAACAGTGCAGGGAATTGTATGAACAACTAAATGTGAAGTGTACTACGGTAGAACAGGTTTTGGACGAATTTAAAAAATATTTTGATCAAAAGAAAAACTTAACGGTTGAGAGGCATCGATTTTTTACGCGAAATCAGGCAGAAAGTGAAACAATTGAACAATATGTGTTTGATTTAAAGAAATTATCAACTTCATGTGAGTTTGGAACTTTATGTGATTCCTTAATTAAGGATAGGTTGATATGTGGCATCGCGAGCAAAGCTATTCGGGAGAGATTATTACGTGAAGCCGACTTGACTTTAGAACAAGCTATGGAGATTTGTCGAGCGGCTATAGTATCTAAAGTGTATTCGGAAAAAATTGTTGAAGACTCGCAAGAGAAATCGGTACATAACATAACGACGGGTGACAACAACAATTCATTGCAAGATAATAATGTATGGCAAATATCACAAAGAGGAGGTTACGGTCGCGGCCGTGGACGGTTCGCGGGGTCGCGAGGCGGCCGTGGCGCCGGGCGCGGCGCGGGAGCTTGGAGCAGGAGCGGTTGGCGCGCGCAGGACTCGACCGTGTCGGCGCGAGCGGCGGCTGGCGCGGGCGGGAGCGCCGCTGGTGCTCGTAGTGCGGCGCATAATGTGTATAATAACGGTACTCGTTGTTGTAACAAATGTGGTACAACGCACGGAAACTATGCGTGCCCAGCGTATGGGAAACGTTGTTTACGGTGTTCGCGCATGAATCACTTTTCGCGTATGTGTGGCGTATATCAAATTGAGGAGTCGGACCAACAGGTAATATATTGTCTTAATAATGAGATAGATGAATGGTCGATTGTTTTAAATATTAATAGCCATAATTTAAGGTTTAAACTTGATACGGGAGCCGAAGTTAATGTTTTGCCATTACGCTACTTATCTCAAGTTGGTTTAAGCAAAGAAAATTTAATGGTTACCACGTCGCGGCTTCACGGTTATTCTGGAAAGAACTTGGAAGTTCTAGGCAAATGTTTTTTGAAAGTGGTATATAAAGATAATGTATATTTTTTGGAATTTAAAGTGGTGGATGTGCCGTCCTCTCCTGTATTAGGTAAATATGATTGCAAGGTAATGAATTTGGTTAAAAGAGTATTTGCAGTGAGTGAAATGGAGCAATTGAACTCTCCGGCTTTTGTTACGGAATATAAAGATGTATTTCAGGGTATAGATTGTTTGCCTGGTAGTTATACAATTAGAGTGAATCGCGAATGCAAGCCTGTGGTGCACGCTCCAAGAAAGGTACCAATACCATTGCGAGAAAAACTAAAGGCAAAGTTAGAAGATATGGAGCGACAAGATATCATAGCAAAGGTTGAGGGCCCTACTGATTGGGTCAACAGCATGACTATCGTAAAAAAACCAAATGGAGATCTTAGGATATGTTTAGACCCGAAAGAATTGAATCAAGCTATAAAACGAGAACACTTTAGGTTGCCTACGTTAGACGAAATAGTTTCGAATTTGTCAGGGGCTCAGTATTTTAGCACACTAGATGCTACTAAAGGGATGGTTTCCTTAGGTCGCGTGGTCCGATCGACTAGTCCGATCAATCGGAATACGAAGTTTTTTTTTCCTGTTGGCTCGATTGATCGGACTATAAAGACTTAGAAAATCCTGTCAGTCCTACTATCGGTGTAATGGGATTTTAAAAGTTCGTCTAGTTCGATCGATCGAACCACGAGGACGTTTTTTTTCCTGTTGCATCGACTGATCGGACGTAACCGTAGACTAATAATAACCGTAGATAATTCCGCGTCGAAAAGCTAGCCATACACGGACGGTTTTGCCCGTCGGATCAGCCCGCCAGATGTACCGCCAGCGGGCACATCCGTGCGTGTGTGTCGAGAAATATAGATACGGATCTGCCCGCCGGGCACCCGTCCGCAGGCAAATCCGTCGGTGTGTGGTGAGATATAGCCACGGATGTGCCCGATCCGACGGGCAAAACCGTTCGTGTATGGCTAATTAAAGTGAGAAAACACTTTTGAGATGTTGGTAGATTACAAAAGTAACCATGAAAGTACCGGTCGGACAAACAGGAAAAATAAAAATTGTGTGATCGGATTAAGAGGATTTTTCAAGGTCTCGTGGTTCGATCGATCGAACTAGACGAACTTTTAAAATCCCATTACACCAATAGTAGGACTGACAGGATTTTCTAAGTCTTTATAGTCCGATCAATCGAGCCAACAGGAAAAAAAAAACTTCGTATTCCGATTGATCGGACTAGTCGATCGGACCACGCGACCTAAGGGAATGGTTTTTGGCAAGTAAAAATAGAAAATAGTGATCTTTGCACTTTTAATACACCGTTTGGGAGATATAAGTTTCTACGTATGCCCTATGGAATATCGTCTGCGTGTGAGGTTTTCCATCGCAAAATATATGAGAATTTTGACGATATCGAAGGAGTTTGTATGTACGTAGATGACATTTTAGTCTTTGCAAAAACGAAATCTGAGCATGATGAGAGGTTGAGACAGGTATTAGAGAGATGTCGTAAAATTAATTTAAAATTAAATTTTGCTAAGTGTAAATTTGGTCTTGAGGAAATTAAATACTTAGGACATAAAATTACGAGGAAAGGTCTATACCCAGATGATAGTCATATATCGGCTATTATTAATATGCCTAGGCCACAGAACAGTAAGGACGTTGAACGTTTGTTAGGATTAACAACGTACGTGGGTAATTTCATACCTAATCTTTCTAATAAAACCGAACCACTCAGAGAATTGTTGCGGAAAGATATAGAGTGGCATTGGAGTGAGAGACATGAAAACACATGGAATATCATAAAATAATGTTTGTCCGAAAAACCAGTGCTGCAATATTACAGTATGTCTAAGCCCATAAAACTTTCAGTAGATGCGAGTAAGAGTGGCCTGGGATGTGTACTTTTACAAGATGGTCTGCCCGTGTGTTATGCCTCAAAAGCACTTACAAAAACTGAGCAGAGATACGCACAAATAGAGAAAGAGTTATATGCATGCGTATACGCATGTGAGAAGTTTTATGGTTATATTTATGGGCGCTCAGATATAACGATTGAAACTGACCATAAGCCCCTGTTGAGTATAATAAAAAAACCGATTGTGGATGCCCCACCCAGATTACAGCGCATGCTATTAAGGCTCCAACCATATTCGTTTCAGCTGGTTTACAAACCAGGCAAGCAGTTGCATATCGCGGACGCTTTATCGCGCGCCTACGAGCCGCCCGCGGCCTCTTCCAGTGATCATCATGACCTGCAAGACGAACTTACAGAGGCGGTGCACACAGTGTGTGCATACAATGAGCTAACTGATACGCACTATTTAATACTACAAAAAGAAACAGATAGTGATAGTGAGATGCAGCTGTTAAGAAAGTATATTAGAAAAGGATGGCCAGAAGAAAAAAAAGACGTAGAAGATGTTGTGAAGCCGTATTGGCAATACAGAGAGGATTTAACAGAAGGAAATGGATTATTATGGAAAGGATGTCGAATAATAATACCTAAAAAGTTACGCGGTGACATGCTTCAAAAGATACATTATGCGCATTTTGGCCTTGAAAAGTGTTTGTTAAGAGCGCGAGAGTTATTGTTTTGGCCCGAAATAAACAATCAATTAAAAAACTTTATATCAAATTGCCAAGCGTGTTTAACATTTAGAAAAAACAACACAAAAGAAAAACTAATTCCACACGAAGTACCAAAGAGACCATGGTCTAAAATAGGTATTGACATATTTCATATCAATCGGAAAAATTACTTACTGATTGTCGATTACTATACCAAATATGTGGAGGTACGCGAAATGCGTAGCACACTCTCTCACGCGATAATAGATGAGTTAAAATGTATATTTAGTAGTCACGGAATACCCGAGATAATTATGTCCGACGGAGGACCTCAATTTGTTTCACGTGAATTTAGTAATTTTGCAAATGAATGGCAATTTAATCACGTACGCTCTTCTCCTCACTATGCCCAGTCCAATGGACAATCAGAACGCAGCATTCAGGTAATAAAAATATTATAAAAAAATGCACCTATACGTCGACCGATTTTCGCCTAGCCTTGCTAGAATATCTTAATACACCAATTAGCGAATACTTACCCTCTCCGGCAGAATTACTTCAAAATAGAAAATTACGTAGCATTCTACCACTACGCGAAACAGTCTTAGATGCGACATTTAATCACAGCGTTAGGAACAGATTAATTGACCGTCAAAATAAATATAAAATGTATTACGACATAAACGCAAAAAACTTATCTCCCTTAAAAGTAGGGCAAAAAGTAAAGGTAAGGCATGACAATAACAGCATTTGGAAAAGCGGAACGGTTAGTAAAATTTTAAGAGATCGGTCATATCAAATATTAATGGGAAACGGTAATAAAATAATACGGAATAGACGTCACATCATACAGGACTCCCCGCACCGTCCGGAAACCGATCCGGAGTATGGGTTCGATTACGACCACATTCTTCCGCCGCAAATGCAATTCACATCAACTTCGGTTCCCAATTCAAATATTGTTAATGTAAACACAAACCAAACTGATTCTTATGTAACTCGTTCCGGCAGGACAGTGATACCTCCCAATAGATGGGGCAATTGGAGTACATAACTGGAATTCAAGTATACCTGCCTGTTGGAGACCTGCCTGCCTAATAGGTTGTTAAAATAAGTAATAACCGGCCAAGAGCATGTCGGGCCACGCTCAGTGTAGGGTTCCGTAGTTACTCTTACGTCACAATAAGCTAAACTGGAGCTTAAAGTATAGTAAATTGTTAACCAAGGGATGAAACGGTACCTTTCACCCGAGTTAAACAAATAGGCAAATTTGCATAATCAGTACCTAATTAAAGTAAGTCTTTTTACTATGAAAGGAAAACTTTTTGCGATAACTCAAAAACAGCTAAACTGATCATGTCCGCTATAGTTTTCATTTAATGTGTTTCTTAAGCTCTACTTCCACGATTTTTGTCATATTTTTTGGACCTATGGTTCAAAAGTTAGAGGGGGGGGGACACAATTTTTTTTTCTTTCGGAGCGATTATCTCCGAATATATTCACTTTATCAAAAAATGTTTCTAGAAAACCCCTATTAGTTTTGAAAGACCTTTCCAACGATACCCCACACTCTAGGGTTGAAGCGAAAAAAAATTTCACCCCCACTTTACGTGTAGGGGAGGTACCCTAAAAAAAATTAAATTTTTAGATTTTATTGTACGACTTTGTCGGCTTTATTGATTTATATATCCATGCCAAATTTCAGCTTTCTAGCACTAACGACCACGGAGCAAAGCCTCGGACAGACAGACAGACAGACAGACAGACAGACAGACAGACAGACAGACAGACAGACAGACAGACAGACGGACATGGCGAAACTATAAGGGTTCCGTTTTATGCCATTTGGCTACGGAACCCTAAAAATGAATACTCAAATATACTAAGATAATCGTTTAGTAGATTAATTTTTCAATTTCGATAAATTTAAGTAAAATATTATATTTAATGTTTATTTAGGTATGCATACATTATGTAAAAAAAAAGATAGTACCTAATAATAAACAAACATTATAAACTAAAACGCATTTAATATTGTATAAAGAAAATAAATATGTTAGAAAGTTAAAAAAGTATGAACAATTAAAAATAATAATAAGATATGTACTTCATAAAAACAAGTAGGTACCTAAATAATGTTCAAATTCAATAAATACTTATTTTATTAGTTAAAATTGTAAAAGTAGAATAATGTATTTAGTAAAAACAAAGAATTATATAATATACAAATGTTATCTAAATAACTAATATTATTGTATTGGTTCTTTACAATCTATGGAAAAGCATAGGTTTGTTTAAAGTACTAGGTTAATAGAATTAAGGTAATGCATGCTTCTTTAAAGGATGTTGTTTTCTTATTTTTGATTTTAAGAAGGAAGATGTCGGTAGTTGAGAATTGTGCACCCACCCTAGATTATTAATAAACAGTCTTGAAGTCCAACTCGAGTATCATTGACGCCTACCCTGACACATACGTCTTAGCCGCATCACTACAAACTTCAATAGACAGCTGTCAAATGTGTGAACTTTGATCTCTCAGACAACAGTATGATGATAAGAATTTAACTATAAACTGAAATAGGGTGGTATTCCACCTGTCAATTTTTTTTGGCCCAATGTGTATTTGCGTCTCACATTTTGCTTAATGATAGAGTGAGTCACAATGCATATAAGAAAAAAAACGGCAATTATGTCACAATGGAATGAATTACGTATTGAAATCTTTGAAAATCGAATTAAAAATTTACCCGGTACTAATTATTCGGTTCCTTCCGCTATTTACAATGCACATTTTTTTAAATGTCTGAATTGACTACTTTTGATGAAATGACTCATTATTGACACCTATTTAGTCATAATTATGTTCACTCAATCAAAATAATTTATACGTAAAAATACCGTCGAGTTTCGCCATTGGCACACCTAAAAATCGAATATGTTTTTAAACTGAAAATGTATATAAAATTATGGCTACGCTTCGGCACGTCGAAGTAAAACTACGCGTTTCCTAAAAACGAATTGACGTCACCTCTATAAGTACTATAATATCCCTCATAATGGGATAAATAATATTGTAATCGCATGAGTAGAACCAAAGCAGCTAGCAACTTTCATAGCAACCCTCGTATTTGTAAATGTTTGATCCTAGAAAAAGTTATTTTGAGCGTATCTGTGTCTATAATTTTTCTTGGTATGAAAGCTTGATAGAAATCAGTGTTTATTTATTAAAATTTTCTGACTGAATCTTCTGTTTTCAAGCTGAAGAAGAAATCCAAGACGAATCGTACGACTCTAAAGAAGACACTAAAGAATTCAAAATCGACATAACCGCGACGGAGGTCGAGAAACGAGTGGCAAGCAAGCCTGACGAGAATGAGCCGACCGAGCCGAGCGCTGAGCCTAGTCAGCCGAGTGACTCGAGTCAAACTAGTGAGAAGGAGAAGAAAGCTGAAGGCGGAGATATTGCGAGTAAGTTTATATGAGTTGATTTTTTGTTATTTCTTTATTCAAAATCGACGTATCAGATACAGAGGTTGAGAAACTAGTCGCGGCAAGCAAACCTGCCGATAACGAGCTGACCGAGCCGAACGAGCCTAGTCAGCCGAGCCACTCGAGCCAAAGTAGTCAGACGTAGAAGAAAGCTTTGGGTGGGGATATCGCGAGTGAGTTGATTATTATACTTTTATATAACGATTAAATTAATTGTCTACAATGAAATTTCAATCAATTTTAATTGGAACAGAGAGTCGCGTTTTTTGTTTCGTTTGAATTTGGAAGAAAATATTTTAATTTATTATAATATTGATTCAAATTACATTGGCAGTCCGAATACTGTATTCTCTGTAAGTGTCTGTGACTCTGTGTGATGTACAAGGCCACGCTGGCTGGGTCGCCATGTGATTTGGAGAGTTGAGAAATTGTAGAGTGAGATCTACGAATGTATTTTGCAATAGGTGTGATAGCCTTATACATATTAAATTATGTATTAGTGCACTATGGATTGAAAGATTTTAAAGTATTGCGTACGCGTTGCGTCTTTGTTTTTTTTTAGTTTTGTCGTATAATGTCTCAATTGATTAATGATTAATATGAGGATGGACGTTACGTTACCGCGGACCGCCGTGTCTGACAAAGTTTACGCGAGACAAGTGGTGCCTATCTAAGGTGACATTCGCTTGCGCTACGGTAACGAAACGATCTGTGTCTCTATCACTTTTATATTTGTGCGACAGTGACAGTTGCGTTCACTACACGTGTAAACGATTGGCATGTTGCGTACGCACCATCGTACTCCTCACATCCATCGTTACATTTGGGTTACAATTGCCATAATAAATAATTATATTTGGCAGACTTCCTGCCGTCGGAGTCCATGTCGCTGTCCCCCTCGCGTCTCCTGGCCGGCGACGGCTGGCTGGCGGGCGCGCACGACTTCAGCCTCAGCTCGTTCCTCGGCCAGCTGGAGCCCGCGCCCTCCGAGCAGGTCAGTGCTGTTTCCTGACTTCCTGCGTCGGAGTCCATGTCGCTGTCCCCCTCGCGTCTCCTGGCCGGCGACGGCTGGCTGGCGGGCGCGCACGACTTCAGCCTCAGCTCGTTCCTCGGCCAGCTAGAGCCCGCGCCCTCCGAGCAGGTCAGTGCTGTTTCCTGACTTCCTGCGTCGGAGTCCATGTCGCTGTCCCCCTCGCGTCTCCTGGCCGGCGACGGCTGGCTGGCGGGCGCGCACGACTTCAGCCTCAGCTCGTTCCTCGGCCAGCTGGAGCCCGCGCCCTCCGAGCAGGTCAGTGCTGTTTCCTGACTTCCTGCGTCGGAGTCCATGTCTCCTGACAGGCGACGTGCACCCGCCCATGCTAGCGGATGGAATATTGGATTATGATTGCGTTAAAGGACGTGCATGTCAATCATTCAAATCAGTACCTAGCGATCGTCTTTCGGCTAACATGATCATTATTCTAATACAAGCATCATATTTTCAGGTAGACTCCCATCTCCAGTCCCTCATGGCCGAGTCGAGCGTAGACTACGTGGCTAAATTCGCGGACCTCGCTGCTGAAGTCACTGATGAGAGGCCACCTCTCACTTGAACGCCGACCTTACATGTCAGATATAAGGTTTAGTTTACAATCTAACATTTTATTCACTTTCCATCAGCCAAAATACTCTGGTCATTTGAAACGAGACTTGTATTTAGAAATAAGGTTCATTGTACAAGTAATAAGTTTAATTTTACTTGACGAATGATAGCCGTTCATTTGAAAAAGGAGGGTTAAGGTTTATATTACAATGATTCTTCTCCACGGGAGTTTTCAAAGAATAGTATACCCAATTAACGTAAGTAGTTAAAAAAAAGTTAATCACTGTTAAAGAAAATTAAGCATGGAATCTCTGTCTAAAGAAAATTAAGCATGGAATAGATTATGGAATGAACACCAAAACCAGGTTTTTTTATTGAATGTTTAATTCGTAATTAATCGTCACAAAACTGAATGTGATTAACTTTTCTAAAAAACTCACGCTTATTGGTTACACTTTTTTCTGAAAACTCCCAAAATATTAATATAAAGCGGCATATGTGTGAAATAGTCTTGGTGAAATAGCCCTTGAGGCCTACTTGCAGAAATAATTTTAGAATTTTGAATATTTTATAATACCGATTGTCAGCCACTGTCCTGTTATAAAAGCATCCTACAATAGTAAAGTTTTATCCTCTTAGTTACATCATATCATGTGGGGTAGCTTTACTTATCTAATATTTATTTATTTATTTAAGCTCCTTTAGTTTTTCACTAATAAGCACAATAAAACCTTAATAATTATTTTAAAATGCCATCTCAATACAGACGTAGAAACGTAGCAACTAGGGACAAATCATTTTTTCTCTAAATTTTTAAAAGTAGGCACACTATTATAGATCGTGTCATTCACGAAGACGCGTGCCTTGACTCGTAATGTCATGTTATTAAAGGTTAGATTTGATAAATCTCTGCGTCATCGTGGATGACACGATCTATGTACATAAATATTATAAACATCATCATCATCAAAGTCATATACTAAAATAAAAGTGACCAACCCATCAAAGCGCGCATAATCTGACCCACTAAATAATTTTGTATTTTTTCATAATTTTTTTTTCTACTCAGTATCACGAGCTTTTTCGATCCTGATAGGATAAAAAATGTCCCAGAGTTTTTTCCCTATTGTGTTACCATTTCCTCATATACTTTGAATGGCGGTAACAAAAAGGAAAGTCTCCTATAAGCATGTAAAAGGCTCGCGATCCTGACAAGAAATATCACAAAAGTGGGACATAAGGTTACATAAAAAAGTGTAAAAAAAAGGAACGCTCATCTCGTCTACGCCGCGAAAATTTAAGACGCCGATTCGAATCCGGCATTGTCACGTTTTGTTTAGTATATAAAATTTACTTCAGTTTGTTGGCGTAGGAATTTAAAAGGTTAATATATGAGCTCTTAAGGCCCACCACACAATATTTTTTTTATTTTTTATTTAAATTGTAATGAATTTCGTATGTTTGAGAACGCAATGAAACAACTACCTTATATGGTTAATGAAAGATTGTAATTCAATTGAAACGCAGTGTACATTGTAATGCACATTGGGCCTTAAGAGGACAAGCAAGTTATTTTGAGCTGTATGTTATTGAAATACGGTTTTGTATGATATGATAACTATATTCAAGTGTAAGTAAATTATGGTAATAAGTACAATTATAAAAGTTAAGATTTTCACACATAGGTGTTTTTATTTCAACCACCGCCTACAGCTCAAGAAGAACAACAACAATGTACTGGCGCTCATGCCTGTATGATAAAATGTATGTATGTTATAGTAAATTGTATGGGTTGATATTATATTTTAGGACAATTACGTTTTCTGTAAGTACTAGGCAAATATAAAAGATAAAGATAAAAAGATAAAAAATATGTTTATTGCACAAGAAAGGACACAGAAAAAGTATACAGCAGTTGTTTTTAAGAGTTGGTGCATAACTAGATTGACAACAGAGTTTCCAGGAGTCCCCGCACTAGGCTAGGCCTGTATCGCGGGAGACCAGAAGTACATATAAATGTCATGCAAGTCAACGAAAAACTAAAATATATTTTTATATACTAAATATGACATTCAGGTTTATACCTAAGTTGATACATGCAGTTTTCAGTATTAAACTATTTATCTAATGCTTCATTCTTTATAACTTCGGTTCTATACTAATATTTTAGTCTAGTTCATTTTATATACATCGAGTAAGATGTATAAAATTTAAGTCAATTTCCTGCCTCGCATTTGACAGGTAAACGAGATGGCGCTGTACAGCTCCATACATTTTGCGGTAACTGTGATTATCAAAAGTGGACGTTTCACAATTTTTTTTCTTCCTTTTCGACAATTTAGTGACCGCACAACATATGGCGCCGTACGTTTTGGATGACAAACTAAGGGGCACGTTTTTTTCTTAGACTTTACCTCTCTATTGCAATCAATTCTCTTTAGTACTAAGTGAATTCATATAAACTATAGACGTAACATAAGACATACGTGTAATTAGTTAATTACTTATGGAATCTCTATGGTCCCCAAGATACAGGCCCGGCCTAGTTTGGGGACCGCTGTCTCAATAAATCTTTTTCATTTTCATAATACTGCACTAAATCTTCAGGAAAATTTGAGCTTTATAATAAGTATGTATAGTACGTAGGTTAATTATAATTAGCACTGTGAAGAGCTCGACATGTGGCGTTGATATTGCTGAGGGACGCTTTTGAGTTAAGAGTGCCTGTAAAGGACCAGTCATAATATTGCTAATGAAAATTTAACCTAAAATGTAAATTATAGAGTTGATTTCAGTTTGTCTGAAAATTGAACAAATAAAACAATGCAATTATATTCCAATTTAAATTTCATCGAACTTACTAGCTGATTTGTTAGATCAATTACCCAAACGCAGTTATTCCTTGTAGCAAATTTTTTTTTTCGCATTTTTCCCGAAAGCGATTATCCTAGTCACTTCGTAATTATGAATTAAAATAATCGAAATTCAAACGACCCCTTCGTTAGCTATAATGTCAATATCCAGTGAGGAAAATGGGGACTGCGTTTGTATGGAGAAGCGAAGCGGTCCCCCTTTCCTCTTAAAACTCCTGATCATCAGCGTCGTAATGCACTCCCAGTTGTTTTCGAACGGTGTCTTCGAGTTTGGCCAGCACGAGGCTCTCTCTGTGGCTCATGCGTGGAGACTCCAACAGACCTGGTAAGGATTATACAAGAGTTATACGAAGACTTGGCTTCCTCCAAGGACTTCTATCTATCCCTGTTTGCAGCTATATATTTCCAGTTTTTGCCAACTATTTTATTTAAGTCATCAGTCCAACGACTGTTTGGTTTGCTCCTGTTCGGTAGTTCTTGTCCCCTAGTGGGCCACGAAACACGATCTGTTTAAGACACACGTATCCGTTTTTGAGTCTAGTGGACTTGTTTCGTAATAAGGTTACAGTGCCCTGTTTAAGCGGTGCCCATTTTTTGCCAAGCTTTTTGGTGTGGTACTTTATTACTCCAAGCGGCCAGATATTTGGGTAAGTTAAACAAAAAATTAGTATCCCGCGCAGCTTGGATTCACGCAGTTTGACCAGTATTAAGGAAGAGAGAGCACTGTATATCCCTCACCTTCTCTAATGCATCGCGCGACCTCTAGCGACTCGTAGACGAGTCCCGCGCTGTTGCTGAAGATGTAAGGCAGCTTGGACTCATGCAGTTTGAACACCTCCGCTACGCCGTCAGCAATCAGCACGCACCAGTATCAAGGAAGAGAGAGCACTGTATATCTCTCACCTTCTCTAATGCACCGCGCGACCTCTAGCGACTCGTAGACGAGTCCCGCGCTATTGCCGAAGTTATAAGGCAGCTTGGAGTCGTGTAGTTTGAATACCTCCACTGTGCCGTCAGCCCGGATCAGGGTTTCAGGGAAGTGGAAGGGTTCTTCGACCTGTGGACAAACGGTGTCAATAAACACTGGGTGTACTGTTTTAGGTTATACAGTTGTACGCAAGTGTACTCATAGCTATGGTCAACTTTTACTATTAAAAGCAGTAACTCAAAAAATACAAGCACCATACAATTGCGAATTGAGCTTTGGTCCATCCAATTCATCACTAGACCGTTTAATGCGATTTTAGGATCGATCTCATAACAAAAGTTACTCACAGTAATGAGTACAGTCACGTATGTATATCACCTAAAACATTAACCCCGTATTATTTTTAATAACTAATGCGTAAAACACACCGTTAGTATCAGTCTATATAAAATTATAGACAACCTACGAGTATGTCACCACATTGAAATGGGAAAAAAAAGGTTTTTACAAAGATATTAGCAGCATGATCTTCGGTAAAGCAAACTTAAAGAGGCCCACTGATTACCAGTTCGCCGGACGATATCGGCCTATCAGTTTGCGCGATTGTCAGCGTTTGCGAATAACTGACAGGCCGATATCGTCCGGCGAACTGGTAATCATTGGGTCCCTTAAGCAGTTAAAAAAAGTTTGTAGGTTGGTATGTTGGTAACTGCCACGAAAGTTTATGAGCGTAAAATATGGACTTGTTTATTGGTCTTACCAGTTTTTTATCTCTCATCTAAGCGTTTATCGGCTATAACCATAGTCACTTTCACTATGCAGTCTTTGGACTTCTCTTTTGTAAGATGGAACCTGACCAGCATGTCTTTGGCTTCCCACTTATCAGCATTGTGCCGGTGACGGCGGCCTTGTTCCACATCTTGATGGTCGGATTCGTCTCTCACCACAGTGACTGGCCGGCGAGTCCTCAGATGCGAACAGGGTATTCTAGTCGTCAGGGCCTCTAGGGTATTCTAACGTATCTATTAAGGTAGTCAACTTCTCTATGTTAAGACAAAGAGTTAAAGTCAGACCAAGCTAAGTCGTCAGCCGTTTTGATACGCCAGACAGTGAAAGTGTTAACTAAACGTCATAATTTTATAGAAGTTTGACGTTTAAAATATCACTTTCACCGCCTGGGCTATTGAAATCGCTGCCAACTAATCTTGGTCTGACTCTAAAGAGCTTCTCGCATCTGAAAATTTAATTGGGCTGAATAACTTCTCAGAAAACTGATAAACTTACTGGAAAGAGTGTCTATGGGCCTTACCAGCTCTTTCTCTATTTCTGTTTTAGTCTTTATCCTAATTGCATCCTCATCCTCAGCTACTAGAGCTACTATCCGTACTTCGAAACTCAGGGTCCGCTTTCCTACTTTTCTTCCTCCACTTCGCAATTTATTCAGCATCCTCTTTTGTAATAAGACCACGCATGCTATCGTCCAGTACGTCTTTGGCTTTCCATTAGTCTTACCATCATTGACATAGGTAATACTATTTATTAGGTAGGTGTAGTAAAAGTGAACTAACCGTAGCGCGGCCCTTGGTGCCGGTGACGGTGGCCTTGTTCCACATCTTGACGGTCGCGTCCGCGGTCAGCACGGCGCGCCGGCCGCCCGAGTACTCAAGGATGATGGTCTCGTCTATGTCCACGCCGTCTTCATTAGTCTCTCCGACCACCGTGACCTTCGTCGGCTCGTCCTTGAATACCAGTTGCGCGAATTGGAGGACGTATACTCCGAGGTCTAGGACTGTACTGCCGCCCAAGTCTTTTTTGCTGTAAACGAGATATGGGATATGTATAATCTGATGTTAATTTTACCCTGCATGTATCCATCTCCCTTGTATAAGTAGAGTTAGAGTACCAAACTGTTGGTTACTTAGCGACGATAAGATGTGCGGATTCTAAATCGGAGGGTCTGAATTCGAAAACGGCCTTTAGTACGGATCAAACGAAGGCCAATGGTAGAGTACATTAAGATCTACCAATTTGACCCTTTCTGCATGATCAGCGAAAATGAAAATTAATGTTTTCAAAGAAAGGGACAGTGCCCTAAGATAAGGCAAACACAGTGTGAGAAAAATAGTTGAAGTTAAACTTCAAGTGCTGAGAATGCAGGGAAGAACAAGTTAAACTTCAAGTGCTGAGAATGCAGGGAAGAACAAGTTAAACTTCAAGTGCTGAGAATGCAGGGAAGAACAAGTTAAACTTCAAGTGCTGAGAATGCAGGGAAGAACAAGTTATTCTGATAAATTTTTGACGACAATTATAAAGTTTTACTATTCAATATATTAAAACGGATCACTTACGTATTTTGCTCGTACGACGATTGCTCTACATGTTTGGCTTCATAACGAGGAGCTTCAATAAGCGCACGATTTAACGAACCGACGCAGATTGCGGGCTGCAGCTATCTACGACCGGTTTTTTCAGCGTGAGTGACGAGTGAAACTAGTCGTTGTCCGAATTTTAACCGTGCTTGTGGTTAGTCAGAGCCTCCTGTCTGACTTAATTATACTGTGTCTCACGGAAATTTCGTTAAGGAATAAAGTGTATTTCAAATCTCACCTCAGCCTGGCAACATCCAGCAAGGGGACTCCAAAATTAACCTCCACTCTCTTCACCTCCCCCAACTTTCCAGACGCAATCTCCTTCTCCAACTCCAGATACGCGGGCGCGAACCTGGACCACACAGCTTCCATGAGGAAGCGTTTGTTTTTCTTGGCGATGTTGATGAGGGACTGGGCTTGCTTCAGATTGAGGCAGAGGGGCTTCTCGCAGAGAACGTGCTTGCCGTGCTCGAGGAAGAGTTTGGCTAGGGGATAGTGGTCGGGGTTTAGAGTGCCGATGTAGACTACATCTGTAATTAAAAGTTATATGCTTGGTACAAAGAGAATCTTAACCATCGATGGATATTTCAGTGCAATACATTTTTGATGTTCTTGAAGCAACTAGGTCACTTAGCAGTGTTAGCCGAACGTAAATTGCAACTCACCATTAAACATTACAAATTGAACCATAAACCGTAACGGACGGTTACAGTTTACGGTTCAATTTGTAATGGTTAATGGTCAATTGCATTAACGCTTCGGCCAACACTGTAACTTAGTATGCTTATATCATGGCAAGTGTTATAAGCGCTACGAGTATAATACACCCCGCACGCTTATGATGGTCTTTCTTGTCTACGTAACGGCGTGATAATGACAATGCCTGTCTCTTTCAATCTTGCGGCGTTAAAAAGTGACGTTTTTTTTTATCACGTGGATAACGCCATCCATCACACCCCAGAATTGCCTTGAGTTCAAACCTACCGATAACCCCCTCACTCTCTGCCATAGCCTGATAAGAATCGAACACCGTAGGGATGTTGTGTGTCTTCGCGAACGCCTCGGCGCAGCTCCGATCCCTCGCCGCGATGGCTACGACAGCTTGGTCGCCCTTGCCGGGGAAGCTGTTCATTGCGTTGACGAAGTCGTTGGCGATCTTCGCCGCGCTTACGATGCCCCAGCGGATAGTCATCTGGAAATTAAATATTATGGAATGTCAAATATAAACTCCTACGATAAAATGTGCCTACTTTGCTGTAGTTGTGCTCAAACAGTTTTTATATATGAAAACTATATCACAACCTCATTGAACCGTTTTTCTTTAAATATTTTATAATATATCTCACGAAAGTATTATTCAGCAACTAATAAGTATTAAGGGATCGGTGTACGGTGACCTACATTCGGCGACAGACAGAAAAAGGTGGCGGCAAATTGTCAAAGAGAAGCTGTTCCCTGGAAGTGGCTACGATTCTCAGTGCTGAGGAAACCGATGCAAGGACGAGGATTAAGTGTTAGGATAATATTCTTAAGAGATACCTATAACAGTTAAAACATATACAGGAGAACATTATCTAAAATATTATTATACGGATATACCTATAATTAACTAAATTGTCGAGTTCGGATTGTCGAGTTCTATGAAGACTTAAAATATTCGAGTTACTAATAAGATACTAGGTACTTATCTACTTTTATCACGGCACTTCACCCTTAAGGATGTTGTACTTAAATACGGTAAGAAGACCGTAATAAAGTTGATGTTGATACGATGCAGGTATATACAACTCACACTTGTAATTTTACAAAATACCTAAATGTTGTTGGTTAGAATGATTAGATTGTCAACAACATAATATAAGCCAGAATAGAGTTTCAAAAAATCAAGCTGCAATATTGTCTAAAATATATGTTTTACCATCGAGGAGTTCGTTTAACTACCTTCCGACTATAACATTGGATCAACTCCATGTAGGTAAGCATATATATGAATGTCTTTTCATCGAAATTAAATACAATTTATTGTATAAGGATTTAAGTAAATACAAACTGAAATAAATGTCATATACTAAGAAAAAGTGACCAAGGCCTCCAGTGCCCCAGGCTGGAATCGAACCAGCGTCCTCTGCTATCGCGGCAGGTGCCTGAGCCACTCGGCCACCGGGGTCACCGGGGTTTTTCTTAGTATATGACATTTATTTCAGTTTATAATTTATATAGTAGTGTTTCTACTTGAAATAAAAACAAATTAAAATATTTTCTAAAAATAATTTAATTTGTTCTAATACTTCTAATTGTACGTAAGTACGCCTTTCAACTCAATCAGACATCGGGAAGTGGTTCAATATTTAAGTAACAAGATTTGTATCAAAATACGTATCCTAAATAATATATTAGAAATATACCTACCGAGTGAAAGTAAGTAAAAGTGTGTAATACTTACATTTACTGATTGACGGCCGGCGACAAACTAATATAGATTGTATTGTATGCATTCAATATGGCATTGTCGAGTTGGAAGGGATTAGAACGATAACAATCGCAGACATATAATGATTAGATCACTTAGGCGATGCTGGCCGACGCAAAGCCGGTGAATGACCGCCACACACACGGCGGGGCAAGACCTGAAGCAGTCTCTCAGCGGCAGGAATGCGGGTGAGGCCCCTCATACCTTCCCAACAGGGAGCCATACATGTAAGAAGGCGATACTGATCGATTGATAATCTTAAAGTTATGAGCGATCGTTGTGGTAATACCAAAATGGGTAGTATTTTGGAAAAAAAATGTTTTTGTTATAAAATTACGATCTCTCCAGTTTTTGTGGATACACCTATAGTAGATACCCCTATAATGGAACAGGAACTGATAATGGGACATAAAACCACACATTTTGTAAAATAAGTAACTAAAACTAGTTTATAAGCACTGGTAACATTTTACCATCGCCTGAAACACAGGGAATCCTAGTTCAGGCACATGTAAACAATCACTATTCAAGTCTGTGTTTTATATGAAAGTAACCATGAAATACGTGTTTTGAAATAAATTATTTTTATGTTTACCATAAACAAGAGTCATAGAGCTTCTTAAGTTTGATGTTTCATTAAATTGCTTTGCTTTTTTCTTAAGAAATTGTCGCCAAGACAAAAGTTGTCGTGGAACTGAAAAAATAATCAGTAAGAATTCTTATCAACTCCGCTAAGAGAGGTAAGTAAGTATGTATTTTAAATTATAATGATAATTATATATATATACTTCGTGTAAATTAGAATGAGTTTTAATCATTGCATTTATACCATGAAATTAGGTATACAACACATTATGTTTGTTGCTCCGGAGATGTAAAAAAATATGATATTTTGCCCAATCCCATTATAGGAGCTGTAAAACTGTATCCATCCTATGATGGGACAATCTTATACAATGATGCTTGCCATGCCGTAATTTTATGTTTTAAGAATACTTACATAAGTAAAATGTAGTTAACAAACATGTCACTTATTCTAAAATTTCACGTTTGTATGGTAGCCAACAGGTAAAAATAACTATATTTAAAGCCTATTGTCAAGTTTTCTACACGTGCAGCCTCTGGACTAGTTTTATGTAGAAGACCATCAGTTCCCTGCGCGTCCAATATAATGGTTTCAGGATGTTGTTGGTGCTGCCCCATTTCTGCAGCGCATCGGGCATGTTTGCACAAGCTCGCACAGATAATTACTATGCCATAATATGAAAGAGGATTGCCTCGTTGCTCTGCAGAGTGCGGACCAGCTCCAACCCCATCCTGGCTACGGTAGCGGGCCGCTACGACTCACCTGTTGTGCGACATTTTGAAGGTATCATGACCGCTACCAGGTGATTGTTTGTTATTGTTGCTGTACTTTTCTCTTTGTCTTTTTGTATTTGTTCTACTAACACTTAGTTTTAAACCTTAAATGTTACTAACCATTATGGACCATTGTTGTCTTTTGAAATAAATAAATTGAATTGAATTGAAATTGATAGTCAGCAGTATTACTGCAGCAGTATTGCAACGCGACATTACTGCTGGCCGCATTTCTGAGGCAGCAATGCAGACGGCAGTCATGTCACGCTGCAATACTGCTGGTGCAGTCTGAATACGACGGTACCTTACTTAAGGTCTTGTTTAGACGGCGCGCAAACCCGCATGGGATTTTAGCTACATTGCGGACTATTGAGGATATAGGTAGTACATTGAATTCTGCCGACCAATCAAATAGCGCAATGTAATTTATCTCGTATGCGACATCTTTCATAGTCTAAATTAGCCCTAATATATTGAGATGTGGAATGAAATACATTTATTTTAAATTAATATCGTTGTCCCTATTCTCACGGCAATGCTGGTGTAGTCTGAATACGACGGTACCTTAAGGTCTTGTTTAGACAGCGCGCAAACCCGCATGGAATTTTAGCTACATTGCGGACTACCTATTGAGGATATAGTACATTGAATTCTGCCGACTGATCAAATACCGCAATGTAATTAATCTCGTATGCGACTTCTCTTACCTATAGTCTAAATTAATATCTTTGTCCCTATTCTCATTCTAATATTTCAGATCGCTATTAGGGTCATGTACTCATGTCCCATTATAGGGGAGCCATCACTGGTTCCTTTCCATCACTGGAGCTTGCTTGATGACTGGAGATAAAAAACATAGTTTTAATTTGTTAATTATATGGAAACGAATTGTAGTATCTTTTGGACGGACATAAAAAACGGATAGGACATTCAACTTTTAACACGCTAAGGAGTAGAATTTTTACATGTATCAGGGAAATGTCACAAATGCTACAAAATTGTATCATTAAATTTTCAACATTTAAAACTAAAAATAAATAAATAAATAATTACTTGAAGAAAGGTTAGTAAATTATTTATTATAAAAAACTAAGTTATTATTAAGGTCAATCACCGTGGCGCTTTGAGAGATACCTACTTCCTTGAATGTATATTTAGCAGAACTTAAAAGCTTCTATAGCATGTTATACTTAAAACTCCATACAAAATGTGCTCTCTAGGATAAAGTCGGTAGGACATCATCTACTGCCAACTTGACACTTCTCTCTTCAACGCCGCCAGGATTCGTGGCTACACACAAATATTCACCACGGTCAGTTGTGCCGGGCGATATGATTGTCAGATTGACCGTTTTGTTGTCACCTTCATTGCTCTTACTTAGGTAGTACTTTGATGTACCTTGAACATTGTAGGAACTGTCGATTAATGTGGAATTATGAAACCATTTAACTTCAGGTAAAGGGTTGCCATTGGCTTGGCAACACAGCGTTAAGTTTGTATCAGACTCAGGATGTGTAGGTATGTATGGTTATGCCGGTAGCAGGGTACACGATATTTGGTGGACAAGCAAAATCGGGCGTGTTTAGTTCATTCCATAACTTTCCCTGTACTATATCAGGTGTTGTGCAAGCTACGGGAGTTGTACATAAATTCTTGCTTGTAACCAGTTTCTTTAAAGGCTGTAGGAGACAGTCGCACTTCCAAGGGTTACCATGTATATCTAAACTAGTCAGAGCAGTCAACGCGCTAAGAGTATCGATATTAAGCGACTCTAGAAGGTTATGATCCAGCTTTAGGTTACTTAGCCTAGGTACATTGAAGAAAGTCCTCACGCCGATTTGTTTAATTTTATTATTGTTCAAGTCCACTTTCTGTAAAATCGGCAGATTATTGAACAAGCCATCGTCGAGAGTCTCTAGTTGATTGTCATTGAGTAGCATCCATCTAATATTGGTGATTTCTTTGAATGTATCGGGATGTAGTTCTTTGAGATTGTTCTTTGATAGATCGAGCTGAATCATGATAGCGAGACCTTTAAGACCGTGTTTATGTATGGTTTGAAGTTCGCAGTCTCGAAGAAAAAGTTTCTTTAGGTTGATAAGTTGGGCATCCTCGAAGGCGCGTTGTTTGATTTCGTGGAGAGAGTTGTTTGAGAGGTCTAGTATCTGTATCTCGGTGCTGAGGGTCTTAGGGAGATCGTGGAGGTCGACGTTGGAGCAGGCAGCCTTCTTGTTGCCGGCGGCCCAAGAGCATTTGCATATTAAGGGGCAGTTGGCGGTGAAGTCTGCTTCAGCCGTGGCCAGAACGCTGAGTAGAAGTAGCTTCTTTAACGACTCCATCTTGAATTTAAAACAAAAAACATATTTTCACAGATTCCGTGTCACATTACAAACTTTGGTAAGGGTATTTTATGACTCTTCGATTTATGGGCAATCAGGGCAACTAAACTAACAAGGTCTGGTCTACACTCTATAGACAAACCTACTTGCTTGTATTAGCTTACCTACTTTCATAAAACAGAAATACTCACGTTTACTGATAGACGCCCGCCGAAAAACTAAAGATAATGTTGTTTGTGTTCAGTAATATAGCGGTCAAAAGTTGGAGGAGATCATGATAAAAACTCAGGTCTACAGAATGGTTTTTTAACGGGGCAGCTTCTGAATCTTACGCGAAAAGAGGATCTCTCGATACATTTCAAGTTAAATCAAACATTCAATTATTGGATTAAGTAATAAATATTTAGTACCTACATAGCCTTAATTACCACGACTTGGACACTGACATATTTGCTAGCATGCGTAACTTACTTTCGATGCATTTCGCTCGTACTAGCATATTAGTGCGAGCGAGATATATATAGTATAATAATTTACGCAGACGTTAGCGAATATGCCAGTGTCAAAGTCGTGGTAAGGCAACAGCTCGAAAAACCTCATTTCTTTTTTTAAATAAAGTAATGCCATGCAGTCTGCTCCCCTTTACTATCGAAAATCAAAAGTCTCAAAGTCGTTAATGCGATGTCTATTGAATACACTCGTCTGTGACAACAAATTGTTATGATCATTGTTACGTAAGGGCCTATGCACACCGCGTTTTTAAAGCATCGTTGACGCACGTTTGTATCAATACACACGCGATTCGCACGCAATTCAGACGCAGCTTGCAAATTTTTGCACTGCAACACCATTATCCGTCTCTCAGAATAAGGGCAAACCTCTACATATCAAAATCACTCTGTATAAATATTATAAAAATGTCGGCGATAGCGAAATTCGTATTCAACGGTTTAATTTCATAATAAGTATGTACTTTAATTTTTTATTGACTTTTCATTGTTTCAGTAAATTGCACCTATGATCTTAGTTAGAATTATTAGCCGTTTATAGATTGTGTCATTCACGAAGACGCCTGCCTTGATTCGAATTGCCCTGTTATTAAGGGATAGATTTAACAAATCAGCGCGTCATCGTGGATGACACGATCAGTATTTGTTTATGCTATCAAGCCGTTTTACGTAAGAAATGCCATAGTGATAAACTATGCCATAGTTTATCATTTATGGCTGTGACAGCATAAACAAATTATTGCTATCCATGGTACGGGTTTGATCTGGGGGCACGGCAGTGCCCCCGCCAAGTCGAGCATCAATTATTTTCTTGATAAACTAATTAAACTATTTTAAATGCTTAATGTCAGCATTATCAGCGAATTATTCTTGTCATCACCTTCCTGATAAACATTAACCCGGAATTTTGCTGCAACTTTGGACCCGGATATGTCCTTAAACTACGTCCAAAAGAGAGGTATGGGCAATGTGAATGTCATCTCGCCTTGTGTGGTAGGGCACAGCACAGCAGATGTCATTCCAGATCTAGAGCAGAGCCTAACTGGGGAAGTACCTCCACCTTACAGAAAACTGCAGCCAAATAACACTTGATCCTACTCATAGTGTTGTGTTCCTGCCGGTGAGTAAGGTTGCCAGAGCTCAACGAGGGGGGTGGGGTTAGGGTCGGCAACGCGCATGTAACTCCTCTGGAGTTGCAGGTGTACATAGGCTACGGAGACTGCTTACCATCAGGCAGGCCGTATGCATGTTTGCCACCGACGTAGTATTAAAAAAAAAAAACTCAGCGAGCCTGGGCTCCCCTCGGCAACCTAATCATTAGCTAACCTAGAGTTGGGATAGGTAATCACAGTTTTTAGAAGTTTTTTTATTCTACATTAAAATTAGTTCGGTGGTGGCAGAGTGGATATGACGTTCGACTTTCAATCCGGAGGTCGCGGGTTCAAATCCTGGCTCGTACCAATGAGTTTTTCGGAACTTGATGAAATGTCATTTGATATTTACCACCAGCTTTTCGGTGAAGGAAAACATCGTGAGGAAACCTGCATACATCTGCGAAGAAATTTAAAGGTCACATACACCTTTCAAGTCCCCAATCCGCATTGGGCTAGTGTGGGGACTATAGCCCGAGCCCTCGCATGAGAGGAGGCCTGTGTCCAGCAGTGGGACGTATATAGGCTGAATTATTATGTTATTTTTATTATTTTAAGATTAGTTCGGATTCCTCACGATGTTTTCTCTTAGCTAAACACTTGCGATGTTTCTCCTTGCACCAACTTTTATTGTTTCTGCTTGGCCCTATGGTTGACTGGTAGAGAATGCCTTTTGGCATTAAGTCCTCCATTTGTACAAAATGTATAATTTTGTGTAATAAATAAATAAACGCTAATTGTAATTTGTGTTCTTTCTGTATTCTCCTTTTCAATGTGTGGTGTAAAAAAAAATATATATGTCTTTCCCATCACGGAACAGTGGTGTTCCGGAAGGCGTGCGCAGAGCCGACGAAGCCAATACCTAGATTCTCTTTTGACACTTTAATGAAATGTAAGGAAGCGGTACACCGAGCGAATGCTGTCCCTACCCGTGTTATGGGAATGGGACCAAAAGAGTAGTATTAGTATATAGAGACATGGGACGCACGCAGAGGCAGCACCCGCCAGGGACTATTTGAGAGTTGATAGAATCTGAAATGGACTAAATACTGGGATATAAAACCGTACGCCTGGCTAATAAAACGGTATTGAATTTTATTTCCGGTAGACGGTGACTCGCTCCCACAAAAAGCGACATCTGGGATGGCTCAAGGGCAACACCGGTGTTAGTGGCTCAGGGGTGTTGAGAGTTGTACGCCGTTTTCTACCCAGTGGCTTTTAACAGCCACTGTGCCAACTCGCGTCTTATGCACGTTTTAGTTCCACCCCTGAAGAGCATATAGCTGTAACGACTCCACTCTGGCCGGCCGGCCAAGGCAAGCCAGGGGCAGAGAATCCTGTCCCGCCCTCCCTCCTTCGTGTGTCAAAACTCCTCAACAGCTCGCTACTTGTTCATGATCGTTTTATTCCACGCAGGAGTGCAGAGAGTAATCTTAATTTTATTTTTTCTTTTAATTTGGTAAAAATATGTAACGAAGGTATAAGCATAAACTCAAACACACCCAAATTGTCAGTAGAAAAAGGCGTGCGCCTTCTCTCCCCTTCTTCTTCGTATTACCCTTCGCGCCTACATTTTTAATAGTTGCCGCCTTTTTCTAAATAAATAAATAAATAAAATAAATAAAAAGTCATTTATTGTCGCAAAAATAAATAAATAGTACATACAGCAAGCAGCAGCAAACATTATTGACTAATCGTTTTGACTGAGCAACTTGATTCGACTAAACAATCAACCACTCTATAAGCATTAATTACAGCACAGTAGCAATAAGTATACAGCTTTTAAGAACTATGATAATATACCATATAGAACTATTGTTTACATTGAAACTCTTAAGTGCGATAATGGGCTCGGGACTCAGCTTTTGCCAAACACTATTTTCTATTGACAAAGTCGCTGTGCTGTGTAGGTAGATCAAGCTACAACTACTAATAAATATTAACTCTTTTCAATCTTAGAGATATAGGCCTCCTTCAATTTTTGCATTTATGGCCTATTGTGCGCTTTTGATCCAGCTGTTCTCTTGATATCGTTATACTAACCTACCGCAAAAACCGAAATTCGCAAATTGCAGGGATCTTGCAGTACTCGGTTATTAGTTATTACGGTTGCACGAGGGACAGAGCCCGCAATTGACAAACTTCTATTTTCGCGGTTATAGGGACCGTGCGCGTTGGAGGGTCTGCCATCTTGTGGCCTGAATCGGAACCATAAACATGTACATTTACACGTCACGTGTTTTCTTGTGCATAGTAGGTTCTGCCGTCTTGTGGGCTACATCGGAACAATAAACACCACATTTACGCCTCGCGCCAAAAATCTGACGGCTCCTGTGCTACAGTTCATGCACGCTCCCTATAGTCCAAAACACTGCAAATACCGTATAGGGAGCGTGCATAAACTGTAGGAGGCAGCACAGGAGCCGTCATATTTTTGGCGCGAGGCGTAAATGTGATGTTTATTGTTCCGATGTAGCCCACAAGATGGCAGAACCTGCTATGCACAAGATAACACGTGATGTGTAAACGTATATGCTTATAGTTCCGATTCAGGCCACAAGATGGCAGACCCTCCAACGCGCACGGTCCCTTTTCGTATTGACATTATCATCATACTACACCGTGTCCAATAAGTTCGAATACAAACTTTTAGCACTTGCTGTATAGACATACGGATCGCTGGCTATAAAATTCTTATTTTAATTTAAAAAGTATATTGACATAAACATAGTACTCAGGCTGACGCAACTAGGAACAAAATAAGTTTTGTATGGAACTTGTTTCGCAAATCTTTGCCAACGAAGAAAAATAAAACGTCAGTGCTATTTATTCTGTCAAGTTTACATCAAGTCAACTGTCAGCCTAATTGTTTTGTTTGTTATGAAGGCTTCAATGTTTTGTTCGGGTATTTCGTGCAATTTCTTTATTATTTAGTGAAAATATCGAAAATAGTGAACCGTGATCAGAGTAAAGAACGAGTTTGTTACAATGCCACCGAGAAAACGGTTTACTAAGTGTGAAATATGTGGCAAGCAAGCCACTCGAGAAAATCACGAAAAAAGGGATTTTATGGCGAAATTTCCCTTGGATAAAGACCGGTACGTATTGCTTTAGATACTTTTGACCTTATTTTGGTGCAGCAGGCTTTAAACACATCGAAAATTTGATATTTTATATTATTTTTAGTTATGAACTAGGGATGTACTAAAACTATCGATAATTAAATAAATAAATAAATATTATAGGACATTATTACAGAAATTGACTAAGTCCCACAGTAAGCTCAATAAGGCTTGTGTTGAGGGTACTTAGACAACGATATATATAATATATAAATATTTATAAATACTTAAATACATATAAAACACCCATGACTCAGGAACAAATATCCATGCTCATCACACAAATACATGCCCTTACCAGGATTTAAACCCGGGACCATCAGCTTCGTAGGTAGGGTCACTACCCACTAGGCCAAACCGGTCGTCAAAACTGTTTATTTGTATATCAGTGTAAGTAGTTAAATAAAATATGTGAAATTTCCTGAGAACTTGCATGCAATATGACACACAATTAATTCGTGGAAGATTTTCAGTGGAAAATTATCTATCATCTATGCATTAATGGTCATTATTTAACATATTTGATTTGATTTATAGATGCATATTAGCGCTAAATAATCAGTTGATCATCTCATTAGCAAACACTTGGAATATAAACTGTACATAACCAAGGCTGTATGTTTTCAGATGCAGGCAGTGGGTTAAATTTGTTGGGAACGAAGACCTGATACATCTTCCCATAGAAAAGTTACATTTATTGAAACATGTATCTGCAGACCATTTTGAAATAGTGCTTTTAATAAAAAAAAATTAAGAAAAAAAATAGTGAAGGATTTTAGAATTACAATCTGAGTGTAACGAGGTATTCTAAAATAGAATCCTAGCGTAGTGAGGGATTCAAGTGTTAACGCCTATGGGTGGTATTCCACCTATGCAATTTCTTTGTCCAATGTATATTGCGTCTCACATTTTGATTAATGACAGAGTGAGACGCAATGACATTGGACCAAGAAATTGGATAGGTGGAATACCACCCTAAGGTGGAAATATTTTTGCTACCTCGTGATAAATTTACATACTGCTTTTCATCACCTATGAGGAAATTATTATGGTACAAATAAATAAATAAATTTAATTAATGGTAATTAAATTAAATAATTTAACCTAAGAAGTATGCAAAAAGAGGAAAAAAGTGGTCCCTCCTAGAAGGAAAAAAAAGTGCTACTTTGATCCTTGTTGTTCTTGTTTGAAGAACAACAAGGTGTTCTAAAAAAAAATCGAGTCCACATTAAGCTCGACCACGTATTAGTCCACTCATAGAACTATCCACTATACATATAATATACAACTTAAATGTGGACTCGATCCTAACTTGATTTCGAGTACAAAATTTGTAGACAAGAGTCTATATTTCAACCCTCCCCATTTTATCGATATCGATAAGAAACGCAAGCGTGTAGCGTACTACACTATTTAAATTGCTTATGTTGGTACTATGGTTCTTTGACAGTTCTTTGTCGTACATTTTGGTAATGATTTGCGAAACAAAGGGATTCCACTCGCTAGTATGGAAGTCCCGTCTCTTAAAACGTAGTGATTATATGCTCTTTGATAGTACTATAATTTCATAAGTCACGTATTTTTAGTTTGGCTTCAATACACGATGAAGTACGTTCGTGAAGAAATTATTAGAAAATTCCTTAAAGGCGACAGGCCATGTGCTATATTCAAGGCGTTACAACCCCATGGAATTAAACGGAATCTGGTTTATACTACTATAAAAAGGTATAAAGAGATCTCTTCTACAGAGGACAGGAAAAGATCCGGTCGGCCCCGCTCAGCTAGAACTGAAAAAGTGGTAAAGGCTATAAGAGAGCGAATTCGGCGGAAAAAACACCGTTCTATTAGAAAATTAGCTGCTGATCTGAAAATTTCCAGGGGATCTGTACATAATATATTGAAAAAAGATCTTGGATGTCATGCTTATAAAAAACGAAAAGTACATGGCATTTCAGATGCAACCAAGAAAAAGAGAGTAGAAAGATGTAGCACCATACTTTCTTGGCACGCAGGTGACGAATTTGTTTTCTCGGACGAGAAACTCTTTGTGTTAGAGCAGCCTCATAACGCCCAGAACGACCGGTTGTGGGCAGCACGGATAGAAGACATTCCAGAGTATGAAAAGAATGTGCCTAGGTTCCAGAGCTCACCATCAGTGATGGTTTGGGGTGCTCTTTGTAAGAGGGGCAAACTGCCTCTAGTTTTTATTGATAAAGGCGTTAAAATCAATGCGGCATACTATAAATCGGAGGTTTTGGAGAAAAATGTTGCCCCAAATTTAAAAAATATGTTTGGAGACGATTATTATGTTTTCCAACAAGACGGAGCTCCGTCGCATACGGCAAACGCTGTTCAAGCTTGGTGCAAGGCTAATTTGACCGATTTTTTGCCGAAAAATGAATGGCCACCAAGTTCTCCAGATTTAAACGTACTAGATTATTTCGTATGGTCATACATGCTCTCGAAGCTAAATAATTATAAAGTCGCAAACCTGAGCCATTTTAAAAAGGTTATCGTGCAAATTTGGGACGATATGCCGATGGATGCGGTGCGTGCCGCTTGTGACTCTTTTGAGAAACGTTTGAAACTTGTAAAAAAAGTTAAAGGTGGAGTAATTCCAAAACATTTGTTGTAAATATTGTATATAAATGTGGCTTTCATTTAATATAATTTTCATAACATAAACTACGCGTACATTTATTTCATTAAGGATCATAACTGTATTCGAACTTATTGGACACGGTGTAGTGCGTTCAAAAAAATCTGAACAATATAATCGTATCAGTATTGCGATACAACGAGGAAATGCCGCCAGCATCCTTGGTACAATGCCTCAAGGGTCTATTTTAGATATAAGCTAGTTATAGTAATCATCTGTATATATCCATTATGTATATTGTTATTGTCAATAAATAGAATATGTTTTTAAAATGTTGGTTAAAAAAAAACAGCGATCATAACGATTTATTCAGAAAATATGATGTTACATACCTACAGGTACATTACAGTATTGACCGAACGTTAATGAGAATTGACCTAAACTATTACAAATTGAACCGTAAACCGTACCAGACGGTTACAGTCTTACAGTTTACGGTTCAATTTGTAATGGTTAATTGTCAATCATAATTAACGTTCGGCCAACACTGGTATAATTATTTTTTTAAATATTTATCCACTAGTTTAAATTCATCAAAACTTTATTTATTTACAAATACTTAGGTGGCTAATTTTAGCGTCAAGATTAGGTACATTAAATTGAATTACATTAGAGTTGCCTGGGGCATCGTCCCCAGAACGCTTGCTGCATTTCCCCGTTGAATTGCCAGACTTAGCCGCTGAGCGAAGTATTCCCCCGCACGAAGGTCGCCGGACACCCACACAAGTTTGTGAGAAATTTCTTTCACGACTTGTTTATCCACTATCATTAAATTAGTAAATTGCTTTTTAAATGTTAGTGTTTTATAGAATCCGAACGTTTTTCCACATGACAGAAATGAGAATTGACAGCGTTTTGACAGCAAAGCAAATTACACACGACACGGCATTAGTAGATTGGCTTCGGTTTTTAAGATATAATTTTTTTTATATTAAGTAAATAGTCAATTAATAACTCATAGTTATAATTATTTAATACATTAAAATGCTCTTTGAAGCCTTCATGTAAGTCGTTGTATTATATACCAACAAACTTGAAGTATCTTTGTTAAAAACATAGTGTCGGCTTTTCTATACTTATGAAAATTCACGTGATTTTCTACGCCTTTTTCGTTTACAGTTTGGTCAAAATGTGTATGACAATGAACAATTTAAAGATATATGTTTTCATATCTCAAATAATGCCTTCTTGATCTACCCTTTAACATTGTATGCTGTTCGAAGTTTTTATGATTGTTTGTTTTCTTTTTGTAGTTTATTGGTAGTACTCCCGCTTTTCTTCCTCACGTTGCTACTGTTCGGAGCCTTCGTGATCATCCCGGGCGCCTTCATCTTTGCGTCATGGTACATGCGAATATACGAGCGAAAGAAACAACGGAGGCTACGAGATGGGCCTAATTTGGCGTTCTTCCACCCGTATTGTAATGCCGGTGGCGGTGGAGAACGGGTGCTTTGGGTGGCTATTAAGGCAATTTTGACAAGGTAATAAGCATGAAACAATATGATCAATATTTTTTCCATTAACAAGCAAAAGGCAACTTTGTTATTGTTTGTTGTCCACTAAGTGTTATTGCTAAATTTTAATGCAATTATGTTGACGAGTTCATCAACAACCAATCAAAACTGTGGTCCATTTTGCCAAAAATTTCATATTCAACTGCCCACTTTCACAAATTTACTTTGAAATAAATTTGCTATTATAAAGATTATAAAATGACAATAAAAGTAGTGTCCAACTGAAACACGATTTTTATGCCAAAACCGAAACTTCGGTCAGACACTAAATAAAAGTTATTGGCTTGTTTGTTTTTAAGTACCCAGTTGTAAAAGTTAGTCGGTTTATTAATTCAATAAATTAAATAGCAGGAAGACATTAAATAAGAGATATATCTTATAAAGTTATATTTTCATTACAGATATCCAGACACCAATATATACATTTACACCGTGGACACGGCAGAGCCTCAGACCATTGCCAACAAAGTGCAGAATACATTTAATGTCAAAGTTGATGCCAGTAAACTTAACTTTATTAGGTAATTTAATTTTGTAGGGTTGGCAATGCACATGTAACTAAAATTGGTGTGGTGGCTGCTTAACATCAGGCATGCCACACGCTCGATTGCCACTGTAGTGGTATAAAAACAATGCCATGTTTAATATTTTTTTACTATTACAGCAAGTTTGTTAATTTTATCACTCATTGCGTCATATATATGCTATCCCTTTAGTAAGTAAGTAAACACTTTATTGTACGGGAAAAAAGAAATATTGATTACACCAGATAGAACGTAAATGTGTAGTACAAAGGCGAACTTATCCCTAAAAGTGATCTCTGAGTGAGTTTTTCATACTGGGTTGTTCACCACATATAAACATGTTGGTTGCATGGCAACCTCGCAATTTGAATTTGCGACAATCCGAACATAAGTCTCGTTACTGATTATGTTATACAACTTTGAGAGGAAAAACCTTATCTATAAGTTCTGGAGTGGATTTTACAATAGTGACTGTATGCATGTTTTTGCTAGTCTATTTAAGCCTCTTGCAGTTTGAATTGAAAATTTCTTTTTGTCCAAAGGTTGGTGTCAAAACGGGTGATAGAGGCAAGCTCATACCCTTACTTCACACTGCTGATGCAGAGTCTAGGCTCTATGGTGATGGGAATGGAGGCCTTCATGAAGTTCAATCCAGGTTAATTGTTCTGATATGGGTAAACAATTATATGCTAAGGACAAGAGAGTGTATATGAGATAATAGAGTGTATATGTAAGTTTTATTAAATTTACTTTTTTTACAGATATCTTCATAGATACAACAGGATATGCCTTCACCTACCCAATCTTCCGGTACCTGGCGCAATGTCCGGTGGGCACATACACCCACTACCCTATCATCACCAAAAGCATGATGCGGCGCGTGCAGCAGCGAATTGTCTCCTACAATAATAGGGGGATTATAGCCAGGAATCCAGTTTTTACTTGGTGCAAGCTGTTGTACTACAAAGCTTTTGGTTGGGTCAGTAAAGCTACAGTATCAGCCAATAACATGTGACAATCCATATCGGAAGGGACCTTATGGCGGTCGGCGCTTACGTCACGTGGTACTGCATTAGTATTGGCGCGCCGCTAATAATGGCGTAAGCGCCGACCGCCATAAGGTCTCTTTTGATTTGGATTGTCACATATTTCACCCTTATGTTTTTTTTTCGTATGGACATGTCTATGGAGTAGACATTATAGGTTAGTTTGTAGATTGTATATATTACTAGTCATATAATACTGCAATGAAATACTGTGAATCACAATACTCAGCTCTAAAACTAAAAAAGCTCTTATAAAAAATATATTAAAAGAAAAAACCTCTATAAAAAACCATTACATAAGACGGAAAGGACTATTACTAGACTACCTAAAGTACAATGAATTGGCGTCTTGATTGATTTTTATTTCATGATAAATATGGAATGACTTGTACAACAGTTGACAAGAATTAACTTGATTCAATTAAGTTAAGCTGGAAAAAATTGTTACGATTTGAATTTAATTTTATAGAAATATAAGGCTAACCTTATTAGTTTTTTTTTATTACCTTAGTGGGTTTCTTAAGAGAAACTAAGGGACAAAATAAACACATATAGGGAAAAGAAATAGCGGTACTTAAATATATTAAAAAACTAAGTTAACTGATAATATATACTACAAATAAAATATTTTCCTCAAATGGTTTCTCTTGCCCGAACAAAATAAACTATGTTCCTCTTAATCCACCTGACCTTCATTGTTGTATGTATGTTTTTTCCAGCTGTATGGAATCGTGGGGCGCTGCGCTGACGTGGTGATGGTGAACGGGACATGGACGGAGGATCACATCAACGACTTGTGGAACTCGCCTTTCAAGACGCACCGGGTCTATCCGCCTTGTGAAGTAAGGGAATATATAAATTAATTAAAACGAAAGTGGACGACCCCATTTTCTTCTCTGGAAATTAACATTATAGAAAATATTTTTACACAATTTGATGTTTATATTGACTTCATTGCTATGCCCCTTCGTTAGTTTATTTTCGATTTTTAATTATTATAGGAGTTAGGAGCTTTTAAAAGTATGTTTAGAATTAGTTTTTCGCCCGTAACTCTTATAATAGTAAGCGGTCGGCCCCTTTCCTATCTACGTCTTAATGCCTTCTTAATTGTCATCACCCAATACGCTTGGCATCAACGTCTCTTCGTGCTAAAATTATTTAAGCCGTGTATTGGGGGGCCTTCACAGTTTTCACACACAAAACGTATGTACCTATTAATTGCTTCGTTGATGTATTCAAGTTTTTTCGTTCAAAAAAGATAAAGGTAGTTTATTATTCACGAAGGCATATTACAATGCGCTTATGAACGTCAAATAAAGCTACGCCGGCTCTAACCCTACACCTCTGACCCGAGAAGATTTAAATCCCCCCTCAATTCTCTCTCCTCAAAAAGCTAGTGGTCAAAGAGAAAAATTAATTGGTTAGAGCCAGAATTCGAACCAACAACCCTATTTTTCAAGCGAGTGTTTAATAATGTATTTATTTATGTACAGGTAACAGAGCTGAAGCAGCTTCGATCTCTAGTCAAAGACACGGATCCCATCCGGATACTATCCGTGGCGCAGTTCAGGCCCGAGAAGGATCATCCGCTCATGCTGCAAGCTATGTACGAGTTAAGGAACCTACTCGTCAAGAACGAAGTGCTTTGGAATAAGGTAATACTTGATTATTCACTAGACACGGTTAGAATAGAATAGAAATAGTTTATTAATGGCAAAATATACAGATAGAAAGAGGGACAAAAAGAAACTTATACATAACATTACAACGTATAACATTACATTACATGACACATATTAGCCACGAAATGGTCCCGACTCAGCATGGTATTAGTGGTGGATGGGCCAACGCTGGTCTTCTGCCGGGGCCATAAGCGATACGTTCCGATACGGATCCGGTCCGGATACTATACGTATCATAGTTCAGGGCTATAACCGCGAAAATCGAAGTTCGCCAATTGCGGGCATTTTTCTCTGTCACTCTAATTACGTCGTAGTGAGAGTAAAAAAGAAAGATTCCCGCAATTTGCGGATTTCGGTTTTCGCGGTAGGCTCCCATGCCCGAAAAACATCCGCTGATATTACAAGCTATGTACGAGTTAAGGATCCTGCTTGTAATTATTTGTATCCCAATATCCCAATAGGGCCCGTATCGATGTAGGCCAGAGAAGGATCATCCACTCATGCTGTAGGCTATGGACTAGTTAAGAAAGGGATGATTTTTCAAAATGTTTTTAAATGGATACGTAGTTAACAAATGTGGCTTATCACGTAATTTTTTTGATAGTTGTGTCTCCGCGAAAAGTGCCAAAAAAATGGAGCAAAAAAAAAATTACATTATTTTTTTCATCCAAGGAAATGAATGTCTGTTAAAATATGCATTATGTACCCCATTTTATGCTCCTTAATTCTGAATTTATTTGGTTGCTCTCGCTTGCTTGGTTTAGCTGCAATAACAGTTTAAAAATTACCTTGTACTTTTGACATTTTCGTGGATAAGTCTGAAACAAAAGAAGACCGAAGGCTGATATTACGCATACAGTGTTCTTAGGACCTGCCACTACTGCACCTCAAATTACAACCAAATCCCTTGCGGGGGCCAATCTTCTTAGCTTAGCTTCCTAGATCCTTTACTAGTTAATCTAGTTATATGTCTATGTACAGTCGCCATCAGATATATCGGCACCTTGGCCGCTCCGATATATCTGAGTCACAACGTAAACGCCGGCATGATCGGCCTAAGAGGAGATGGCGGGACGATCTGGACGCATTTCGCAGCACCTGGACGGATGCTGCAGTTAATCGGGAAGATTGGAAGTCTAGGGGGGAGGCCATTGCCCAGCAGTGGGACACTATATAGACTCGTTAAAAATGTCTTGACATTCTTATGTCGATGACCCACGAAACAATTTCAGTTTCAAAACATTCGAAACGGATATACTTGTACTGTAATCTTTTTGGTATTATTGATCTTGAATTATTATTATTTTTTCTTATTTGATGGTCCTTGTCATTGCACAAAAATGGTTTTCCTTTACAAGGAAATACGAGCAAAATTCCAGATCAAATTGGTCTTGGCTATCTTATTTCGATGGTCCCACTTCCTTTCAGATATATCGAAGCGGCCAAGGTGCTCTAAAATATCTGAACATGCACTTTAACACCTTGATGCTTTTCAGATATTTGTGAACACCTTGGTCGCCCCGATTTTGTACCTCTGACTTAAATTGCAGATTAAACTGGTATTCGCCGGCGCGTGTCGCAACGCTGAAGATGAAGAGCGTGTCCAGAACCTCAAAGATTTGGCGAAGCATCTGTCTCTGGAGAACAGCGTGCAGTTCGTCGTGAACGCTCCCTACGCGCAGCTGTTACAGCTGTACCAGACGTGCAGCATAGGGCTGCATGCTATGTGGAACGAGCACTTCGGAATCAGTAAGTTATTAAATTTTGACATCATTTTTCAATACTCTATCGCCAACTGTTACGCTTCTCTGACGACCGCGGTCAGGCCTAGTGTGTAGCTGCAGTGACCCTGCCTATGAAGTTGATAGTCCTGGGTTAGAATCTCGGTAAGGGTTTTTTTTTGTAATTAGCACACATACATATCCCGGTCCTGTGCTTCCAGGAGTGACCAACAATCTTATGAATGTTCTAAGCATCGAGCTACCGGACGCCAGGCGCTCATTTAAGCCTTACGCTGCCCTGCCGGGCACATGTGGACGATTTTAGTATGCAAAATAAAAGCGCAGAGTTGAATGTGTTATTCGAAAGCCACCACCAATTCGTTAACCTTTTCAACGCTTTTCCACACGTGTCAAGAAATGCCATGGACGCCAAAAAGTTAACTGGTGAAGAGCGAATAGTAAGCTTAACTGACAGTAGGAAAGTCGCTTTGACAACGTCCGCCATAGCCTTTTTAATGGTCATTGGCGTCGCGGGCACGACAGACGATGACCGTTTTAGTGGTCTTTGGCGTTGAAAAGGTTAAACCTTGGTCCTCCTACCATCACTGTTTGACAAAATGTCCCGCTTATGTTTCTGTTTATGTATAAGGGTTTAGTATAGAGTAAAATACTCTGTTTAGCGGTAAGCGCATTGTCATTTTCCCTACATTCCGTGATCGCATGCGTTCAAATCGCATAAAACAACGTCGCGTTTTATTCTCAAACTAGTTACCATTCTTAAAATAAGTGTTTGCCAAAAGTTACCTTTTTCCAAATTTATTTATTACGTATGTGTAGTGGATAGTGACCCTGCCTATGAAGCCGATGGTCCCGGGTTCAAATCCTGGTAAGGGCATTTATTCGTGTGATGAGCATAGATATTTGTTCCTGAGTCATGGGTGTTTTCTATGTATTGAAGTATTTATAAAATATTTATATATTATATATATCGTTGTATAAGTACCCTCAACACAAGCCTTATTGAGCTTACTGTGGGACTTAGTCAATTTGTGTAATAATGTCCTATAATATTTATTTATTTATTTATTTGTATATTATATATATCGTTGCCGGAGTACCCACAACACAAGACTTCTTGTCTTACCGTGGGACGTGGGAATTAGTCAATTTTTGTAAGAATGTCCCTACAGTATTTATTTATGTATGGTCGTGTTGATTTTTACGTGTACCTCTCCAGGCGTGGTAGAACTAATGGCCGCGGGTCTGATCACCATCGCGCACCGCTCGGGCGGCCCGCTGGCCGACATCGTGGAGACCAGCGACACCAGCCGGACTGGCTTCCTGTGCTCGGAGGCGGACGAGTACGCCCGCGCCATACTTGAAGTCATAGCCCTAGCGCCTGACGAGCGCCAGCGAATCATAGACGCCGCACGGTTAGTATTATATGCCTACCGTGGCTTGGGTTTTGAGAGGCAGAATATATGGCTCTGTCTTCCTATCAGACAGGACATAACATCATATCGCGCCATACTTGAAGTCATAGCGCCCGAAAAGCGCCAGTGAATCATAGACGCCGCACGGTTAGTATTGTATATTGTGGCTTTAACTTTTGAGAGGCAGAATATATGGCTCTGTCTTCCTATCAGACAGGACATAATATCGCGCTATACTCAGGATCAAAGCTTTGAAGAGAAGCAGAGAATTATAGACGCCGCACGGTTAGTATTGTATATTGTGGCTTTGACTTTTGAGAGGCAGAATATATGCTCTCTTGGCTATCAAACATAACATAATATCGCGCTATACTCAAGATAATAGCTTTAAAGAGAGGCGTATCATAGACGCCGCTAGTTGAGTATACTTACAGTCTGACTCTAACTCTTGAAAGGTAGAATAAATGGCGCAAGGGAAGACCCGTCAAGCAAGAAGAAGAAGCAAGAGCTTTCTATCATACTATATAATAGTTTTCCCTTTATGGCTGCGTCATACTAAGCGCTACAGCTCTAGCGCTTTGAGAACATCAGCGCAACTTAGTGTGTTATTAAAGTTAATTCTGACTCACTTTTGAGAGGCAGAATATATGGCAGCATGTGGTCTCTATCATATTAGATATAGTAGAAACAATCTACACGAGGCTGACGAGTACCTCCGCGCCATATTTGAAACCATAGCTCTAGCGCTTGAGGAGAGGCAGCTAATCATAGACGTCGCACGATTAGTGTTATACTTACACGAACTTAACTTATCGTGTTACTGAAGTTTTGAATGTGGCTATCCATTTTGAGAGACAAGATATACGGAAGTCGGCTTTGTCTCTTCGTCTTTCTGTAATATGCGGTGCGTACCGTATGTCCATCGATGTTTAACTGGAGATATGCCTTCGTATATATTTGGATTTTTATGTGTTACACTCTCATATTAAAACGACTAGCTAGATTGCTCTGAAAATTTGTAGTTACAATAGGATAAGGTACATCTATGCCTGTAATAAGTTTATGTAGCTTCAGAAACTATAGTTACGAAAATACAGCGAATTTAAGTTTTTCATACAAAACTTGTTTTTGTTCTATTTTGTTTTGTCATAGAGAAATAAGAAGTAAGCTGTGCTCTTTACATACATCGGTTTTAGTACCAAAACGCTTATTATTTTCGTAGTCGACATCTACTGGTAGCGTCAAGCAGCAGATTTATCAGTACCTACAGCTACTTGACAATAGATGTCGCGACGAACGAAAAGTCTAACGCTCAACAAATTTCAGCTAGAATATTAGGAGTTATTATCATAACCTGGTTAACCGGAACTCTATTTTCAATTCCTTCTGCTTGTAATATTAGTTGTAAATTATTGAGAAAATACAATTTTCGTCAGTCGCGATACCTGAGACATCTAGTGTCAAGTACCGGTACTGATAATTCCGCTACTCGATGCTAGATGTCGACTACGAAAATAATAAGCGTTTTGGTACCAAAACTGATGTATGGAGTGAGCAGATGCTTTCTTATTTCTCTATGCTCGGACAGAAATATTTTCTAATAAACTGTTTTTATTTTCCAGGGCATCTGTAGATCGGTTCTCCACTTTGGAGTTCGAGAAGACCTTCCTTCGGGTGGCAGAACCTCTGATGAAGCTCGACTCGTAGAATTATTAATGTAAGCACCGATACTTAATTGTGAGGTACTACCAATCTGGGTGACCTTAGCTTACATATATACCTATAAATAATTCTGTAATATTTGCTAGAGTTAGACCATGATAAATCTGCAGCGATTTTGATAGCCCAGAGTCCCAGACTGTGCAAGTGACATTTAAACGTAAAACTTCTATGAAATGATGACGTTTACATAATACTTGCTCAGTCGTTGCCGAGTTATCTTGGTCTAACTATAAAATTGTTTAACTATTTTTGATTTAAAAAATGTTTATAAGTAGAGATTGTGTTATAGTAAGTAAAATGTGGTTTATATATAGACCAGCGGTTGAACAAAAATGGGTTTCGATAATATTAAAGTTTTTTCTTTTTTGATATGTCATTGGGAGTATGTTAAATAATACTTTGGTAAAAAGTTAGAAATTTTAAGGTTGTGCTTTCTGTTATATTTAAATATTTTAATTTTTGCTAATAACTAAGTAAATATAGAATTAAAGTTACAGAAAACTTTAGCATATCGAATAACACTTCAATTTATGTACAATTTTCAGTTTTTAGAAATCTGGAACAGCTGCTTTCTAGTAAACGTAAAAACACGAGTTATTTTGTAAATATAGAATTAGAGTTGCTGATATTGCAAAATTACGATATTATCGATCAACTTAGTATTCTAGTAAAAAGTTAGACATGTAGACAATGTGCTTGTCTAGATATTGATTTCAGGTTAAGCAGTATAGCTAATATTGAATTAAAGTTTGTAGAGTTAATAATAATCGATCATCAACAATGATCTCAGTTACTAAACAAAAATTTAGAAATATAAAATCACGGCGACACTCATTACTGATATGTATGCATTCCTTGCTTATATAAATACGTTACGTTTCAAACGCGCGGCAAGTTTGCGCGCGCCGCGCGCTGTGGCAGGAGGCAGCGAACAACGGTAGTGGGGAGCGGGGTGCCCTTGACTGCGTCTACGGTCCATCAAAAAAATTCCTAAAGCGTGTTTTAAATTAATAGCAATAGAAAATTGTTATTTTGTTGTTACTATAATAGGTATTGCCCGCGGTTTCGTTCACGTAGAATTCGTTATCGCGTTACATGAATATTATTTATTTATTTAAACTTTATTGAACAAACAAAAAAAAAAACACAAATGGCGGACTTAATGCCAAAAGGCATTCTCTACCAGTCAACCATTGGGTCAAATAGAGACAAAAAAAACACATTCTCATACAGATGACCACCCTTCCTTGTACCATTTTAAAAGCCAGTTGCAGCTTTTCTTTCCCGATTTTTTTCAGATGTTTGGACTTGGTATTTTCCTCGCGATAGTTATTTGTTTTAAGGGGAATGTTGTTGTTAACCGCTAATGCTAATATTGATAACCGATAGTTATATAGAGATACGTTATAAGGTATATGCACCCTCATGTTATTTATTTCTAATAAGAAATAAATGTAAGACAAAATTCACAGTGATACATTTCAAGTAGGTTGCCTTGTAAGATTGCGTACGGATAGTATTTTTGTTTGTTATTTCATCGTATGATATATCAAATGAAAGCTTATTTGAAAGTTGCCGTATTAAAAAAGTTGGTCCAGTTAATGGTCGCCTAGATTAACCGATTTTTATATAAAATGTAGGCAACCATGGACTGGACCAACTTGTTAAAAAGGCAACCTAGTACAGTTAGTAATATAGTACCTGGGCGACCGAGCTTTGCTCGGTTATAACTATTTATTGTAATATGGTGGTGATAATGTACATAAACTTAAAAAGTAAAATGTGAACTGACAATTATTATTATTTACAATCGATTTTAACATTACAGCACTTGTCACAGAGTAACGCCATCTATTGTCGATTTCTCTTATTACATAGGTCATTTTTTTTTACTAAATTAAACTTGTGTAAAACAATAAAAATTAAAAAATTATATAATAACTTGAACATATAAAAAAAACAAAAGTTAGTCACCGGGCGAGATTCGAACCCGTAACACTCGTTTAGCAGTCCGCGTCTTAACCCGCTGGACCAGACGGACAGTGGCCGGCAACACGAAATTAGTGACCATATTCTGCGTCGAAAGAAAAACGCATGAAAACTCGAAAACATGCGTTTTCCCAAACATAAGACTAATCTAGATAGATTGTATACCCCCAAAAACCCTTATATACCAAATTTCAGCGAAATCGTTAGAGCCGTTTCCGAGATCACAGAAATATAATTATATATATATATACAAGAATTGCTCGTTTAAAGGTATGAGATAAAATAACTTTTCTTTTGATATATCATGTGACGTTTTCGTTTACACACTGAAAGCACAGTGTAAAAAGTAACAGTGGGCCGACGCCTTTGATGTTTGCGTAAATGCCGACACCGCTCAAGGTCTCCGTACCTACCTAGGGTTATCACAGACTTACACAACTGCCCAAAAGAGGATGGAAATGTTTTTAGTTTTCATGTTGTATGATGTATGTGTACTAATTTTACAAATGACGTCCATTTTGGAAATAAAGATGGCGGACGTCACTTTTTTGAAAAAGTCGTCATGGGTGTTGTTTTCTGGGTTTTTAGGGGTGTGGATTTCAAAAATGGCATCTATTTTGAAAATAAATATGGCGGACGCTACTTTTTGAAATGGGTGTCGATGTGTGTAGCCGTGATATCAACCACCTTTAATTCTAAAATGGTCTCTATTTTTGAAATCTGCACCAACAAGAACCGCCAAAATTGACGTCATTTTTGTAATTGGAACCCCGAGGAACCTCGGAGATGACACCCATATCGATTTTTAAGAAAAATTAATGTCCGCCATCTTGGATTTCAAAATAGACGTCATTTTCGTAATCGGAATCCTGAGGAACCTCGGATATGACACCCATATCGACTTTTAAGAAAAAATATGTTCCGCCATCTTGGATTTCAAAATGAACCTCATTTTCGTAATCGGATCCCCGAGGAACCTCGGAGATGACACCCATATCGATTTTTAAGAAAAATTAATGTCCGCCATCTTGGATTTCAAAATGAACGTCATTTTCGTAATTGGAACCCCGAGGAACCTCGGAGATGACACCCATATCGATTTTTATTAATGTCCGCCATCTTGGATTTCAAAATAGACGTCATTTTCGTAATCGGAATCCCGAGGAACCTCGGATATGACACCCATATCGACTTAAGAAAAAATAATTTCCGCCATCTTGGATTTCAAAATGAACGTCATTTTCGTAATCGGATCCCCGAGGAACCTCGGAGATGACACCCATGTCGATTTTTAAGAAAAAATTATGTTCGCCATCTTGGATTGCAAAATGGACGTCATTTTCGTAATCGAAACCTCGAAGAACCTCGGAGATGACACCCATACCGATTTTTAAGAAAAATTAATGTCCGCCATCTTGGGTTCCATAATGGATGTCATTTTCGTAATCGGCACCCTGAGGACTTTAAAAAATAATGAAAACATCAAATACTACATGATACATATACAAACAGAAGCAAGAAACAATTTCTTGCTTTTTAAAGTCTTAAACTACTCATAATTTCTTAAAATAAGTTATAAAACATGTCCGCCATTTTGAATTTGAAAATTGATATCATAATTATGATATATTTTTGTTTACACTGAGACAAATAATTAGCACATGTCGTATGAAATATTTTAATTGTGTGTTTTTTTTATTTTTTTTTATACTACGTCGGTGGCAAACAAGCATACGGCCTGCCTGATGGTAAGCAGTATCCGTAGCCTATGTACGCCTGCAACTCCAGAGGAGTTACATGCGCGTTGCCGACCCTAACACCCTCCCACCCCTCGTTGAGCTCTGGCAACCTTACTCACCGGCAGGAACACAACACTATGAGTAGGGTCTAGTGTTATTTGGCTGCGATTTTCTGTAAGGTGGAGGTACTTCCCCAGTTGGGTTCTGCTCTAGATCTGGAATGACATCCGCTGTGCTGTGCCCTACCACACAGAGCCAGATGACATTTACAATGCCCATACCTCTCTTATAATGCCTGTGCTAAAAATGTGATTGCGAACTACCTGCAATAACTATACAGTACCTGGGCGACCGAGCTTTGCTCGGTTATAATTAACTATTTATTGTAATATGGTGGTGTATAGGTGATAATCTTAACTACATTCTTTTACTAAACTAAACTTGTCTAAAACAATAAAAATTAAAAAAAATATATATAAAATTGAACATATAAAAAAAAAAAGTTAGTCACCAGGCGAGATTCGAACCCGTAACACTCGTTTAGCAGTCCGCGTCTTAACCCGCTGGACCAGACGGACAGTGGCCGGCAACACGAAATTAGCGACCATATTCTGCATCGAAAGAAAAACGCATGAAAACTCGAAAACACGCGTTTTCCCAAACATAAGACTAATCTAGATCGATTGTTTACCCCCAAAAACCCCCATATACCAAATTTCAGCAAAATCGTTAGAGCCGTTTCCGAGATCCCGGAAATATATATATACATACAAGAATTGCTCGTTTAAAGGTATAAGATAATTAGGCATTAAAACACTCGTGTGATCTTTTTAAGAAACTCACTTCGTTCGTTTCCTAAGCCCACACTCGTGTATTTTAATGCCTTTTATTATGTAGCAGTAACATAAACTACTAATATATGTTGAAAGTAAGTACAGGCGGCTAACACAATGGTACCAAAAGACAAAAGTTTTGAAAATGTAATTTTCATCATCGTCACTTGGCTGTACATTTGAGGGCCTATCGCGAACCACGTTCGACGTGTTACCTCTCTGTCGCACTTGTAAATTCGTACGTAAGTATGACAGGGAGGCAACACGTCGAACGTGGTTCGCGGTAAGCCCTCTGATGCCACCTCCATTAGTCTTTTGTACGCCGGTATAGCCTTCGACTCAATGTATAATCTACACTTTTTATGGAAACGTAGTTCCTCCTTCCCGTAGAAATATTTAACTTTCCCATCACCAAGAAAGATTATTTGCTCGCAGTTATTAACTGCTCAATTCCTCGTTTTTTCTCTGTTACTAAGTCAGTACAGTACACATATCAAACATTTTTCACTCATTTTGAAGTCATAATAACTTTTATTCTATAATTAAATTCATGTAATGTCCGCATCTAATTTATGTGCACGATAAACAAACAAATGAATGATTTGAAAGAAAAGACAAACAGCGCTTGCGAAGCTGAGCGGGGGGCGCGGGCGGGGTGAGGTATCTATCGCTCACTAGGTCGGCTACGATAGGCTCCCGCGCGCCGAGCCGACATGTTGACGGACCAGCGCGGCGTGGTTATGAATTTCGCGCCTTTTTAAGTTGATTTTACTATTACAATGCAAGCTACACACAGATATTTCTACCTTTCCATAAAATGGCTGCATATATTATTTTATAGTAATAGACTTATCTCTACGGACTTTAATTCAATATTAGATCTTACAGGACAAAAAACGCTTATTAATTGTAAAGCACATATCCTATTCTTCTAATTTTTTGCCTTGCCTATTAACTTAAGAATTTAGATATGATATTGTGGATTTTTCAAACTTTAATTCAATATTGACAAAATAATAAGCTAATTTGAGTTTGACAAAGTAGCACGTTGATTTTTTTTCTAAAAAATTGATAGCATAAAGCCTCATACATATTATAAAAGACGATGCTTAAATTTTGTACTTTAATTCAATATTCAAAATTCATCAATAAAAATACATAAATACCTTATTTATATCTAACGCTCGTTCTAAATTTTCTTCATATATTACAAATATGCTTAAAAATATGTCCCATACCAGATAAACATCACTTTTCACTCTTTAGAATTATCGAAACTTATAGGGCAAAAATCCGGTCCCACTATTGGTCTAATAATATATTTGTAGATAATATATTGGGTCATTACCTATGAAATTGGCGTCTTTGTTCATAAGTATTAGTCATGTCATAGTTTATTTATATTTTAATAGTAACTTCGAAGTATTTTTTAATTTCATTAGTGCGCTACATAATAACGATTTTACATACAATTATTTGCTACTTTTATTGTTTTATGTATTCAGAATACCGCCCTGAAAACAGCTCTTTTCATGTGCTGCCGGCTCGAGTACTTAAATGACTTATATTTTTCTGACGGGACAGAATTTAAAGAAAACATTAGTTATAAAATGTGCCTTAAAAATGTCTCAGATTACTGGCAAAAACTTGTTTGGTTTGAAAATGCCATCACAAAATAATCCGCAAAATTCATTGTATGAAAAATCGAATTTCGTTAAAGTTCTCCATACAAAACGCTGATTTCATAGGTAATGACCTAATATTAGAAATTTTCTCATCCTTTTTATAAGAAAAACATTTGACGTCGCCTTATTGGGTAGTACCACACATTTATGTCACCTGCCAGCGTAGCCAACATGCCAATTGTTAACGCTTCGTAGCGAACGAAACGCAACTGTCACTGTCGCCTTAATATATAATAAGAGTGATAGAGAGAGCTGACTACACCGCGTTACGGAGCGTTAACGATTGGTATGTTGGCTACGCGGGTTGTTATGTTTTCTATTATTAATATGGATACCCCACTCGATGGCACAATCACTCATCGACTTGTTAACTCACCAAACTAGAATGATATGAAACTTTACTTAAAATCAATGTTAGCAATTGGTAATTAATTAGATTAAAGGTTTGGGTTAATGCGGCCGGCCCTTCGTATTAAAGTTTTTATTTAAAAGGGGCCTTACTCTTGAATGAGCATTCAACGGGTGAAAATTATATAGAAATCGTTTTCACATCTCATTCTCGTAAAATTGACGTTTAAGTCGCGTGTGAGCGACATAAAATTACTTATCATGCTCTTGAGTATAAAGTAAAATCATCTATTACGACCCTTATTAACTTAGCAATAAAGTTCAAATTCTGCCATACAAACTGCCAGCCCTGCCGGCGCGCCCCCGACCGGCCCGAGTGCGATTTTCTTTAGTCTTCAACAAATACGGTAAAATAACCTTAATAATGGACATTTTCGTAAATTTTGCTCGTAACGTAAACGAAGTGAAAAGTGGAGTATAACTCTGGCATAAATATCCATTTTTATCCTTGCCCCGCATAAAATTGGATCGCTTTATGCCCTTGTTGTACAATCTACTATTTTGTTATTGCTCGTAAGCACACGAGTGTGAGTTTTAAGCACTGCTACTAATATTAAATTACTGTTATACAGTGTGGAAAGAAGTAATGGGCTTTGGAGGGAAAGTTCCTTAAAAACTTAAGTTAGTTCATTTTACTCAAAGGAAACATTCTTTTATTTCTAAAAAGAAACAAAACTGCATTCAAAGATGGCAAAGTGAGGTTTTAAGGCACTTTCCCTTCAGGGCCCATTATTTGTTTCCAACCTGTATACATACTAGCAGCGGTATCATGGTCGCATTTTTAACAGCTGTCATGCCATGCGTCACTTTCGCACTTACATACTTGTTAGAACGTGACATGCATGGTGACAACTGACAAATGATAAAAGCCGACCATATTAGCCCTACAGTAAGATTTTAGTTTTTATCTAATCTTGAACACAAATCTTAAAAGGTTTAAATTGATATTTAATTTTTCATCTGTTTGTTTTCCTAACCACCAATCTTGACTAAATTGTTCAGTCATCTGTTTTTAAGATCGTGTTTTACTCTATATAGATCGTGTTATTGACGACCACATCATGTTATTAAAAGATAGATTAGGTAACACCTCTGGAGTTGCAAGCGTCCATAGGCTACGGTGACTGCTTACCATCAGGCGGGCCGTATGCTTGTTTGCCACCGACGTGGTATAAAAGATTAGGTTAGATTTGACAAATTTGCGCGTCATCGTGGATGACGACTATACAGCACGACCGAGCTTTAAGCCTACGATTTTAGAACATACATTCGAAAGGTTAAGCTGTATTCTTTAGGGCGTCCGCCAACTGGTGCGGGTGCGGGTGCCATTGTAGGTAGGATCCGTCGCCCGCCTCCGCGCCGGTTAAGCGTGCGGTTGTTTTATGTGATAAACCCTGCGTTTGACGCACATCTTTTTGCATCAATTACTGAACATTGTTTTACGTGGTGAACGCAGCGGAAACCACAGCGTGTGACGCAATGCGCCAAAAGCACATTAAAAAACATGCTATCTTCATAGTATGTTTAAGGAGTATCCTTGTTTATTGCGTGAACGCAAGCCGTTAATAAATGCTCCGACAGGTGTGGGAAGATCCTAAATCGCGTTACAGACGTAGCGCTGTAGTGTAAAAGAGATACGGTCTATCTGAGGTGGGGAATGTAAACACTCGAGGTAGATTTCTGATAATATTGAACGATCTTTTTTTTCTTCAAAAAACGAATAACAGCAATATCGACTAACTCAGATGCTTGCCACTTTCAGAATGAAATCGCCTGCAGATCTTTATTCCTTCAGCAGGGCGATAGTTCTGAATTCAAATAATCGTTGCCAGTTTCCAATCTTCACAGTAGGCATAAAACAAAATTGTCCTACGTTGTTTTAACGTAGGAAAACCGCTCACCGCTAGAAACAATGACGTTTTCGGAACGCAGACGCGGCAAACGCATTCCGTTGATCGCATGCGTTTAATCTTTTGAACGCCAAGAATACCTAATCGTCGTTACTAGTCGTGCCCACAGCGCCAAGGACACCTATAGGTGTTATGGCGGACGCTGTCAAAGTAACCTTCACACTTACGAGTAAGGTTTACATTAGCTTGCGGCCGGGAGCTTGACGTTTGAGTGATGTTTGTGTTTATGAAATAAAGCGTTTAAAGGGTTAACGCATCGATTTTCGCACAAAACAACCGAGCTCTTTAGCGTTGCTCATAAATCATAATATATTTCGTTAACCCTGGCTAGCGGACGCCCTAAATCAAATGAGAGTTTAGAGTGGCTGTATTCAAACACATCTTATGGTTTATGCCTTAGGTATTTAAACGGAGATCAATATAAATCCACGGTTTTCAGTGCATAGCATCAAATTAGTTATACTTTTATCTTTTATGAAACGTTCCACTAATTTTAAGTGTAATTAACTAGTTAAGTTTTGAAATAAAACATGCCAAAGTATTTTTTGTTTTTATTGAAAACATCAATTATATATTAAGCGGTAATGGTAAAATATTTAATGTTTATATAAAAATCAAGCTTAAAATTAAAGCTGGTATTTTCCATTCGTTTCATACAAGTGAGACTACACTTTTTCTGTATCATGTATTAATATGCTCACACAGATGACAAAGTGTAAAGTATTATTTTGTAGTATAAGTAATTTAATTATTGATAGTGATGACAATATGTCACCATCAATCTACAAATTATAATTAAAGGATTACATTTTATCTAGTGCCTGAACTCCCGTATGTTCAGTCAACGAAGTATTTTGGTAGAAGTTTGACAACTGACAATTTTAATTTTCACACATCTGTCAGCATTACTTGGTACTAACAGCAATACACTCAGCTGACCACTGACAGACGTTATTCCGTTGCAATAAGGCTTACAAATGGCCAGTTATTAACTGTGATACAATGATACAGAGAAAGTGGCTCATCAGTTGTATGAAGCGGAGGGGAAATACCCTCATCATGGAATGTCTATGTGGATATGTGTCCCACCCGATCCCGAGGAATCAGTCGCAGCTCGGAGCCGTGCTTCAGAAACACGTTACCTGAAAAGAAAAATCGAGTAATCATTTATTGGTACCAAACATATATATAACTCCATATAAGATAAAAAACCTACCTACCTACACGTTCATTGCGACCTTTTCGAAATGTACAAATTATTATTTTATATTTGCCATTCGCTTCTTGGTGAATGAAAATATCGTGAGAAAACCAGAGGTTTCCCCGAGGGTCCATAGTATGGGGTTCTTAAAAAAAGGAGTGTACTGGTTTTTAAAGGGTCGGCAAAGCGCATGTAAAACCTCTGGAGTTGCAGGCGTCTATAGGGTAGGGTGACTGCTCACCATCAGGCGGGCCGTATGCTTGTGTGCCACCGACGTGGTATTAAAAAAAAGACTAATCGCAATAAGAGCAAGTTTCCTCTTTGGCTTCGAGCTAACTCCAACTTCCTAACAAGGTCAGATGACAGTTGCTTTCGTAAAAACTTACCTGCGATTATTCTTAAGATCTGGTTGCAATCTGGATCTGGAAGTTAGAAGGATGCTTACCGGCGATCTACTGGGGGTGATGTCGATGCCGTCGTCAGTGATGATGGCGCTGGTGGCCGGCTCCATTCGAAACTCTTCGGCCGCGAACTTGAGTACTGCTGTGAATGCTGCCCTACTTCTCCTAGGAGGATACTTACCGGCTGTCTGCTGGGGGTTGATGCCGATGCCGTTGTCAGTTATTATGGCGCTGGTGGCCGGCTCCACGCGGAACTCTACGGCCGCGAACTTGAGTACTGCTGTGAATGCTGCCCTACTCCTCCTAGGAGGAGACTTACCGGCGGTCTGCTGGGGGTTGATACCGATGCCGTCGTCAGTGATGATGGCGCTGGTGGCCGGCACCACGTGAAACTCTACGGCCACGAACTTGAGTACTGCTGTGAATGCTGCCCTACTCCTCCTAGGAGGAGACTTACCGGATGTCTGCTGGGGGTTGATGCCGATGCCGTCGTCAGTGGTGATGGCGCTGGTGGCCGGCTCCACGCGGAACTCTACAGCCGCGAACTTGAGCACTGCTGTGAATGCTGCCCTACTCGTCCTAGGAGGAGACTTACCGGCGGTCTATTGGGGGTGATGCCGATGCCATCGTTGATGGCGCTGGTGGCCGGCTCCACGCGGAACTCTTCGGCCGCGGATTTGAGTACTGCTGTGAATGCTGTCCTACACCTCCTAGTAGGAGACTTACCAGCAGTCTGCTGGGGGTTGATGCCGATGCCATCGTCAGTGATGATGGCGCTGGTGGCCGGCTCCACGCGGAACTCTTCGGCCGCAAATTTGAGTACGGCTGTGAATGGCGTCGCTTCCGGTACGCTCAGGCTATGGGAAATCAACATTTAAGTTTAATCGGAGACTGTAACAAGAAAGGTCGATTAGCACGAGGAATTTCATACATTTGTTCATGCGTTATCTCTGTCGCACGCGCATATTAATATTGCTGTCCCGCTCGCAGTGTCATCGACCGCCTACGTCCATGGAGATAGGAACAGGTGGGTTAATATACGAAATCCTTATAATAACTAATGCAAATCGTAAAGCATGTCATGCTATGCAGTCAGGTGAGGTGATTAAACGGCAATTACACAAAGTATTTTCAGGTAGCTGCTAGCTGCTATTTTGTGCTGTGGTGTGTAAATCGATCATTGTGTGTATTGATGAGTCCTCAGTGTGTTAAGTTATATTTGGCATTTTATAAAAAAAAAAACTGTAACATTTATCTCAGCGGCGGTCCTAATTACTTGAATGATTTAAAGTGCTGAGTAGTGAAACAGCTGATGACAGTGATGACTTGGAGTGTATTAAGAGGAAAAGTTAAGGTACTTAAACAATAAAAATATAAAAAGGTATATTGAAAAAAAAAATTACAAAATTTTATCACGATGGCAACATATTCTCCCAAAACGCCCAATCATCAGAACTACTCCTAACTATGTCTTCAAACTCTAATCTTAAACTCTGATCTCTGCACAGCCTCTGCACTACACCCACAAGCTCAGAGTATGTAAGATCAATGTAAAAAAAATCTGATGACATATTCTCTTTCAGCAACTTGCCACAGTCTAATAGAGCTTTTACAATTATTTTACACACATCACCATGTTCTAAACATAATTGTATAAATTGTTTCTCGTCCACCTTGATTAAACATTTCCAGAATTGCTTGTATTCATGATTTCGTTTTGACATTACTGTTATTAGTGTGTTAATAATATTGTTCACAGCACTATGATACTTCAGTTCCTTATTTATTAAACTTAAGACTAGTAAATCAACTGTATCCTGAGAGCAGTTATCTAACATTGTAATTATAGGTTCCTTTGGATCTTCACAGTTGTTAAGTTCATTCAATAGAATATTACTTTTAAACTGCATTATTTTGTCTCTAGACATTTCTGCAGATAAATTTCTAAGAAGAGTTTCCTTTGAAGCTGCTTCTAACATTAGCTCGGACAAGCACTTCTCCAATCTGTCTTCTGAGAAATTTTGAAGAAATATTTTGAAACCTAAATCCATTTGTGTTATTTTAGTATTGGAAGTTATAATTTTCTTTAATATGTATTTGGGTGGATCTGCAAAACAGTTTTTGAGTACCATGTTTCCAATATCATGTTCATTATTCAATATGGACAGGACGTCACTGATCATATTTCTTCTTTGAAATTTATCAAGACATTTTTCTATATGATGGGCTATAAGGAATGCGTTTTTAATTTCTGTTTCAGACGTTTCATTGTTAGGCCAATCGTGGAGTTGGCAGAGTTGCACAAAATCTTGGAAAAGGCCGATGAATTGCTTAGCGACCACGTCCATAGCTTTGCGAAGTAACTTCAGCACTGCAGCGTCAGCATCTGTTAACACAAATTGATACTAGTTTGAGATAAATCAAGGAACTGACTGCGTGAAGTTACTTCGCAAATGAGCAAGGACAAAACTCTTAAGAAAATTAAAGTTAAAACTTACACTTTAAATGGTAATTTCGGATCCGAAGTCAGCGTAATCTTAAAAGTCACTTTCGACCTGAAAACAAACGGAAATGTCAATGACAAACCTAATCACCTAAGCTCAGTTAACAATAGTTTAATATACGTACATCTTGAAAGAAACTTTGAAGGTATTTATTTAATAAGAGTCCAAGAAAGCTAGGAAATACGGTTCGACTCCCTCAAGGCAGACAAGTGAGACAAGCAAGCAAAGCAAGACAAGTGACGTTTACATAAAACGTCATACTTCAAATGAACTTTTTTTAGAAAGCCGTTTGATGTAGGATTGGATAGTGTTCAAAAGCAGTTCAAAAGGCTTTGCTGTGGTTGAAATATAAGATCGTTTTGAAATATAAGGTCTTTTCTAGACAGTTAGATATGCAGTAAGTCTAAAAATATTTTTTATTAAATATGAATCATACAATCATAAATTAAATAAAAAATAATTTAGTGCTGTAATTCCTTGCTACTGATCTCGAATAGCTCCGTTAATGTCAGCTGTTGCGTTTGACATTCCTCTGACGTACGAGGATTTCACAAAAATCAATAAACAAACCAGTTATTCTACGCTCTACGTATTACAAATTTAGGTGTATATAAATTAAAATGTTGTTAAAAAGAAATTTGTTAGAATATGTAACTGTTTTTTCGTGTGGCGTATGTGTTTTTTTGCATATTTCTCAACTGCGTGACGAACATATCCCCGATAACCGGGATATGGTTTCCTTTGTACGTTATTTTAGTGTTTATCCTGTCAATATCGTTTAGTTTTAAGTTCATCCAGTGGTTATTGCATATGAATAAGCCTATAAAATATGACTTAGAAGGTTTATTCAAGGATTATCCCCAGTTTATATTTCTAAAACGGTTTTTACCGCAAGTCAAAAAGAGGGTTAGATCTCCTGATTTTGAAGAAGGCAAGGAATATGACACGAATGAGCTGAGTGTGATTTCGACGGTGCTACAGAAGAAGTTGGTGTCGTCATGGTATGAGCCGTATATTTCACAAGAAATTGGATTTCCGTTTGCCTGCAAGCATTTACTGGATCAAATGATTGAAAGAACTTTCAAGGTTAGTCCTATATTACTGATAACATTATATATATATATATTTATATATATATATATTTTTTAAATATGTTTTGTAGTTCGCAGTGCCTTAGTAGTAATACTGTAATGCTGTGTAACTAATTTGAATAATAAAATAAATAAATAAATAATAAATAAATATAATAATGTAATATATTAAATATATACTATTGACATTGTGTTGTAATCTGTATATTGTAATAACTTTTCCTCATTAACCTAACTTGAGGTAAATGTAGAGAAAATTTAATGAGGTTTTATTGTGCTGCATAATAGTAAATTATAACAAAACAAAGACTAAATTTACACAGATTAAGTTATATAAATGGTAAATTATTTAAACAGATGGTCTGGTAAGAATTTATTGAAAATGCTGATTACTGTGGGACACCCCATTTGATTGTAGGGAGATCCCACACCATAATGCTGTACAAACTATGGCCCACAAGCCTGGCAAAACTGCACGCATTTGCGCCTTTTTCCATACAATATAGCCTATTAAAAGTAAGCTGTCCTGAAAAGTTTGATAAAATGTAATACACTCTCCATTCAACTTTTCTTTACTTTATTATTTAGATCTGCAATAAAATTGAAACCAAAGAAGTATTCATAGACACCTGCTCAATATTAACTAGCCACTTAAGAGAATACAAAAAAACTCTGAAAAGACATGAAAAATCACCGACAAGCTCTATAGAGTCCCTTTATAAGAAAACTCACCCGATATTTGAAAAGAAACTAGAATCAGGCGAACACTGCACCAACATTCTAAGGATTATATTAAAAGAGCTTGTCCCTTGGGAGCTTTGGGATACGCCGCATTCTGAATTACTGGTCCGAATCTTGTCGAAAAAACTTGATGCGTTTATTGATGGTACTTTAGCAGATCCTGTTTGGATCAATGATAAATTATTGAACATCATAGATAAAGCAGAGATTGAAAGAGAAATAGTTGAAAAAATAGAAGAGCCGGAGATAGTGGAGAAGGAAAGTGAGACGATTGTTAAATCAGTATTGTCTACAATTGCGATGAATAGTGTAGCACCTATTTTACAGAGAGGTAAGTTTGAAGTCGTTTTTGTAAGGTACCTGTGTCAAAGAATTTCCCATTCTTAAGTTTGCCTGCTTTCAAAGTTGCATACTTTTATCAGTGTGAATGGGTTCAAAATTTGCGTCCATGTTCGCTAGTACCATAGCAAAACTACAAGTTCATATGACCAAAATAAATAAAAAATAAAAATAATGATGGGCCTTCTTTGGTACTGGTACTTTAGTTCTATAAGCAGTTGTTCCTAGAAATATATGACTCATTATATTATCATTACTTTGTGAAAGTAGGTCAAATGTAAATAATACATTAATCTGTTATAATTATGAAGCTAATTATATTTATTGGGTACTTTCACCACAGATTGGCTTTTAAATTAAGCAATATTTAGGATCGTCCTAAATATGTATTAAAATCTTTGCATATCTCAACAAATTTTTACCATTCCCATGTTTGCAGATATTACTGAAGACCTCAGCACACCATTTGTCCCAGAACCAGAAGCAGTGACAGAAGGTTCTGCGATGCTGCCCGCAGCAGAAATGCCGGTGCTGCGGCAGCGCCGCGGCCGCCAGCGTGAGGTCAAGATCTATGACCGTATTGTTGAAGGTAATCTTAATCAGGACATCTCGTATGCTGTAAGGCCGCGGACTGAACGCAAGATCAAGACCATTTATACATTTCGCTCAACCAAATGTATAAACGTGCCTCGGCCGAGGCGGCGCGCTCGGGCGAGGAAAACGCACTGGCTAGTTTGGGCGTGAGGAAATTGCCTCGCCCGTATGCTCGCTCTGTGTGGACCCGGCTAATAATCTAGAAAAAATACTTCCGTATGTCCGTATGTTCTCCTCTACAGGTTGCGATTCTTAACCGATTCACGTGAAATGTTGTGCGCAGGTGTTTACTTTTATGTCGAAATATTTATATAGTGATTATACAACCTAAAAACTGGTGAGTTTAGGGACCACTTATGTCTTACGATTCATTTTGCTCAACAGGCAGCGTAAAAACCTGGGACACGGACATAGATCTACAATGCATCAGCATGGGCCAAGACCTACTAGCGAGCCTAGACGGCGGGGTGGTAGGCCGCCTATGGCCAGATCCTGAGCCAGTGGACCATAGTCCGCCCGACACCACTAGCAAGGATCTGCCCCTTTGGTTCGGTAAGAGACGATAGATAGGACCTACTAGCGAGCCTAGATGGTGGTAGGCCGCCTATGGCCAGATCCTGAGCCAGTGGACCATAGTCCGCCCGACACCACTAGCAAGGATCTGCCCCTTTGGTTTGGTAAGAGACGATAGATAGGACCTACTAGCGAGCCTAGATGGTGGTAGGCCGCCTATGGCCAGATCCTGAGCCAGTGAACCATAGTCCGCCCGACACCACTAGCAAGGATCTGCCCCTTTGGTTCGGTAAGAGACGATAGATAGGACCTACTAGCGAGCCTAGATGGTGGTAGGCCGACTCTGGCCAGACCCCGACCCTGTGGACCATGGTCCATCCGACACAACCAGCAAGGACCTGCTGTCAAGTCATACTTTGCCGTCGATTGTGTGTGTTGCGTCTATAAGATTACTTAGCTTGTGAGGTGCTCTGGGAAGACGCGCGCAGTTTATTTTTTTTCTCTAAAATTCACTTATTTTCAGGCGAAGAAGAAACATTAGAACTAGAACACGATAGCCCTCCTAAAGACAGCCCAGTTAAGAAAGAACACAGTCCAAAACCGGTGGAACTGCTGAAGGAGTTGCAGCATTCGGCCAAGACCAAGATAGGAGGCCTACAGGTCCCCATACGTTCACTAGATGTCCGGCCCAATGTTAGTTCACGCACGTACTGTCGCTTCTCTATGCTTTGGGAGATCGGTTGATCGGATTTTTTACTCCGATATAAATCGTGTCATCCACGATGACGCGCCGATTTGTCAAATCTAACCTTTAATAACATGACATTACGAATCAAGACACGCGTCTTCGTGAATGACACGTAGCGGAATATGCCAATTTGTATTAAGCAGGTACGTCTGCGAGCGATACTAAAATTTATTGTAAGGAAAAATGGAGACTTCTCCGTTTACCGATGTTCAGATAGGTCGCAAGATCGTGTCTTGCCGGAGGCGGTGAATTTTTTCGTTTTTTACATTAATTTAAAAATGTTGTAGATGATTACAAGTTTAAATTCTAGTTTTTTTTTTTAATTTTGCTTGATAATAGACAAAATTAAATATCTCACGTACCTAAATGATGTTTCTTTTTGAGGAATCTGTAAAATTAAAGATGCCGCAGGATATTTGCATATCTTTTTTTTTGCGTAAACGGCGTATTTGCCTTTATTTAAGCCACGGTGTTGTCAATCCAAACTTATATATGAAGTATTCTAAAATTTATTTTATAATCTTGATCATTAAATAACGTCAGACTAAGAAACCATACATAACGTTAAGAAAATAATGATCCGATTATCCGATCTCTTTTTTCTTTTTTAAGTCCAAATCGAAAAAGTGACTGTGAGCGTGCAGGTGCATAGAGGTATCTAAATAACTGGGCTATAATGGCGAAAATCGAAGTTCGTCAATTGCGGGCATTTTTTCTTGTCACTCTAATTACTGACAGTTAGAGTAAAAGAGAAAGATCCCGCAATTTGCGAATTTCGCTTTCGCGGTAGGCCCCATGTTATTTATTAAGTATATCTATATTTATTTAGATACATATTTATGAGAAATTTATCGATACTTAAATATTTGACTGCACGATTTTCACAATAGCTTTTCGTTGTAAACTACCGCAGACAACTGAACTAATAGTATCGTCGATGTAAAGTCAAAAAATAATTACATAAATAAATATAGTACGTGTCATTCAATTCAATTCAATTCAATTCAAGGCTCGCGTCTTCGTGAATGACACGATTTATAGTCACAATTAATACACGTCACAATTTAAATATAATTACTTAAATATATTGACTTTGTACGACTAAATATTAGTTTATTTGTTTCACAGGCGTATTATGAATCATTTGTCGAACATGATATGACATGATAGCATGTCATGTCAAGCGCGATTAGCGCAACTATGATACGCTTGCTATATCTACTCAACTATACACTTAACTATGACATAAATGCAGGGGATGGGGTCTCTTAAGCTCGCTACAAGTCACACGGTAATTCCCTAAATGTGTTACATGTCCCTTGAATGTCCCATGTCCGATTGGCATGATTTGCATGGAGAGGTAGATTATAGTTGCACGTCCTCGATATATTACTACTTATGTATATGTGGATAGTGATTGTGTGTAAACTTGCTCAACATAAGGGATCAGAAACGTTTGTGTTTTGGGTTCTAGACATAGATATATGAAAATTGTCTACAAGACTATATTAGTAGGTAACAAAGAAAAATAAATCTATAATAAGTTTTTGGCAAAAAATAATTTTTGGTACAAGTTTTTATCGCTGACTGTACTTTTCTTTCCACAGGCATCTAATACTCATCGAGACACTTCTAAAAACCCCAAACACAATTAGGTTACGTTGTTTTATCACAGAGTTCCTATGGCCACCTCCTGTCTCCATCATCAGATCATCTCGATGGCACCATAATATTGCAATGTCACCCGACTTCCATATGTATGCAAATTTTCAGCTTCATCGGAAACCGGGAAGGGGGACAAATTTAATTTGCAAGATTTGATTACAAACAGACAACGGTCAGGTGAAAGTAAATAGAAGCTTGTAAAAATAAACGTTAAAGTTACTAGAACATAATGATCATTGGATCGAACATGTATTGACATCGGAAAGGGACCGCCCTAAGTTCACTAGCTATAAGAGGGCTGTCGACCCTTTCCGCTATCACATTCAGGAGAATGTTGGTGCTGCCCCGCACGCGTTGCCACAGGGACGCCAGCGCCTGTGCTCCACTCGGCGAACATTCCTGACACGCCGCATCGCTAGTGCAGCTCCAAGAAACCCCTAAAGGCGTTGTTGTACTGGACACGCAGAGCACTAAAAGTTTTTTTGGGGTAGTTGCTCCACAGGTTGCACGTGTACAGGTTTTGGCAGTACGTTTTAAATAGTGTAATTCTGACCTCGCGGGAACAGCGTGCAAACCTGCGTGACAACATGTTACCCCTAATAACCGATAGTGCTTTGCGTTCCCTTTCTACATCTTCATCATCTTTGAGAGCGTCTGTGGCCCAGTGGCCCAATGGCTATATAGTTATAGACATAGAAGAAATCCATAATTCAGGACGAAATATTTGTTTGATCAATCTGTTAACTGTGATTGGTACAACCGTCCCTAAATGCAATATATTTGTTGTGTAGAATTTATGGTAGCAATAGTAGCATACTGGTGGTGGCTTGCTTGTTTGTGTGTGTGTGGGAGGGGGGCATTCGTTATGATTATCTTCATAATCTTAAGAGTATGAAGACCACGTTATCGTGAATTAGTCTCTAGGTCTAAATAGCAATGAAAACGGGTCATTCACAAGCGGTTTTAAATGCTCTTGAGTGTAATATTTGTTCGTTTAATCGTTCATATCCTTTGCCGTCATCCGTTGGACGATTTAGGTAAATAATACAGATTTTAGGCTTAAGTAGTGTTGGTATCGTAAATTGAACAGATAATAAGAGGCCACAATTCAGCCGGGTGCATGAATAAGTCCACTGTTGGTGTAATTGTAAAATGAGTCGTATGTGTTGGGTGATACGGTTTGGTGTCGCAGGACGAGGCCGCGGGCATGATGGAGGGCCTACTGGACTTCGGGATCGCGGGACTGAAGAAGGGACTGCGGTTCACAGGCCTGAGTGACGATTCGCAGGTAAATAATAGATACTTATAGGCTTAAGTGGGGTAAGATAAACTATGGGGCAAGAGGAACCGCCGGGTGAGAATGCGTTTGTGCCATACGCCACTTACATTGGTTTACAGGAGAGCGAAATGAAATAAAAAAGCGGCCAAGTGCGAGTCGGACTCGCGCATGAAGGGTTCCGTACAATTTAAGACGTATTAAAAAAAAATCTTCTTATTAGATCTTGTTCAACATGTTACCACTTTGGACACACATTTTACCACTTTGGAAGTGTCTCTCGCGCAAACTATTCAGTTTAGAAAAAAATGATATTAGGAACCTAAATATCATTTTTGAAGACCTATCCCCCACGTATATGTTTGATGAAAAATTTTTTTTTTAAATTTTATGACGTATTAAAAAAAAACTACTCACTAGATCTCGTTCAAACCAATTTTCGGTGGAAGTTTGCATGGTAATGTATATCATATATTTTTTTTAGATTTTTCATTCTGTTATTTTAGAAGTTACAGGGGGGGGGGCACTTTTTTTCACTTTGGAAGGTTCTCTCGCGCAAACTATTTAGTTTAGAAAAAAATGATATTAGAAACCTTAATATCATTTTTGAAGACCTATCCATAGATACCCCACACGTATGGGTATGATGAAAAAAAATTTTTTTTTTTAATTTCATGACGTTTTTAAAAAAAAAACTTACTAGATCTCGTTCAAACCAATTTTCGGTGGAAGTTTACATGGCAATGTATATCATATATTTTTTTTAGATTTTTCATTCTGTTATTTTAGAAGTTACGGGGGGGGGGGGGGGACACACTTTTTACCACTTTGGAAGTGTCTCTCGCGCAAACTATTCAGTTTAGAAAAAAATGATATTAGAAACCTCAATATCATTTTTGAAGACCTATCCATAGATACCCCACACGTATGGGTTTGATGAAAAAAGATTTTTTGAGTTTCAGTTCTAAGTATGGGGAACCCCCAAAATTTATTGTTTTTTTTCTATTTTTGTGTGAAAATCTTAATGCGGTTCATAGAATACATCCACTTACTAAGTTTGAACAGTACAGCTCTTATAGTTTCGGAAAAAAGTGGCTGTGACAGAATCGGACAGACAGACGGACATGACGAATCTATAAGGGTTCCGTTTTTTGCCATTTGGCTACGGAACCCTCTATAAGGGTTGGCTACGGAACCCTAAAAACAATGTCTTTTGCGAAAAGTTTTATATTTAGGAAATCATACACGTTTACTATTTATAGTACCATACAAATATTTGAAGTATAGTGACTATCATGAAATAATAGTACATTACGATACAAGTGTGAAAATATATTATGTACAATGTATGTATGTACTTACACAAAATTTTGGATATGTTACAAATTTTGTGATAATTTTCTGTTAACAGAGTGTAATTTTCCTATAGTAAAATGCGAAAATGGTACAAAATTTTTGAATATTTTAAAAAAACAATTAATGATAGTATATTTTTTATTAGTTTAGAAATAATTTAAAAACGAATTGGTCAAAAATGGATATGCCACAAACGTAGTCTCAGCCGACGTTGTAGGGAAAATAAATACATATTAAAGTTAGAGATATAGTTGACCAAATATAATTAGCACCGATTGGTCATAAAACTATATCTTTACGAATACAAATACAAAAGCGCCGAAGTAAGTACGAGTCTCAAACGATTACCTTTCCATGCTTTGTGTATGTCACCAGGACAAGTCACCATCATATCTGAAGGACAAGAGCGAGCGGAATTCGCCAACAGAGAGCAGAAAGCTGGTCCAGAGGGAACCTGTCATGTCGTCCGTCATACAAAGAGGTCGGTGTATTCGAACTTTAAGGTACAGTGGGTACAGCCAGCAGTTTTCGAAAATGCTATAGCTATTGGCCCCTCCGTAGTAATTGGCCACTCATAACAATAAGACATCTATTGCCTTGTTTCTTTCTGATCTGTTAGGAGCGGCCAATACCTTAGAGCTTTATTAGATCATAATCATCACAGGTCTTTGCGTCTATTGCAGACGATTTATGCATTGCTGTTTAGACAACGGGTTCGGTGACTGTGGAGGCCGATGCGTGAGCGGCACGACCTTTCACATTTTTGACAGAAAAAGCTCATGCCACTTGAGGTTCCAGTCCCGGTTTGCTTTCAGCGACAACTTTTGCTATCTGGGTGAATCAACTTTTTTTGTTGTGTTATCCTGTCCCGTTGTCCAAGGGACAACAGTGGCACAGTTTGTTTGAAGAGACGTTGTATGCCGTTCTATTAACATGCTTAGTATGGGGCCCATTATGGACATTGGTTATAACGACCACAAAAACGCAAGTTTGATACATTTAAGTACCATAAAATCAGTATTTCAATGAACTTTTGTCCCCTGGACAACTAATCGTAACCATGGCAACGAGTGACGCTAAAAAGTTGATTCTCCCATCTAACGCATTAAGCCAGGCTTGATCGCATAGCCTTCTCCCCTCCACAACGCGGTAGGCATGGTAGTCGATTTCAAATGCTGGCATGTCTCGCTTAACACAGCTTTTAAAGCGCAGTATCGATTTTCCAGCGTTTTTTTTGCATACGCAACTGCACCAAGCAAGAAACGTCGAGGTATTCTAGAGGGTTCGATCCGGTGTACTATTTGAGAAGAGCGGCAAGACTGGGCAGCTGCGATTTTTCAAGAACCCGCGACCACTACACGCGTCTACGCAACATTTTAGGCATAACTTGGCAGGACAAAGTGACAAAGCAACGGGTTCTTGAAAAATCGCAGCTGCCCAGTCTTGCCGCTCTTCTCTTCTTGCTAATACGGTTGCCAAAATATATGGATAGCAATCTTGAGGCCTTTCTGAGGTAACTTCATCGATTCGAAACCTGATTAAACAACTTTCGCTCGATAGAAAGAAACACTGAACATAGATCTAAAAAGCTCCGATGTTAAAATCGACCTTATATTAGTACTAATATGGTTTAAGTAGGCTATGAACTTGCGGTGGTAGTTAGTTCTGGTTGTCACCTGACGATACTTAATTGTATGCAGGGACGATATTTGTTAGCGAATAGTTTAGTTTACTACAGTGAAGAGTGATCAAAACGAAAATATTATTAATTTTTGCATATTTGTACGTTGCAGAAGACAATGGAGCAAGCGTGGTTCCCTCACTAGTGAAGCAACATCGTGTGGTGTCGCAAGACAGCGTGGTGTGTATTTACAAAATTCCTAGTTAATGAGGTTGCTATAAATTTAAAACGAAAGTGATGCACACACATTTCGTTTTACATTTGCAAATGGGTCAACCTATAGATTTGTACACTTTCAAGTGTACTGTTTCAAGATAAACGGTATATTTGTAGTTCTGTCATAATTATTTTTGTTACTATAACTTTGCTCGCAGTTAGTAAGTTGGCGTCATATATCTATGTATGGGGACTACAGTTTTGGAACTGCAAAGTTTGTCCTTCAATTTATCTTTTAAAGGTACTAAAAAAGTAAAAAGTTACCCACATATAAAGGTAACTTTTTACTTTTTTAGTACGTAACGCACATGCACGTATATGGCTCGCAAAACCGAGCTTTGTCTTAAATATCCAGTCGCACTGTGCACAATAAAGCTGCCCTTGGTAGATATATGTACATGCGTAGGACGGCTTAGGTCGAAACTTCCGTTGAAGACGCTTTTGGTTCAGGATCTCAAGTAGAGCTTCTTCGAAAGTAGCTAGACCTTCTCTTACCTTATTGCGCCATTCTGATCTCTGAACCGCAAGCTCCTCCCAACGCTCTGATGGGATGTCGCAAGCTTTGAGATGGCGCCTCAGAACGTCTTTATATTACAGAAACTGTCCTCCGTCAATTAGTTAACTGATTTGCCGATAATAGATGCCTTGATAGATGGCGATGTGTACAATTATACTTAGTATACTTCCGGTTAAAATCTTTCGTGTTTAAGGTTGAGATCATTGAAAGTTTGTACGAACGAGAGCGAAACGAACTCGCACTCGACCGTTTTTTATTTGGAGTAGCAGTCACTTAAAATGTTTGGAGGTATTTGGAAATATAGCACATCCATATTTTATTAGCCATCAGCGCCCAAGCCCATTCCGCACGCGCCGCTGCCGGCGGACTCGCCGGAGCCCGAGTACGAGGAGGCGGCCGACCTGTCCGCCAGCATCGCCAAGCTGCGCTCGCTGCTGCAGCGCCAGGGCAGCCCCGACAACACTGCTGCTGCCAGGTACGTTCCCGGCTTACCTTTGGACAGCTGCAATTGGTAGTCCTATCTCGAAACGCATGTAGCGATTAGAGCGCAATGCAGTAGTGCTATCTCTTTTCACTCTTAACTCTATAGTCCGAAGCACGCCAAACACAGGGAAGCTGTCAGGCACGGTCTATAAAGAACGGGCGCCATGGAGAAGACCGACAACCTTCTGTTTTCGGTCAGCCATCAGAACCGCAATCCCACGCCCCTTTGCTGATGGACTCTCCAGAACCTGAGCTTGAAGAAGCGGAAACCGCCGAGTCATTCAAGGAATTTATATATTATTTTTAAGTAGACTGACATTTGATTTGACTTGAGATTTTCAGTTGTAATTTTTAGTAAGTGATTGTTAAATTGGAAGTGTACCTTTGAAGTTGACCTTGTAATTGTAATTATTTATAATTATGTTCAATATTTATTTTAATTTTTAATATAATGTAGATAATTTTAATCATTAAGTAATTATGTTCGACACAAAAATTATTGTTGAGAATTAATAATAATAAAAAAAAAGGTGCTGCAGCGGCAGGGCAGCCCGGAGTATAGGTAGTCAAAATCCTCTAGGAAAATATTGCAATTTTTAGAACTATATATATTTAAATATGGCGCCCAGCGTTTAGTGCTTTTTAACCTCACAAGTGGCAAAACTGACGCAAATATTTTTTTAAACCTATTTTTGGAAAATAATAATATTTAAACTATATTTATGAATTGCTATGGGAAAACTCGAGGGGAAGGAGTGCTCGTGGCATATACTACCTGGTGGCAATCACCTAGAAGATGGAGGAGGGACCTCCTCCTTGCGTCGTATTCCTCCACATTGAAGGTGACCTCCCCTTTGTATCACTTTCTCTCTTATGATCTTTCTCCATCTGTTTCTGTCTCTGGTGTGGAGAGCCTTGTGAACTGTGGAGTCAGAGCGGTACGGATCTGGTCACACCAACGTATTGAACTGCGTCCGCGTCCAGGCCTTTTCCCACTTTGCATGGAGGGGTTAAGAAATTGGTGATGGTGGTTGGTGGTCTTCGGCGCTGAAAATGTCGTGTGTCGAGTGTTTTCGTGGTCTAAATAGAGTATTAATTTGCAGCGGCGACGAGGTGGTGTGGGCGGGCGCGGAGGAGACGCGCGGCCGCACGCAGCGCCACCACTGCTCGCGGCCCGTCGACACCGCCACGCTCGCCGGTAATCACTTGAGAATTGTACTTCTTCATCAAAGTTAACGTCAATAACGTAACTATATGTCGATTACTTTATATTTCTTACCCAGATTAATAACACACGCCCAAGCCAATAGTTGCTTTAATAACAGGGAAAATGTAATTGTTTCAGACGAATACGATATGCAGACGGACACGAGCTCGTCACCGACGCCCTCCAACAGGCTGGATAAGTGAGCAGTACTCTTAGTAATGTTTATCTTAGGTAAAATAGTTTTCACCACGCCAGCTGGTAAAGGCTCTCTGGATTGTTCAACAACTGATGAGAGAGTTGCATTTTATACATATCTGTGGCAAAGATTTTGAGTTGTTTCCTTATGTTGTCTGAAAGAATAGGGTTGTTTCCAATTTTTTAAAACGCTTGTATTACGTTCTATATTAACTAAAAGTTGCCCTAAAATTCAACTTATATACTAAAAACGGCTTTAAATATGTTAAATTAACAAAATAGATTTTGACGAATGCTTTTGCGCCCAAAACGCTCTTTGAAAATTGTGTGACGTCACAGTTTACGGTTTGACACATAACTACATACACACGTAGAAAATATGAGCTGTCAACTGACATTTGTCATTTGTTGTTTATGGCCTAACTGTCAACAGTGTCAATCCGAGAGTTGTGACGTCATCAGAATCTTCAAAGACGTTTCGAGTTTGGTCACGTGACGTGTGCCAAAAGATATTTTAAATTCAATATTTACAGAAATTTGGTCATTACAGGTCCCCTAAAAGTGGTTTAACATATTCTTATAATCCAAAAGAATTTATTGGGATACAATTCTGCCCTAAGATTTGTAGATGGAAACAACCCTATTGACTTTTAAATGATAAATATTTAATAACGTTCATTTGGATTTGTTTTGGTTTGGTTCTTTTTTGATATTTTATAATTAGTATTTTCCTCGCGTTGGTGTTGTGAAAATTTTGGTATTTCACTCGATGGTAAAATGGCGTTGTCATCCGATTTACATATGTATGCAAAATTTGAGCTCAATCGGAAATCGGGAAGTGAGTCAAATGTATCTTTTATAATTATAAAAGATTTGACCCACACTAACTAAATAACATACACACATACTAACCAGGGCAAGTTAAATAAAAACAGAAAAACTACCTAGAGTCGAAACGTTTCACTTTTAACTCGCTTCATATATATTTCAGAGCATAAGAAATCAAAACCTTGTTTTTGTTTCAGATTGTTCCAGCGAACGGTGACGGGCGTATTCAACTCCATCAAAACTGCAGTCGGCGCAGAAGGAGACGAAGTATTACCCCAGCAGCCCCTCCAAGAGTGGACTTACGTCTGCACCTCTGTCGAACTCAGCGTAAGTCCAATCACTTTATCTTATCTTATACCTTTAAACGAGCAATTCTTGTATATATATATATTTCGGGGATCTCGGAAACGGCTCTAACGATTTCGATGAAATTTGCTATATGGGGTTTTTCGATCGAAAGATCGATCTAGCTAGGTCTTATCTCGTGGGAAACGCGCATTTTTGAGTTTTCATATGTTTTCCGAGCGAAGCTCGGTCTACCAGATATAGTTGTATCTATACACGTACAATTTGGATGGATTGACGTAATTTGGTTGTTATTCCGTCCTGTCACTAGTCAGCCAGGTGACGTTTGTCTCCTCTTAGAATCGAAAGAGCTCGTACGGTGCAGACTTATGGAGGCAGAGGAGACGCCCTTGCACATCCTCGCAGAGTGCCCTTGCCTAATGCGCACTCGTGACTCAACCTTGGGCAGACACATTACTCCCGGAGGAGTTAAGATCTCTCGAGGCCAAAAAGATCCTGCAGCTCTTTGAAGTTGCAGGCTTGGATCGAGAGTTGTAGTAGGTGGCGATCACACTGGATCATCGGACCCGGGTACGTCCTTAAACTGCGTCCACAAGAGAGGTATGGGCATTGTGAATGTCATCTTGCTTTGTGTGGTAGGGCACAGCACAGTGGATGTCATTCCAGATCTAGAGCAGAGCCCAAGTACCTCCACCTTACAGAAAACCGCAGCCAAATAACACTAGACCTTACTCATAGTGTTGTGTTCCTGCCGGTAAGGTAGCCAGAGCTCAACGAGGGGGGGAGGGGTGTTAGGGTCGGCAACGCGCATGTAACTCCTATGGTACCTCCGTACATATGCTACGGAGACTGCTTACCATCAGGCGGGCCGTATGCTTGTTTGCCACCGACGTAGTATAAAAAAAATCAGGGATGGTTGCAGTGATACATAGGCTGTAGAGCCTTACATAGCCCCTAACAAAATAATAAGAAAAAGGTCGTACATAAAAATATGCAAATGAAGGCCCAGTAGGTTCGTGCCCTTCTCTCACTCTCACGGAGCTTAAGTGTGAGCGAGATGGACGTTCATGCCCGAGAGCGCGGTTATCATTTTTTTTTTTAAATTTTATTTGTGATTTAAAAATAAAAAAAGTTATCGCTGAGTTCCCTCAAGCATAATATTGCTCATTTTTAGAAATAATTTTCATATTATAAATTTCAAAAATGTATTTTAGGCCTATGTTCGTGATTTTTTTCTATCGAGCGAAAGTCAAAAACTTAGGATTTGACTCGTTGAAGTCCCTAGAGATGATCCGCAAGATTGCTAATACAATTTTCGGTAACCGTATTGAGGTCTAAAAAATCGCTACGACTTTTCTAAAACACTGTTCTCTGAGTTGACTGTACCTAAACAAAAAATGTAGTGTACAACTTTAACCATTTCAACGCTTTTATGTCATCGACATAAACGTCACTCAGACGCTAAGGTCACGGGCGGTTACCTACCTTGAAATTGTGAAGGTTAATTTGACAGCGTCCGCCATAACACCTATAGTTGTCCTTGGCGCTTTGGGCACGACTAGTAACTACGGCTTTTCTTGGCGTTCATAAGGGTAGTAGTTATTTGTGTTACAAGGGGGCAAAGTTGAAACGCGAAAGATTCCAAATTTTGGAGTTCTGGGTTCGAGAAGTGGAATCTTGACCGTTACGAGGGTTTCAAGGCACGAGGGTCAACTTTGCCACCGAGTGAACCACAATAATTTTCACCACACTAACGCGAGGAAAATACTAACTATGAAATACCAAGAAAATCAAACCAAATCATATCCAAATGAACGTAATAAAAAATGTATCATTCAAAAGTAAATTCCACCAGCTAACAAAAGGAAACAACTCAAAATATGCATCTGATTACTTTGCCCCACATGTGGATAAAATGCAACTTTCTTATTAGTTTTTGAACAATCAAGAGGGCCTTTACCAGTTGGTGTGGTGAAAATAAAATGGCCTATTGCTCTCTCAAGTTTGTACAAAATGAAATATGATAATAATAAATAAAAATGATTTGATGAAGGTGGGCGGAGCGGTGGCGCGGCTGGTAGGGTCGCGGCGCGCACACTCGCACGTGGACGCGGCGCTCGACTCGCTCGAGCAGCTCGCGCCGCCGCGCAAGGACCACCACATAGTGCCCGAGGACTTCGGTAACGAATACTTTACACTCGCACGTGGACGCGGCGCTCGACTCGCTCGAGCAGCTCGCGCCGCCGCGCAAGGACCACCACATAGTGCCCGAGGACTTCGGTAACGAATACTTTACACTCGCACGTGGACGCGGCGCTCGACTCGCTCGAGCAGCTCGCGCCGCCGCGCAAGGACCACCACATAGTGCCCGAGGACTTCGGTAACGAATACTTTACACTCGCACGTGGACGCGGCGCTCGACTCGCTCGAGCAGCTCGCGCCGCCGCGCAAGGACCACCACATAGTGCCCGAGGACTTCGGTAACGAATACTTTACACTCGCACGTGGACGCGGCGCTCGACTCGCTCGAGCAGCTCGCGCCGCCGCGCAAGGACCACCACATAGTGCCCGAGGACTTCGGTAACGAATACTTTACACTCGCACGTGGACGCGGCGCTCGACTCGCTCGAGCAGCTCGCGCCGCCGCGCAAGGACCACCACATAGTGCCCGAGGACTTCGGTAACGAATACTTTACACTCGCACGTGGACGCGGCGCTCGACTCGCTCGAGCAGCTCGCGCCGCCGCGCAAGGACCACCACATAGTGCCCGAGGACTTCGGTAACGAATACTTTACACTCGCACGTGGACGCGGCGCTCGACTCGCTCGAGCAGCTCGCGCCGCCGCGCAAGGACCACCACATAGTGCCCGAGGACTTCGGTAACGAATACTTTACACTCGCACGTGGACGCGGCGCTCGACTCGCTCGAGCAGCTCGCGCCGCCGCGCAAGGACCACCACATAGTGCCCGAGGACTTCGGTAACGAATACTTTACACTCGCACGTGGACGCGGCGCTCGACTCGCTCGAGCAGCTCGCGCCGCCGCGCAAGGACCACCACATAGTGCCCGAGGACTTCGGTAACGAATACTTTACACTCGCACGTGGACGCGGCGCTCGACTCGCTCGAGCAGCTCGCGCCGCCGCGCAAGGACCACCACATAGTGCCCGAGGACTTCGGTAACGAATACTTTACACTCGCACGTGGACGCGGCGCTCGACTCGCTCGAGCAGCTCGCGCCGCCGCGCAAGGACCACCACATAGTGCCCGAGGACTTCGGTAACGAATACTTTACACTCGCACGTGGACGCGGCGCTCGACTCGCTCGAGCAGCTCGCGCCGCCGCGCAAGGACCACCACATAGTGCCCGAGGACTTCGGTAACGAATACTTTACACTCGCACGTGGACGCGGCGCTCGACTCGCTCGAGCAGCTCGCGCCGCCGCGCAAGGACCACCACATAGTGCCCGAGGACTTCGGTAACGAATACTTTACACTCGCACGTGGACGCGGCGCTCGACTCGCTCGAGCAGCTCGCGCCGCCGCGCAAGGACCACCACATAGTGCCCGAGGACTTCGGTAACGAATACTTTACACTCGCACGTGGACGCGGCGCTCGACTCGCTCGAGCAGCTCGCGCCGCCGCGCAAGGACCACCACATAGTGCCCGAGGACTTCGGTAACGAATACTTTACACTCGCACGTGGACGCGGCGCTCGACTCGCTCGAGCAGCTCGCGCCGCCGCGCAAGGACCACCACATAGTGCCCGAGGACTTCGGTAACGAATACTTTACACTCGCACGTGGACGCGGCGCTCGACTCGCTCGAGCAGCTCGCGCCGCCGCGCAAGGACCACCACATAGTGCCCGAGGACTTCGGTAACGAATACTTTACACTCGCACGTGGACGCGGCGCTCGACTCGCTCGAGCAGCTCGCGCCGCCGCGCAAGGACCACCACATAGTGCCCGAGGACTTCGGTAACGAATACTTTACACTCGCACGTGGACGCGGCGCTCGACTCGCTCGAGCAGCTCGCGCCGCCGCGCAAGGACCACCACATAGTGCCCGAGGACTTCGGTAACGAATACTTTACACTCGCACGTGGACGCGGCGCTCGACTCGCTCGAGCAGCTCGCGCCGCCGCGCAAGGACCACCACATAGTGCCCGAGGACTTCGGTAACGAATACTTTACACTCGCACGTGGACGCGGCGCTCGACTCGCTCGAGCAGCTCGCGCCGCCGCGCAAGGACCACCACATAGTGCCCGAGGACTTCGGTAACGAATACTTTACACTCGCACGTGGACGCGGCGCTCGACTCGCTCGAGCAGCTCGCGCCGCCGCGCAAGGACCACCACATAGTGCCCGAGGACTTCGGTAACGAATACTTTACACTCGCACGTGGACGCGGCGCTCGACTCGCTCGAGCAGCTCGCGCCGCCGCGCAAGGACCACCACATAGTGCCCGAGGACTTCGGTAACGAATACTTTTGTTTAATTTTAACCTCGTACGACCCACCACACAAATTTTCCTTTACTTAATTTGATCCTTGTTGAGTCGTAAATTGGGATGATATTCGTTTTTTGGAGGAAGTAGTGAAATAAATTAAATGCTACTTTATTTGGTTTATGAAAGGTTCAAACTAGATTGAAACGGAGTGTATATTGTAATGCACATTGAGCCCTACGGGGCTAATATAAGAAATGCGACCTTATTTCCTATATATAGGTTAAGTGTCAAAGATTCATTCAGGTATAATGAGCCGTAAAGTGCTAAAGTAGCAGAACTGCAAAAATAGGTACCAACGACTGTACTAATCCTTGTGGGTAAACACATTTCAGAAAAAGTAACTTCTGTGGACAATACATGATTACATAATATCAAACAGAATTGATTGTAATAGAGAGGTTAAAGACTAGTTTGACATCCGAAACAGATGGCGCTGTATTGCGCCATAAATTTCACGGTTACTGAATTGTCAAACGGCAATTTTTGACAGTCAGTTACCGCAAAATGTATGGAGCTGTACAGCGCCATCTCGTTTACCTGTCAAATTCGAAGCATGAAATTGTCTTAGATTTTACACATCTTACTCAAATCTTTGATAAGATATATCGCGGTTTCCATATTATAGTCCCAAGTACAGAAAAAAATGTGTGTTAAGGTACAGTCCAAGAATTAGCTTTAAATTTTCTTAACATTTGTGATATCTATAGGAAAGACGCAAACCAGATAAGCATACAATAAAATGTATATCTATGTTATGTGCCTTGTCTAATCACCTTAAAAGCTGTAATTTCGACTTTTCAATATTTAGGCATATTTCGCGAGTTGAAAATGTAGTTCTTCTGAATATATTTTTCTGTAAGATCACACCCGGAATAGTAAAAGGTAGGTAGTAATCGTGCTCTTTGTGGACGTTTCATAATGCGGTATCTGTGTAGTTTGTGTTTCAATATCTACATATTTATAGCGTTATTCATAAATCCATCAAGCGTGATTTAGCTATCGTTTGTCTTTATCTGTCATTTTGACTAATGTATTTGTAAGAAAGGGACATAATGTAACTAACTCAGGCTCGTAAAGTGTCAAGAATAAGACGAGTCTATATGGTCGTGTCGGCAGAGGAGTGGTGCTACGTGTACGGCGGCGGCGCGGCGCTGGCGCAGCTGGCGGGCGCGGCGGGGCTGGGCGGCAGCCACGCCGCGCAGCGCCTCGCCACGCTGCTGCTCGCGGGTATGGAACAACATCATTTGTGCTATACAAACCTTGCTACCGAAAAGTTTTTTTGCCAAAAATGTCGTTTTCATCACACTTGCTCGAAAAAGTTCTAATTTCATGCAGGTGAGGTGTACTGAAAGACAAATGCCTATTTTGTTCCCGCGGGAGTTTTGGATTGTGAAAAAAAAAACTATAACTCCCTAGGGAGTTATAGCTTTTTTTTATTATGTCACTTTTTCATACAAACCAAGTAGCATAAATGAGTTTGACTTTTAAAATACTGACGTCTATAATTTAATATTTTTGTTTATGTTTAAAATTAAATAATTCGGTTAATTTAACAGCCGTTTTACATAAGTAATTATTAATCGTGGCTGAATGCCGAATAGCCCTGCGCCCTCGATGCTAACCTGTCAAGAAATTACAAAATGGCGGACGAATGTTTGATATGTCACCGTATTTAAGAATTATTTCGCTAAAAAATTTAATTTTTTCTTCGCAAGTGTGATGAAAACATTGTGTGTAACTCCGGGGGTAAGAATATTACAAACTCGGGTCTTTAATTCCCTCATATCCAAAGTTTCATTTACCCCCCCTCGTTGCACAATGTACTATTGTAACATTTGTACAAGCTATATATGTGATTCTCGCTAACGGCAACTAAAACTCATTGAGGCAATTCTAGGGCCACCTCCCGTCTCCATCATTAGATTATCTTATGATAGTACAGTCACGTCTGAAAATATCGATATGGATATAGTGCCATAAATATTGTATTACAGCACCTTAATATATGGGCAATAAGGTCGTGTAGACATATTTTTGCATTTTGTTCGTATAGATATTTTCAAATATGAGTCACGACTGTACACATTAGATTCTCACCCGACTTACAATACCTATACAATGTGTTTATCCACGTATAGTGGAGTCGTTAACCACGTATAAGTACGATGAATTTTATCGACAAATCACCCGCCATATCTATGTTTTTTCTCAACCATGTTATAGTTTGCACAATGCACCCTTTTATAGTTGTATGTTACCAAATACTACTGCACTTGGTTAATGTGCCATTATCTGCCCAAAAAAAGATAAAATGTAAAAAAAAAGTTTGGAAGCAATTCTTATCTTTGTTATTTATTCTTGAGTAATTGTGGAAAAAATTCTGTAACATTTATGTTAGAAATTAAGGCCCTAATTCATAAGCTGTCGAATGACTTTTATTTTTCTAATGTGCGATAGGTAAATGGACAGATAATGGTACATTAACCAAGGGCAGACGTGTTTAGCGCCATAAAACTTTGAAGGGGTGCAGTTTTAAAATGGTTGAGAAAAAACATAGGGTAATGGGGGGTGATTTGTCGATAAAATTCATCGTACTTTACGTGGCTAACGGCTCCACTATACGTGGACAGACACATTGTATATATGTGAAATTTCAGCTCAAATTAAATAATGGGAAATGGCGGCTCTAATTTACCTTGCAAAATTTGACCCTTACATGTTACTTACATGTTAGGGTCAAATCTTGCAAGCTAAATTAGACCTGCCAATTCCCATTATTCGAAAAAACTTGTATAGGTAAAACGATTTTAGTGACCTTTGACCTTGGGTAACTTTCGACGCAGAGGCGAGGTTTTCAGTGACTTTGAAGACAACTTTTAAAACGCCATAATGAAGGTGTATATAAGTTTCCAGCTTATTTTCTCTCATACAGAGGTTGACCCCTCCTTTCGACAGATAACCGAGTTAATATAACGACTTTACATGACACGAATTACACGAATCGAGCTCTGTAAAGAACGCACGAATTATCTGTAACGATTTGCCTTAAAAGGAAAGGGGACGGCTGCTTCTCCATGCAGGCCATGGATCTAGTATTTAGTATGGATTAATTGGGCATGAGTGGTGGAACCGACAGAACGGGATAGTCTTATTTATCTTTCAATAGGAGTACCAGAGAAGGAGTTATTATTCTCCATCGTAAATTTTAGTATGGTTTATGGTGGGCTACAAATAACCCGACCGAAGTATGTAGGTTGTTTTTGGTATGTTGTCAGGAATGTTAAAACGTGTTTTTAATTTTGTCGCATTGCGTATGTTCTGTTCCTCACGGAGTACATACGATTCTACCATCTATGTATACAAACGTAGTCCCCATTTTTCTCTCTGGATATTGCCATTATGAAAAATATTTGTACATAATTTTATGTATATTAACACCCTCTACTTTTGACTTTTTTGGATTTTTTGTTTATTGTAAAAATTAGAAGCCAAAATCGGTTGTCATACTAAATTTTAAATCGGTCGATATACAACTAATTGTGTCAAAATATTTTCAAAAATGTTAATATAATATCCAGAGAAGAAAATGAGGACTACGTTTGTGTGAAAAGGCGATTTCGCGCGGTTTCTACGATTTTGTCTTAATGCTCTTCAAATATATGACAAATCCCTGTATGACAGATCGTATTAAGTACGCCCATAGTACAAAGAGTGGGGAAGTAGGTTATCTTCATACAAACGCACGGCGCGCGGTTTGCATGTGTGCGCCATAGTATCTTTACCTCGCCGCACGCATACTCAAACAAAAGCCCCGACGGGCGCACTGAGAAACGGGTCGAGATTTTGTATGAGTGTGCGTGCGGCGACGCATAGATACTATGGCGCACCCACGCGCGCGGTATGTATGAAGATAACCTACTTTCCCACTCTTTGTACAATGGTACGCCTCACACGAAAAGGATTTTTCGTGATGATTTATCAATACAGTTCTTTTGCGGAGATGCTGCTGTTACAAGTAAAAATGTAAATAAGTTTCTATTTCCAATAACTTTTCAACAGACGTAGCTGAATCTCTCATCGAAGCGTGGTTAGAAGAGCTCGCATCGTGGTTGAGAAAACAAGTGTTCGTGGTGTTTGAGAAAATGGCCGACGAGGGCAATGACCTTCCTCGGGTACATCAGAGGCCTTACAACCTTGATTATACCTGTCAGGTCGTCATGTCCAAAATACCAGGTAATTTAGTTGCGTTTTACTATTGAACATGTGGCTAGAAAACTAACTTATAAGGTTTGGTGAGACTACTAGAGTAGCAATTATAGCTAAATAAGTAACCCATTCTCCACACGCGTTAATAAATTATTTATTATTTCATTTCTTCTTCTTCTGTGGCTCAGAAAACATACTTAAATCGACGGGGATATGAAACGTGATCACCTTTAGTATTGTTTTCGAGCTCCCGATATTTCGAAGCAGTTTCGAAGCATCTTGTTCACGGGTAATGGGTTGTTTCACCCGGAAATTAATAGAGAAACGTGGACAGCAGTTATTTTGAAACACAATTTCTATTTTATAAATCGTATATAATTATAAATAGGTATGCAATAACCGGCCAAACTTCATAACCGGTTTCGGTTACGAATTTACCCGAAAATTATACCGATAATCGGTTACGGTTATTTTCGATACGGATTTGAAGATACAGTATTAGGAAATGTGAGTATAAGTCTTCGTTTTTAATAAAACACACAAATTACAGTCAAAGTTAAAATATGACCTTGGACATAATACAATATTCAAACAAAATATTCCATAAATAAGGGAAGTTGGTATATTTTCATTCTTAAAATTATAGTCACAGGCGTCACAGCCATAAAAGATAGGATTTTCTAGTCATTGGAAAATAGTTTCATAGAATTTAGTTATAAATAAATAATCGAAGATAACCGTGACCGGTTATTCGAGTTTTCAATGATCGGTTATGAAATTTAGTCAAAACCGATTATTTCGGTTACGGTTATAACCGATTTGCATTCCCTAGAGCAGGTAACTTGACCGTGTCATCATTTGTTCTGTTTCATATTAATTCCTACTGACAAATGTTTTGACAGTTCGAAAAAAGAAACTGATTTGTAGTAAAATACCCTATTGTTCTACATATAATTATCATTACATATATTCTCTTTATTTATCTTGGGTTTTAGGTTAGGCATTTCATAATATGAATTTAAAAGTAAAATACAAAAAATCGTAGAAAAAGAATACAAAATACATATAAACAGACTATAAAAAACCTAACCTAGAGTGCCGCCAGCAGCGGGACAGGGCCCAAGCTGCCGGTGGTCAGGGCCGCAGAGAGAGGAACCGACGTACTATACGCGTCGTGTCCAAGATCACCGCCTTCTGCATCTGACCCTTGATCCAACCACCTAGCGAGAGTCTCTCAGGGTGTTGGTCGAGACTCTTCGGTATAATAATCAATAATAATTTATCATTATTATTATAAATTTTGCATTTGTTCCAGTTCTAGGCTACATATTCGGCGAAGAGGCCCTGTTGGACTCCGTCAAGCTCTCCATATCGAGTTTCGGGCACAAGGAGCTGAACAGGGACGTGATATTCCGCGTGCTGGACCTGCTCGCGGTGCATTTCAAGAAGTCTGCCGGCCTTAGGAACCCTTCTTTTGATGCCAATTGAAAGTTTTATGGACACATGGACATTCGTCACCCATATTAACTAACGATATATTGTCGTTAGAAACAATGATAATTATAATTCCAGATAGGTAATCGGCGCTCCGAAATTGAAGTGTGTTGTCGTGTAACCTTATATCTTCACATTATTAGGCTGCCGTGAACGGCTGCCATTATAGTGTTTAAAATGTATTTTAATATACCTACATAGTGTCCTAGTGGGCCACGAATAACTTATTGATCTGAATCGATCTACTTATTTTTATATTCTTTATGTCGTAAACTAAAAAGAAAATTATTTATATAAATTAAGGACTTTTTCAATATCTGGCAAAAATTAGACTATTTGTATTTTAGTTTATTGTTTTCTACAAAATAACAAAAATTGTTACAAATATCCTTTGTAAATAAACTTATACTATATTTTAATTTGGATCTCATATTTTTTATGAACTATATTCCGAGCTATAATGATCTAATCTGATTTATATTGATGTTATTGTATACATAAATATAATTTATAATTAATATATAATATTTAATAAATGGACGCAAATTAAAACACGAGTTTCCTTACACCGTTTATAATATTTATTTAGACATTTCGATAATAATTTAATATAATTTTTAGAGTAAGTCAAACTAACACTGTATGGACCAAGGTCTGAAATAATGGATTTTTATTTTTAATTTTCTTTTTTATTTTTATTTAAAATATCACAGCTCGAACAAGAAAGAGCATGACACAGTAGGAAAATAACGAAACAGTTACTTTATACTTAAAATTAAGTCGCGCATCTTATGTACACTTAAAATACCGTATTTAAGTACATTTACACTTAACTTCTATGATCGGGGGGTCTAGCCAAGATTCCAATCGTTTGCACTGTGAACGAAACACGCACTTATGGAAGATTGTTTAATAGAGAGACATTACCGTTTCATTTACTATGGCGCAAACGATTGGCATCTTGGCTAAGCCCTCTAAGCAGATAGTTATATAAAGGTAATGTTGCTGAGATAAAATTGTGTTAATGATCGGGTAACTTCAAACAATGGACCAATCTAGCTATTTGAAACTAAGACTGGTAAATCCTTATTCAAAGATTGTAAAAAGTACACCGCTTTCAGCCACGTTCATACAATATTAGTAATAATTCAGCCTATATACGTCCCACTGCTGGGCACAGGCCTCTCGAGTTCTAGAAGGCTTGAGCTAGTCCCCACGCTGGCTCAATGCGTGTTGGGGACTTCACATACACCTTTAAATTTCTTCGCGGATGTACGCAGGTTTCCTAATGATCTTTTCCTTCACCGAATAGCTAGTGATTATTTATATTGTTCATATAATTGGGGAATATTTCCTTTGGATAATGTTACCCCTCCTGTTCCCGGTTATTCCACAAAATTGACAACATTTCAAAATTGTCAATATCCCTAAATCGAAAACCATTTCGAGAGGGGCTCCTGTAGATTACAAAAAAATAAATTTTATATATTTTTTACGAATTTTTGTATTCAAAATCTCTAAAAATAGTTAAAACGGAAATTGACGTCACCCAGCTCCTTCAGTTCTGCCACTACAGGCAAAAAAATGACTTCCGATTGGGTTGGCATTGTCATTGTCATTGAAAACGGGATGAAAACCATCGTTTGACTTTAGTTTTGACGTTTGTGACACTTGTTAATTTGTGATTTTATTTTTAACGTTTGAGGTTATGTCACTCGCACTGTTGTCTATGCTCAAACGTAAATTAATTCAACGTTTTTTCCAGTGTATGAAACAGATCCGTGACGTCACGATTCTCACAAATGACGTTTGTTACATACGCCCTTTTGTTTCAAGCAACAATATAAATAGATTTTATAACCAAAATATAGGACTTACGCAAAATAAAAAAAAATACGGGTACCTTAAATTAGTGCGTTCTTTCGATGTAGACAATAAAAACTAGCACTTAAAAATATGAAATGTTGTCAATTATTGAGTTCGTCTAGTCGCGGCTCAGTCTCGAGTTAAGTATGTTCAGTCAGCAGAGGTTTTGAAAAATCAGGATACGGTTGGCAAAATTTTATTTAACCTCTTAAAGCCAGCCATAGAAATGAAAAATCCAAAATTTGCCACTGGAATTTGAACCTATAGTGCACGGAATACAGTATATTTTATTTTGTTTGAAAATTGCACGAAACAAAACAAATGCAACTCTGTCCTAATTGAATATGATTTTAATTTCATTGAACTGAATAAGTCCTATAGGTAGGACCTTGGGCCTTGCGAGGTTAACAATCTTGAGGCCATTCTCTAGTAACTTCATCGGTGCGAAATCTGATTTCGCTTTTCTCTCTATAGAAAAAAAAATCACGAAAATAGGTCTAAAACGCACTTTGAAAATTGGGAAATGTGTGTGTCACGCGTAAACGAGGATATCGACGTGTTCTCTAATCACAGTTCTGTCTTAGCAACCCATTTTTCTGTCTACTTCTTTCCATTCTGTGATATGAAGTACTCTTTACAAATAACTAGTAATATCTCGAAAAATATGCAGTAATATTCAGGTATATCTCCTGAGACCCAGAACTTTCTCAATAAAGGTTCAAAATAGATGGAATATGTGCAAAAAATTGTACGCAGTCTTAGGAGGTTAACTGCTTGCTTCTACCGACGAGCGGGCCGACAAAGACAACAAAGAAAATCTAAATTTAATTCTGTTGTAAACATTTCAAGATGATAACAGCATAATATACAATATTTTTTTTTTTTTTTATAAAACTTGAGACACATTATTTTACTACGATTACTCATAGTTTTTGTAAAAATCACTTTTTATAAAAAGTTCTTATTCTAAAACATATAGGTAACATTTTAGGAGATTCACATTAAATATACATTATATCTACGTATATTGTATTTAATATACGCTCCAAATATACAATTGCACATAATTTACGTATTACTTAATAATGTCATTTTATGAGCAATAGTTCTATATCACAAATCATACATTGCAAATTATCTTATATCTAAAAATTTTATCGAATGATTGGGTATTTGTGTATTGCATTTTGAACTGTGTCCCAAACCTGCGTCTATTCCTATACCTAATACAGAATTATTTCAAGATGGTTATCATTTTGAAATTAAAAAAAAGATTACCTACATAAAATCTAATTGCATTTTAATTAAATATATGTTTGTCAAAAACTGGTAACATTAACACAAACAAATAGGCAAGATAACAAATAATCTCTTTATAATTACATTGTAGTTTTTACAATTGTCCAGCAATTTTCAGTTTAAATATCTTAAAACACTCAAATATTTCAGTATCTAAATCTTTTTAAAATAATATGATGATTAAAGGTCCTCACCCTCATCATAGATGGTAGTATCCTATAAATGTGCTATACACGTGCGCCTGTGAGGGACAGAACATTGGCAACGCGACTAAATTAAAAACACTTTTTGACAACATACCAAAAACAACCTACGTAATTTGGTCGGGTTATTTGTTGCCCATCATAAACCATACTAAAATTAGACTGTAACAAGGACAGACAATAATAATAATTGATTTGGTCATCATAATGTTACATTATTTAAGGGTAGTTTTGAAAAATAAATTCTATATGTATAAATTGTAAGGCCCACCATACAAAATATTCCTATTTTTAATTTGAACCTGGTTGTATTAATAGGGATGAATTTCATTCGTTTGGAAAAGCTATGAAACAGAAGAAATGCTACACTATTTGATTCATAAAAGGTTCGAATTAGATTGAAACGAATATGTACATTGGCCTTACGGGGATAATAAAAGCTAAAATGTGTTATAATTATAGTGACGTAATACTGTCGAGTTGTCCGCTGTCCCGCCGCGGCCGCGGGGACGGGAGCGGCTCCCAGGACACCTCGAGGGGCTTGTCCGAGAAACTTAGGAACATCTGCAACGGAAAATACTGACCTGAATAAACGAGGTTAAATTTCAAGCTATTTTTATGACTTATGTCAATCAAAACATAGTATGTATTGCGAACAAGAGCTTTGGTTGATGGTATAGTTTTCGCTCTGCGGATCGGCCATGAGTCTGAATATGCTGGTTAGAGGAGTCGCCTCCTGGGCATGGTCTGCATATGAATGCCGTGGAATAGAAGTGGCTTAGTAAGCGGGAATGTGCGCTGAGGCAGAGGGGGTGGGGGAATGGGCAACCTGGGCTTCATTCCCCCTCGGTATTCGGTATAGGTTAACCGATGATGGATATGATACAGCCAGTTGGTTAAATTAGCCAGCTAATTAGACGCCTAGACCGTTAATTTAACGCCGGCAACGAATTAAATGGTTGAAGAACAACTTTCGTGAAAAGTCATGTAGTCATTAAGTTAAATTGGACATTGATGAATTTATGGTGTTGGTTAGGTTAGGTTATTGTATTTTTATTTAATTTTATTGTAAATTTATTTATGTTATTTTATTTCTTTAAGTTTTTAGGTTACTTTTTTATCTCTTGGCTGAGTTTCTTTTAATGAGTTCTTTATTTAACATAATTTAGTACAATGTATTAAATCTTCACTCAGCCAAGATTTAATACATTGTACTAAATTATGTCATATCAGTCATTTTCAAAAGGCTGACTTTTGACGTTAAGTTGTAAGCGATGAGTGGTTATAGTATAAAATAACGGGCCTAGGCGAGTAATTAGCTGGCTGGCTGGCTAATTCAACAAATATATAACCCTACCTCTTCAAGAGAGCTTTGGTTGATGGTGTAGTCTTCGATGTCGCATTGACTCTGCAGCTCGGCCATGAGTCTGAATATACTGCTTAGACGAGTCGCCTCTTGCTTGTCATCTGAAGACAAATGAATTACATTATGGTATCATCGCCTCGTTTGGCTTCTCGTAACGTACGTTATAAAAATGTAATCTTGCAGTAGCGCTTTTTTTCGGGAAAAGAATAAAACAGCCTCATCAAATAAAAAAATCTATAAATTTCTAAAAATGTTGCCGGTATTAAGGCTATAAGGCCAAGGTAAGGGAACAAAAAATACCCCTGAACCTAATAGTCAATGAATATATTCTATGTATTGGTCATAATGCTAGTTATGAATCTGCCAATTTTTATCTCGTAATTATTTTTTTTACTTTTATAAAATATTTTGTAAACTACTGATCCTTTTATTTTGTTATAAGTTATGAATGTATGTTTATGTCAAATAAAAAAAAATGTTTTGTGAGTAAGCGACACCTACCTACTCGTACAAATGTCAAAGATTTTTTATGACAAGTGCATCTGGCTATTGCTAAGGTCCCTTGGTACGGCGTGAGGCATGCTCGCTAGCACACCTTCACAGGCTGGCGTTTGCTAGATATTTGCATGGTTATTTGTGTACCACTGGTTAACTGTACCCTACCTAGGACAGCAGGAATGACGAAGTGCATCCGGCCCCTACTGAGGTCCCTTGGCACGGCGTGGGGCATGCTCGCGAGCACGCGCCTCCAGGCTACGCGCGGGCTCTGCTGCGTCGCGTCCTCGCGGCGCCCCACGCGACATGATATAGCGTAGCCACCGCCGAATCTGTGGTAGAAAATATATTTAGACCAAGTTTAGTTATTAGACAGAGGCAGAATTCCAGGGTTAAGTTTTAATGTCATACATTTTTACATTTAGAGACAAAATTACTTTTCCCTACCTTACCTTTTTCACCTGAATTGCTATTCTAGTGTTTAATTTACACTCCTTGCTATTGGTACCTCTAACACCAGATGGGGGTTGGAAGGCATCTTTAACCGATCACTGTGGGAAAACCCGTCAATCGTTCTTCCTATACCTACCTCCGTATAAGACCCAGCGAAAGGCTCGGGAAGTCGGAAGAAATGAGAAGGGAATCTTTATAGGTTTATCTAAATCCTAATTTTGTTCCGATAACTATTATTACGGTGTATGGCTAGTTAAAATGCTAGCTTTTACGACCATCAGATTTTCCAAAACTAGAAACTTCTTGGGATCTATGATCATAATAATAACTGTCATCGTCCAATGATACTTTAATCTACTAATAGTGCTAACTAAAATATGTGTATAGTAAAAAAATACAGTCGAGTCGTGGCTCAGTAGTTACTTTCCAGTATTCATATTAAAGCGGGTATCACGCCGCCGACCGCGAGTCAAATATGCTCAACGCTAACTGTAAGCCTTAAAGAAGGAGTCCGCAAAGTTTAAACTGACCTTCGTAGACAATCGTCGACGCTGCCGAGCGCGCACAGGCCCCCGCGCCGCAGCAGCGCCACGCGGGCGCACAGGCGGCGCGCGTCGCGCAGCGCGTGCGTGGACAGCAGCGCGCCGCGCCCCGCCGCGCGCGCCGCGCCCAGCCCGCGCGCCACGCAGCCCCGCGACGCGGGGTCCATGCCGCTGCGGGGAACATACAAAGAATAAGAATATTTTATTTGCTTTAAACATTACCATACATAACATGCATGCATCATTACATAGGTGTTACAAAAGGCGGTAGGTTTCTATGTTTAACCATAGCTGGTATGCAAATATACACAAAAACTTAAAGCTAGCAAACTTGAACAAGGAACTCAAAAACACCCCGTTGTTCATACAGTGAAATACTCAGAGCGAAATAAGTCTCGGGAACATTGTTTAAAGTTAATTAATCTGTTTAGATCCGTTTTATACGAATTACGCTTGCACTGTTTCTTTCGTACTGTTTTAGAAGATCGTCCGTGGATGATCATAGGTATATGTATATAAGTGTATTAGGAGGAAAATTCGTACAAAAACAGCTATTTACTGTAAATTTTGTACAAGGAGCTCCTACTTACCTGGAAGTCTCGTCTAGCAACACCAACGGGGTCCTCCCCATGAAAGCGGCGACGCTGCGGCGCAGAGCTGCCTCTGGTCTGGTCCACTCTGTGCGCCCGTATACGTACTTCATTAAGTCCAACAAGTCCACTGTCCGCTTTCTAACTTTTGCAAATAATAACTGACCTGGTAGACTCGTCCATTAGCATCAACAGGGTCCTACCCATGAAAGCGACGGCGACGCAGAGCTTCCTCCTGTCCTCCGCTGAGCGCACCCGTACACACCTCCATGTACTTCGATAAGTTCAACATGTCTACCGAACGTGTCCACTGTTCGCTTTATTACCTGTACAAATAATAACTGACCTGGTAGGCTCGTCCAGTAACACCAACGGGGTCCTGCCCATGAAAGCGATGGCGGCGCAGAGCTTCCTCTTGTTGCCTCCGCTGAGCGCGCCCGTACGCACCTCTACGTACTTCGTCAAGTCAAACATGGCCACTGTCCGCTTTATAACCTGTACAACCAAAATCATATTAGAAATACATGCACGAGAGACCAATGTAATTAAATGAAACAAAAAGCAATAAAATATCCTAATACAATTCACATTGATGTTTATAAGTTTAAAGAAGGTAAGCGAAATTCTAAATCTATCATCTAAATTTAAACCCACCATGTATGTATGTTGCATTTGTATTTAATTATGGGTCAGAATATGGCAGCCAAAAGGCCGAGCGGGACGAAAGAGATTGCAGAAGCTATTTTCTGTTCCTCGCCTTTCAGCCTCACAGGTCGGTTGGAATAACATAGGAGGTTTAGAATTACCTCATCTTCTTGCTCGATGCTTCTCAACTCGCAGTAGAAACTGAGTGTTTCTCGTACCGTTAGGAGCGGGTCGAGGGCGTCATTTTGTGGACAATAACCTGTAAGGAAGCAATACTATTGTACCCGCCTCTTACATAATAAAACGACCGGTCTGGCCTAGTGGGTAGTGACCCTGCCTATGAAGCTGATGGTCCCGGGTTCAAATCCTGGTAAGGGCATTTATTTGTGTGATGAGCATGAATATTTTTTCCTGAGTCATGGGTGTTATTTAAGTATTTATACATATTTATATATTATATATATCGTTGTCTAAGTACCCTCAACACAAGCCTTATTGAGCTTACTGTGGGACTTAGTCAATTTGTGTAATAATGTCCTATAATATTTATTATTATTATTATTTTATTTTATTATTAAAACTACCATATAAAATCATCACTGAGCTCTCATCCGCGACTTAAGGCCAGTATCATCAAACTGTCATCGTAAAAACGTTCCCTAAATTTTTTTACATGGGAATTTCACAGTTACGTTAGTCTGTCTATTGTACGTGCTGCATTCCACATTTGGTTTGTGAAGATGGCGTTAAAAAATCTAACTCCATTTTCTCCTTTTCAAAATATCCTTTCTTAGTGCACTTATATAGCCGTTGAGAAACATGTGTCTCATACTTGAAGCGTTGTTTGTCAATATTCAACTAACGGAACTGCTTTAAGGCGAAGGGCAGGGTTCTCCATACAAACATTGTGCAAGTTTTATTCGTTAGTTTTGGCACTATAGCATTTTATTTCATTTTTTACTTGTTGACCGAAGCGTAGCGTAGGTCTACGTTTTGACTCGCGCAATCTGCTTTCGTATGTCCGGATGTTCTCCTCTACAGGTCGTAATTCTCAACCGATTCGCGTGAAATTTTGCGACCATATTCTATGATCAAATAGAATTTTTTTGTCGATCCAGTTTTTGGAATTTTTTCAAAATGGCGGAGTCATGGTACGTCGCGCCTAAACAAATAGCCGTATCGATATCATAAGAGTTTCCTCCTTGTGAGACATGGTTACAGAGTGATTTGCGAAAAATTCAGATATTTTGGAACGCTGGGGTATTTAGATATTTAGGTATTACTCGAGAATAACTAGCCTAATTTCACCGTATCACATATATCCATTCGTGGCTCAATTGGAATACACTAGCTTTACAATCATGAGGTTCCGGGCTCAAATCCCGAACAATGAAATCTTTTTTGTATTTTTTTTGCACTTTAATTTCCTATTTTTTATTGACTAAGCTTTGTAACAGGGAGAGAGAAGAGGACCCTGGATCTATTCCCTGAATTGTAACATTTTGTATTTTTTTTGTATTTAAATTTCGTATTGTTGATCAAGCGAGCACGAAGCGCGAGCAAAGCGTATTCGTTTCAGTTTTATTGTCTGAACTTTTTTTACAGCCGTTAAAGTTCAAGGAGACGGACAGTTGCGCAGGCGAAAACGGGTTCATGTTTAAAAAAATCTGAGCAGTTTTTACATTTAGATCAATTGATCAACTTTGGCTTTGCTATAGAGACGTAGTTGTAGATTGGAATATTGATATTATATTAGGAATAGAAGTTTAAACGTAAATGTATGTTATATTGCTTTAATAAATAAAAAATATATATCATAGCTAAAAGAGGGAAATGGTTTTCTAACATATTTCCTGTGTGCAGTCGCCGCAGAAAGTTTCGGTACGGTTCGTGGCATTCTTTTAGAAAATTTTGGTGCATATAGATTACTAAGAGCCAGCGATGCTTGCTATAATCTTGTCTATAAAAATTCAGGCCACTGCAGGAACACAATGTTCCGAAGATTTATTACATATCTTCTGTTGATATTTGAGTCAAGGTATTCGATGTAGCAAAATGATGTTATAGCGGATTAAATTGCCAAATCCTATAGAGATAAAACACTACAGAGTGAAGCTCTGATGGCCCTTCTTCTGCCGACGAAGATGGAGGTGGTTCTACTTTTACCATTCGGGGGATGACCGACTAACTGTGGGCGTTTAGAAACGGGAAAGGGAGTATTTTCTCTTTCCTTCCCATTTTGTAGGCGTTGGCAAAGAGAATTTGAAATGGAGGTGGACTGTCAAACAAAATTTTGTTGCTACAGTAAAATTGCTGCTTAATCTTTCGACACATGATAAAAATTGTAGAACACCATTTGACTTTCCTTTCCTTGATGATCTTTTTGATCCTTATTCGTTTACTAATATATGTTAAAATTGTTAAAGACCTAAAAGTGGCGCCATCTAATAGATAAAAGGCCAAATGTTTGACAGCATCGTTTCGAGCGATGGCACCATAACGTTCCAAAAGTTTTAATCATATGTCCAAAGATGGCAGTAAATATACGTGTCTACAAAGTTTTCTTAGTTATTAATAAATATAAAATTCCTTACCCGTGCAGGCTTTTTAAATTTTGATATACGAAAAAGCATCTATAAAAAATTAAGAGCAATTAACATTATTTAGAGGTCGCTATAAATGAAACAATACTGCTATACAAAATAGTATGAAAATAAATTGACCCATCAATAAATCTGCTTTGGAAATGTCTTTTAGGGCTCTTTATTCGTTTTATTTATTATTTATAAGTATGCTTAAAAAGATGGCGATCGTTTTTTTTTTTGTTTTAGGTAACTTTGCATTTTTGTATTTGTATGAGGATATTGCAAATCACAAAATCATAGCGACCACCTAATCATTCGCAATGAGTTCAAATTTGGCACATAGATTACTGTTCTTTATAGGGAGCCATGTGAAGATAAAATCCTTTCAACTTTTCTCTACATACAAAGTTGGACCATCCTATTCGATAATTATGTTTTTTTGTCAATTTAGTTTTTATAAATTCTTCTAAACAGCGGAGCCATAGGTACATTTATTCAGTTTTAAGGGCTCCTCTACACGATGGCCCAGCGTAGGACGCAGCTATGCGGTGAAATGAGATAGCAATATCACTTGCTCCCTCTAACGCAGTGGTTCCTAACCTTGTCAGTTCTGCCACCCCTATGACTAACTAGGGAACCCGATTTTACCCCTACTCCCAATAAATATCAATATTCTTTCTTACAGGTCTAATTTCTGTCATATTTAATTGAGCTTATTACCTCCGTAAAATACCAGATTTACCACTACGGGGGTAATTACCCTCAAGTTAGGAACCGCTGCTCTAACGCATAAATGCGCCCCTATAGTCTGCATCTTTAGGTATTTAAAAAAAGGTAAACAAACAATTTGTAAATTTTCGGGTAGTTTTAATATTTATTGGTTAATCAACCAAATACAAAACCGCCTGGATCTGTCACTGAACGACCTGACTTTAAACCTACGTTATTTGATCATGTAATGTTTTCATCTACCCTCAGCTGCCTTAAGGAGCCATTTGAGGGTAGATTTTGTTTACCTTTTTTTAAATACCTAAAGATACAGACTATAGGACTTGCCTACGCTGGGCCATCGTGTAGAGGAGCCATAGGCTATGCTCGCGAGGTCTACAGCTCTTAGAGCTACTAGTATATATTGGATATACGCAGAACCTGAGGCAGAAATTTTTCTTTATTAAAAAAATAAAAAATACAAAAATAGTTACAATTAAAAAAATAATCCTTCAAGCCCTAGCTAACAGAAAAATAAGCATATTTACCAAAAATCATAACTGTAGCGCTAACACAAACGAAGAAAAACGCGCACAAAGTTTGTATGGAAAGAGCTTGCCCTATTACCCTTCGCCTTAAAGTATGGTATAGCTATGCACATAAACCAAATGTTAGCTTACTGATCAACCCGCTGCACAGCTGCCGAGGGGAGACGATCGCCTCGTTCAGATATATCTGGCCACTGGTCGGCCGCACCTCCCCTGTGAGCATGGCGAACGTGGTGGACTTGCCCGCCCCGTTCTCACCTAATAGCGCCGTACACTGTAAGGTAGGGTAGTAATTAAGACAGTTGTAAGTATGAGTAACACGCGGGGAGACGAGCGACCCGTTTCCATTGCTGAGTGGCACCTCCCCTGTGAGCATGGTGAATGTGAAGAGTATTATGAGAGTTAGACCGACTAAGGCATTATTCTTTTTTCGCTTGCAACCCTTCTGAACCCCAGAAGCTTAAAAGACTTCCAAAATTTAATTTTACCAAGACTCCAAATTCAAAAACAAAATAGATTCCAGGAGAATTTATTATTCCAGCAAAAATATACTCAGCGAATTTGCTTGACACTGACGAAGACGCTGGCATTTGAGTTACTGATACATTATTGGTGGAAGTATCATGCTTCTATCGTCCTATCCTTAGCGTTAGGGGGTTGCATACCTGTCCCGGCGGTATGCCCAGCGTGAGCTGGCTGACAGCAACCCTCAGCCCGCCGAGGGCATGGTACTGCTTGCTCAACGCCACGCACTGCGCCACGTCCACCGTCGTTGACACCATTCGTTTCACTGAGTTCTTCTTTCCTTCCGTGTCTATGAAACCTGCCAGAAATGTAAGATAGGTATATAATTGTCACTCATAATCAAAATTTGGCTTAAATAGTTCCCGAAATATTTTTACAATCAGAGTCAGTCATTCTCTAGATTTGTAGCTGCATCTAAACTAAGTACATAAAACCATACAAAATGATAAACATCTTGACAGAGTGAATACTGACGCAGAGACATACAATTTGAGAGTAACCGCAGAAAGCTCATCATCTTCAGAAAAAGATGCGACGCTCGATATTTGTCGCTTCAGATTTTATCACCCTCCTGAAGTCATGTCGACGACTGCTGAATGTGAATGTTCTTAATAGTGGGCAGCCTCTGGCTTCAGGGTCTGTTTGGACTCGGCCACACGCCTCCCCTCGGCGACTACGTTGGCCGCTTCCATCTCGTTTTCGACTATACCTTTACTTACCAGTACTAATATTACCCGGTAAGACTTATCCGGGCTCTTGGAGACTGAGAAGGAACCTGGAGTCGGAAGAACGGTGGGCGAGCCCAACATCATCGGCGAGAGCAAGGCTGCTCGACTTCGCTGGCTCGGCCGTGTGGAGAGGATGGGAGAGGATCGTGCGGCCAAGAGAGCTTATCTGGGGCGACCAACTGGGAAACGTCCGATTGGAAGGCCTAGGTACCGATGGATCAACGAGGTCCAGAAAGACCTGTGCGACATTCAAGCGGCTGAGTGGCGTCAGATCGCACAGAAATGGAACAAATGGCGAACTCTTGTGTCGGAGGCTAAGATCCGCTTCGGGTCGCTGAGCCAGTGAAGTAGTATAATACATACCCGCGTTAATGTTCCCAATAGTGGGCAGTCGCACGACCCGCGCGCTCGCGGCCTGTATGGCCTCGGCCACGCGCCTCCTTTCCGCGACTACGTCGGCCGCTTCCATTTCGTTGTTGTCGACTGCTAGTGCTTTGCTACGGAATCTGGAACAATTATTTTAGGTTTTAATTTATGTTATTTTTCATCATGTCCATCCGGGCGCCAAAATAGTTGTTGAATTTTCAATTGGAATAAAAGATTCAGAAAGAGAGATAACAAGTATGCAACCACCGTGTCATCCTAGCGATGACTATGACATATGAGAAGTCGACGTTGGTAGGTACTTTTAGGAGTTTTAGGATCTGTGCACACCGGATGCGTGTGCGTTGCGAGCGTCACGCAATCTGCACATTCGAAAGATCGAGACAGTATCAATCCCTAATCTTGTCCTAAGCCTACTTGGCACGAATTCCCTCGAAGCAGTAGTTTCCAGGGCGTTATTATTTAGCGTGATAGCCAAGCAATTCTTAGAATTAAGTTGTGGATGGTGTTCTTAGGAACAACAACACACCCCCCCAACAACCCCCCCCAGAAACAGACCCCGGGATGGAATGTTTTACACTATCGTAAAAACTGTAAAAACACAAACATTTGAAGCTAATAGTTCGTTTTTTCACATTACCTACTTAGAAATTTAATTACATCAAAAGTAGCAACTTTTGTCCTCCAAAATTAAATCTGAGTAATTATGTACTGAATTATAAATAGTGTCGTTTACATATTATTGTACCGCCCAAACTAAACTCGGCCCAAGCCCTCCTAAAACTATACATACAACTCATCTGGACAGCTCTACTGTGCTCCGTGCAGCCGAACTTTCAAAACTAAATTTGGATTTGCAAGTCACGCTCGCGCCCATGCGCGTAATAGTTAATAAATAATATTTAAAAACAATATTAATAAAAATAAAAATAACTTGTCAGGATGTCGCCGTCGACGGATACGTCTGGGAGGACATCAATCATCAAATTGTACCGCAATATTAGATATCATAAGAACCCAAAGAAGAAAAAGTTAATTACCACTAATTTTGAGGTTAGATTAATTCTAATCTAAATAAGCGGGGTACATATAGATAAAAAATGTGGTATTTTACAATAAACACAAATATACAATATAATTATAAATACACGAAATCATTCCCGAACCTTAAACCCCGCGGTATGCTAGTGAATGATTGTGATTCCTAGCTGCTGGTTGGAAGGTTACCTGGCCAGGATTCCCTCGAAGCAGTCGTACTCGATGGCCAGGTTCAGCAGCAGGAGCACTGTGCCGACCAGCGCGGACGCCACGTAGTGGTACACCAGCAGCTCGCTCGACAGCGGGTCCTTGTAGGTGTCCATGCCGAAGCGCTCTAATACCTGAATCAATTGGAGGAGCATAGGAACACAGACAACTTAAACAGGTGCCGTAGTTACAGAATTTTGAAAAATCTACCGTTTTTTTATTTAGATCACAATACGATTGCCAAAAATTTAATTAGCTATCTTGAGGATTTCTCTTAGTGACTTCATCGATTCTAATCCTGATTTTTTGAGTTTTACTCGATATAAAAAAAATTACGAACATAGGTCTAAAACGCACTCTAAAAATTTATAACAATTTATGCACAAAACCTAAAAATATGAAAATTGCTTTTAGAAATGAGTAATTTAATTTTTGAGGGAGTTCATCGATTACGTTTTTTTATTAAAACTTACAACAAATTAAAATTCAAAAACATGATATTTGCGGTGAACGCACATCCATCTCGCGTGAGCGCTCGCTCATCGCTCTGTCGATACGCTGTTAGAGTGAGACAAGAACACATTAGTCTACTTTGTGGCCTATTCTAAACATTCATTTAGATGTGACGTTCTTATTTTCAAGAAACCTATCCTAAAACTTCTCGTCAACAACTTTGGCAATCAGTTTTAGGTAAGTAAAATTTACATAAAAAAAGCACTTAGTTTTACCTAATCGACCTATAAAAATCATATTTCATTGCTGTTTTTGGCATCTGTCCACTCGAAGGCACTCCCCGGGTTCAGAAATACTCTGGGTTCCCCACCACCCTTCATAGTTGCCGCGTCTGATATGATAATTGTAAAACTGCAATTAGTATAGTTTACCTGCGCTTGCACTGTGTTCTTCGCGATCTCTAGCAAAGCATCGGCCAGGATAAACTGCGGGCACAACATGAACACCTTGTGCAGCACCCACCGCGCGTCGTCCGTCGCCTGTCAGCAAACATCGTGAGTTAGAGTGACTAATAGCAAAAAATCCCTGGTGTATACTGCCCCATCACGTGTAATATCCGTAACAGGTATTGGAAAACTCATTCAATAATAGGCTAAGTAGTTGACATTTTTTTAAAGGTATCAATCGATCAGGTTTGTTTTGAGGATCAAGTGTCTGTATGGGACCCCTTGCGTTAAAGCAATACAAAAGTCACAAATGATAGTCAAAGTCTAATAATCGAAACGCTCCAAACAAAATGGCAATACATCGTCACGTCTGCCGTTTCGATGTATGGGAAACAAGGAAATTAGAAGCTTTGAGATTTAGCATTTTTTAATTATTCACATATATTTTTTTACGTTTCCAATTTATTTTGATAAATTGGTCATTTTTTTATCTAATTAACTAGATTTAATTCTAAAATTCAACATGTGACAATCTACCGTATTTTTTGGGCAATAAATTCCAAATTCCAGCTGATTTTCCTATAGCATTTATGCATGGAACAAAGTGAAACAAACAGTCAACATTTTTTATGCCTACCCGGATAGGAAAAAAAAGCTTAAGGATAAAATACCACAGAATAATGTTTAAAAAAATCGATGTGTTGAATTCACCATAAATGACTGCTTTCTTATTATTATGGGCGTTACCAAACTACACATGTTGTTCCTCATCTATTTTAATAAACAATGTTCAACAAACCTGTGATTCAGAGATGATGTCCATAATAAGCAATATTGTGATGCCGGACAGGCCGAGGAAGACGTTGGCGCAGAAGATGACCATGTTTGCGAGGCTGGGGTCCGTGAATAGCTTCTCTAGCAGGTGGACTAGGCTGCCGCAGGAGTATCTGAGAAATGGTTCAAAAGTTAGATGTTAATGTGGCAATTCAATGACAACGGCCTTGCAACTAGGTAACAAACCAGGAAATACCTACTGGTTTGGCATTGGAAGGTTTCCAAAGTAGTAAAACTTCCATATGGAATTGAAACTTTTGAAATCGACTCCTTCGTTTTGGTTTTATATAACTTACCCAAATAGAAGGAGTAGCAAACAGATAGCGGGCAAATTACTCTTGGCCACGAACACGGGGAATCCAAACGCCTCGAGCACGCACACAGAGATGACTATGTTCACCACCATAATCTGGAAAAAAACATTTAATTTAATGTAATTATAGGTTTTGCCTTTAGAATGTCCTGAAACTGAAGTTTATCAGAATTAGAACAGTATTTTATACAATCGTGCTTTTCAGTCGAGAACCGTGTTTAGACAACGAAGCTTGATCAGTTGCCTAAGTGAGGTACGAGATTGACAAGCTTGATTATACTCGTATACTTTTTCTACAAGTCATCAAAAGTATTTTTTTTTCTATAAGACCTAAATAAGTAATGAAAAATGGTAAGAATCTAAGTAGACAAAAAGACATAAACGCGCGAGCTAAAGCCCGCCCGTCCCCCGTTCTATTGGAGCGCGATGGCACGTGATGGGTCAATTTTTTTATAGTTGACTACAGCGTAACCAAAGGAATTTTATAGTTGAGTTGGGAGCCCATACATGAAAAGTACGCAATTATAGTTTCGTAAACGAAATCTTAATTTAACCATTACAGTCGACGAGTAGAAAAAGTGTTTTGGGCGTTTGTGGGCGCTTTACTAAGTTTACTCCGGTATGTTATATATGTAGTACTGTTTCTAAGTTAAAACCTTTATTTTCATAGTTCTAGGCACTCCTTCCCTCAAGAAAATGTGACATGTTGTGACCAGGGGTAGGGGGAGTCACAAATTTTGTGACTTCACTCTAACTTCATCAGTAACCGATTTATCGCTGTACAGTTCAATAACTAGTTTTTGGAACGATAATCGTTTAAGTTTCTTTCCTCTTCAGTTTTGGGATATAAAATGGCTAATATTTCTATTAGCAGAAATTATTTATAAAATATTAATAATACCTAATTCGATTTACCGATTTCGTTGAAAACAAAACTGACAAAAATAAAAAAAAATTACATCACACCAGGGGGAGGGGTTTGCCAAATGTGACAAAGTGTGACAAGGAGGGGGGGTGTCAAAAACCCTAGGAATACGTGTGACGTAAATTATACATGATTTTTTTAATATTTCGTAACTTACAGCCATATCCCACATGAGCGCGGCCGCCCAGTACGCCGCGGGGCTGACGCCGGTCAGCAACTGCAGTCGTTTTTGCTGACTCGTCCTGTTGCTGACTAGGTATACCGCTGCCCCCGCTGTCACCAAGCTGTATGCCACCAGCAGCATGCCGGATATGCCTGCGTCAGCGACGTGCTGTAATCTATAAAAAAAGTTAATGAGATTGTATTAAGGATCATACAACATCAATTAGGTTTAACTCTCTGGTGTGGACATAAATTATATATCATTACATGTCAATATATAAAGCCTATTCTTAACCGACTTCAAGCAATTCGGTTGTATGTCTTTTTTTGTTTCTTTTATGTTTGTTACTCCATATCTCCATCATTTCTAGACGGATTAAAAAAATATATTTTTTTGATTGATATATACAGATTGGTCCCGTTTTAGGCAAAATCCAGTTGAATTTATGTTCGTATATGTCCGGACATTGTATATTGTATAGTAATTTATACAACAGTGATATAATCAAGCTTTTAGTCTCGTACCTTGATTAGGCCACTCAGCAAGCTTAGTGGCCTAAACACGGCACTCGACTCAAAAGCTCTCTCTTCACAATTGTATAAAATTTATAGGATACTCACAAAGTGGACTTGCTGAGCTGCTCGTGCGATATCTTGAGCGGGTGCGTGTAGGCGGCGATGCGGGCGCGCGGGCCCGCCACGGCGCGCAGCGCGGCCGCGTGCAGCGCGCTCACGGCGCTCGGCAGCGCGTGGTGCCCCTTGTTGTTGTACCACGCCACTAGGTTGCTCACGTTGTTTTTTAGGACTGACGAGTAGCCGCAGTAGCTGGAAAGACGATCATTATTAGCTTGTGACAATAAATAATTAAGCAGAACATAATATATGTTGCTCGGGGCGAGAGGGCAGTATGAGAATTTTCTATAAATGTTTGTCTTATCACAATCGACCTACTGCAAACTAAACAATAAACAGCAAGGACACAAGCTTACTTCCACGGACAAAAGAAAATATAGTACAAAATAAATTTTAGCACATTTTACAACGGTAAGATTTTTAAACCATACGACTGTAAAATGTGTAAAATGTTTGTTTGCTGAATCTTTCTGTATAAAGTTGTTTCTATACCTCGGAAATAAATACATAATCCAGATAAGACTGAGTTGTAGTGGTCGTCTATTTCCAGACTGAATTAAATGCATTTTTTTTTCTTTTTATTTGGGACAAAAAACAGTAACACACAGGTTTAGGCACAGAAATAGAATACAAAGAATAATACAGTGTGAGACCAACAACATCGTCCACAGATTACTAGATTTCTTGTTATTTTTTTTGCGCTACCCTAAGCTCCAAGTAATTTGTACTTTCTTGTATTATGTAATATAAACAAAAAAAAATATTTCCTTTCCATCAAATGTTACGTACATATTTAATTTTAATTCCATAAACACCTACCGTTTCTCAATATATGCCTCATGGGAATCGATTAACCAATGATTAAGAGTGTCAGCATCAGGCAGAAGCATCATTTCAGGGCGAGTTGGTGTCTCGGTTACGTTGCACACTTGGCGTATCTCGCATCTACATTCGGGTGAATCCTGGAACCAAAATGACATCAAATTATGTCAATTTATTTTTAATTTAATTGACCGTTTTCAACGACTTAAAAAATGAGGTGTATTGCCCGAAAGCCTTGACTTATACCTTGGAACCTAAATGATTGCAGACTGCATAGGTTTCAAAATTATTTCCTTCCGCGAACACTTCTTCTGTGGAATGAACAACCTACAAAGGTTGTCTCGAGGGCTTTCAGGATGAAAATGAAAATGAAAAATGTTTTATTTGTTAATAATACAGGGTTCAATTGTAAAGGTTGGAGTCTTCTAGTAAATATAAAATACCTGTGACAGAAGACTCCACTCTTCCATAACAACACGTGTAAAACTTAAAAATATAAACAACAAGCAGTATTGCTGGCTAAAAAGAACAAATATAACTATCTTGATATTCAATATCAATACATTTAATTTTACAGTATGGGGTTCTTTATGAGAAGTGTACAGATTTCTACAGGCGCGGCAATACGCATTAGACACTTCTGGACTTGCAGGTGTCAATAGGCTACGGTAACCGCTTACCATTAGATGGACCTTATGATTGTTTGACACGGTATTTAAATTAGCTACTAATCTGCGATGGATATTTTTTACAAGTTTTTATTTAATTTTCCCTGTTAGTGTGGGTGAAAACTCGGCAGCTAAATTTGACCCACTTTCCGATTTCCTAGTGAGCTGACATTTTGCATACATATGTAAATCCGATGACAATGCAATATTATGATGACATGTAGTTGATCTGATGATGGAGACAGGAGGTGGCCATGGGAACTCTGTGATTAAACAACGCTATGTGTTTGAGGTTGTTAGAATTGTCTCGGTGCGTATTAGTTGCCTGTAGAAAGTACAGTCAGCGCTAAAAGCTTGTACCAAAAATGACAGTTTTGCCAAAAAACTTATTTATACCTCGCTGCTAAAATCTTCGTTGCGAATAAAGCAACTTTGAAATTCCATACCTGATTAGTCCAATTCCTAGTATTGTATTTCTGATACTGTAACTCGTCCAATACTCGCTGTACAAACGATGGATCCAAGTCCTTTGAATACATTGCGGGCTGCGTGCTGGAAAAAATCTAGTCTTTGATATACAGTCTGATATAATAAACTTAAAATTAACCCTTATCTCTACTAGAGTTCGCCATCCGGATCCATATTTGACGGATAATACGTCGAACCCGAATTCTAATTCGGATATTTAACTAGATATCCTCTATTAATAGCTAGCTAAGTATCCCCTATTAATCGACACATCGTAAACTATTATTCAGTTATTGTACCTAGAGTTTTACAAATAAAGTGTTTTTTTTTTTTTCAATTAATTAAAGTTAGAAAAAGACGGTTAGGTTTAGATAACTTGATATTAGGTAGACACCGCTAAGGAAAAACAGTTGAGCTTACACTAGAAACTGGGTAGCATCAGAGTACAAATCAGGATGCAGCCTCAGAGGAATTTCATTATCCGCTGGCGGCCGGATCATAGAGAAACCCATTGCAATGATCACGAACAGAGAGGGCAGCACCAGTAGAAGGAAGAGGAGCCACCTGTTGGAAATATTAATTTTTATATAAATATAATTTCATATCATCCTGGTTAACCGCAGCTCAACAATTCACCCAAATGAATGGTTAGCCATTATCTGTATCAAAATGAAAATCGATAAGAAATGTGATTAGTTTACGGCCCCTGCGGTGGCGGTGGTTACCTATCTACAATTTTTCTGAGTGCAGTGCAGTGCAGTGCAGTGTGGCCGTATAATTTCTCCTAAAGTAGGCTACGTCAGCCACATGAGAGCTCAATAACGACGCTCTCACTCACCAATACAAACTCAAGTTGTGGTCAGAAGAAACCGACCAGCACAGAATAATGGAACTTGCGCTAAAATAATCTGCTAACAGCTCCGTTCCTCTTTCCTTGGGGATTATGGGGAGGAGGGGGATTAGGGGGTGGGGGTGTTACCTATTCCTGGTGTAATGAAGCCAGCGTGCTCGTAACATTGCTCGTAGCTGACTGGTGATGCTCGCAGTGAGGGCGCCTGAGGCGTCCACTAGCGGCGCTCGATCTGTTTTGATGCTGGCGCTTGACGCACTCTTCGATGGACTGTCTGTAAACGTAATTTCGGACCATTATATGTTTGACTTTACTACAATAATAGTTGGTAATATCTGACCGACACTCAAATTAAGGGCAATCGAACCTATCGGCCATAGAAAGATACTTGCATTCATCAATTGATGTATTCCCATTGTCTTTGCCCCACGTGACCACCGCCATACATGAGGTGAGGACAAATAGGAATGATTTATATGCAGTCCTTATTCCCATCTGTGCCCGGCGGGAACAAATGTGAATACACCCATCAATTCTCAAAAACAGGGTAGCAACTGAAAAGAAGAACACCTCAAACGAATTTCGTCACAGAAAGATGACATTTGACGCTTTGATTACTTATGTGCCATCTGTTATCTCTTGGTCGAGAGGTTTTGGGTTATAGCCCCCACTCCGGCCGTTCGCTGCTATTTCACATATTATTACCAATATCATTTCAGCTAAATACAGCTACAGGACAGCTAGCTACAGCTAGATAGACCTACATCTAATCTCCTGTTTGGGAGGCCTACAACACATACTGGTAATAATTATTTATACCTACAGTAAAACATCTTTAAAATGTTATTTGTAACGGTTTTACCTCACCAGATGGCGCTAGTTGTATTTTTCCTTTAATAAATATAAATTTACAATTCGTGGCACGTACCCCCAGAATCGGAAGATGACGCGGTCCTGTAGTCCGTCTGCGGCTTGTTGACCTGCTCCAGGGAACTGCAGCCCATGGCGAGGGTCGGAAAGCCTAGCTCAGACTGATATCACTCCAGCCATGAATTTTCTCTGAATATATATGAAGGTCAAACTTTTCCGGTACTGAACGCACCGTCTATAAAGAAATACCTCCAGAGTCCGACGAAGATGCGGTCCCGTAGTCCGTCTGGGGCGCGTCGGCCTGCGACGTGATGTTGAAGAACACCTGCTCCAGGGAACTGCAGTCCATAGTGAAGGCTGAGAAACCTAGCTCAGACTGACGGGATTCCAGCGTAGTGCACACTTTGTGGAAGCTGTAAAAAAATTGGTAATGTCAGAGAATAAAAGTAATACTTTTTATAGGTAAGAAATATTTTTATTAAAACCCTGAGGATAAAGCCACGGCGGCATACTTCTAAGTTTCCAGTCTCTTTCACACTGTATTCTCTATACAGTATGCGTCGTCTGAATCCTATTTACATTAAATTTAAACAAGACACGCACTTCACTCTAATAAGCAAGTGGTGCTCCCTAGAGTTCACGCAGGATACCTTGCGCGTTGGAGGATATGCCACCTTGTGACCTAAACTGAAAACTTAAACTCGACATCGCATACTCCGCGTCTATATTCAGTACTCACAACACACACTCAAGTACTTACATCAAAAATCAAACCATGAACACACATGACTGCGTAGTTGAAATCGGATCGATATCGGGAAACGGGTCAAATTTCACTAAGAAAGTATTTAACTATTTATAATTATATTTTTAATATTATTTGACTTCTTATTTGTTCTTCTAATTTTTTCCTTATTATTTGTTATTATTTTTTCCTGCACCAACATACACAAATGTCTCTGTTTGACCCAATGGTTGACTGGTAGTGAATGCCTTTTGGCATTAAGTTCGCCATTTGTACATTTTTCTTTATGTGTGCAATAAAGTTTAAATAAATAAATAAATAAATAAAGTTTGATTACAGACAATCACTGAGTCACAATTAAAGAAACAAACTTACTCGTTATTCAATCCATTGGAATCAAAGAAAGGCAGCACAATCTCCACCTCCAGACCGTCCACATCGACAATTTGTGCGTTCCTGACCACATCCCTCACTGTAGCCAGCAGCCTCTTGGTCTTCTCCTCCAAGTCTTCCTCCCTCCATTCCTCGTCGTGGGGGTAGGTTACGGTGAGTTTGTAACCGTTGCCGAGGCTGCGTTTGATCTCGATTGGAGAGCCCATTGTGTGGACTTGACCCTGGAATAAAGTAAAAAATATTGACATTGTGGAAAGTTGAATGATGGTCTGATTTATAACATAAGGTTCATGTTAGTGATGATGCACTCGGCAGATAACCAATGATCTCCTCGATGGACTTACAAAAACTGATTGTACAGTCGAAGAAATCGATGCTTTAGCAATTTGCAGTTCAAGTTGGTTGTTCATACTTATGCTAAGAGATGTCCAATGTAAATGAACCGTTAACTGCTAAAGAATCAATTTCCTTAACCGGACATTGAGTTTAGGCTCATGAGAAATGTTCCGAGAAGTACGTGATAGGCATGCATAGGATTGTGAGCACTTGTATGTTATTCATATTGTACCTTTGTAGTAATTGATTGTTCACCTTATGCATGATGACGACCTGGTCGCTCAAAAATTCGGCCTCGTCCAGATGGTGAGTGGTCAGCAGAACAGTCCTGTCTTCTTTCAGCTTCAAGATCATTGACCAGATATCCCTGCGTAATACAATTATTATTATGTATACTGGGTTTCTAATCCAAATGGAGTAGAGAGGGAAATTCAGAAATTAACTGATAGCTCAATTTGTTTAACTTAAGAATCGGAAACCGTTTATGGACTACCTATTCAATGGTAGTATTGAAATTTCCAAGAACCATAAGATTTAAAACTCTTTTGGTTTTCGTTAGCTTCATACATTCCCATCCGGAAAAATGTTAGGTAAAGAGAGGGTCGTTATATTTTCCACCAGTAACAAACTTGCAAGTCGAGGTTCATGGATTCTTCCAAATTCAAGAATATGTTTGACCTCTGAATCATAGAGTTCAAACGGTCTTTCCTTATGGTCAGTCCTACCTCCTCGCAGCAGGGTCGACGCCAGCAGCAGGCTCGTCCAGCGACACCAAGTCCGGCTGCCCCACGAAGGCCAGCGCCACGCACACGCGCCGCCGCGTGCCGCCCGACAACTTGCTCGCCGGGTGGTCGGCGTGAGGGCCCAGAGACAGCACTTGGAGCATACTGAAGCAATGACAAAACATGCGACATATTATATAAGAAGTAAGGGGCGGCCTGCGCTACCCTCCGCAGTCCGCCGCCCCCTTGGCCCTAGGGTAAATACACCCCTTGTGGTGTACATGATATACATCTGTAAACTTAAGTAATACCTGTTTATTTCATCCTGGACATCCCGCAGCGGTCTCCCTGTCTTCAGTTGTGCGTACAATGCTATGTGTTCCCTCGCAGACAGGCACGGGAACAGTACGTCGCGTTGAGGACATACGCCGAAGCGGGTCCCGCCGGCCAGCTCGGATCGGATTGTCACGTGCCCTCTGGTTGGCTTTAGCATGCCCGTTAGGATATTTCTGGAAAAATTACACATGGATCATTTCAAACTTTGGTTTATTTGCATTCATGTCATATAAGATATTATATAGTTCGTGTCGCAGATTTGTCAAATCGAATAGGCTTACCCGCTTTACTATACAATATACTCTAAAACATATTACAAATGAAATACTCTTTATGTTAAACTCAAATTTACAACCGCCTACCTATATAACAAAAAAAACATTTTCAAACTGCGTATGCACCGATATATATTAATTACATTAGAAAAAAAAAAGAAAAAAAAAACGAATAAAAAATATCTATCCAAAAAACTTATGCTTATTATGAGCACACTCGAGTATGCCGCATCCATCCTAGCTCATCGTCTTATCTGCCTCATACATCGCTGGTTCTGTTTGGAGTTCAGTTGGTAACGTAAAGATATGTTCCGAGCGTTTAGTAATAAGTATCTTGTAATGCATTTCTACCCACTATGAATTTAATAACATGTTTTTTGTGTACACTGTATGCTTAGACTTAGTTTTAACATGTGAATTTTCTCATGTAAGTGAATTATATAATTCTTTATGAGAATAAAGTTCTTTAAACCAATCCAAAAAATAAAGAATCTTTAAAACATGCCAATACGAGTCAAGGCACGCGTCCCCGTGAATGATACGATCTATACTATGATAAATTGTGTTGCGGGTTAGATTACAATCGATTTTTTTCTTGCTCCCATAAAATACTTGCGATTAGTTTGCATACTCGTACCTAACTTAGCGAGTGTATTCCATAGGTTCAAATTCAATGCAAAAATATAGTATTCTATACAATCGTGGTATAATAGAGAGCTTTTCAGTCGAGTACCGTGTTTAGGCAAGCGAAGCTTGCTGAGTTGCCTAAGTGAGGTTAAAAGCTTGATTATATCACTATTGTATAGAATACTTTTTCTTAAGAGTCATCAAAAATAATATTATTTTGACTATCAAACCTAATAAGTAATGAAAATTGGTAAGTTACTAAGTATACAAAAATGTATTACAAATTACCGCTATTAAAAATCGAAGTAAAAAGCAGAGTATATAGCTCGGGCATCAAATGGGTTACTTTATGCCTTTTGTTGTAAAATAAATAAATAAATAAATATTATAGGACATTATTACACAAATTGACTAAGTCCTACAGTAAGCTCAATAAGGCTTGTGTTGAGGGTACTTAGACAACGATATATATAATATATAAATATTTATAAATACTTAAATACATAGAAAACACCCATGACTCAGGAACAAATCCATGCTCATCACACGAATAATGCCCTTATTATTTGAACCCGGGACCATCAGCTTCGTCATCACTACCCACTAGGCCAAACCGGTCGTCAAATCTCTACTATTACTTACGTGAGCGTAGTCTTCCCAGCGCCATTATGCCCCAGCAGCGTAGTGACCTGACCCTTATGCAGCTCTATGGACACATTATCGAGCGCCAGTTTGGGTCGGCGGGAGCGTTCGCCGTATATCTTGGTCACATTGACGATGCTCACTCCCGCCTTCTCGCTGGACGTGGTCGTGTAGGTTATGCTGCTGCTAAGGGTCTTTAAACCTGCAATTGGTTAAGGTTTGTACATAACAAGCTCAAAACATTTCAGCCCATGTTCAACAAACTGCGAAATTAAAGGATTTCTCAAGAAACATTTCGTAGGGGGTTCTTAAAATCAGTGTACAGGTTTGAAAGGGTTGGTAAGACTTTGGTCCTGCCAGACCTTTCAGACCTGTCAGACCTTTGGGTCTGCTTAAGAGCCAACTACCGCCTTAAGTTACCCTGTAAATAACAGGAAGGTTTGAGGCTCCCCAGGTAGATGCCCAGAAAGTAGAGATCTGACAGTCTTGATCTTCGTTCTGATCAAGTTCTACCAAGAAAAAGTAGGAAGTAGAGATATAAGTAGGTATACACCACTACTTACCAAAATATCTGTCAATCAGCCATCCAATAACCAAATAAAGCAGCCCATCCACTAGCATCATAATGGCTGCCAGTCCAATGCTCATGCCATCACCAGGTTGGGAGGCCCAGAGGTCAGACCAGTGCGCGCCGACACCAACGGCTTCTAAGCGCGCTATGAAGAGCAGGGAGTAGGAAAACGCTGTCGACATCGAGAGGCACTGGAAACAAAAGTGGTTTTTGTAGTTCGACACATTAGCTCGGAAAGAGTAAATAAATACCATGGGAAAATCTTAAATTTCCCTAGCAATATACTACTCCATTTATAAGGACTAGGGCGTCCTCCCGGGAAATACCGGTTCTCGATTTCCCGGGAAATCCCGGGATTTATTTGGAATCCAAAGAACCGGTACTGAGCACCGAGTCCCGGTTCTCCCGGTTCCCGCCATAACATCAAATAAACATTTATATTATCAGTAAAATTAACGCACCGGCAAGTTCGGCAGCGTCGTATTTGTCGTGAAGCGTGCGATGCGACGTTGCGACACTTGCAACATCGCTTATTGTCTTAACCACCCCGCCCCACCCCGCATACCTGAGCTTACTAAATTTTCCATATTCACTCACTTGCTAACAGAGCAGCAACGTTATCGCATTATTTTATTCTGAAAGAGAACCTGTTTTTTTCTTATGTGCCCAGTGGTTTGTGGTGACGGTGAATCTTGTGAAGTGGAATAATATGTTAAGGATAATAATTCTGAATACAGTAACGGTAAGCAAATTTGTTTTATTTATATTGCTTTTATTGTTGTTTCACTTTTAATACCTATACAGCTATGTACAGACAGGATTTTTTCATCCGCAGGATATATATGCAATCGATTGCGAACATCTCTAGGTGACCGTATCATAGACGCCATTAGTTTTCTTCGGACATATTATCAAGAAAAGAGATGCAAATAAAAGTATTGGACTAAGTACTAGATTTAGTTAGACTGATTTATACATATCATCTTAAGTTGACATTTAATTGAAGTAATCATTAGCGTTTCGTCAAACAAATTCGACATATTTACATAACTAGTCAGATTTTGATTTTAAACTTGTAGGTGTAATTTTGCAAAAGTTTATTATTTTGTAAGATTCAAATGTTAGATAAGGACCTGAAATACCTGATTGTAATTTGTTAATGTTACGTTTAAGTTTCCGTAATATTGATTACTTTTTACTCAGAGTTTAATAAATGTTATATACAAACTACAATGTTTATGTATAAAACTATAAATCACATTCTTGTGTCTAATTGTTATTGATCTCCAGTTCCATCCGTTCTTAAGCCAATGATTAGATTAGGTATTTGATAAGTTCTTTATGTTAAATTATTTATTTGTGAGGTGATTCTATTTTTGTTAAAAAAAAGAACTGTATTTGTTTTAAGTGTGTTGATTATTATATTACTGCAATGTTACAATTATCTTAAGTTAATCACATTTGAAATAGAAAAAATATTGAACTATTATAATTAGACTGATTTATATTATTTAAGTTCCCATTTAAAATTAAAATAATGATTAGCGTTACGTCAAGTAAATTCGACGACATCTTACATAAATAGTCAGGTTGAGATATTAAAATTTGTATAACTTTGCACAAATTGTTTTTTTTTTTTTAATTACAATATTATGATAATTATGATATTGTGAACATGATAAGAATGTTTAAAATATTATGGTGTTTGTAAGTATTACTTACTACACATGATTCATAACATTACGATTATGAATATTATGATCAATGACACTGTTAACTGATTAATCAATTAAGACTGATTAAAGTCACTATACAGACTGATTTAAGTGTATTATTCCTAAAACTGTTTTTTATTCTATAAAAAATTCTTAATTATTCCTACGATTCCTTTTCATTATTATTAAAGTTAGTGGCAAGATTCACAGTTAAATGATGTCAAACAAAATATATAAAAATAATTCAGCTCAGTAAAAAGAACCGGGAGAACCGGGAATCCCGGTACCGGCTCCGACCCGGTACCGGGAAATGAAAAACTAGGAACCGGTCCCGGGACTGCACGCCCTAATAAGGACTATGCGCGATGGAGGTTCTGCTAACTTTGTGACTTAGGGAAATAAAAAAAAACCTAAACTCGACATCTCGCCACTTCACGCCAATAAGCAGGTGCTGTCTCCTGCAGTGTGCTGTCTCCTGCAGTGCACGCTCCCTTCATTTTTTTGGAAGGTCAGCCATATTCTGGCCTTTTTAGAATACTTAACTAGATATTATTATTACTCCGCGCCAATAAATAGAGGGTTGGTTGCTGCGTCTTATAGTTTATGCATCTCGTAATATTAGAATACTCACAGCACACAGCCTGGCGTTGAGCGACAACAGTGCTTCAAGAGACAGTATGAGCACGTAGGGCATGAAAGTGACTAAGTAAGCCAGGGCCGATGTCACTGCCGCTGAGCTTGCCGTTGAGAACAGTTTAGACATCGCATAACTGAAAACAGAAATCAAATGTCTATAGGGCTAAGATGGTCGGTTTTTTATCATCTGTCATCATGCCTGTCACGTTCTAACAACTTAACAAGTATGTAAGTACGAAAGTAACGTAGGACATGACACGTGATATGAATGCGACCATGATACCGCCGATAAATAAGCAAATCATGCTACCACAAATTTACATTTTGAGAACCATCCATGATATTTCAAGCGTAAACAGTAAATAGCAATTACCCCAGCCGCATAATATTACTCGTAACTGGTAAAAATTTTAAACATGTCCGTAGCAGAAAATTTCTACTAGAAATACATTTCTTAAGCGCCTTTGCGTAATATCGTCTACATATATAACTCACCAGAACATAAGTACGGAGTAGGTAACCATATATGAGTTATGACAAGCAGCGTAGCAGTAGCGTGAAGTCAGTGCGCGGAAGCATGCCGCTGGGTCAATCCCACCAAAGAAGATTTCTATATGGCTTACCAGAACATAAGCACGGAGTAGCCATATATGACCAGCAGCGTGAACAGTAGCGTGACGTCAGTGCGCGGCAGCACGCCGCTGGCCGTCAGCGCGAGCGTGACGCATGCCGCCGTTACTACCAGCTCCACTAGTGACGTGACGAACCAGGACAGCGTGTGATACGCCAGGTTCACGCCCATTACGGACATGAGCTGCGGGATTGTAAGGCAATAAAAATAATTAACAAAGGCACCATTTAGACGGAGCTGATTTAAATTTGCAGTATTTAGCCGATCTACGGAATTCATTGTATGTACTCTGTGGTTAGGAATGTATCGAATCATATTAATACTGCAGGCAAGTTCTCGCGCCGTCTAAATGGGGCTTTACGCCATTTACACTTTTCACATTCTGATCATCGGCATCGGAAACACAAAAAGTTAGACGCTTAAAATAAAATGTCCCTGCTAATACATGCACACAGCGGCAAAGTGTAAACGGCATATAACGATACAGCTGGTCTGGCTGGCTTATATGTAAGTCAAGAGCAAATATTTTGCCGTTTCTGGTGCTATACTTCGACAAGTTATTCAATATCTAATATTTTTTATAGCATCTACCACTTCCGAAATAGGTATTAGGTATGTAATTATTTTAGAAGAAAGAAAGAAAAACATAGACTCAGTTTACTTGAATTCGTGCAAAAAATCGTGTCAAATCCTTAGTCCTTCTAAGAACCACTTAGATCTTAGATTATGCATAAGTGACGGACTGATGAACCTCACTCAGTAGTAAACGTGTTCCCAAACAATAAATTTTAACGATGACAGGCGGTTAGGTGCTACCAACCCTTAGTCTTAGATCAAACGTAAAAGTCTTACCATAGTGTTCCCAGATTCCTTGTCAGAGACTATAAACCGCACGGCTGATGCCACAGTGAACAGTAGCGAGAAGAAAAACACTACAACCAGCGCTTGTGATTCGTACAGAGACGACTGGAAACTAGGAGAAAAAGAAAATAAATCTATTTAGGACACTCACCTACAATATCGCCAATGTTTTTTTATACGACGTCGGTGGCAAAAAAGCATACGGCCTGGTAAGCATTCACCGTAGCCTATAGACGTCTGCAACTCCAGATTAAACATACTTTCGTGACTTAAAAGATCTCCTCATAGATGTCAACCGCGGTTGGTCTTCCATAACTATCCCGACGCACATAGTTGATAGTGAGAGAAGAACTCTAGTAACTCAAGGTTTGTTCAAATTAAAGGAACTTCAGAGCCTTGAGTAGGGAGACAAGTCGTTTTGTAGTCTTTTTGGACAGTCGTATTTACTTTGTAGACGAAAACAAGGAGTCTCACACAAGTTTCCATTTCTAAGCATGAGGACTACAAAAACATGAGTTTTTATCAATAATAGTTTATATAGGTACCTAGAGTGCGACATAAAATAGTAGAAAATATATGAGGGCGCTATTTTCTTCGTTACTGTCACATTTTTGACGCAAAATGCTTAAACATGGCAACAATTTTGTATGGATATTGTTTAGTTCCATTTTATTTAATTTTTACTCTTTCATGTCGTACTGTAACTGATGGCTACTGTACTGCAAAATTAAGATCGTCTCTTTTAGAAAGTAGCACTAATAATATAGTTCAAGGTTCAATCCATCATCATTTACCCCCAACAACTGTCAAATATAACTTTAAAAAAAATCATACAGGCAAACTACCAATTAAGACAGGCGACACGATTAAAAAAAATCAAGTTAGCACTCACTAGTCCTTCCTATAACACGGATATGGTGTCTGCTGTGTGTACACCGCCCACTTCTCGACCATTCGAGAAGCAATGTCACGCTTCTGAACCTTGTTCTGGACGCTTCTAGAAGAATTAGCGGCCAGCTTGATGATGGAGCTGTCGATCAGGTCCTGGATCTGGACGAAGCCGCGGAAGTACCGCATGTTCTCGAGGAAACTATCTTCGGGGCCGGGAGTCCAAAATCTGGTGCAAAAAGTAGAATTATAAATCTTTTTGGTAAATTATCCTCTTGAAACTTTGGTATCGAGTTCAGTAGGACCTTCAGAGCTACCAATTTGACCCCCATGTAGGCCATGTTTGGTTAGTGAAATTTAATCCCTTCGGAAAAATAAGAAGACATGAGTCACACCAGGATTTCGATGCCGCTGGTCAGTACAGTTCATTATGTCTACTGCCATGGAAATAATAATTGATAAACATTAAATCATCATGAAAAAATTTTCATGGCGTCGTTCGCGGTTTTGAATACCACAATATAGTGAATAATCTTGACGAGCTCACATTGAAAACGAAAGACTTACTGATTCCGTAATCTCGTAGTAGACGGCACACTTTCTATATCCATACGGATCTTGTATTCCACACTGACTGGACTCCCGGCCTCCTCGTCCACATTCATGAATACGAGGCCAGCGGAGAATTCGTTAATCCTCGTAAGTCTGACTGCCTCGTGGGTGAGCTCCTTCTCGTCGGGCATGGGTCGGAAGCGGTCCATGTTGATGCAATGGAGTAAGTCTGAGCCTTTGCGGAGCATGCTGCCTACGTTCTGAATAAAAAAATTGTCGTGATTTTGATTTGAACATTACCTAGGAACAATAAGAATTTGAAATAGAGGTGGACTGTCAAAGAAAATTATGTAGCCATAGTTAATTTACTGCCATCTTTCGACACATGATTAAAACTTTCAAAACGCCATTTGACTTTGATCCTTATCCTTTCACTAATAGATCAAAGGCCAAAGGTTAAAGGCATCGTTTCACGCGATGACGCCACAACCTTTAGCTGACGCCAATTTAGATTTTTAACAAATTTAACACATATCAGTGAAATAATAAGAATCAAAGTCAAATGGCGTTCTGAAAGTTTTAATCGTGTGTCGAAAGATGGCAATAAATTTACTGTGGCTACAAAATTTTCTTTGACAATCCACCTCTATTTCAAATTCTCTTTGCTAGGAATAAACACCAGTACGAGTAACAAATCATCTCTTTCTTCGGAACGACGAGAATGTTTCGAAATACATGAAAGTATGATGCTCCTTGAATATTCTCTAGGGACACCGACGTCCGATTGGCTAAACTATATCCCACAAATATAACTATTAGTATTTTCATTTTTATTTGAATTTAAATTAGACATATTATTTGAATATGACGGCCTCATAGCCTAGTCGGTAGTGACCTTGCCTACAATGCAGGAGGTGCCGGATTCGAAGCTTGGTAAGGGCATTTGTTTGCGTTGGTTCTGCAGCGGTATCCTGCGGTGATGCCGGTCACTTTCGCACTTACATACTTGTTAGAACGTGGCACTGACAGGCATGGTGACAAGCGATAAAAATGCGACCGTGCTAAGCCCGCTGGTCGCATTTTTGTCACTTGACATGTCATGTGCCACTTTCGCACTTAAATACTTGTTAGACATGATGACTGATAAAAAACAGATCACGTTATCCCTACTTAGTTTGTATGTTTTTTTTATGTATATGTACACATATTTATATATAACTATATATATCTTCGTCAAGTACCCACAACACAAGCCTTACTGAGCTTACTACGGGACTAGGTGGATCTGTGTAAAAGTGTCATATAAAAAAATAATTATATATTTAGAATCCAGCACATGGATTTTTTTGGTAAAGGAAACACCGTAAAAAACCGACATACCTACATATCGAAGAATTTTTATCCACATTGGATCTAAACTACTCGTGCTATAGCCCAACCCTTCTCGTACAATGTGAGGAGGCCTGTGTCCACCAGCAGCGGTATCATGGTCGCATTTTTATCACCTGTCATGCCATGCATCACTTTCGCACTTACATACTTGTTGGAACGTGACAGGCATGGTGACAAATGATAAAAAGCCGACCATCTTAGCCCAGCTGTACGGCATATTAATTTACCTTTAAATCTCCGAATTCATCAAACAGCCCATCTACATCCAGATCAGGTACAGCAGCGTCGCCAATGAGATTGTTTCTCAGCTGCCCAAAAGCTGGTGATGCTATGAGTCTCCTCAACACAGCGATGCCGTCTCGGTGTTGGGACAGCTTGTCGATGGACGAGAACGCGTTGGCGAATGAGTGGACTAAGCCAACTAGTTTTTGCATGTGAGAGTAGGTGGAGTTTGCCTGAAATGTCAAGGGTGATTAAGACTTAATCTTCTTTTTCTTCCTGTGGCGCTACAACCCTTTGTGGGTCTTGGCCTATTCTACAGTGCTTTTCTATTTGCTCTGGTCCTTTGCCTCCTTCCTCCAATTTGTGTAGGTACTTTCCCATTTTTCGAAGATCAAGGGAGATTAAGAAGCGTTGTTAAAAAGAAAGGTTAGATAATTATATTAGTATATATAAAAAAATGTTGTACGTAAATTAAATCTTTTTAAATTATTTGTCGTATGTATTCTTACCTGTCGAATAATTTTCTCGACCATCGGATTCACGGGAGTGTACAATATCTTTCCCATAATGATGGGCTTTATATAACTCCATACAATTTTGCCACCGTACATGTTTAGCACTTCCTTGTAAATAGAACGGCAGAAATCGGCTGCAAAATAAATTAAAATGTGTATATTTAATTGAACGTATTTGGGGAGAAAGGGAAGTGCGAGTGATGATGATTTACTAAAAGCAGTTAAAAGAGAAGTTATGGACTTGAAAGGGCTTGTCAGTGATGGTGAACGAGAAAGAGAACGCGTCATCAGCGCTATGCGTTAGTAAATATACTTTACTACACCACTAATGAAAACAAATTCTAAAATAATTTTACAATGTAAATAAAGGTGCAAGCGATCTCTTCTACAGAACATAGGGTATCAGGATACAAAAACACAAAAGCTTTTAGAAACTTTGTAGGGAAAAATTACGTAATTCGTGACCTTCCGCTGTCAAACACTATTTTTGTTAAATATTGAGGATTCTGTAGGTACGTGGTACTTTTCTGTGTCTATTCCATGTTAAAGCTCTAGTCTAGCAAAGGACTGCCAGCTGATAATAAAGATGATCATAATGTTAACTCACTTGGTAACACTTCCAACTGCATTGGATCTGGTTCCTTAGAAAAGTCAGTGGTCTCAACAATAGCCTTATAGAAGCGATTGTCCAGTACCTTCATAGGCGTGCCGCATAGCATATTCCCGGCAGACGCCAAGAAACTCGATGCTGGAACAAACGTAATCAGTTTACAGCATAATTTGATCCCATATGATCAAAATCAAACCGCAATGAATATCATCATTGGCCACTACTATAAGTAAACGATAGTTGCAGCGTTGAATAGAATCAGAAGGTACATTGTGTGGAATTTATGGTAAGGCTGTTCACAACGTCTCCGATGACGGTAAAGTCCGATAGCAGATTGCCACTGTCTGCCGCAAACTTCGATTTTATATTCCACGGTAGTTCCCTTGAGGTACGGGTCTGTGTTTCCGATGATCAAATCCGTCACTACTCCTAAAACTTACGTTATAAATAGTCTACCTGAATCCAATGAGATACGAGCCATATTTTTAAGACAGGGATGTCGCGGCAGAATGTTAGCTAGAGTTGGTGAGAAGTTTCTACTAAATGACTAATTTCTTTAAAACTTAGTCTAGTTCAAAAGATTGGGACTAAGACTCGAGTCTTTACAAACACTATTTGATGCAGCTTACAATTTGGCTAGACAAATTAGTAAAATAAGAACGCCAAGAGTGAAGAATTTCGAACCATGACCCGCCTGCTCCTATCTTTATCGCACGAAATTATATTGCTATCCCGCCTATGATGCCAGCGGTCATTGACACTGTTCAAAAAGAAAAAGAAAAAAGAATGATACTGTGCGAGCGGGACAGCATTGACAGCAATATAATTATGCGCGTGCGATAGAGATTAGAACTGGCGGGCCAATGTAGGAAATTGTTCGTGCTTAGCATCCTTACTTTATATAAAAAAATATAACTACCCAATCATACTTACAAGAAAACAGATTGCCGACAGACGTGAAATCAGCCAGCTTCTGGAAGATTGGTTCGTTCGCCAGCACCTCACTGAGGTTCCCCACATTATCCTGGATAATAGGCAGGAGTGACGCCATCTGTGGGTAGCTCTCCAGGACTATGGTTCCCTCGTCGGTAGTTAGGTTTGCCGCTGAGTACAGTTGGACGAGGAGGATTGATGATATCTGTGACGGAACGTCAGGCTTTTTATCAGAAATTTGAACGTATCTTTTGTAAGGCGTAGGTAATTGTAACTGTGTTAATTTATGGAAAGAAAAATCTTTATCGACATAAAATCTATAGGCAATATCGTAGTCTTTAATGGATGCAGTAAAAAAATTCAATGCTTTGGGATACACTGTACTAACTTTGGCACTAACAGGCTGGGTCTTAGATTTTTGAAATGACCAGTGGGGTTTACGAAATGTCAGTTACTTCTAAGTAATTATCTTAATAAATTAAAGTGGGCAATCGATTGAGGTCTTGAAAAAGCACCTCAAACATAACGATGTTTTTCTACGCACCTTATCCAAAACGTAACTAAAGTTGACGTTCTCCATCAACGCAGGCACAATTTGCTTCGCCTGTTCATCTTCAATGTTGCAGAATTGTTCTATAATAGCACCATAGACGTCGTCTAAAGTCACTACGTCCACGTTGGCTGGAATGATGGCTTGCGACATGTTTTCTGTCTGGCAGACGAAGCTGGCAATTTGGTAGTCTGATTTTGGGGTTATGATCTGAAAGAATGCAAACACTAATATAATTATGAAATGTCATCCTTCGGCATACTCCTAAATTGGGTTCCTAATACCCCTAGATCTTGAACAGATAGGATGCAAGTATTGGATGAGGGTAGCACACTACCGGCCGCTATGGAATTTCTCAGAGGAGGCCTATGTCCAGCAACGTCTATTGGCATGATTATATACCGGTATGTCAGCCAAGAGACGTCTGCTGGACATAAGCGTTCTAAAAGATTTTTCAGTTCAGTATTAGAAGTACTTACCTATGACTTATTTCGTCTTGTCTTGAGGCTGTCGTAATAATAAACTGACCGGTTCACGTGTTTTTTTTCCGTACCATTCCAAGTAACCAATTGTTGGATGGTCCTTTTTTGTTGGCTTGGCTTTCAATTGGCATATTTATTTGATCTATTTCGATTTAACTATCTGAATAAAACATACCGGCTTAAGGTTGATGTATCCCGCGTGAACTCTGGGCGCTGCGATCGACCAGAAGTTGGTGTTGTTGATGCCAAGTGCACTAAGTGCTGACTCCAAGCGATCCGGCGAAGAAAACAATTCTGACACGTCCACTAGAAAGATTTATGGTTTGTAGGAGGAAGGTAACTTATTTTAGATGGCACTCTGCATGATAGTAACTTTTTTAATATACCTAATTCTTGCATCAACAAAAATCAGAGGGTTATAAAAATTTAATCTAGAATCAAATTGTAAAACTTTTCCAACTTCCTTACCTCTAAGATCATCTTTTTCCAGGAAATAGTTTTTGAAGTCTTGTATTACTCTTAACCCATTAGTTAGAAATGTTACATCTGCTTCCAAAGAAGAGTCTTTCAAGATTGGCTGGAGCTCTTTTATTATACTTTGTAAACTGAAAAAAAGTTATTTTGTTATTTCTTTAGTCATCTACTCATCACGAACAAACACGTAAATAGAATCAAAAAGATAACCAAATCAACAAAAATATTGGTGTCACTATTGTGTTTGTGTTTGTCATTACAAACAGTATGTTTTTTAATGTATGTGAATAAATTTGGATTATTTTGTTTTTGTGTATAGGCTGAGATTGATAATTCAAGAAACAGGGAATATGTAGCTTAATAATCTAAATAGGTACTATAAAACAAGGTTTTCGTCAATTATCGATAGCAAATATGCGACAAAATTTACCTGTATATGACACTATCCAGAATCTCATCAGTAAGCAGCCTCATAACGAAATCCAGCATGGCCGCCAACCTTCCCTCCATCAGAGCCTGGACGTCCATGCCACTGGCAACGCCGAGGAGACGAGCTAAGTGGCTTATCAGCTGTTCTACATGTTCGATTATGGATGTAACGAAGGAGAGACGCCAGAATTCAGCAATCTGTAGGGTTGGTAGCTGGAAATTTAAGTATTCTAAGTCAGTCTCTAAACAAATAGACCGTAAACTACGTAACATAACTTTTGTCCCTGTTTTTAAATATTGTCCTTACGAAAATTGAGCGTCAAGGAGGCAAATATAATTCTACGCGGCTTGAATTGAGGTTAACTAGGCAGGTATATCTAAAAAGATATTTGGCATTGGGTCCTATCCCTCATCTAACAATGCTTAAGGAATACATATATAAGATAATCTACCTTCCTGCATAGAATTTTGTCTGCAGCTGATTGTACATGGGTAGGCAATATCTTTAAATTTTAGTAATTGAATAATATAAGGAACAAATACCATTTATTCTAACTCACCTGTTTTTCAACCAGAGTTTTGTTCAAGTTATTGTTAATAACTTCGATGATTTCACTACAATTTATCTTTCCCCAGACGTTGCCATCGCTGTTTCGTACTTTCACACAATCGCTAAGTTCCTTGCATCGATTGATCTGAAATATTCATTATAAGTTTTTTTTTAAGTAATTTCTGGGAAGTAAAAATCATAAAAGAATATCAAGTTTTTCACGTTATCCCTCGTTCAGTTGATTTTGTAATTTTAGCTTAGCAAGAATAATGTGCAATGTTATCGGACATCCATTAGAATGAACAACTTACTGTCCGCAAATTAATTATTATATCATCGACGTCTATTACACCCTGTCCAATTGTCGTTAACTCCTTGGCCAACTCATTATCCTTCTTCAAATACATCTTCAAAGGCGCCATCACGTCAAGGTTGTGCGCCACATCAGATAGCAGCTTCTTCATGAAAGGTGTGTCACTGATTCCTTCTATTTCTTTTACATGAGGCAGCTGTGCTCGAAGCAGTTTTAAGGATTGTGCTAATACTTGTGCGAATCTGAATTTAGTTATAAATAAATTTTCATTTCCATTAAAAAAAAGATTCCAGTGGTTCTCTCGGAAAAGTGTCGAGCATTACATAACAGCATTCATGTTTGGAAAGATCAAATAGGACAGTTACATAATCTTGTTGATATAAAAAATTGAATAACGAAAAAACAAACACTGTGGAGAGAAGTAAAATATTGAATTATTAACATTATAAACATTACACTTACATGGTGGCGTTTCCAAACGCATTGCGACTGACGTTTTTCGCAAGGCAGTCGGATAATTTAGGTGAATGATTGGACAAATCTTCGAGAAAGTGTAATTCTACGTGTTCCAGAAATTCATTCACTGCCTTGTTTAGCTCGTATTTGGTATAGTTCCGTGTTGACATCAGCTATTTGCAAAAAAAATCAATATAGTTAATTTTGACCGACACTATACTTAGCTTAAAGGGCAAAAATCACCATTTCATTCTCAACGACAGCAAAGACAAATTTTTGTTTGCAACTAAAAATATATTAACTTTCATTTAAGAAATAACCAAATTCTGGGTTTGATGTGCTTTGTAAGACCCAGTTTTTTCATGCAGATCATGATGAAGATAAAAGTCCGCATCTCCAGGTAGGTACTTGACAATTTTATCAACCTACCTCTCTGAGTGCCATGTCCCAATGGAAGTTGTTTTTTAAAGCCTGGTATATATCGTCCATGCTCATTTCATGCAAATGGCACAGTAAATTGTCGTACTCCTGTTTTTTGAATAACTGAAGATTTAATTGCTTGAACCAAGTCGTCAATGGAGAGCAGATCGAACATTTGCTAAAACAACAAAACATCCATAATTCCATAGGTACCTTTAGCTCTGATCTCCTAACCATGCAGATAATCGGTGAAATGATTACGCAACAAGGATAACCACTAATTTTAGTAAAAGGTATTTTTTTTTTCTTGAAGACAAGAGTTTAGTAAATTTGATATAATAAGGGTAAAATCATCACAATAAATATCGCAAACCTGTTGTTCAAAAAAAGTGTACCAGCATCAACAATATTGGTTAAGAATCCAAAAGCCATCTTCGTTATAGACTCCTGAGACAGCAAGCTCATTGCTACCATTCTCACGTGAACTAGCTTCTCTTCCGTTACCCAATCGGGTCTCAAAGGAGTTTGCGGGCCGTTTTTCACCAAGTCAAATTTGGATTCAAAGTTTGCTATGTCTAAGTTTAGGGAAGTATAGTTGATTTCTTTAGGCAGTTTAAGATCCATGTCGTAACCCTGAAAATACAAGATTAACCTTGGTAAAGATTTTCTATAACCAGTTTTAAAAAAAAACGCCATGATATTATGGTGTAATAATGTAATAATAATTATAATGAAGGTATTATCGATGATAACAACGATCATGATAATTATGATTAAGTATCTGAATAAATTACCTGAGATGCTATTACAAGCAGTGGCAATTCCTTGAACAATTCTGTTTTCTCTTCCATACACAGCTGGTTTTTCAAATCAGAAATTATTCCAGTTTTGTCTGGAACGTAGTCGGATAGAGTAATGTTGGGGAGGCACAGAGCATCTGTATTGTTCACGTTAATATCTCGAAGGAGGCGGACAAACTAAAAACATACAATGTGAATGAAGAGTTGGTTACATTGGCCAAGCTATTAAATGATTTTCCAATTCGCTATTTTATAACTTTCTACCAACGAAAATAAAAAGTTGGAGGATGTTTTATTTTTATTAGTAAAATTACTATGGTTTCATTTAAGATTAAGAAGAAAAAGTAAAACTGAAAACAATTTAAGTGTTAACATGAATGTTTGTAAACATGATACGAAAATGATTACTCACATGAATTTGATCAAGATTCGTGACCACGTCATCGACCATATCAAAGCTATTTTCTAAGTTGTCGAAAAATCTTGTAGCGTACTGTCCATTGTAGATATTCCTTAGGTCTTTCCACCAATTACCGCCGGAGATGAAACTAAGAATAACATCTTGATGCTGAAGAGCAGAATGTAGGTATTTGAGGTATATTGGGATTCCCAGGTCGTAGGAATACTTTATTGAGTGTTTTAAATAATTGATAATTTGAGTCCTGTAATGAGAAATTGGACCCTGTATATTGTTCAAGTAACTTCTTGTCAAATAAAGGAGAAGAAAGATCGCATATAAAAGAGGCAAACCAAATCGAAACAAAATTCAATACCTTTGTTTAAGAAATTCTCCTACGTCTGTTAAATTACCTACTACATCTTGTTGCAAAATGTCCAGCAAATTATATAAACTACCTCGTGTGAGTTCATAATCTTCTTTAACAGTGTCTTCAACTGCATCATAAACCACTCGGAAATTCTTGGCACATAACAACACTTTAGTCCTTTGCATGTCAAGTAAAATATCTTTCTGTGTTTCATTATTTTTCAAGTTATCACACATTTCTGTCATACCATTGGTTAATGTGTAGTTATCATTATTTTGCCACAAAACATTCGTAATCAAATCAAAATGCAAGGCTACAGCCTCTGTTGGTCTTCTTTTAAATATTTTCTGTATGGTAGTCAAATCGTTTTCTATTACTTTTACGTCATCATCGGTTAACTCTTTAGCGATATCATCAACATTTAGGCTTTCTGTAGTAGTGTGAAGTTTGTTTACGATAGCCACTATTCTGGCTAAATAAGCAGTAGCTGCAAATTGTTTTGCATTTATTTCATTAAATAACTTATATGATGTATCTGTTTTATTAACAGTATAAGTTAAAATTGAATTAAAGTTAGCCTCAAATTTGCTTTTCATTGTGCTTAGTTTAAAGTCTTCTTCAGATAGAATAGCGACATTTTTACTAGCGATATCTTTTAGCAGAGTTGTCAAATTGTTTACTTTGTCGAAAACATCTTCGAAATTACTTATCAAATTACTAGCATTTACGGTGAAGAAGTAGTATTGCTAAAACACAAAAAGAATCAATGTAAATGAATAACAATTGAATATCTACTTGATATCATTAATATGTCTTATCGGCCTTCTTGTGGGATTAAATCTACAGTCTAACATTTACCACCGAGCTTTAAATATCAAGTAAGTTAAACAGTTGTAGCAATAAAATAGTGGCTCAGAACTGAATCATAAAAATCATATAACTTTCATGCAACAGTCAGTTAGGATTCAAAAATCGCTGCACTACTCGCAATTTTGCCATCAAGCTGCACTCATGGAAAACAGAAGATGGTGAAATTAGAAACACTAATAAATTAGATTAACCTTATTGAGTTTCGGCTCGGTAGAATTGCCTTGAATTGTTTTAAAACAAAACCAGTCGGTAATAAAAAATGACAAAAACATACCTATCTATCTTAACATTCCAACTTTGCTATGGCAATTAATGCGTTATTGCAACTAGGTAAGTAGAACCAACTGAAAACATATGGAAGGAAGTGTCTAGTTAGTACCTACCAAGATATACTTTACTCACCGGTTTCGACACGACATCAAGCAATGTGTTATCGCCTCTCGGCAGCGAGATCCAGTACAAGAGCGACGGGCAGATGTACGGTTGGACTCTGCGGATGCTAGCAGCGTCAATGCCGCTGCCAGGCGGCGGGGTTAACGCCGACACTAGGGCGTCGCAGTCCCAGAACTGAGATTGGGATGCTCTGCGTACCTGTAAGGTAAAATAGAGATGATTTAGATGAATATTGCAAGCTATTAAAAAGTGTCGTTGGACGAGATTTATTTAGAAGTACGTACTGGGCTTGAGTAAGTAAAGAGGATAGATTAGCAATGCGATGAATTGATTAAGGAGATTGTTGATAGTAGAGGTTGGATAGAAAAGTTGGAGGGGAAAGACCGTAATAGCTTACGTTCCTAATATATGCATACAAATTTGGAAAATGGCGTATAAAATAAAGTTTAATGTAATCACACTAAAGTCATTAGTATCTTATTATCTTTAGGTCAAAAATATTTTAAAGTGAATTGTTGTGCTTTCAAAATGCGAATGGATTATGAAATGACAATCCAAACGATCGGGAGAGCTGCTAAATCAATCGATTGAAAAGTTATTAACAATTATAATTATTGCCTCTTTTTATATGTGGAATACTCACTTGGTTCATGAAACCATAATCCCAGTAAGAGTTGAGCAATACTCCGATGAAATCGGTCATCTTATCATACAACATGTAAAGGCCAGTTTTCTTCGTGAAGCCCATTATTTGAAGCAGGTTAGCGTCCGGCTCTGAAATCAAGAATTTATACTCCGTATATTTTGCAAAACACAATCAAGTCTGCGAGATAATCAGTTATCTCAACAGTTGTATCCAAATTCGGTTTTTATATTCAAGACTAATATGTGACTGCAAGTATGAAAACATGACGTATTATTCTTACCATTAATTTCATAGAAATAAGTATGAAGATCTTCAGCCATATTTTTGACCAGAACAGACAAGAACCTAAGAGAGTTCTTAACAGCACTTCTCAAGAGGAGCCTGCAGTCATCCTCTATGTATGCAGCTGTTGAACATTTCACGTATTCTTCCCATAGGCTGTTCAAAGGTACGTTGCCATGGGCTACTGGTGTTACAATTGAGTCTAAGACGAAGTCCAATTTTGAGAAGAAATTTCTGGACAAACAGAATTGAAAGGGTTAGTAAATACAATATAAACGCATAAGTAACTAAATTCTTGCAACCACCGATTTTTTGGATCCGATATTATATACCACCAAAATACCACATACTCGTAGCATGGAAAGTTTACTTATATACGAAACACACATATCAACTTAAATTCATGAGGTATCTTATTTTTGGTTGTGTGTTTTTAGTTAATATGGTGGTCAGTTAATATTATATTAATGGCAAACAGGCACACATGTCATCAAACAGTTTTGCAGGAAACTGTATTAGATTATAAGTTTATTTCATGTAATAATAATAAATAAAATAAAAATAAATAAATAATAATGATAATTACAGTTGTCACAACACTATAATCAAAGGGTTCCATATGCACTTTGGCGACCCTTTAAAAACTGTACCCATTATGAAGAACCCTTACTGTAGTCCCATGATAGAAAATGCCTAAAAATATAAACAATACTTAGGTCTCAACTTACCGTATCTCAACATTTTTTCCCCTCAACGTCTGGTGGGCATATCTCCAAGCCGAAACGAACGTTACAGGTCTTTCTGTCATTTCAGAAGAATCGTTCACTATTTCATCTAGAACGTTTTTGAGGGCTGCTGTATCTTTTATCACAGAATCGAATGTTGAGGAGAACTTCAGAAATATGTGTTGATATGGTGCTGTGGTGTTCCAAGTTTGTATACTCTGGAAGATAAGAGGGTATTAGGAATGTGTACATTGACCAATGAAAATGACCTTAGTCTGACTTGGAAAAAAGGTTCATTAAAGTAAGGACGCTAAATACGAAGAATTTCGTACATTGATCCGCCTGTTCCTATCTTGTATCGTATCACGTAATTATTTTGCTGTCCCTCCCAAGATGCCGGCGATCAATGTCACTGTGCGAGCGGGATATCAATATATTTATTTGAATGCGGAAGAGATAGGAACAGGCGGGTTAATGTACGAAATTCTCCGTGTTTAGCATCCTTACTTTAGTAGTTAATCAAACGACACTAAAGGAATATCAATGAGTTTGCGAGCCAGTGGTAGCGGGTCAGAGACATTGCGTCCAGTACCGATAGTCACTGGGGCTAAAAAGTTCTCTAACGAGAAAGAAGATAAGTACTATTTAAGCACGCACAAGGATAAAGTAAGCTCCTAACAAAATAGAATGATCTGGTCGAGATAGTTGACAACCGTTAGATGACGATTCTTTCGATTGTTGATGATGCAACAATCTTACAAAAGACCATCCTATATTTAACAAGTATCTTACAAGATTCGTCAAGTTTTTCTCATTGAGATACTCGATCCACTCCAGCTGGAAGCTTCTATCCAAACACAGCACTGTCTCAAGTGCCTCCACGGCCTCCTTCGAGCTGTCCGTGAGGTCCAGCAGATTAGTCAGGCTGTTGGAACAAGGCCATGGCGGATCCTCGTTGAGTGCTGCTATAATCGGTTCTATCTGGAATGCAGTAGCTATATAAAACACTGATTTATACTTTCTCTATTTTAATACATTATTATTTAAGTAAACAGGACTTAATCGCGAATAATTAAGGTTTAAAATTACCCATTGTCCTCATAGCCTTCGAGACACGAGGACAAAATCGTTTTCGAAACATCGCAGGTAATCTTAAAGTTTAATTATAGGTACTCGATTAGCTAACTATATATATAAGTGTGAGTTATTGCTAGGATGGTCCGAGTCCGGGCCAAGGCTTTATCATGTGGTGCTTTGTATAGAAACGGAAGTCTCAGACGTCTCGACTAAGACCCGGGCCATTTTAACGTGAGTCGATCATCATTAATTCAACATGGTTTTATTTTTTTATCATCTGCAGTGTTAAAAAAAAAACTTTTGGAAATTATGCCAGAACCTCCAATCAAATTACCCTGTGGACTTTAAGATAATTTTTTATTGATTTATTATAAACTGACCGGCGATTGACCCTCGTCACACCAGATGGAAAGTGAAGACAGATACTAAGATGGAGCTCACCGGTTCAGTAATAGCCTATTCACACTTGCTTTCAAGAGACCGAGGTCATATTTGTCAGGGAATACAGAGGGCGGGAGCATATTCCATTCCTTAGCAGTCCGCGTCAAAAATGTGCTTACATGTATTTGGAACTCGTAATTTGCTTAGGCAACACAGAAAAGGTACTCACATCAGTATTATCACTGGCAAGGATTAGAGAGGCATCGGCAATCAAATGAGGCAGATTAGGAATCAGCCGACGAACAACCTGCACCGTGGTGGGAGGTAGATCTGAGGTATAAGATTCGTTCCGGGATAGAGCTGAAAACAGATAGAAATTGCTTATGATTCAATCAGATTACAGTTAGAGATAGTGCATGTCAAAATTTATAATTTGATAAATTGTTGATGTAGAGAAGAAGATACGGCAGGTAAGAATTTTAAATCTGAAAGATGGATTAAAGAACTTGTTACAAATCAAACACCTTTCCGTCCTTTTCGATAAAAATATATTTTACATATTGCAGCTGTTGGGATGGTACTCATGTTAGTAATAGTCTTTACCTGCAATGACTTTAATGAACTCTTCAGCTACCGCCAGAGGTCCAGTAAGCATACCGAAGCTGCCCTTCACTTTCATCCAACCCTCGCTGGTCAGATTGAAGATCTCACGATCCAGGAGGTCCAACAAGCGAAACCCAAACTTAAGGCTGAAACAAATTAAAACTAGCGTCATTTATAACGATTAATGATCTTCATATATCATTGGCAAAAAATACAGGTTAAACATCGTAATTATAAATAACAGGCAAAATGTGCCAATGATTTTCCGCGATACCTGGTTGAATAACTTTGTGCCAGGAATAACCCGGCGCAATCTTACTAAATTTGGACATACCTTAAATGCAAGCTTCTTTGTATATTGTTCTTTCCAAACCAAAAATTCTTTGCTTCGTCCAATAATACTTCAAGTTCTTTCTGTGTCTCTTGATCCATCCCATAGGTTTTAAACTCGAACAGATAAGTGTAGTCTCTGTATAAAGTGGCATACAACTGTTTGACTCCGTTGATGAGTTGGGTCCATTTTACCTCGTCTAGCGCGCTATGTTTAGAATTCTTTACCTTTTCTATCTGGAACAAAATGTATGGACTCAATTCTTAATAACGTTATTCTATTCAATTTTGTAGTTCAACTGGAATGTCTGGAACATGATATGATGGAACGAAGTTGCATCCTGATCTAGTAGTAAGTTAAAACAGATTTAGCAACAGATGTTGTTATAAGATAGGAAAATTACTTATACCCAAAGTTCTTATTGAATCCTCTTTAGGACCAGGAATACAAAATATAAAATGAATTTACAGAGACAATAATTAGAGGATACCATACCGGAATGCAAAAACTTACAGCTTTTCCAATTGATGAGTTGCTTAGGAATCCTTTTTCGATTGCACTGGACATTTGACACAACGCGGAGATCAAACGATTGCTGTCTACTGCTGATGGCATTAATATAAATGAAGATGCCCTTTCAACTCCCCGACATAAAATGTCTTCGCTATGTGTCGATAAAGATCTATAAGTCTGAAAAAATGTACTCACATTATATTTCACGATATTAGTAGAGACCAAAGCCAGTCATAAAAGAAAAAAGTTGCGGATCAATAGTGTAATCATCATCTATAAAGTCTAGTAGTGGTAGTTAGTTAGTGGTGGTTCCGATTACTTGCTATAATTTAAACACTATCTATTTATCTATGTCTGATGACGTCGTCAATGTCATCACTCATCAACTATTTACCGATACTAATGACTCATTAGCATCGGAATGATCTAATGATTCTAATGAATCCCTATATTTTACAAAATTGTGCCTCTTACTTTCTCTTTTATGAAAATTATATTCTTACATCCTGTTTTACTAAAGTTCATTTCCAAGAACCAACCTTTTCTTCATCCAAAGCAGTCAATAGCACAGTCTTCAATACGTCAGGATACATTTCCTTCACCTCATCTGTCACGTCTGTCGGTGTGGTCGCAAGCTGGGCATTCAAAGCCATCAACATAGTCGTCGCATCGATCAAGACTGGAGTTATCTTGAAGTCCAAGATCGTATTTTGTTTGACTATCTCTTTTGCTAAAGCTCCATGGAGGGTTATTCTAAATACACATTTTATGTTTTAGTTCACGTAATAAACAATGTAACAATAAAAATAAATGTAGTATCGCTTGTACACGTATTTGCTTGATAAAAACACTTAATAATGACTTCTTAGAGACATGATTAATTTTATGACCGACACAAAGCACTCGTCTCTATTACCTTTCCTATTCGTTTAAAATTAGTTACATTTTTTGATAAATAGTAGAAAAATATCCAACTTTCGTCTTCATTTGCACACCATATAGGTAAGTATTAGAGATGTAATTTTTAATTTTAAATGAATATATTTTAAAACTGTTGTAAATAATTTGAGGTCAAGGACAAATTTTCTTAAATCTCACTTACAATATCAGATTCCTCAAATTAGTCTTATTCTGAAATGTTTCCAAAAAGTTTCCGTTTTTAGTGCCATCAAGCAGTGTCCTCCAATCAACCTTAGTTTTGTGCTCAGCGTTTATACTAGTCAACGTAAAGTAGAAATCCTTAAGAACTTGAAAATCTTTGTCTATCGTGTAAAGTTGACTGCTTGTGTCTTTTCCAACAGTTTTCTGAATTAATAACGATGCCATATTGTTTATCTGAAAAAAAATGTCTTTATTAGTAAGGGAAGCTAATAGGCAATTATTTCAAATTAAAAAATACTATAAATGACTTATACTTACATTATCTCTAACGTCAAAGAAACCAAAAGATCGTATTAGGTCTGAAATATAGTTTTTCCAAGCGTCATTACAGAGTTTACCCTTCAGCATGTCTGCGTCGGCATTTGATACCACAAAGAATCTTTGTAGCTTTAGTCTATCGCAAAACAGCTGTCCAGGGGAATTAATTTTAGAAGTGAAGATCTGTGAATAAAATTCAGTTCAATATAGAAAGCTCAACAGAATAATATCGCTGCATACATAGTAACAAAGATAGTCATGCCATAACTCTGAAGAGAACCTATTTTAGCTCATGATTTAAGAAGACTTCTACATTAAATTATACTTTTATTAACGTTGTTAATAAATAAAAATATAAATAGAGAGAGGAGAGGAGAGCTATGTCAATATGCTTGCCTTGCTTGCACGATGGAACAAACAAGTTAAGCTGACGCGTTTTAAAGCTTACTGTCAGAGTTTTTACACGTGTAGTCTGCGGGCAAGCTTTACGCAAAGGGCATACAACACATTGCGAGTACAGTATAACAACACCTTAAGGATGTTGTTGAAGCTGCCTAAGCACTGCAGTGCATCTGGCATGTTTGCCGAAGCACGAGCAGATGATTTCTTTGCCATGAGGAGGAAGAGAATTGCAACAGCCTCCTTAGGGCGTTGGGAGGGCGTCTCGACTGTCCCATAACTAATACTGGGTTGAGGTTGTCATTGGCAGGGCAAAGTAATGTCCAATCATGTTGTTAGTTATAGTTATACAATAGATATAGTTTAGTTTTATTTTCATTCTAACGTAGCTATTGAGTTTTGCGTGTTACTAACTAAAATATCGATCACGTAAACAGGTCTGAAATAAAGCATTTTTATTTTATTTTTTATTTATAATATTCACAATTATATATATATATATATTAAGTAGCACCATTTGATTAAGTAGCACTCCGTTATACACCGTGTTTTTTTTCCTTTAATTTCAAGGGTGCATTCCTGAGCTTATTATTAAGTAACTTTCTCAAAGACACCGGTATTCTAATTAACTCCATTTCGGAGATAATCAATAATTTATTTTTATCTTAAAAGGCCCTTACGAGCGTATGCACTTGCCTTAGGGCCTTTTTACATATTGATTAGTGTTTAGTACGAGTGTATACATTTGCTACTAAACGTAAGTACTATCTGGGACGATAGATGTTTGAAATGACATTGATATGTCACAGTTTTCAATTGTTTGGTTGAATTAAATGTAATGCCCATGTTACAACAATGCTATATGCAACATTTAATAACTTTTTATAAAAATGAAAAAAATTAAAAAATGGATTTTTTTTATATATAACTATGCCATTTAATTTCCTTAAACGTACTTACTCATACCCCGGAGTTAACGGAATTCAATAAAAACACGGTGTATAACATACTAGGTATTATTTTATTTCAGTCACATATAACAATGGCGTACCTGAGTCCTCTCTGCATCAGATAATGCTTCCAAACCCTTCACTACAATTGGAGCTGGAATGTCCAGCAATAATTTAAAACCTTCAGAGTTCCGCAAGGAAGTATTGTAAGCCACCTCTTCTACATGCATGTTGGTGGAGACGACTTTATGTGCTCCTTCGATTAGTTTAGTCAGCAAAGTTGAATAGAAGAGAACGTCTTGTTTTTGGCCATCCGGAATCCACTTAAATATTAAATTGGCGAGTTTTGATAATCTATAACAGAGAAATATTTTTTTTTCTTTTTAAACTAAAGTGCTCCTTATGATATTTTTTTAATGTGTAAAATAGTTGCTTAATGTAATGTAATGTAAAAATAATATTACAATTTTATTGCCAAAAATATTTAATTCTTGCAAATAATTACTTACATTAACTAACTAAGTCATACCCGTTCCTTCTCGCCCGTTGGTTAATTAGGAATAATACCTATATAAAAATTTGCAAAACAATATGAACGAGTATAGTTGAAATAAAAAGTCACTTACACATCAAAAACATCATGACCCGATTCATTTCCAACGAAATCCTGCACAGCATCATTAACGTCGTTAGAAACTGCTTTAAAATCATTATTGCCGCCGAGTTTGTTGCCAACGTGCGTCAATAATAAACTTGAAATGTCTTCTACAGTTCTATTGGAATCCTTATTGACTATGAATTTGTTTAAATACTGGATCCCAGCTATAGCGGCATCGACGAGTTCCCTTATCGACCTATATGCTTGTGTATCAGCAAATGTTGGTTTAAATTGGTCCATGAACTTAGAAATTCTGAAATCATTATAATGCTGTTAAAAATATCTTCAGTTTTTTTACAAGTATTTGATTTTCTACTTTTAAGCAGGTACATAATCGATTACGAGGTTTTATCTCCAAACTAAAATTTGTCCTAATATAGAAAAACAATTTTTGATTGAAAACCATTTATCAAAGTTTGTACTTTAAAATACCAATAAATAAGACTGATGATAAAATTGTGAGAACAATGGCTACTTGGAATCTAAAAACAGCCATTTACGTCCTCATTGATTGCTATGCTATAATTACCTTACAGCTAAGAAACTATTATTTTGACTGATTTTGTAATTCAGAAATTATTAATAACGGTGGCTTTGAATTAATTAAGTATTATTCATTGTTTACTTTATTATACTTCTGCATTGTCCCACGGCAGAATATTGTCTATTGTATTATTATGAAGAACCAATTAAATCATCAATATCGGAAAGAAAACCCGTTTCCACTGAATAAAGGAATCTAGAATATAATTTAATTAAAAGCAGCTTTTAATGATATAGGAAGAAAATCAATAGACAAATCACCCAATGTTAAGCAATTACCGTTGCCCATGGACCGCTGCAGCACTAGAGGGTTTGCAAGTAAGTTGCCGACCTTTAAGATGGTAAAAACATATTTCTTAAAATATGTATTTTTAAATAAAGCCCAACCAAAAGACGATTGAAGGAACTGTCATGGGGACCATCATTCGACGCGGGAGATACAAGCTGTTTTATGCCCCAGATACTAAAATGCAGTCCCTTTCAGAATTACTTACAATGTCAAGTTGAAGTAGCTGAATTCCTCATTCCCGAAGAAGACTGTCAGCTCTGATGGCAGGAAGCTGTTGATATTTGTCATCCGTAATACTGCAGTTAACATGTAACCCAGTTGCTTTAGCCGGTCGTCTCCGCTTAGCTTCTTATACATGTCACCTATCTGTTGAATAACCATTTAAATTATCTAGTGAAACGAAAATCTTCGTTTCATCTTGGGCAAAAATGCTTTTGTATGTTCTCTCCTACAGGTCGCATTTCTCAAGCGAATTTCGTGAAATTTTGTGAGCAGGGTCGGTAAGTGAATAGATGTTTTTATCAATTTTGTATATGGATTTTTTTAATGGAGGAGCTATGGGGGTTCGTTAGGTCTAAAGCTTACTGATCCACTGGTTTAGAAGGTACTTACCAGAGGCTAGTAATTATAAATAAATAAATTATCATTTATTTCGGCTAATTCATTTATTTCAACATAATTCATTACAACAAAGTAAGTAAATTAGTTAATTAATAACATTACGATATATTAATAGATTAAATTAAAATTAGATATAACAAATTGCCAAAATTACGAGTCATTGTTAGTACCTACACACATCGTTTGACATTAGGTGACTGCTATCTCCATTATACCAACGCATGCCCCGTATGCCTCATCATTGTTGTGGTGGAGCTATTTACTTTGCTTTGTACGAATGGAAATTGTCACCTTAATGCTATCTATAACACTAAAACGTAAAATTATACGTGCCTGTTCGGTGTCATAAGTACAATAACACAAATATAACCCTTTACAATAAGATATTATAACGCCATGCTTTAACGCCATATTTTTGTATTTTTTCCTTAAGCAGAATTTTGACTATATGGTGACAATTGAGGCTTGAATTTAGTATTTCTTATAATCTGGTTCGTTAAAGGGTAAAGACATATCTTTATTTAATAAAATAAAAAATAGCGCCGCGCTGCCTACGACTATTACGAGGCACGCCCGTCATGAACCCAAGATTAAAAATGTAGGCACTAGACGTTACCTCAGGTTGGTAAACTTTATAGCATGGACATAAGGGCTACAATTTTTAATGAATCTTGAACAGAGGTAGCGATCAGAGGTTGAGGATTTTGAAAATAGACCAAGAACCTTCAAACGCATTGTGTTGACAGCAAATATACTTGAATAATATTTAAAAAAAACACATATATGACGTTATCTATGAAAAGGGATCTTATTGTCGATGGCGCTTCCGACGTCATAAACGATGCTCCGATACAAATACGATGCAGTGCGGCGTAAGCGTCATCGACAATAAGGTCCCTTTTCATAGATAATGCCACATATCGAAGCTTTGTAGAAAAGGCACACGATAACAGTACTCACCATATTTATATATTTACCAAAATTTACTTCTACTATTAGATCTATAAGTATTTTCCTTATATCCCTATTTGTGAGCGAGCATAGTTTCTCCACCATTAAGCTCAAATGTTCTGCATTTTCCATCTTCAGCGTCTGTGCTAGTGAATTTGCACTACATCTGTCTATATTACCTTTCATTATCTGAAACAGACAAATAATTATTATAATTGCATTCTAAATATTTGAAACGCATCAAATACAATCCATGGGATATTGCAAATTATTGCTATTGATAACTGAATAAAAACGATCAGGAAAAAACATTCAAATCGGTTTAAAAACGCGCTTACCCGAATCTAGAACCTCTTCCTAATCCTAACTAAAGTGGGCTTAATAAAAACGTACAACCGCATTGTGAACCAATTTTTGTTACAAAGTTGTCTAAAATGGATGAAATAGTCCTATGTTGTCCCATACAAACGCGAATTTTCTGAAAATTTGCAGCTAAGTATAGGATTTCGTTTGCTTAGTAAAATAATCAACGACTTGAAACGTTGAAAAAATGTACAATCGCCGTCAGATATATCGGAGCGGCCAAGGCGCTCACAAATATCTGAATACGCCCTTATTGTCAAGGCGTGATAGGATGCGTGTTCAGATATTTTTTAGCATCTCGGCTGCTCCGATATCTGATGGCGAGTGTACCGAATGCAATATGTTTTTAAATAAATTACCTTACATTTATGTTTAGCTAATGTACGAAATAAAACGCGTTTGCACGGGACAGCTCATGGAAAGCCCTAAATAACTTACACCTTGGAAACTTAGCTCCGATCCCATAACACTTTCCGCGACGTCCTGAGTCACGTTGAATGTTGATGCTAAATATCGCTTTACTCTAGCGGGGCTGTTGAATAAATCCCGGACTTTGAGACCATGTTCTGAAAACAAAAAAACTCACATATATTCCAGCGGTAAGGCTGCCATTCCACTGAGGAAGAAACGAGTGGAGATACGATGAATACAGGTTGGTCGTAATCCAGCGAAGCGAAGAAGAGATGTGGATTACAATACAACCAATGCTATTGATTTGATTCCCTTCATTTCCGCTCCCCCCCCGGCTCAGTGGAAAGGCAGCCTTTTGTGTTTGCAATAAAGTTTAGATATTGTCAGTCAACTTAAACCCTGTATAAACCATGAGGATTTGCTTTTTCACAATGTAACATGCTGTCACGTGAGAGCACATAGCGGAATTTACAACACCATAAACGACTGATATGATTTTCCAACGCGTCTGGGACAGTGGTAGCCATATTTAACACAAAACGGTCTACAGTCGGTTGAAGGTTCTAAAGGAAAATGACCCTAAACGTACTAGTAATAGAGACGAAGGTGGGTTCATCAACGATGTCCGCTAGGGTGGCCAGCAATTTCAACGCGTCTGGGACAGTGGCAGCCACATTTAACACAAATCGTTCTACAGTCGGTTGAAGGTTCTAAAGGAAAGTGACCCTAAACGTACTAGTAATAGAGACGAAGGTGGGTTCATCAACGATGTCCGCTAGGGTGGTCAACAATTTCAACGCGTCTGGGACAGTGGCAGCCACATTTAACACAAATCGTTCTACAGTCGGTTGAAGGTTCTAAAGGAAAGTGACCCTAAACGTACTAGTAATAGAGACGAAGGTGGGTTCATCAACGATGTCCGCTAGGGTGGCCAGCAATTTCAACGCGTCTGGGACAGTGGCAGCCACATTAAGCACCGAATCATTGTATAGGAGCGGAGTGAACTGACGTTGGAGCTTGGTAAGTCTGTAACAAAGTGTTTAATATTAGACATTTTTTGACGTGCGTTACGTTTTTAACACGAAAAATCGCTCACGGAAACTGAATCGCGGCATGTAGCCCCTTGTAGCGATTGCAACGCGCGACATTTTTTATCATTAGTAGATCTTAAATCGCCGCAATAAAGCTTATGAAAGATCAAATTAAGTGTCGATGAGAGTTCATCAAATATGATCGTCATACGCTTGCTCAGGTCATGAACAAATATAAGAACAAATATTCGTTTACTCAAGTTCTATATGCTTAAGAAAACACTGAAATATGACATCGTGATTTGCATAGACAATATTTGGCGACTCGTGTTGAAACACATATTTTTGCAAACTAAGTGGATACTTGGCTATGGCAACAAATATCTTGACTACAGAGGGCCTTACCGCGAACCACGTTCGACGTGGTGCCTCTCTGTCCCACTCGTAAATTCGTACGTAAGTGTGACAGGGAGGCAACACGTCGAACGTGGTTCGCGGTAGCCCCTCAGATCTACCTTATATATGTTGACGTACATTCTAGACCTGTGGCCTTGACTACATAAATTACTAGCCTCACTAATCTGTGCTTTTCTATGAATTCAATTTTAAATTATCGTATCTAGATTATGGGTAGCGAATGAAATCTCGAATCAAATAAGCGATCTCGAAACTTCTAGATCTCAACCGTCAGAGATCGAGATTAATCTCAACAAGATCGAGATTTGCCAAAATAATTAAAATTTGTTATTTTGATCAATAATCCCTTAGAATTCAGTGTACCTATAGTCATACTATACCTATTTAGGGTAGGTACTTCAAATGAAAATTTAACAAAAAATACAGTAGAACTGCCTGAATAACATGAATCTAAGCTCAAAAATATGAATCAAAATAAAATAATTCACACGCGTCATTCTTACAATCTCGTTCGAGATCTCGAATATATTAATTGAGAACTCAACCGAGATAGCAATAATCAAAATTTTCCTTTTTTTTGTCGATCCACTTTGGAAATTTTTCGAAATGCAAAAATTGGAATAAAGGACTAAAGGAAGACTCACGCTAGACCGGGCCGTGCCCGGGCCGAGGCGTCCGACACGTCATTTTCTATGACGGCTGATCGGTGATCACCTATGGTGCTTTCCATAGAAAACGAAGCGCCGGAAGCTCCGGCCCGGCCCCGGCCCGGGTTAGCGTGAGTCATCCATTAACTATAAGCGCCAATAGTGTCTATGGCGTTTAAAACCATTGTGAGTTCACTGGTGAACTAAGTATTTTTCACTTACATTTTCTAAGCTTAACACGAGGTCTACAGCTCACAGAACCACTTAACATACTTAACATAGTTAAGGGAATCCCGTAGAATTTTGACAGTGTATTCCCAATTCTATCAGAAACTAGAGTTGTTAAGTTTAGTCTATACTCACGTGGAGTTTTCATATGTGGGTATTTGATCATACTCCTCCATGGGCAGACACTCGTTGTTCACGCTGCAGATGAATGACTGCAGGAAGGTCAGCACCCCAGCGCTGGGCAGCGCGCGCGCCGCGTACTGACCTGCCACGACATCACATATAACATTGTCTCATTTTTTTTAACAATTAATACTTGCTTAAGACCATATCTTAAATGACAAAAGGTTCATTTAACGCTAGAACTTCCACAAAGGACGAGGATAGGTTTTGCATAGATTCGGAATACGCTAAGTTTTGATGCCAATTACTATGTCTTGTATTTAAATAAAAATTAATATTTTATTAAACTTGGTGAAAATGTGTACAAATAAAAATCGCCAAGGGAATGATATGAATAATCTGATTTTGAAGAATGACCCCCAATCAATTTCTAAAGTCAACCAAAAGTTTTAAAAACAATAAGATAGAGTTGGCGTAATGTAACTCTGCAAATACCATGTTGCAATGATAAAGTGTGGTAATATCATCATTGATGTAAATTTTATATGAAACTATGACGTTTATCGTGACAGTCCATCATTAGGTTCTATTCAAGTCGGTGCAAAATCAGCTTAGACCATTGACTTATATATTACTTCGTAAAGACGGGCCTTACAGGCATCAAGAATGGTGCCAGCACAGCGGTGTCTGTAGAGCTCTGGTTTCCTAGGGTAGCGGTGCCGTCATAGTACGGACGCAAAAAATACGTTCCTTCAATCACCGCCTCTAGAAAACTGTGCCATTTCGTTTATATAGACAACGTGACCTCATTTCACCGCTACAGAGCTTTACACCGCTGTGCACGAATGCGAGCCAAGCGTGCAGTTCATCGCAACTAACGCACGCATATGATCGGGGGCCTATCTGTACCTTTGAATTCTTTGGCTTAGACGGACTCTGTTCATGATTTTTTTGCTCAAAGAAACTAACAACTCCCGGCAGTATCTTGAAGTAAAACCGGTCAGACATAAACAATGCTTAAATGAAGTATGACAAATGTGTCATTTTTAACCAAAAGGTACTTATTGCCGGTTATCAATAAGGCGCTATTTCCATATAGCTTCAATTTCAAATCAACCTTATCGACAACCGACAATGGCCTACCTTTTGGTTGAAAATTAGAGGTCAAGGTCTCTTGGTGGACATCACTTGTGGAATATTTCGATTCAGAAGACGTTAATGTGTTACTAATTTTCTCTAGGAGACATTGTTTGGTATTGTTTAATTCATTATTATTTAATGTTATGGTGATGTAGATGTGCCTAAACGGGGTGTGTGTATTTTGTACCTAAACGGCTATTGATCGTATTTTGTAGGAGATACGGCTCGGAAAGCCTCTTTGCATTCTTTAAAATCAGTGAACAGAGTTGCATTTTATCCTCTAGATTGTAAACCTATATGCTTCCTTCGGAACCACGTTAGCTGGTTAGGATGGACTTTTAAAAGTTGAGTCGCTCGCGCCATAATACACATGGGCTCAATTTTAAGCTCCAGTCAGACTGTTATCCTAGTACGTTGAGGGAACGTGCGCGTTGGAGGGTCTGCCATCTTGTGGCCTGAATCGGAACCATATACATGTACATTTACACGTCACGTGTTTTCTTGTGCATAGTAGGTTCTGCCATCTTGTGGGCTACATCGGAACAATAAAAATCAGATTTTACGCCTCGCGCCAATAATCTGACGGCTCCTGTGCTGCCTCCTACAGTTCATGCACGCTCCCTATCGTTATTCCAGTTTTTTATAAATACTTACATGTTTTGTAATCGACGTTGTCCACGTTGGTTCGGACTATGTAGAGGCTGAATACTACTGTAGTCGCCCATATCACTCCGCCAAGCGTAATCTGAAAAAAAAAAATTCTTAATATTTCATGTCTTTTTTTTATTTCACGGGCCTATAAATTCCGGTCCTAAGTTTGCGTGGGGATATAGATCCAACACGTAGAGCCCTTTGGAGAGCTTTGATGTTATGTAGAACGCCTGCTGGAACCCGTTCACAGGTACAACAATAGTGAACTCATGAACCGGTCTCAGCCATTGGAAGAAAAAGTGAAGAGTATACCGGTCTATGAAGTTTGGACGTCCGGGCACCTGCCATAACAATGTTTTCACTAGTTATCGAAGCAGGCAGTGACTTGGCGCTCCAGATGAACCCCTGAAACTTCCGTCGTGATGATGACCAGCAGCAATACCGGTGTGAGCGACTCCGCTTTCTACCCAGTGGCTGATAACAGCCACTGTGCCAACTGGATCATTTAGCTCTAACGCCTTCTCTTTGGACGGCCAATAAAAGCAAGTATTATTATAATTATTATTTATTTTCTAAAAAAGTGGCACAGTTTAAAATTCGGCAAAATCTGGCACTCATTTTCAACTTTAATATAATAACCTAACTTATATTAGGTTTAATTACATAATTATAGTAACTCACTACTTACATGTTGTTAATCAAGTAGCACATACAACTCGACTACGATATTTCCTACATATTTACATTCATACTAGATGCCAATCGACCCAAGTTAACGACAGTTGACCTCGCTTAAAAGGCTGTTAACATCCAGTTTTCGTCCAGTTCAGCAGTTTTTTTAAAGAGACAGTATTTTTTAGACAGTTTCCTGTAACACGAGCAAATAATTAAACCATATATTGTACTCCTTAAACAATATAGCTTTTGATTAACAACTTTTAAAAATAATAAAATCTTTAGATTTTATCTTTTACAGACAAATTTAATATTGTTTTCAATGAACGCTGACATCAGTGTGTTTGACGTTGCTTGTCACGCTTTAAACGTAACAAAATTCGCAATACATTGCGTCTTAGAATTAACTTCAATGTGTAATAAAAACTAAAACATAAGTTATTTTTAAAAGTTGCTGAACAAATGTTGGTCAGTTTGAGTACAGCCTACAGTTTAATTTATTGCTCCTGTTACAGGAAACACCCGGTATATGTTAATATTCATCATATTTCATGGATCGTGGCCGTACTCGATACACGATTAGGTGCAATCGGCTCGATAGAAAATAATTGCAAAGATTGTTCTTAAAGTGACCCTTAAACGGTTCTGTCTTTATCTTTTTGACTTATGGGTCTGCAATTAAAATCACAATTTCATAATATTTCTACCTAAACCGCTAACAAGGAATATTACACAAATAAAACACATTTTTTATTCCAATAGTTTTCTTAGTATTCCAGACGCAGACCCAAGTAACAGTGCCATTTTATTTTATTTATTTATTTAATTCAATGAGATACAGTGATATTCTAGCCCCACAAAACTCAACAATGAGTTTGACTGTGGGTTCGTCAGTCTCCAGTTATAGTAGTTATGCAACTATAATAACTTATTAACTTAACTATGCAACGAAATAGCAGGCATCTCATTTACTTCGATACAAATAGACAGTGTGCGCAGATGCGGCATTAACAGCGTTTTAATACGATTTCCCGCGTAAAACGCCATTTTACACTGGTTGTTACACAACTTCTTTTCAATTTTTTTTTTACAGTTGATGCATTTTTGGCGTGAAAAAAAAGACTTAAAAAAAAAACAACTACACAATAAAAAAGTAGCTCAAGACATCAAGGTTCTTTTCAAACGGAATCACTGTATAAAAGTCATAAAACATCGCGCATGTGAGCAAACGTTTACTCAAATTTTTGTTTTAGGTACTTGAAATTTCCAGTTTATTTATAAACTTCTTGACTGTAGGTAATTATTTTTATCGAATACCGTCATCATCTTCTGAGACATTACAGCCGCGGGTGGGCCTAAGTCTGGTCAAGCAAATCTCTCCAGTCCGATCTATTCGATATATAGAAAACCGAAGTGACAGCAAAATTTGTATGGCAACTTACAAAATCGTTCACATTTTTCCATTATAGGGAACAACAGTGGTCATTTATCTGTACGTTTTGCTTTTTTTTATATTTGGGGTTCTAAAAGAACTAGGTTAAAACGGTAAAAAAAGGCGCCGTAAACAGACACCTAATAGGATACAAAACTGCAACAGAAACCGCAACAATAAAAAACGGTCAGACACAGATAATTTCTTTCTTTGCATTAATGGCTACCCCGCCCATCTCTTTTGAGCGTCGGCGTCCAGTCAGCGTTATGGAAAATGCTGTCGCTGCGCAGGCGCAGTTGCGCTAACTTTGCGTCGAGCAGCAGCCATACTCGTAGAATTGGCAAGACGTCGATGCTCGGTAGACGTTATTGTGACCCTATGTTCGCATTTTAGTTTTTTTTGGGCATCTAAATATGGCTATAGGTTGAAAAGCAGTCTGTATCTACGGAACCATAATAAAAAACTGCTAGCAAAACTTTCCTACCGCAATTTACGTCATAGATTAATCATTATCGATAAGTCTCACTGCATGAGAATGAAATGATTAAATTCTGTGAATACGAGATGCATTATCCTTATATGGCCGTTTAGACCTTCACGACTGAGGTTATAAATAATCGCTACAAAAAATAAATGACTGACAGCAATTATATTCTATTTTTGAAATTTATCTGAACCTAAAAAAAGTCGCCATTGCAGCCGATGAAATATGACGTTTCTTAAAGATTTCTTAGATTTCCTTTGGTAGGATTGGTCCTTAGGATAAGGGTGGATTTAAGAAGTGGAGCCCCCAAGATTTTTTTATGTTAAATTGATATTGGGGCTCTCAACTTTATCTTGTTATCATCATTTAAGCTACTAGGCCAAGTTTGATACTTAATTTCATACCAATCGGCGATGCCGAATTCATTTATGGTATCATATTGACACCATTCCAAAGTAAAAAAAAATATAAAAAAACTTTAACTTAAACTAACGCCAAATTAAACGCCAGCTATCCCTAATTTCATGTACACACTCAGTTACACTCAACACACATCAAATAAAATTATTGCGCACCCTACACGAAGTTGGGGAGTTTTTAGTTCGTAGGCGGCTGGACACCATTCTCAGCTGAATCGGAGATAGCCGTCCGGTACGGGTCGGCGATATGCATAAGCATTCTCTCCCTCACCGCAAAAAAATGAAATCATCTAAGTAGGTCCAACGGTTTCAACGTGAAGAGGTAACAAACAGACAGACAGATATATAAATAGTAGGGATAGCTGGTTGGAACAAGGTAAAGGCTACTTGCGCCATTCAGGGTTAGCCCAAAGTTACCTACCAGTACAATTTAATCCTGTTTAAACCGTTAACTTCGAGATAGTGCCTAACTCTGGATGGTTCAATGAAATAAAAGTCCGAGCAGATATCAATCTCACAATGAATTTTAATTATTTTTAACTATATTGTCGATTATTAACGTTAAAAAAATACGATCGTATATATACGATATTCATGCACACTGATTTAGTCACAGTGACCTGTCACGTTAAGCGAGAGACTTAAAACTTAGTCATGCTATTATACAACTGTAACACGACTATTTTTAAAAAATAGACAAAGCAATTGTTTGTCTGTGAGCATGACAGTCAACTGTCAAGTCCCCGGCCCTGAGTTTATTAGGCGAGGTATTCACTTATAAATAAAATAACAAAGAATGTTATATTTTTACTGTTAAGTAGTATTTTTGTTGACTCGTAGAAAAAGTCAAAAAAGTCAAAAGTCAAAATATTCTTTATTCAAATAGGCCTAGCAACAAGCACTTTTAAATCGTCAAATTTTACAAATATCATCTTAATCTAAATATCAGAGCAATTTATTGATGCAGTTATTATTGTTCTAAAAAAAAGTATTGTTTGCAACGTTGTATAAGTAATAAGTAATTAAAAAAAATCTCGTCGCGTATTCCTTCGCCCACGCCTGCGCTCCGCCTCACATTCTAACTCACACCACTCGCCTTTTTAGACTTCTTGTTATACAACGGTTGCATAAAATACGATTATGGTTCTCGTCCTACATTACGTGTGGCCATAATTTCAATATTTTTATATGTATGTTCATATTAAGTTGTCTTTCACCTTTTAGTTTTAAATGGATTTGTCAAAAGTATAGATGGTAGGGTAGGATCCAATCCAATAGATGTGCCATACGCGTGCACCCGTGAGCGCAATGCGACAAAATTAAAAACACGTTTTAACGTTTCTGACAAAATACCAAAAACAACCTACGTAATCTGTCGGGTTATTTGTTGCCCATCATAAACCATACAAAAATTTACGGCGGGGAATAAAAATAAATTAGAATGCGGCAAGGATAAACAATAGCGCTTTCTCTGCTACTCCTACTGAAAGTTCCATAAGAGCATCTCGTTCGATCATCTGCCATTTCTTCTTTATATTTATTGTACCTCTATGGTCAAAAGTAGAACTTACCAATTTGCGCTTGCGCACGAGGTAGTCCTTCCACAGCAGCAGGCGCAGCTGCGGGGCCGCCATGTTGTGTCGGCGACCGACATCACTGCAACAACAGAATAATCCTTATACTAGAGTCAGACCAAGCTAAGTTAGCAGCAATTTTGATAGCCCAGATAGTGCAAGTGTTATTTTAAACGTCAATCTTCTATGAATTTATGATGTTTACTTAACACTTGCCCAGTCTGTGGTATCAAAATCGCTGCCGACTTAGCTTGGACTGAGTCTAATGCATTGTGGGTTCAGGTTTTTCTCTCACTCTCACTGAGCGCAAGCGTGAGCGAGACGGCTGTGCGTGCCTGGGATCGCGTAAATCATTTTTTCAATTGTTATTTAGTCCGTTTTAGGGTTCCGTACCCAAAAGGTAAAACGGGACCCTATTACTAAGACTCCGCTGTCCGTCCGTCCGTCCATCTGTCACCAGGCTGTATATCATGAACCGTGATAGCTAAACAGTTGAAATTTACACAGATGATGTATTTCTGTTGCCGCTATAACAATAAATACTAAAAAGTACGGAACCCTCGGTGGGCGAGTCCGACTCGCACTTGTCCGGTCTTTTTTAAGTAGTTGATGAGTTCGTTCAAAAATAGAATTCCCTATTTTTAGAAACAATTTTCATTTAAAATTGTTACAAATTATAGAAATACGTTTTACAAGGTAGTCTTGTGTGTAAATGAATCCTACTATTTTACGTAGTTGGTGTATAGAGGTTTTCAGTAGTAGGTATTTATAAGATCGTACCTTTATGTCTAACTAAATAAATTCTATAAAAAATATTTGACTAGATTATGCCTACCAACTAACGAATTAGACTACCAAATTAGAAATTTGAATTCAAAGAAATTTTTGTGCAATTACCGTTAAAAATGTTTTAATTTATTTACGACATTTATGGTCACCCTCTCTGCTTTATCCTAACAAGTAACAAATTGAATGTCATCGGAGGGTTACTTTTGAAAAAATGTATCTCGCTCAAGTGAGACATTTTTTTATATAATCAAAGTGCTGTTATAACGGTTAAAGAGGTGTCCATGATAATTAAATTTGTCCTTACCAAAATTCAAATAACATAAAAAAAGTGTTTTTCTTTTTAAATACAGCCTACACAATCAGTAAGTTACGGAGTGAATATATAGGTCATACTGAGAAACTTTTACTATGGAACCAACACTGAAATCTCGAAAAAAAATTGGACGTTTCATACATTTTGGCTGTCTGACCGTGACATTTTCTATGGGAGAATAAATTTATTTTCGCGTTTTCGGGATTGGTCCAATAGTAAAAGTTTCTCAATATGACCTATATATTTAGCGCGTAAATTATTGCAGAACTCCCAAGACTCTCCCATAGAAAATGTCAAGGTCAGACAGCCAAAATGTATGAATCAGCCAATTTTTTTTTTCGCGATTTCGGAGTTGGTTTCATAGTAAAAGTTTCTCAGTATGACCTATATATTTACTCCGTAACTTACCGATTGTGTAGGCTGTATTTAAGAAAAAAACACGTTTTTTTATGTTAAGTAGGTACTTGACTTTTGATATATACTGTATGATGGTGAACGGTTCATTGACATTTACTGATTGTGTAGGTTTAGTGCTGCTTCTAATAATCCGTACGAACACAATCTAAAGTTCCATTGAACTTCGGATAATAGACTGATGCGTTCATTGCACATGAGACGCAACAAACCACGTTATCATTGCAGTTTAAAAAAACATGGAACCTCCTATATCCTCATACAAAGTTGATACCATCAACGGAACCAGTAAGTTATTTGTAATCATAATGGATACGCGTCAATGAAATTTGACGCGTTCGCCTGTTGTGGGAAAACAATACATTAGGTACTTATTGATCAATCTTACTCACAATGATCAATCAGCCTTTACACGGCCCACTGTTGGGCACTGGAGGCTAATTTAGGCTGCGTTTCCACCACAGATGAGCGAGGATGCGTACTGCGTAGCGAGGGATGTTTTTGTTAAGATAGAATCACTTGTACAGGTTTTTATAGGGTCGGCAACGCACATGTAACACATCTGGAGTTGCAGGCGTCCATAGGCTGCGGTGACTGCTTACCATCAGGCGGGCCACCGTCGTGGTATAAAAAAAAGGATCACTACTAAGTGATTCTATTGGTTTTTAAAAAACACGTGCATCGCTAAACGCAGCTTAAGACTTAAATTTTGACATATAAATGGTATCTCACTGAATGTAGTTTTGTCCTCATTCGTCCGTGGGTCTCGCTTGCGACAATTTGTGTAAAGACATGTACTGTCACGTCGAAAATATTGATACGGACAAAGTGCCAAAAATATGTATACACTACTTTAATATATGGGCTATAAGCTCGTGTATACATATTTTTGGCACTGTTTTCGTACCGATATTTTCAGACGTGACTGTACATGCGAAATGCACGCGCTAGTGATAACTAAATAAATGACATCATTTCGATATCATTGTGATGTCAAAGTATACATTCGAATTAGCCTCCTATATCTCTACGTCCTTCACGCCTATAATTTTCTAAGCTATTATGAAAAACGCTATATAAAAAAAAATTAAATATGTATAGAAAAGGCAGATGCAACGAAAAGTGAATAATTTTAAGAGTCCATTTCAGGTCTCCAATATCGAGTAGGTACCTGTCTACAATACTACTGAATCACTTTAATACAGTAAACAGCCGTATAATCGACGTGGCACCAATAATCAGATGATAACCACAAATCCTGTAACATAAGTATTCACTTAACATCAGTAAACACTAGCAATTTTTTTTCGTTTAAGTATGACGTCTTTTCTTCATTTCTGTCTGTTTTACAAGAAATGGCGACATATTGTCCAATCTTTTTTCATCTAATGGGACTAAAAAAAAACATACTTTTCATTTTATTCTTTACTAAAACGGGAGCTAATCTAGCAAGTATAAATCATAAATAAATAATATAGGACATTATTACACAAATATCCGTGCTCATCACACAAATAAAAGCCCGTACCAGGATTTGAAACTGGGACCATCGGCTTCATAGGCAGGGTCACTACCCATTAAGCCAGAGAAGTCGTCAAAGTTTTAATTTGTTGATTATGTTGAAGCCAATTGCAGTATCTTTCATTAAACACGTCGCAAATGTAATAAAAACCGGCCAAGAGCATGTCGGGCCATGCTCAGAGTAGGGTTCCGTAGTTACTCTTCCTTCACAATAAGCTAAACTGGAGCTTAAAGTATGGTAGATTGTTAACCAACGGATGAACTGTGGGTGTACGTCTTTTTACTATGAAGGGGAAACTTTTTGCGATAACTCAAAAACAGCTAAACTGATCATATCCGCTATAGTTTTCATTTAATGTCTTTCTTAAGCTCTACTTCCAAGATTTTTTTTATATTTTTATTAAAGTTAGAGGGGGGGACACATTTTTTTTTCTTTCGGAGCAATTATCTCCGAATATATTCACTTTATCAAGAAATGTTTGTTGAAGACCCCTATTAGTTTTGAAAGACCTTTCCAACGATATCCCATACTGTAGTGTTGAAGCAAAAAAAAAATGTTCACCCCACTTTACGTGTAGGGGAGGTACCCTAAAAAAAATTTTTTTTTAGTTTTTATTGTACGACTTTGTCGGCTTTATTGATTTATATATCCATGCCAAATTTCAGCTTTCTAGCACTAACGACCACGGAGCAAAGCCTCGGACAGACAAACAGACAGACAGACAAACGGACATGGCGAAAAGAAGGGTTCCTAGTTGACTACGGAACCCTAAAAAACTAATAGGAAATTCGAGTTTTAAAGCAGTAGAAATTTTACAGGTATCAGTGAAATATCAAAAATAGTCCAAATTTTCTCTTATGTCTCATGATTGGTGCCGTTACCATACACAGTTTAATTTGAACACGAATGTGTTGCGATTTGTTACAATTCTGTTTCAAATTTCGTGATTCACATCCGCTTCCGAATTTGATAAGCATTGTTTGGAAACAGCCGATTATGTTTCACCTTGATGCCGATGGGGGTTCCTACAATGGCAAACATGACATGAGGGACATGAGAAACATAGGAAGCTGACAGATTAGGTAAATATACCTCTGGCATCGAATGATTCAATTGAACCAGTTTCAGCTTGGGCAAATATGCTTTCGTATGTCCGGACATTCCGAGATCGCCAATAGTCCGAGACTGAAATGGTGCCTTTTCTTTACAGTTGCAGAGAAAAGGAACCCCCCTTCCTAAATTTAATTTTGTGTGCAAACGTGCTATGCGAATAGTATTCTTGACTGTACGTAGAACGTAGAGTGCTCTAGAACAGAAACGTATTATTTTCTGCACATATTTAGAACAACCACCAGCAGAGCATGAGAAATTGATAAATATTTGTTTTCCACTAGTCGAATAAAATCGCTACAAATTGGCAGCTTCCGCATCGCATCGTAGCTACGAAAGAGATTTTGGCTAAAAATCCCCACACGCGTCCAGCCCGCCGGTCTAATTAGCATTAGAGGGTTGACACACATCTTTGAATCTCAGCATGCTTATTCCAAGACCCCTTACTATGTTTTTACAAGCTTTTATTTAACTTACTATGTAACCATGTATTTTGTACGGGTCAAGTCTTGCACTATGGAAGGTGGAGGTAAGGGAGATTCCAATCTCCATGTACCAAAGTGTCATCAAAAAACCTTAAACAGGTGGCGCTACAATACCTAGAATACTTGAAAAAAATAATCAAATCACAGACAGCGCACTTTACTCCGTTAATAACGCCTAGGTTCTTAGCTTCTCTAGCGCTAGTCTGGAGAGAATTGGAACTATTATTTATAGCTGACAGCCGGACACTTGCAACAGTTCTACCTTAAGAGATTTAAATCCTTTTAATTCCACACTCCATATCTTGCACGTTAAATTTGACCCACTTTCCGGTTTCCGATGAACCTGAAAATTTGCATATACATGTAAGTCGGCTGACAATGCAATATTATGGTAACACCGAGCTGATCTGATGACGGAGATGGCCATAGAAACTCTGAGATAAAACAACGCAACCTAATTGTGTTTGGAGTTTTTAGAATTTTCTCGATGAGTATTCGTTGGAAAGAGAAGTACAGTCAGCGATAGAAGCATGTAGGTATCAAAAAGATTTTTTGCCAAAAACTTATTACTTATTCTTTGAGTTCTAAGAGATTTTCACGACATATAGATAACTGCGATTCAGCTAAGACCTCGTTGCAGTCGCACGGCTTACCGGTCAAAGGTACCAGTGTAACTGCTTCTTAAGAGGGAAGTATACGTGACCGTCGATACAAAAAGAGAAAACATTTTTCCACTTCTACATATGTTCTATTCTCCATGTTTTCTTTGTACATTATTGACACAATAAAAAACTAGGTTTATAGATTTTCCTTTTTTTTTTCAAAATTTGCAAAAAAAAAAGGAAAAAAGTCTTGAAAAAAATTTGACGACCGGTTTGGCCTAGTGGGTAGTGACCTATGAAGCCGATGGTCCCGGGTTCAAATCCTGGTAAGGGCATTTATTCGTGTGATGAGCATGGATATTTGTTCCTGAGACATGGCTGTTTTTTATGTGTTGAAAAAATACCGTTATTTCGTTAGATTTAAAAAGTTATTCTTCCCTTTTAAGATAAAGTACGCAGAGATTTGACTTAGGCCCGGTTTGCACGAGAGCTTAAAAATCGCCGTGTATAAACCAGACTATTAGACTATCAGGTCATTCTACGATAATCTCATTCCCTTGGCCATACCTATTTGGGAATTCTCAGGAAATTCCGCTTTATTAGCATCTCATTTTCGGTGACTGTGTAACTCGTGCCAAGTTCCATTTACAACCAAAACAGCTAAATGGAATCTCCTGGGAATTTGCGAATAGCCAGGGAAATGAGATTCCAGGGAAATGATAGTAGAAAGAAAGACCAATATTTGTGTTCATATGAATGCCTAAAAATGGCCGGCGCTGGTATTCCAGGGCTAACGATTACCAATATTTCACAAAATGTGCTTATCGGTTTTCGGAATTGATTAAAAACTTGTCAGGATAAAGCCTCAAATCTTGATAAAGCGTCACAAACATAACCTTTTAAATATCTTTGATCATTAAGGGGATGTACCTAGCGTCAGACCAAGGCAAATCTGCCACGATTTTGATAGTATACGCAGTGCAAGTGTTATTTCAAACGTCAATCCGTGCCAATCCGTGCACACCGCAGGGACGCACGATTTACAAAGATTTTGAAGTGTTCAAATGAGCACAAATATTAGGAACGATAAAATAGCTTCAACGTCGGGTTTTAACAAGACGCTTTTAAAACTCTCGAGCGAAACAGTATGAACGATGTAACTACATAACTATGCAGTTTGAGTGATTCATGCAAGATCCAAGTCAGTAATTGACGTGCTTTATCACGCGATGCGACATCGCGACAGTGTTGACAGGAAATGACAAAAGACTTACAGACGGATGGGCTCCCTGTCATTACTCGATCATTAGACAGCCAACTGATCATTAAATGTAACTTTTCTTGAAGGACGCCCGAGACAAATAAATGATTAAATTATATAATTATGACGCGTGGCGTTCTGGAAATACTTGGAATAATAGTTGGTGGTTCTTGTGTTGTCTATGGTTGGCCGTCGTACTATCTATGCATGAGAAAAAAAAAAGATTTTCTTTGATCTGAAGTTGAAGTGGTTTCACTGTGCATCGCTCCCAAATCCTAATATAAATAATTAAAGCCATATTACGCGCAATATCCCGAAATAGAAGACGATACAATGGTAATTGTTATGCGGACGCAAAGTGGGCAAATAACACTGCAATGGACAAAGTAGGTTTTTTTTTAAAGTGTTGACTAGGGAGCGGGGCCGGGAAAGGAACCTGAGACCAGGTCAGTTGAGGTGAATGATTATTTGATTAGATACACACATAGCAAAATAATCATTGCAAAAAAGTTGTGTACGGAACGAACGAATGAGTGAATGGTTTTAAAGTGTACGATATTTAAGCCGACGAAACTGAATGGAGTGTATGACCAGTAGTAAGTAGATAGTAGTAAAACACTTATTTTAAAATTCCGCTGTTACTACATTACATGTTACTACTTCGATTTTCGCTATTATAGGTTTGACGACCGGTCTGGCCTAGTGGGTAGTGACTCTGCCTATGAAGCCGATGGTCCCGGGTTCAAATCCTGGTAAGGCAATTTATTTGTGTGATGAGCACGGATATTTGTTCCTGAGTCATGGGTGTTTTCTATGTATTTAAGTGTTTATATATATTATATATATCGTTGTCTAAGTACCCTCAACACAAGCCTTATTGAGTTTACTGTGGGACTTAGTCAATTTGTATAAAAATGTCCTTATTATATTTATCATTATTATTTATTTTATTATTTATTAGTTATAGTAATCATACAACACATTACACAATCAATACATAGCATAGTGAACAGAAAACATAGCCCATAACAGTCGTCCACAAAAGTACAACTAACATGCAATAATTAAGTGGAAACAAGAGATTACAAAATCAACAAAACAATCAACAAATAGTTATTTGTGCAACAAGAGAGGAAAGTTGGTTTTTCTTGCGAGTGTTGAACTCGCTACGCTCAAGATTCTAACTTAGAATCAATTTCAATTATAGAATCTTTCGCTTGCCCAGGACTCAAAAACACGAGATGTAAAATAACTTTGCTCTCGTGTGACACATACAACTTTTCACCTCAGTAGTGCGAACATATTAAAGGTTGAAAAATTTCTACGTCAAGTAAAGTTAACCACATTTATTTACATTCATGTATGAAAGGTAGGTATACGACGACGACAGTAGGCTTGTTCGAGCTGCTGAGGTGAAAAAAAAATTATAGTGTCTAAATCAAATGTCTGTGACATAAATACGAACGTATTGTCGGTCACGCAGTCAGAACTAATGGAAATTTAAGGATTTCACGATAACGAAATTCAGCATTACGATGTTCGCGGAAAGCTCTCTGACCTCCTGCGTGTACTATTGGTACCTGTACCTACTAATTACTGTATCTGTCCTCTATCACCGCATCGTGTGACTAACCTTTACTAATAAAAGTGAGAGTTTCCCAGCAACATTGTCCCCATACAAACGCATTCCTCGCGCGATGTGTGAACGCACGCGACATACTCACAGCAAAACAATGAGAGGCCGAATTGAGCAGTGTTGTCAGGCGAGCGGAAGAGAATTATCATATTTGAGTGTCAAAATTATCGTGCCGATGAAAAAAACATCGTACGCCTATTTTCTTGGAAAATAAGCTTACATGTCCAATGTGTAATAAAAGAAGACCCAGCTTACGTAAATTGCGCAAAAAACAGTTTTTATATTTGAGTATTTTGATGATAGATCCTAATGGTTTACATTTTTGACTTAAACCAAGAAGCCAAAAGGTGCTAATTGTAGCCTATTTCTGAGGGAAAGTGTTATATTTTGCTTCAAATTCTTGGATCTTCTCGGATCGCATCGTCCAAGGGATATTATTATACTTTTGCGTATGATAATGCTCTTTCTAACGTAATATCGATATTTATCGTACGCCTGGTAACAGTGGTAACACTGGAATTGAGGTATCTAGGTAGGCTTTGTTCATTTACTATCTAACAGAGCCTTTTACATTAACGCTTGAGTCATTGAGGCAATACATGTATGCAAATCTATGCAAATGCGACAGCTGCTTAGTGACCGGCGGGGTCTGTAGTGATGCCTATGCAGCTGGTGTTCCTAAGTTTGACACAAGCCTTATTACACATTGACGGCCGGAAACGCGCTCGGCGGGTTCTCTGTTCGTAGTCGCTTATCTCTACAAAGCGGGAAAACGCTGGAATCGGCGACGAGCGTAGCACTACGAAAACGTTGGCAGTGGATGTGGTAATACACAAGCGGCCCGATTCGAATTTTAAGATGAACGTAAAATATTAGGTTTTTTGTTTGAAGAAACGTCACTTTTGACACTGACCGTGACATCATTTGCTAGTGCATACAAATTCAATAGTGGCAAATCGTTTTCACAGTTAGAAATTGGACAGTCAGTCGTTAAAAAAGAAACTGATTTGAGATCATTTGACTAGTAGTCAAATATCCTATTATACCAACACAAGTACTTATACTATACTTATTTATAGGATATAATACATGTACCTACATACCTATATATACACCTGTGTGTGTACCTACATACTCATATTACTCGTATAACTACCAAGTTGGCACTAATTAGAACAACAGAGTAAACAGTTTTTTCGAATAACTACGTGTTTCCTTGGCAATTAAGTTATCTCGACGCCACAAAATACGTGTTATTATGCAAAATTAATACAAGTAGTATTATTTTTACGAGACTAAGAAGATAATTAGACGGAACATCTTGAATAACGTCAGTAGAGGTAGAAATATTAAAATAGATAATTATAGGATTCATAGGTAACAATTAAAACATTATTTTTGCATCATTATGAGATAATTTGATAATTAAATCGTATTAAAGGTACAACAATGAAGCGAAACATTAACTTTGATTAGTTATTAAGTACTTATGCCAGTTTAGGGTTCTGTAGGCAAACATTCAATCGTTTCTCATATTCTAGTCCGTGACATATCATATAAAATAGTATTTTATACAATCGTGATATAATAGAGACCATTCACCCAACATTTATGAAATAAATCATTTTCATTTTCATTTTCATAGAGAGCTTTTCAGTCGAGTACCGTTGTTTAGTTTGTTGTCCCAATTTCCTGGTAGATGGCGCTGTTCCAGACGCAAACTAAGTAATGCTAGTTTATCATAGAATCTATATAAGAAACTGTCACATTTCAAAATAAATGATTGGTAACGTAGCAACTTATTCAAACAACCGTGTTTAGGCCATGAAGCTTGCCGAGCGGCCTAAGTGAGATACGAGATTGAAAAACGTGATTATATCATTATTGTATACTAGTACATTACGATACAAGTGCGAAAAATAGGAAATTCGAAACGAGTGGCGATAAATTAAAACACGACCGAAGGGAGTGTTTTAAATCGACACGAGTTGCGAATTACCTATTCGCACATGTATCGTACAACGTTTTACAGTACATATGGCCCTTTAAATGTTCGACACAGTAACATAATATGCTACTTCTCGCACTAGTGCTATAAAGTAGCCCCATATGTACTGTAAAATACTTTTTCTACGAGTCAACTAAAATAGTACTTGTTCTGCTATAAATCCTAAATACTTAATTAAACAAAATTATTTTAGTATCTCAACTCAGTAGATAAAAATATAGTACAAAAGACATTCATTAAATAGTAGCGCGTTCTTTTGTTCTATCCTTTGGCGGCACATAATTCGTCGAATTCATTTCAGTTGACTAAAGTGTTTCGTAAGAAATCATTATAGTTCAGTGGGGAGCTCATAGTGAAAAGTATGCGATTACAGTTTGGTATACGAAGTCTTAATTCAATCATTTAAGTCGGCGAGTAGAAAATATAGTTTAGTGTCGTACACGGAACTGTTTTATAATTATAACCAATAAACCGAATAAAACATTCTAACTAAACTAACTCATTAATAATTTAGGTAAAAGTATCGTTATTTATGAAGCGGGGAGTTAAATATCAGAATGGAAATTGTATAATAATTCCATTGAAAACCAAATTTGAATTTTTTATCTTTAAAAAAAAGTACTTATAAAGTTAAATGCTCTAGTGCAGAAACGTATCACTTTATGCACACTTTTTATAAAAACAATGACCCACTTTCAGAGCTTGAAAAATGAAAAATATTTTACTGACTATACCCAACCAAAGACAGATAAAAAGTTTTTCGTTTCGCGATTTCTAAAACTAGAATTGGCCTGATAATCGTAAGTTAAAAAGTCCCGCCGGCAGGATGACTGTTTCTTTATACACCTCTTTCTCGTTTTCTTTTCACATTCACCGCTGAGCATGCATGGGTTTCCGGGTATGTAGCGGAAATGTTTCATTGGCTGAAAACGACCACGTGTCGTGATGAGAACAAAATCAAATCGAATTTTGATTTATAAAGGCAGGTTCCAAATTCAAAATTACAAAAACGACCTGGTGTGGCCCTGGCCTCTAACGCGAGCAAATAATTAAGCTGTACGTAGTCTCTTCTGTACTCCTCAAACTGACCAACATTTGTTCAGCTACACTTTTATAACTTGTATTTTGATTTTTAGTCTGTTCCAAGACACAATGTATTGCAAATTTTGTTACGTTTAAAGCGTGACAAGCAACGTCAATTACACCGATGACAGCGTACAAATGAAGATAATATAATACTGAACTTGTATGAAAAATAGGAAGTAGACTACATAATTTTTAAAAGTTATTGAACAAAAGTGTCACTCTTTGAGGAGTACAATTTATATGTTCATTATTTGCTCGTGTTATAGGCCAAACCCGGTATAAAATAATGTGTAACTAAATATAGTACTCTAAATAGGTCTGGATACTATAGAACAGAGTTGGACGTAATCGATTCCTTTTGGAATTAATTACACGATTACATTCCAGTAATCATGATTCCTCATTAATCGATTATTTGGGTAATCAAAATTAATGTAATACTGTACTTTGATTACGTCTGTCATCCATTCCTTTGGAATCGGTATTGTAATCCACTACTGTAATATTGATTCCTCGGTAATCAAGTACTTAAGTAATCTGAATTACTTTACTTCAATTCCAGGCTTATTACTTAATTGGCAAACCTTATTTTATAATTTTGTTAATGTCACTAAAATTGTTTTTGGTCTACATGTCATTCTAGCATTTCACTTTCACATTAAATTTTGGTGTTGAATCTTAAAAATTGGGTTAATATTTATAACACAATGACATGCATGATTGATGTGGAGGAATTTCGATGTTTTAAAATGGAACTTCAGGCAAAATTAGAAATAACCAAAATTCGTCAAGGAAATGCCAATTACGGTAAGATATAAAACAAATAATAGTTATTATTTTTAAAACCATAAAAAGGTCATGTTTATTTATGTTAGGTACCTGTTTATTTTACAGAGCCCAATTTATGCTGCTGTCTGCTAAATTTTCGTGAGAGGTGCCTGAAGGTGATGTTCAAACGAAAACACTTTTTAGATTTTGAAGATTGTTGGGAAGAAGTAATGGAGGTATTTCGAAAACACCAAGAAAAGGGCCTTCGTTACAATAAAGACCTAAGAGATGATAATTGCACATGTGTTACACAGCCATCACATTTAAGAAAACAACTATTGAAGATACCTCCACAAGTATTTGAAACATTTTGGTTTGAGGCTGTAAATAAAATTGAAAAATATGCAGACGATTTTAGTAAATAATGTTTTCCCGTCGTATTTTATGGAAATTATTCGTGCCTTGTCAACTATTTCAGGGAGAGTCCTAAAGCAAATTAAAATAGATAGGGTAAATTTTATTAATTTTCATCAATATACGATAGTAAAGTAAGTATAATTCATTACACCTGTACCTGTACTCGAACTTGAAGATTTTCCCGCAGTGAACGTGTTAAATAAACACTTCAGATACCAGATTATAATTCCCAAGGAAGTGTACAGAGTACAGATGTAGTGCATAATGTTTTTGAATCGTCTCTGCCGCTATAATTGTGTTATCAGACCTATTTAGATAACGTTGAAGAGGTCCTACTAAAATATTATAATATGCCTCACTGACAATGTCAATTGAACTTGACAAATGTAACTACACTTCAGCGGGTTTACAATCCAATAGTCCAATTTATAAATCCATCCCATAACTCCACTATGGATTTGGATTCACCAGCTGTCGGCGAAGAAACATCAGCCTCAAGTTCCGAATCTGAAATTTTATTTGATGGTACGTTTTTTTCCAAAATTACGTCTAAAACAACAAATTCGTCCACTGTGGCAGCGTGCGTGAAATGTTTACCATTAAACGTTGAAGTAAAAGGCTATAAAAAATGCTCTTCCAACTTCATTAAACACCTGAAGAGAAAACATGGACCTGACTGTGTTGAAGAATACAAATCATATTGCATACAGAAGAAAAGAAAAAAGCCGCAATCAACATCAGTTCAAAATCGTCAAGTGCTTAAAACTAGCAGCTCTTACTCTCAAGAAGAGTTTGATAGCGACGTAGTAAAATTTTTTTTACATTCGATGATACCACTCAGTTGTGTAGAAGATCCACATTTCATTCGAATCTTAAAGAGACTGCATGTCGACAGTTTGGGATTGACTATTATGAGTCGTACAACTTTGACCCGTCGTATAAATCAACATTATGATGATCAAGTTAAAGTAATTAAAGATTTAATGAGCAGGGTAAATTTTATCTGTGCAACTGCAGATATCTGGTCCAGCCGGAAAAGAAGTTTTTTAGGCCTGACGGCACATTGGATCGATCCTGATACTTTTCTAAGATCATCGAGGGCATTGGCATGTCGGAGATTCCCGGGAGTGCATAATTATGAACGCATAACTAATCTACTAAGAGACATTTTACATGAATTTGACTTAGATTTGCCTAAGATTGTTGCTATTACTACAGATAATGGTAGCAATTTTGTTAAGGCTTTTAAAGAATTCGGAGTTCACCCAGGTAGCATAGAAACAAATGACAATTGTGAGACCGTTTCTAATGTCTCTAATGATGATATCGAAGAAGAGCCCTTGATGATTTCAGATTCAAATAAAGGTTGTATTGACTTTTTAAATGATCATGCACTGCTACCGTATCATATGCGATGCTGTTCCCATACTTTGAATCTGATAGCCACAACAGATTTAAAACATTTACTTACCACTGACACTGCTCTGTCCAACATTCATAAGAGTGTAATAGATAAATGTAATCGTCTTTGGAAAATGGCGAATCGTCCCAAAAGCTCTGAAATCATCCAAAATATATTGGGACATAATCTTAGTCGACCAGGCGAAACTCGTTGGAACAGTATGTATGATGCCCTAAAGCAAATTTTATCGATTAAAGAAAAAAACAGTGTTCTACATGAAGGGCTCGGTTTGGAAAATCCGCTGCGTAATACAGATTTCAATTATATAGAAGAATATCTGTCTTGTTTGAAACCCGTAGCAGCAGTACTGGATATTCTTCAAGGAGAAAATAATACCTATTACGGTTTATTGCTACCAACACTACTGATGCTTAAAAAAAAAGTACATGCCCTACAGCAAAACAATTATCAATATTGTAAACCAATTGCGGTTCAATTATTAAAACAAGTGCAGAGTCGTTTCGACGATTTATTGAAACTTACAGGACCTGCAGCAGAAAAAGCAATTATCGCCGCTCACAGCTATCCCAGGTTCAAGAACTCATGGTACCAATGCGTGGATTCCGAACATCACGCTAGGTTAAAAAATATGTTTTTGACGGCTGTATCGGAGGAATCTCAACATCATTCAAATATCGAGCCTGAGATATTTCAACATACACATGACTTTGATGACGCGTTTTACGATTTCAGTAATTCAAATAGTGACAGCAACACTAGCGGCGGCAGCGGCGGACACTCAATCAGAGCAGAATATTGTATATTAGGATATCTATCAGATACATCACGGTCATTAGATATCCTGAACAAATATCCTGAGATAAAAAAAGTTTTTCTGAAGTATAATACACCTCTGACCTCTTCAGCTCCCGTAGAACGACTGTTCTCTTATGCGACTATGACAAATACTCCAAAAAGCAACCGATTAACAGACGAGAACTTTGAGCGACGAGTTATATTAAAAGCCAACTTGAATAATGAAAAACATTCTTAAATCTAAGAAATAATTCACTTAGCTTTGTACCTGACCGATAATTCATATTGTCAATTGTGTCTGGACCCACCTCACTCTTTTGTAATGAAAGATATTGTACAGTCGAGTTCATAAATATATGAGTATTGCCAGGGCTTCACAAATAAATGTACATGGGAAAGTTCATCATTCATAATTATACTTTAGGAAAACCTTTTTTTTATGGAAAATGCTCATATATTTATGAACTCGACTGCAAGTACAGTCAAGGCGTTACCGTTGCCGTTACCCACTAAAGGGTTAAACGATAAATTTTAAAGCCGTACTTAATTTTAATTACGCATATTTAATTTAAAGCTTAAGTAATAGCGACAAGTTTATTTTAATTTTATTTAGTTGAGTACAATAAATAAAACTAATATTTATGATTGAAGAAACTATTTTTATTTCATACATGTTGTGTGATGGATGTGGAATCAGGAATATCTTGAGTTTCTTTGAGCAATCCTTTTTTTCTCGCCGAGATTTGTATAGTGTTTTCTCAAAAATTCGCATACTTAAGTAGAGTCCGAATTTAGGGTCCATTTTGAAATCTAAGATGGCGGCACGTTTTTAGGGTCACGCAAGTCAACCAGGAACCCTTAGGTCGGCCTTACACATTGTGAATCATAATTCATATTATGAGTTCAGAATGCACGGACGGAATTGCATAAAATATACCTATATTACCTATCCATTTTGTATACGAATTAGTCGAAAACGAGTATAATAAAGAATATTGCAAAAAAATTTGCTGCCATCTTGGATCTTAAAATTGACCCTAAATTCGGATGCCACGTATGCGAATCAGTCAACACGATATTTAATTGTATGTTTGAGAAAACTTCGTTTAAAAGACACTTAACATATAGAAGTAATCTGGAAGTAATCAAGTCAACAATTCCAGTAATTTGCAATCGACAATGATTCCCAATTATTAGTAATGGTAATATTTGTATAGATGATTACTGATTCCATAATATGTAATGGTAATTTACCGTTTCACTTGATTACATTACAAGTAATCTGACACCTAGTAGTAGATTACAAAGTAAAATCAAGTAATCGTGGAATCAGGAATCGATTACGATTTGCCCATCTCTGCTATAGAATACCGTCAAATAATGGCCTAGCTTTATCTTATGATTTTTCGAAGGCCCTTGCTTCACTTCTCACTACTCGTATGGGTATAGGGATCTTTTGAGTAATTACCCCCTTAGGAAAGATCCGTCAACTACTCAGAGCTTTTCCGACCATCTGCATATGATGGAGCTCATGGGTAGCATTTTGAATTCCATTGTATCCAGATGCCTGATCTAAATCCTTCATTCTCCTCCTGGCCTCTTAGTGGATAGCGACTCTGCCTACGAATCAAGTCCCGGGTTTTAATTTGAAGGTAATGAATAGAATAGAATAGAAAAACGTTTTTTTCAAAACCGCACCACATTAGAAAACAAAAAAAAAGTAAGAAAGAAGATCTACGAGTAATACACTAAACAGTTATAACTACTTGTAACTTAAACTAACATGCAATAGTTACAGTGATGATGCTGTAATAGAGGCTACAATTGGACACCACTCAGCATATGCTCTAACATATATATGCTACAGCGCTGGTCTTCCGTGGAGCCCAGGGCAAGAAGATAGCTCAGAACAGTAAAGGTAGTGTCACACAGTGATTTAGCAAGTATTCATATTTAACACAAGTTAGAAAACTAATGCATGGAAAAATTTCAAAGCAGAAGTGAGTGGGTTGGGAATATCTAAAAATATAAACAGGTAAAGTCAGACATGTATTTAGTTTAATATATAGTAGAGCATATATACATAAAAAAGGCAACTCGTTAAAAGTAGATAAATAATTCAATTTATAACATAAAATAATCATGATCTAACTATTCTAACTGATGGCATTTATTTGTATGTTTATCACGAATATTTGTTCCTGAGTTACGGATGTTATATATGTATACAAGTATGTATTTGTGTAAGTATGTTTATCTTCGCCCAGTACACATAGGTAGTACAAGCTTAGTTTGGGGCTAGGTCGATATACTGTAAGATTATTCCCAAAAAAAATCATACAATTTCAATTATTATCTGTTTGTATTCATCTAAATTTAATGCCCCCAATACACGACCTCGATTACCGCTATATCGCTTAGCGCCACATTTTTATAATTGCGGATGTCACGTTCTAACTCATCACAGTTCCAAGGACGTAAGGCTATTATTGCACTAATGTGTGAATTTATTTGAATTTTGTCTTCCTACTTTGCTTGTTCGAGTTCAAGTTCATAAGATTAAGAAATTCTTTTATATTTGCATAAAGGGTTAAGTTACAGCATAATGATTTATTCAATTCAATTCAAATATACTTTATTCATGTAGGCCTAGCAACAAGCACTTATGAATAGTAAGACAGTATTACATATAATTATCTTAATCTAATTATCAGAGCAATTTATTGATGTTGTAAATATTATTCCATATATAATACTAATGAATATAATTTATAGATCAAATTTAATACTAAAACTTTCACAAAATACAGTCATACAAAAAAAAATGTATAAAAAATACTAGTCTAGATTGTTTCTAGAATAAATTCTAAATGTCAAACAAATATAATAAAAACAACAAAGGAAATACATGCATTGGAATATCCATTTCATCATCATTATTCAAATATAATAAATAATTAATCATTTCGAATCACAATTAATCCCACGTTGTTTTATCCTTCATGTAGTCTTGTGTGGTATAATAAGCTTTAGAAATAAGTTTACGCTTTACATGATTCTTAAATTTATTAATTGGTAACTCAGTAATATGGTTTGGAAGTTTATTATAGAATCTCACACAATTACCCATGAATGATTTTTTAATTTTATGGAGCCGAGTGAAGGGCACGGCGAGCTTATGTTTATTTCTAGTATTAATATTATGAATGTCACAATTTTTCTTAAAATCGGCAATATTTTTATGCACATACAGAATATTCTCATAAATGTATTGACAGTGCACTGTCATGATGTCAATTTCCTTAAATTTATCTCTCAGTGAGTCTCTATGGTTCATTTTATATATTGCTCGAATAGCCCTCTTCTGCAGAACAAAAATGGTATTTATCTCTGAAGCACCACCCCACAGTAAAATACCATATGACATAATGCTATGGAAGTAACTAAAATATACTAATCGAGCTGTTTTGACATCAGTTAACTGACGGATTTTGCTTACTGCAAAAGCTGCAGAACTCAGTCTATTCGAAAGAGTAGCAATATGGGGACCCCACTGGAGTTTAGAATCTAAAGTTATACCAAGAAAAACTGTACTATCAACTAATTCCAATTCCTCATCCTTCACAATGACACTTGTTTGTACATGCCTTACATTACTAGTGACAAACTTAATACATTTAGTCTTATTCTCATTTAACAATAAATTATTAACATTGAACCAATTTACTACTTTAGAAATAGCATCGTTTACATCATTGTAAGCTTGTTGCTGTCGTTTGACTTTGAAAATAAGTGAAGTTTCGTCTGCAAACAATACTATATCATGGTGGGTCTTTACAAGGAATGGCAAGTCATTTATGTAGATAAGGAACAGGAAAGGTCCCAATATTGACCCCTGTGGTACACCCATAGAGACCAATGACCCCGGTGATCGCTGTCCATTCACATCGACCCTTTGTATTCTACCATTTAAGTAGGACTTAAGTAAATCCAGTGCCGCTCCTCTAACTCCATAATAGTGTAGTTTCCTGATTAATGTTTCATGACAAACGCAGTCGAAGGCCTTAGACAAATCACAGAAGATACCTATAGCATCTCGTGACTCCTCCCAGGCATCGAAGATATGCTTAATTAGCTCAACACCAGCATCGGTTGTCGAGCGACCCCGTGTAAAACCAAACTGCTTATTATGCATTAAATTATTGACGTTAAAATGTCGTACTAATTGAGAAAGAATTAATTTTTCAAAAATCTTACTGAACGTTGGTAGCACAGATATCGTTAATAAGTTGTAGTGACGCTTAAGCTAATTAAGTAATTAAATGTCATTATACGAGATTGGCACTTAAGTGGCACATTTTTATAGTATAACTGTTTTTGTCTACGCTATGTTATACTTATAATACTTCACAAAGCGACTGTGAAGACGAACAATCGTCTTCATTTATTTATTAAACTTTATTGCACAAAATACAAAAAAATACAAATATCGGACTTAATGTTTAAAGGCATTTTATATCAGTCAACCATAGGGCTAAACAGAAATGTATAAATGGTGCAAGAAAAAACGTAAGAGAATATTAAGTATTTGTTTTACCAGGGAGCAAAGTTGTTGTTTAACCCCTCATGCTAATTTTAGTACCCGAGCAAGGGAAAATTCAAGGGACAAATTTGTCTACCAGTGAAATATAAAAATTGTTCACCACACCAACACGAGGTAAATACTAATTGTAAAACATTACAAATCAAATCCAAATAAACGCTCATAAATATTCATCATTCAAACTTTACTTGACCCGAGTACGTCCTTAAACTACGTCCAAAAGAGAGGTATGGGCATTGTGAATGTCATCTCGTTTTGTGTGGTAGGGCACAGCCGGTGGATGTCATTCCAGATCTAGAGCAGAGCCCAACTGGGGAAGTACCTCCACCTTACAGAAAACAGCAGCCAAATAACCACTAGACCCTACTCATAGTGTTGTGTTCCTGCCGGTGAGTAAGGTTGCCAGAGCTCAACGAGGGGGGGGGGGGGGGGGGCGGGTTTAGGCTCGGCAACGCGCATGGAACTCCTCTGGAGTTGCAGGCGTACATAGGCTACGGAGACTGCTTACCATCAGGCGGGCCGTATGCTTGTTTTCCACCGACGTAGTATTAAAAAAAATACTTACATGGATATAGTTTACTTTGGAAAATATCATCTACTTGTGGAGCGCACCCCCTTAATTTTATTAGCGATTTAACTACAATATTTGTAATTGTAAATTGAATTGTGTAAATTTGACATGTTCTCATTTATTAATTTTTAACGTAATTTCTACCTAGTTTTATTGTAGAACATGACGATCATTAGGAGATACTCGTACTTAGTTATTCGTACTTTGTTTTGATATGAATGATAAAATTGTTGACATAAGATTGGTTGTTTTTAAGACATTTTAAAAATTGTATCCATTTATTTACTAAATAATATTATGTAAATATTAATGACTAATGACGATCATAATATAAATTCATGTATGTAGATTACGTTAGCATAATTTATAGTGTAAAATAGCTAAATCTATGAGAAGGTACCTAATACGTATATATATATTTATTTATTTATTTATTTAAACTTTATTGCACAATATAACAAATAAAGTACAAATGGCGAACTTAATGCCTAAAGGCATTCTCTACCAGTCAACCATCAGGCTAAACAGAAACAGTAGTACGTGCAGGCATTAAACAAAAAAAAAAAACAGAATAAGTAACTTAAAACAAGCAAAATAGCGATAAATAATATATACTAACGGTTATAAACTTACATAAATATACTATAATTAAATATACATACATATATATTAATTTATGTACCCAGTGCAAAAAATACTACGAAGGACAATTAACCAGAGAGCTTGTCGAAAAAGTGCTTTTATTTATTATAATTTATATATTTTAAGAAGCGGCACATAGAACACACATTTATGTACGAATCCCACCGACCGGCTGGAGTCGGACCGCGCCGGAACGCTTTTTCAATGCCTATACATCATGTATGGCAGAAGCGATGGCGTCCGTCCGGGGCCGGTCGCGTCCGCAAGGAGCCTAGCAGAGTTCACTAGAGACTGACCAAAACAAGTCTGCAACGATTTTGATGGCACATGCAGTGCACGTGTTATTTTAAACGTCAAACTTCTATGAAATTATGACGTATAAATAACATTTGCACTGCGTGTGCTATCAACATCGTTGCAGACTTATCTTGGTCTAACTCTAACATACGCCGTATAACAAGTAGAGGTAAGTGAGGAATATGAGTGTGACATAGGTACGGACGTGACGAAATTATATTAATCTGTTCCGTGATTTGGCTACAAAATCCTACTACCGATGCATCTGCGTTTTCAAGTGGCTACTTGACATTTTTTTGTAAATAATGTCAATCGATCTTGATTTTCCTGGGGATCAAATGTCTATATAGGACTCATGGCATTTAAGCAACACAAAGGTCAGAAATGAGAGTTAAAGTCTGACGCTTGCACTCGACGATTGAAACGCCTGTAACAAAATGATAATGTAATGTGACGTCACATTACATTAGTCTGTCCTAAATGTATGGAAGATCAAGAGAATTCCTATTTTGACCCTGAAATATTGCGTTTATGTATATAGTTGTTTTACAATTTATTTTTTATAAAATGTAAGGAATCGAATGGTACCACTTTCTTTTTACATTTAAAAAATTAATAGATTTTTTTTGTTCAGACTTTCGAGCCTTGTATTTTTTATAATCTCAATATGGCTTTTTAAATTCCACTTTTTTATAATAGATGGCGCATTTTCTATGCATTAATCTAAATTTTGTTATAATATTCAACATGTGTCAAGTACCCAATTGTAGCGAAGTTACTGTTTGTGACCGCGGCCGGAAAAACGTCCCACATTGTCGCTTGCCATAAGGACGCCCCGTCAAGTTATTCGTATAAAGATACAGGCAAACCTCATCCTTATGGCAATCGACAAAGTGGGAGGTTTTGCCGGCCTCGGTCACATTGTTTTATGTACCTACACAGGATGGCCTAAAAATATGTTTTTTGCGGCATATTGTTGAAAATTTTAACCATATTTTAACCAACGTGATAGTTTGTGGATGAAAGCTTACAAAGTATATTTAGAAGATAACGTTTTGTTTAAGTTGTGCCTAGTTTTCATTTTAACGAAATGTTGTAAAAGATGTGTATGTAAGGAAATTATTCCAAAAAAATAAGTGTCAATTAATGGCCAGCCTATAATGCGTTTAGCGGTTTTTTCTCATCAACCACACAGGTAGTTGTAATACCGAAATATAATGTAACCTTTCATCTGCTAAGCATTTGATTAGTATGTCCAACGACCATGGCGGTCAAAACGTCAAACAGTCCACACTGCTTGCACGCGAATACGTAGTGTGTTCTTTATCACACCTACCTGCCGTAGGCAAGCGTGACAGAGAGAACACTACGTATTCGCGAGTGTATTTTACAATAATTCGTCTACCTTGTTTCCAAGATAGGCCTACCATTAGTCGGTTACGTTGCTTAGTTCACCAACGACAAATTGGGCATAATTTTTCACATCGATAACCTGACTGAGTGTATGTCTGCCATCCGGTCACGGAGATAACTGTATGGGAATTATGCGAATATGCGTGCAGTATGAAATTATGTAAGTATACGAATCAAAAGAAATTATATCAGGTAACCGAGAAAAAATATTTCAACCAAATAAAAGAAAACGTTCAGTATCCCTAGTGTAAATTTGATCGACATCATAACGGGACGAATGCGTTTGCGTTAAGTCTCATTTTGTATAGGATTTTGAGTTTCCAAAACGTCTCGCTTGGCGCGCTCTTTCTAAATCCAATACAAAATGAGACTAAACGCAAACGCGTATGTCACGTTTCGAAATCGAATTTATTTACACTAGGGGTACAGGTTGTGTCATATCAGAAGGTTAAGGAGTTGGCAGAGGACCGGACGAGTTGGAGATTGCTCCACCGACAAGAGCACAGCTCTTAAATATGAAGAGGAAGAAGTAAGGCTCATAGACATACATTACAGACTAAGATACTAACTATAATTATAATCTTAGAAACTAAAACTAAAAAATCATTTTGGCGACACAACAGCGTTTTGCTTCGTCATCTGAACTTTTGGTGTATTTTGTAAAGTACTAGTTTTAGGAATACCCCTATCATACATTTCTTTTTTGTATCTTTGCTCGAAATTAATATATTATTATGACACGTAATTGTTTACCGATTCTGAGATAACTAGGAAAAAATATCAAAACACGTAGACTAAATCCTATTTGTGTAAATATACCATTATTGTTAAACTATAAGTTTGTATATGATAAATGCTACTACCATCAGAAAATACGCTATTTGTGATATACCTTTAACCAATAAAATTAAAAACGAGTGGTCAATACCAGATTTGTTATTTGTTATATTTAAGTATCTTTAAACTGGTAACCACGATACAGGATTTGCCTAAAGACCATCGTCAATATTACAACTAGTATAGTTTCTATTTTTCTCCATGAGCTTCTACGGATTATCGTCTTATCTATTGTTTAAAAACCGCAAAGGCGCGTGCCACTATGAAAAAATGGTCATGCCGCATAGGTAGCGTTTATTGAATTACTATTCTATTGAGCACGGAATAAGATTCATTATGAACTAATACAGAATTCTAACAGAATAGCTGTCTGATCTCTATTGGTGCGTCTAAGGTAGGCGACTAAACGCCCTCAAACCAGCTTAACTTGTGACACTGCGATCCGAAACAAAGATACGTATTCGAAGACCTCGCTTGCACTGGTAACTGTTATTTTAACATTAAGATTTAAAACTTTACTGTAAAAAATATCCTGTGGTTGTAACGTAAAATGGAAATATTTTTTTAAGTCATTATTCCCAATTTCTATCGCTCGTATTTCAAAAATAGCATTTTGGCCGTTTTCCACGGATTTTAAGGTGACGAAATCGAGCGCTCGAAATTCAAAAATCGCCCGCCTGATCTGGGAGATCTCATTTATGATTTATAATCGAAATTGTATCACGAATATTCTATGTAACTCCTTTGGAGTTGCAGGCGTACATAGGCTACGGAGACTGCTTACCATCAGGCGGGCCGTATGCTTGTTTGCCACCGACGAAGTATAAATTTTTTTTTATTATAATGCAAATTTATCTACGATGCATAAAATTATGCAAAGCACCAATATAAATCACTTCTACTTTTTTTACTTACCTACTTGTATCATGTTCGTAGTTGAGTAATGAGTTTTGGAACGCACTACGATCACGTGACGGACGATAGAAAAAGACGAGTGACAGAATACACGGAGTTCTCAATGAATCATGATATTGTTTTATTTAATAATCACAATATTGTATTTGTCTAACATTATACATGGCGCAGTCGCAGTCTCCATCAATCATGTCAATGTTTAACATACCTGAAAAACTAAACGTATCCGGAAATCTGTCAGAGAATTGGAGAACATTTGATCAAAACTTTAAAATATACTTGGTGGCGTCCGGTTTAGATAAAAGTGAAGATGCTAGGAAGGTGGCGATACTTTTAAATGTCATCGGGGAGGATGGCATTAAAATTTTCAATAATTTCGCGTTGACGGAAGATGAGAAAAACAATTTCGAAAATGTCATGAAAAAATTCCAAGAATACTGCGAGCCTAAAAAAAATGTGCTTCATTCAAGATTCCTTTTTTACACCAGAAAGCAGGAGGAAAGTGAACAATTTGACAGCTTCCTAACTGACGTAAAGAGGCTAGTTAAAAGTTGTAAATTTGAAGCGGAAGATGAAGCTGTTCGCGATCGACTCGTACTAGGTACCAATGATTTGAATACGCAGAAGAAAATAGTAATAGAAGGCGATGCGGATCTGGACACGGTAATCACAAAGTTGCGACTTGCTGAATTAGGACGTCAACAAGCTGCAGAGGTCCAGGGCAAAGTCAAGGTTGACAAGGTGGTTGACAGAAGATCCAACAGCAAACCGGTGCAAAATAATATGGTACTAAAATGCAAATGGTGTGGAGAGCAACATGAGCGTAAACTCGAAATGTGTCCGGCTCGAGGCAAATTATGTACAAAGTGCAATCGGTACAACCATTATGCAACAGTGTGCCGCAGCCGATATGTAAAAGTTATTGCAGACAGTAGCCTGCAAAATCAGGAAGATAGTGATGGTGAATTTTATTGTGGCAGTGTTCAGAAGGTACGTTCTAAAGAATGGACACAAACATTATTAATAGAAGACACCAAGAGTGTCAAGTTCAAGCTAGATTCTGGTTCCGATGTTAACTTGATTCCGTTGGGTATCTATCAAACTATTAAACAAAGAAAAAACCTGAAGTTGGAAACTTCTAAATGTAATCTTTATGCTTACAACAATACAGGGATAAAAGTATATGGCTCCATATTGTTGGAAGTCAAATTAATAAGTAAATGCTATTTTATAGAATTTATTGTGACAGATTCAGAATTTCAACCAACCCTTGGCAGAGATGCTTGTTCAATGCTAGGTTTAGTTGAAAGAAAATACACTAATAAAATTGACCTATTGGAAAATGATATTGTTACAGATGATCCAAGGAAAATTGAATTAGTTTCAAAGTACCAAAATGTATTTACTGGACCAGGGAGATTTCCAGCTGAATGTCAAATACTACTGAAAGAAGGGTCTGTACCGATCTCAAAACCACCTCATCGTATTCCTCTAAAATTAAAAGAAAAACTTAAGTCTGAACTTGAACGACTGTGTCAAAAAGGTGTCATTTCAAAGACAGATGAAGCCACAGAATGGGTCAATAGAATTGTGATAGTTGAGAAAGACCAAAATGCAATCCGTGTGTGCTTAGACCCTAGGGATCTAAATAAGTGTATTCTTAAGAAATATTATGAAATACCAACTATAAATGACCTTAAATCTAAAATATCTGAGGCAAAATATTTCTCGGTCCTAGACTTAAAAGAGTCTTTTTGGCAAATTGGTCTTTCTGAATCTAGTAAAAAGCTTTGTACATTCTCAACAGTCTTTGGCACATACAATTTCAATGTTTTACCATTCGGATTAGACATTTCAGCTGAAATTTTTCAAGAAAACTGTGAAAATTGTTTCAAAAACATTGAAAATACATTTATTTACATTGATGATTTTTTAATATATGGAAAAACAAAAGAGGAACATGATGTGGCTTTAGAAAAAGTCTTAAGGAGGGCACAAGAATTAAATATTAAATTTAATCTTAAAAAATTTCAGTATCTCCCTGAAATAGTAAAGTATTTTGGGCATGAGATAATTAATGGTTGTTTGATGCCTGATAAAAATAAGGTTAAAGCTATAATGGATTATGACTCACCCTCTGATAAACAAAGTTTACAAAGGTTTCTGGGCATGGTAAATTATATGAGAGATTACATCCCAAGATTGTCCGAATTAACAAGCCCGCTAAGAGAACTTTTAAAAAAAGATGTTATGTTTCAGTGGGGAGTGACTCATGAAAAGTGTATTGAACAAATTAAAAATATTCTTGTTAGTCCACCTGTTTTAAGAAATTTTGATCCCAAGCAACCTTTAACTATCCAAACAGATAGTTCAAAAAATGCAATAGGCTGTGTTTTAATGCAATTTAAACAACCAGTTGCATTTGCATCTAAAAGCCTAAGTAAAACTGAATGTGAATATGGTCAAATAGACAAGGAATTTTTAGCCATTTTATTTGCTTGTAAAAAATTTCATTATTATATATATGGTAGGCATACTGTAGTACAAACTGATCACCAACCATTAGTTGCATTAATGAAAAAAGAAATTTATTCCATTGAATCTCAAAGATTACGAAAAATTAGATTAAAACTAAATATATATGATATTGATGTCCGCTATGTTAAGGGTTCACAGATGTTGATTGCAGATGCTATAAGTAGAGCATCTTCAAAAGCTGATGCTAGTACACTTGAACAATCTTTGGACCGCGTTGTTCATACTGTGAATGTAAGTGATAGTTTTCTGATAGAGATTACAGAAGCCACATGTAAAGATGCAGCACTATCCCAACTGATAGAATACTATAATAATGGCTGGCCTACAAATATTGATAAAGTTACAGATCTTGTCAAACCTTACTGGAAATTAAAAAATAACATTGTAGTTGAAAATAATATTGTATATTTAGATCATAGGATTATAGTTCCCTCATCTCTTGTAAAAACTGTTTTGGAAAGAGTACATTCTTCACATTTTGGTATCACAAAAACACTGGGTAGAGCCAAGTCACTTTTCTTTTGGCTAAACATGAAAAGCAATATCATTGATACTATAAGTAAATGTCATTTATGTGAAAAATATAGTGCTAAAAAAGTAAAGGAATCCTTATTATTAGATGAAACTACGCCGTCACTCCCATATCATAAAGTGGGTTGTGATTTTCTAAATTATGGTAATGAAAACTATCTAGTAGTGGCTGACTACTATACTAAGTGGTTTGATCTAATTAAAGTTAATTCCATGACTGCTACAACAGTTATAAATATATTAAAAACCTTATTTGCTACTCATGGTATACCAAGCATTCTCAGAGCTGACAACATGCCATTCAACTCTATTGAATTTAAAAACTTTGCAAAACTGTATAAATTCTCTGTTGTTACATCTAGCCCGCTGTATCCTAAATCGAATGGCTTTGTTGAAAAATATGTTGGTATAGCAAAAACTATGTTAAAAAAATGCAAGGATGAGAATTTAGATATACATCTTGTTATCTTAGAATATAGAAATAGCCCAGTGATAGGTTCACCATATTCTCCATCACAATTGTTGTTTAGTCGTTTTACTAAGTCTACACTGCCAATACACAACAAATTGCTTGCACCAAAAGTAGTCACTGATTTTGATAAGTATCAAGAAAAAAGAAACATTATAAATAAAACCAATTATGATAAGACTGCTAGACATTATAATTATAATCTAGAAAAAGGGCAAGATGTTGTGTATCGCAGAGAAAATGTATGGTTGCCAGCCAAAATAGTGGGCCTTCACAGTTCGCCCAGGTCTTATTTGATCCAAGATGATCAGGGTTCTATATTAAGAAGGAACTCTTCGCAATTGAAGCCATCAGCAACTTCCAAGATCCCATCAGATGATTATGTTAGGTCGCCTAGACGATGTGTTATACCTTTAGAGGATGGGGACTCGGAGTTGCCTATGGGTTCGGAGCAGGTTATGGAACCTGGATCTTCGGCTAATTGTGAAGGAAGACCTAAACGTATTATTAACCCTCCAGCTTATCTTAAAGACTATGAGACAGACTTACCACATAAGGGGGAAGATGTATCATGTTCGTAGTTGAGTAATGAGTTTTGGAACGCACTACGATCACGTGACGGACGATAGAAAAAGACGAGTGACAGAATACACGGAGTTCTCAATGAATCATGATATTGTTTTATTTAATAATCACAATATTGTATTTGTCTAACATTATACACTACTTAACTGTTTTTATTTACTCGATTAACAAACTAGAATTAACTGATTCAAGGTAAGCCACCATCTCGAACTATCGAGTCGATCGTTTGTAAATCTCTCTTTCTTCTAGTCTGAGAAGAAAAAGGATAGACGATAAAGCATGGGGAATACGTCGAACTAGAAGATAAACAGGTTTTTAGAGTGTCACGGACTGAGCAATATGCTAAAAGTAATTTTGTGCACGGAACGATCGAAGTTGGCACGACAACTACCTTATAGTGTTTAAATCCAATACGGGCAATAAAACCAAACAGAATTTACCCGTGTACTTACATAATCATGAATTACGATTTTTTTTTGAAGTTACACTTAATTATGACCCCGTAATTAATTTTTGAAAATGTACAGAGCAGCAATGTACAGTGCAAACATTACAAGACAACATGATATCTATACATCAAGGGCATAAAATAAAGTAACCCATTGTATCCGAGTCCGAGATAATTTATCGGTCCAAACGTAAGCGAAGGCCGATATATGTCTAGGATGAAATGGGCATATATACCCGAATTGTAAACTCTGCTTTTCACTTTGTTTGCAAGGAAAATATACAGAAATATTAAATATTTAACGTTATTCTACCGTATTTATTTTATACAATACTAAAGACTACTTGCGCGTTCTAGGGTTAGCCAACTAATTCAAATAAATAAATGTGTAGGGCGTGCGGCCCGTCGGCCATCAGCTGCAACAAGTGGTAGTTTCTATGGCAGATTTTGGATTTTATTGCTAACTTAATAAGGATCATAATTTTATGCACTAGAGCAACTTTATCCCATTTACACGCGATTTAAAGTATTTAAACACCAACTTTACGAGCAAGAGAAGTGAAAATCTTTGTTATTAATTATTTTATACCGAATACTAAATATTTATATTGACCTAATTTATCTGACCGATCTATTATTTTAGTACAACACACTGCAACATAATGATCTGTAAAATGGCCAATAAAACTGTTATTTTCGAATCTCGGACATAAAAATACGGCTTAGGTATTAAGATGGTGACCTGCTATACTGGATCGGTCACTTTTATTGAATAACACCGGTTACCAAACATGACGTAACTTTATCCGCGATCTATTGGTTTGAGCCTGTTTTACTTTGACCTTTTACGACATGACAACGATGCTTCATAACACACATAATACATTAGGTAAGTACAGAGGTCGGCAAACTTATGAGAAGAAGAGCCAACAGCAGTACCTATACCCAGACCCATTTGGTATACTGCTCCGATTTCAGATCTATATCAGTGGTCACCAGATGGCGGACCGCCGACCTATTTTGTGCACAGTGCGCGACCATTTAGGTTCTAGGGTGTGAGGATGAACACCCTGCCGACGGCGGGCGGCGATCCGATATTTAAATGTTACATTTCTAAATAAAATGTCTATAAACATTTTACGTGACAGTTACTCCATAAAATAAAAATGTAGGTAATTACTGTCATAAGGACACGGCACGGCCATAGAGTAAAGATATTATAACGATATTGTGTTAAGAGAATTCATTAGTGGTAATTTTCCATAAAAACGTTCGACATTTTCCTCTCTGGATTTTTTTTAATATGAGTTCAATAATACCAATATGTGTGTTTGTACGTTTTGCTTTTTTGATATTCTTGTTTTTAAAAGAACTAGGTTACTAGGTAGGTTCAAATCCTGGTAAGGGCATTTATTCGTGTGATGAGCATGGATATTTGTTCCTGAGTCATGGGTGTTTTCTATGTATTTAAGTATTTATAAATATATATATTTCGTTGTCTAAGTACCCTCAACACAATCCTTATTGAGCTTACTGTGGGACTTAGTCAATTTGTGTAATAACGTCCTATAATCTTATACCTTTAAACGAGCAATTCTTGTATATATATTTATATAGTACCTGGGCGACCGAGCTTTGCTCGGTTATAACTATTTATGTGGTGGTGTATAGGTGATAATCTACATAAACTTAAAAAGTAAAATGTGAACTGACAATTATTATTATTTACAATCGGTTTTAACCTTACAGCACTTGTCACAGAGTAACGCCATCTATTGTCAATTTCTCTTATTACATAGGTCATTTTTTTACTAAATTAAACTTGTCTAAAACAATAAAAATTTAAAAATGATATATAAACTTGAACATATAAAAAAAACAAAAATTAATCACCGGGCGAGATTCGAACCCGTAACACTCGTTTAGCAGTCCGCGTCTTAACCCACTGGACCAAACGGACAGTGGCCGGCGACACGAAATTAGCGACCATATTCTGCGTCGAAAGAAAAACGCATGAAAACTCGAAAACACGCGTTTTCCCAAACATAAGACTAATCTAGATAGATTGTATACCCCCAAAAACCCCCATATACCAAATTTCAGCGAAATCGTTAGAGCCGTTTCCGAGATCACAGAAATATATATATATATATATATATATATATATATATATATATATATATACAAGAATTGCTCGTTTAAAGGTATAAGATATATATATTCAAATATAGCTTAACTGGTAGATAAAGTGCAATGATTTGCAGAAAGTTTTATCTAGTGTAGGTAAATCATTGCAATTTGCAGAAAGTTTTATCTAGTGTAGATAAAGTGAAATGATTTGCAGAAAGTTTCATCTAGTAGTTAACTTAGTTGTAGTTATCCAATACTTGGACATTGTGAAACAAGTATACTAATTTAAAGAACAATAATAAATAACAAGAGTGTAACTTTGCTATATTTTCATATCAAAATACCACACTTGCGTCAGCAAACCTGTTCTCGGACAATACCTGTAATTACCAAGATAAGGTCTAACCACCATTCCCTTCACTCAGTCTCGGAGAAACCAGAATAATGTGGACTCTGATAGTAAACAGTTGTTAAAGGTCTGAGAGTAATGCTATACTGGTATGCGATATGTGCATGGAAATACCCAAGATGCTTCTCATCGAGAAACGTAGAATGACACCCAGAAGTAAAACCAGAACATCATTTCAACTTTAATACAAGGAAATAAGTGTTAAATTTGTGTAAATTATTTTTGAATGACCTAGAACATAAAAATTAAATTAGCTTAAACTTCTGTAATGGTGAATAGCAATAGCAAGTTAAAAACAAAAAATAGGTATGTTTTTTGTTTCATTACCCTGTTTTATTTTTGGATGTGTTTCATTTTGCCACACTAATTTTACAAATAGGTAAGTATTTGTAATTTGCCATGTAGTTTTTAACTTATTATCAAACTATAATATAATAATATTTATTTTATAATTTAATTGGGCCTTTTGCTAATCTGATATTTTTTATCTGTAGTTTTTTTTAAGAGTACTTTATTCGTAGTGGTGAACGCCTGTATTGCCGGAGCATATTTATCTGTTTTTTATTACATAGTTCAATGTCACGAGATATCCATGTACATGTTTTATTAGTTTTGATCGTGACAATTTTCTGAGGAAAGTAAAGAACGTGAAATAATCGAAATCGAGTTTCTAAGGGAGTGTCGTGTTTCTTATTTTTGGATCCATAGTTCCAACGTTATAGAGGGGTAACACACACATTTTTTTTCCTTAGTATTTCCGAAAATATTCATTTTATCAAAAAATGGTTGTTGGAGACCCTTAATTGTTTTGAAGACCTATCCCACACCATTGAGTTAAACCTATAAAAAACACTTTGTATGGGAGGTACCCTAAGATTTTTTTTTATACTTTTTATTTTACCGTTCTATTACCCTGCATGATGTATATCCATTAAAAATCAAAAAAATATTACTTCGCTAATCCGCGAAAAGATAACGTGCTAGTCAATCTGTGCTAACCCGATATACTTACTTGCATATTTTTAATCATTTAAATCAGCAGGAGAAGATGGAGTTTCAGGCGCTTTTACAGCAAGGACAGGAGCTCCTCCTCCCGTATCTGGCCAGAATATTCAGCAAGTTTCGCGTGGGGAACTATACCAGATATGTAAAGGTCAAGGTACGATTTATACCAAAAGATTTATAGAAAATATAAAAAATTCAGGGAAAAAGGACTACTCACAGCCTTCCTTCAGACCAATTAGTCTAATATCGTTTCTACTCAAAACGATGGAAAGAATCATTGATCAGCACATTAGAGCGAAATACCTAGTGAAAAGACCACTACGTGTAAACCAACACGCTTACCAAAAGGGAAAATCTACGGAGACTGCTCTACTCGACCTGGTTGACAAGATACAGAAAACCCTAGAGGACAAGCAAACCGCTCTATGTACGGTCCTTGATGTTGAGAGGGCTTTCGACAATACGCCCACAGATACACACACACTCAATGGAAAGAAAGATTTATTAACCTACTTCAAAAAAGGAGGAGGTTCTCAATTCGACTGTTTTTTTTTTGTATGTATGTTACTCGATATCTCCGAGAATCGTGAACCGATTTTCAAAATTTGTTTTTTTAATCGAACAGGTATCACCCCGAGTCCCGTTGGCACCAAGTCGGTGTCTGACGATGGGATCTTGGAGAAATCGAGGGAACTCTTCAAATGTTATAGGTACATGTATGGCGCTTTTGGTAATTTTAGAAGTCGGTTTTATTTTTTTACCAACAAACCAAATTCGTGAAAAACAACATAAACCATTATAATAAAATCTGTACGTAAAAATTAGCCAAGGGGATGTAATTCAAGTTCAAGATTTGACAAGTCATATTGATATTATATTATATTCAAGTAAAAAACACAAAAATCAGGTTCGCTTATTATTTAATGTGCTAATTTTCCCAATCAATTCTACTGTTAATTATACTTAGCATTTAATTGCAGATGGCATTAAATCGCAAGGTCGCAAGAAATGAACCTTACCGATATTGTTGACAATAATTGCAATGATCATGATGCGTCAATTACTGATTGTCGCGATAATTATATTAAATATAATTACTGATGACGTTAAGAGTGTTAAGACGATATTAGACGATCGCGTCTCCATACAAACGTGGGCCCCATTTTTCTCCCTCGGATTTTATAGAAAATATTTTTACACAATGACTACACCTTATAAAACAAAGTCCCCCGCCGCGTCTGTCTGCGTGTATGTATGTTCGCAATAACTTCGAAAACTATTGAACGTATTTTCATGGGATGTTCACCTATCAATAGAGTGATTCTTATTGAGGAAGTTTTAGGTTGTATAAATTGTAAGATTTTTTTGTAACCCTTAAAAATTAAAAAAAAATTAAAAATTAAAAATTATTTATTTTCGTAAAATATACAGGTGTTTATAAAGTAGGGGATAGTGCTACCCGGTAAGCAAAATTTGCCTGTATTGGGCAACACCGCTCTTCCTTAATTTACAGATTGTCACACGAAAATTTAAGTAAGTCTAATAATATATGTATACAATTAAAATCACATATAACAATTGTTTATAGAACTAGGTAAGTATCGGGGTTGTCAGACATGCAGTAGAAAATAGTAAAAAAGTAAAAAAAAAAAGGAATAATGGAGCCAGTAATTGTGTGTGTGTGTGTGTGCGTGTGTGTGTATGTGTGTGTGTGTATTTAGTAAGTTGATGTGTGGATCTTTAGTAAGATATAGTATGTTTTAATTTTGTAAGTCTTCTGTTTCCTCGTAGCTTTTCGACTTTAACCATTTTATGATTGCTGATTTACACTCGTAGTGAAGTTTTGGGTAAATGTTTAGGCACCTATTGACTTTGTTATAAATGTGACTAGACTTCAAATTGTATTGTGAGCGCGCAAACTTGGTTTTAGTTTTAGTTATACTAGCAACGTTTTTTATTGTCCTTCTGGAGTCATATTCGGCACTGTAAGAAAGGGTTTTATGTTTTTTTAAAGTGATTTGTAGAATATATAGTTTCCTTATTGATAATAGGTCGCTTAGTTGGTATAATGATTCGGTCGGGAAACGGATTTTTTTTAAATACATTGTTTTTAAGAGTAAGACCCTTGCGAAGCCGGAACGGGTCGTTAGTTCAATTTATATTGTTCATAGTTGCTTCGTTTGATTTTTTCGATTTCTTTTATGTTTATAGGAGTTAGAAGCTTTTCAAAATTGGTACCTATGTAATTTGTTTTTCGCTCCTAACTCTTATAATTATAAAATTGAATAAAATCAAATAAAGATACATCAAATTTTATAAAAATATTTACCATAGCGTCAATATGCAGGGAGGAAAATGGGGACTGCGTTTGTATAGAAAACCGATCGTCCCCTTTCCTCTTAAAGATAATT